>NC_136930.1:52900464-53519952 GCF_949752795.1 Hyperoodon ampullatus | reverse complement strand
CATTATTAAAATAACCTCTTTGTATCTAACTCCTCCTTAAGACTTCACATCCATTAAAGAAAGGATCCTATCTTATTCATTTCTGCATGGAAACATTCTAAGTCAATGTTTTGTGTTGAATAAATATCCTAATAAAATAATTATAACAAATCATCATCAAATATTCATTTGACCTTTCACTAGGTTGAAAGATTGTCAAAAATTACAAGTGGTATCCAATTTCCCTGAGACATTTCTTTGATGAATTGCCTCTTTTTCTTGCAGTTTAATTGAAGTGTTTAAATTGTAAATTTTGGCCTTTTTTATTTCTTATATTTAGGTATATTTTACTTTATTTAATTATTCATCAATTAAAATTTCATAAAAGTGTTTTGAGCATTTACTATGTGTTATACACTAAACCAACTTCATGTCACTTAGAGATAAAATAAATAGTTGCTGACATAAAGGAACATAATAGCTTGTAGGTAAACAAAAAGATAGAGTGTTAAAACTCTAATATAAATAAGGATATGGGAGAATGAATTTTAGCTAGCAGGTTAAGAGCTAAAAGAGAATATTTGAGATGAAGAAAATAGCATGTGAAAAGCTATGGAAGTAACTTAGAGCATGGTGCATTTTAAAATTACAAATCACCAAATGAAGCTCCCTGCCTTTTTAGATGTAGATCAGATAGTCTTAACTCTGATTTCAAAGGAGGTCTAAACGTTTCTCCAAAGAAGACATACAGATGGCCAAGAGGCATATGAAAAGATGCTTAACGTCGCTAATTATTAGAGAAATGCAAATCAAAACTACAATGAGATATCACCTCACACCAGTCAGAACGGCCATCATCAAAAAGTCTACAAACAATAAATTCTAGAGAGGGTGCACAGAACAGGGAACCCTCTTACACTGTTGGAGGGAATGTGAATTGGTACAGCCACTATGGAGAACAGTATGGAGTTTCCTTAGCAAACTAAAAATAGAGCTACCATATGATCCTGCAATCCCCTTCCTGGGCATATATCCAGAGAAAAACATGGTTTGAAAGAATACATGCACCCCAATGTTCATCATAACACTGTTTACAATAGCAAGACATGGAAGCAACCTAAATGTCCATAGGCTGATGAATGGATAAAGAAGATGTGGTATATATATACAATGGAATATTACTCAGCCATTAAAAAGAATGAAATGATGCCATTTGCAGCAACATGGATGGACCTGGAGATTATCATACTGAGTGAAGTAAGTCAGGCAGAGAAAGACAAATATCATATGATATCACTTATATGTGGAATCTAAAAAATATTATACAAATGAACTTATATACAAAAGAGAAACAGACTCACAGACTGAGGGAACGAACTTATGGTTACCAGGGGAAGGGTTGGGGAGTGATAGTTGGGAGTTTGGGATTGACACGTACACACTGCTATATTTAAAATAGATAACCAACAAGGACCTACTATATAGCACAGGAAATGCTGCTCAATATTCTGTAATAAACTAAATGGGAAAAGAATTTGAAAAATAATACATACTTTTATATATATAACTGAATCACTTTGCTGTACACCTGAAACTAACACAACATTGTTAATCAATGATACTCCAATATAAAATAAAAATTAAAAAAATAAAGGAGGTCTAAACTCTTCTAAAAGATTTTAGTGAATTTCTTGCTCATAACTGGAAACTTAATGTCTAATGGTTAATTTTGTCTTTAAATTTTTGATTTCTGGATTATTTCTGTTCTACATAAATTCAAGTAGACATTGTCCCCAATTTTATCTAAACAAACAAAAACAATTTTTAAATATGCAGGTGATAACTAGGTGAAAACTTGCTTGATTAATCTTCTGGATAATTTAGGAAAAGGAGGGCAGTCTACATCAAAAGTAGGCAAACAACTTGAAATTCAATATTACATACACTTATCTGTTAAATTCTTTGTCCAACCATTTGCTGAAGTGTTTTTTCCTCTGACTTCTTCACTACACACCATCCTCCTACTCACATCATCTTATTCCTTACTCTTCTACTTCCCATTTCTTTTCCACCCTCGTCCACCACCGGATGGCCTTAAGAACACTATAGTTTCTATGTATGTTGTGCATGATAATTCATCTCATTCTATCCTACCACCTAATTTGTTTCTCTTACTAACAAACCTAGATTAAGTTTGATTTTCTTTTATTTTCATCATAAAGCATGATAAAACATTAATTCATGTAAATCATTTCTATTACTGACTTGGTGCTATATGTGCTCTCATCCTAATACCAATGGGATGTTTCAGTGAAACAAAGCACAAGGAGAGGCTGTATTATATGTAAACATGACCTTCATGACTAGATTAAATTACTCACAACTAAGAACTAGGAAAAGAAAAAAAAAATTGCTTACTTTTTCTGCGTTGGAAATCTATATGTTTATTTCTCATTTTTAATAGGAATTGCATTTGCTAGGTTTTAATCAAGTTTATCTGATCCTATGCAGTCTGCCCCTTGCTAATTTGAATTCTGTCCCTTTCATAGCATGTCCTCTGTTTTCCAGTTCCCTGCTTTGGGTTCATTTCATTATTCCACATTTATATTCATCCTTTCAGCGAAGACATGGATTAGACTTTCATTCTTATGCAGATGACACTAAGATGTATTTGAAGATTAGTCCTAATTGTTACTCTACTTCTGACATTTTATCAGCTTCTCATGAAGACATAGAGACTAGGATGTCCAATTAAATGTTATTAAACTGAACTACTTTCTGATAGTTCCAGACACTGATTTAAATAGGTTTTATCATTCACTTTCAGATTCGTGTGTGTATGTATGAGAGTGTGTGTGTGTGTGTTTCATGACCAACAGTTAACAATATGAGAATTCTAATTGATTTGAAGAACTGTTTCTATACCTGTTTGTCTGAAGTTTAATAACAGGTCTTAGTTTAATAATTCAACATTTTTTCAGGTAGTTGAAATTATATACTATATTAAATAATTATTAACAAGTAAAATAAGAACAAAATGAAATTCTGACATATTGAAAGCATTATAACCATATTTCAAGGCATTACTTAAATCTACTTTTCTGGGTTTAAGGTTGTTATAGAGGAAACTCCAATGTAGAATTTCACTTCATAATGAAAATAACTCTATGTGAAACTTTCCAAACTATTAGCAGTTTCCTCCCCAGAAAAAAAAGTGCAAGAGAAAGATAAACTGTTTTTGAACGTAGTCCTTCAAGACATATGCCAAATATCATGCAGAAAGAGTAAAATTTTGACACTTAAGTCATATATCTGTACCTTATTTAATGCAGTTTATTTTCTGTGTGAAAACCCCACAATTCCTATTTATGTCCATTAAGAAAGCAGACACTAGTTCTGGTGGTATTCTTCTCATCTGTCCTGTTTTCCTTTGTCCACTTTAATAATAAATTTCTACCAAGCCGTATTCATTGTTTACAGCAAATCTTTTCTAATCCCAGTTAAAAATTAATTCCCCAAGCCTTTTCATTTTCAAAGCATTTTTTCTTCATTAGGTTGCTAATAACTTCGTTAAAATTTTTACTTTAATTTATAAAATATTTTTCACAACTTTAAATATATTTATTTTCTGTTTGAACTAATATAGCTTTTGCATCTCCTATAACTTGTCTTAGAAATTTTTAAATTTCTTGAGCCATTTTATTTTCTCAGTCATTTTTTATCAGTAGATTATTTTATATTCAATGCATATACATCTGCCAACATGGGGTGTTTTTTTTTTCTTAGAATGTCCCTAAAGCATTTCCATTCAACCATCTCTAATAGTAATGATCACATATTAATTTTAAAAGATGTCTCAAAAAGTGTTACATGGAAATGAATACCGTGTTATTGTTGTACAAGTTCACCCTCAATTTTTTTATAATGTTTGTTCTTTATAAGGAATCTATAAAAGCCATAGGAGAAAGACTCCCAAATTACTAGATAAGGGGGGGGGCAAAACATAGAAATAAAACAATTATTTTTCTATGTCACTTCATATGAGTAGTCTTTCCTGATCTGTTATCTACTTCCATAGCCTTTCTTGATCTGTTACTTCCATAGCATCTCTTAAATCCAACTTTATCTACTAGTTTAGTATTTCTCTTCTCTTCTAGACTGTAAACTCCATGAGGGCAGAGACCTTGACTGTCTTCTTTACCTTTCAGTGTATAGCACAGTGTGTCAAACAGAATAATGCACTCATTTAATGTTTTTGGAATACATGAATTTGCAGAATAAGTATTGTACAGCATTTAACTTCCACAAATAAATTAAAATATATCATCTAAAATTAGTATGTAGAATTTATCAGAAAAATTACATTGAAATGTGAAAGTTAATTTTTATTTTCAGTGAACAATTTTATGATTACATTCACTGAACAAAAGTTCTTAACTGTTAGATCATATTTGTTTCTAGATCTGGAACATATTTGATCAGTAAATAATAAAAATATCAAGTTTGCTTTGTGGCATTAATAATGCATTGCTATAATATCAGTTTAAATTTTATGTTTATATCAGCTTATAATATAAGCTTAATATCAGTTTATATCATAGACATATAAAGCTTTAGGTGCTAGATTCTTACTGAAGTTTACAAACCTATAATAAGTCTGATTCCCTCAAATAACCACCATCGAATATTTCTTATTTATAACGTATAATTTGCTTACTCCACTATCTTGGAATCCAAAATAAATTTACATTTTTTAAGTTATTATTAAATGACTGGACATACTATCACCACTCTCTTTTTCCTCTCCTGGGTCTTAGTCCCAGGAGACAGTCTTTTGGAGAGAAAATAAATAATTAAAATCAATCCATCAAAAACCCCACTTTCTGCTTTAATCAAATGTCATAATAAAAACACACGCTATCAACCTTGTTGCAAAGTATAGATAGTAAGGATAAAGTTCAATTACCACTGGTGGTGTTTGGGCAAAGACAGATTAGAAAGAAATTGTGAGTAACGCTTGCCGTAGTTTACCTCTATGAGATCAGGGATAGTTCCCTTTCATGTCTGGGAGGTAACCATACCATGTCTCTCCATGTTCAAATCCCATTGAATACTAGAAGGTGTCCATCATTAATTACCAACACTTACTCAGGTTTAGTTATTTTATGTTTTTCCCTAGCAATATTTATTGTCATACCTAGCAGGGCCCTATCAGAAACCCTAACACAAATAAGTTTTTGTTGGTACATCTCCTATAGTCTAAGCCATTCTGATTTGGTGAAGCTCACAAAGTTTGGGCTATTCATACTTATTCATTGTTATATACATTGATTGTCATACCTTATTAGAACGTCTAATTTTCCAAGTTACAAGTTAGAGTTTCTAGGAGCAATAGAAACTCTACTAAGTTAAAATTAATGTCACCTGCTTTGTCTGTCACCTCTTGTGTAGCATAAGAAATATAGTTTATTCTGTGGCCAATATCAAGTTATTCTCAGAAATGATCTAATACTATGAGTCTCATCCCTGAATAATAAGTGATCACTGTGGATATTGAAAGATAGAAATGGAAATACTTCTGCTAGGGTAAGATCACAATGTTAATTCACAGGTGAAAGAAAAGGGAAATGTTACAAATACATAAGATTTCAAATTGATTTTTTTTTACTAAAAAATCCATAATTTTCCATGTTTCATACATCATCTAACCGTTTTAATAACAATAAAGCAATGTGTCTGAGATTGGACAACAAAATAACTTACAGGCTCTACTAATCTCATTGCACCTATTGGGAAAAACCATTAAGAGCACAGAAATAACTGCATAATATAGTGTAAAGTCATTGTATGCCTGTCAGAGAGAATGGGTGATATAGTGTAACTGTCTAAGTTTACAGGTAAAAGAATGAGATTCAGATTGTTTGGATTTGCTCAAGTGTGAACACAAAGTAAGTTGAAGATGCAGGGATAGTAAAGATACACAAACGACAAAGCTATTTGGACTTCCTCCTAATGACTCCGTTAAAGACATAGGCTATCGTGCCCCTCATAACAAAGAATTGTTACTTGCTAGAAATCTTCCAACATACCTAAGACACAGCCTTAGGGCAGGAGACAATAGAGATTAATTGTTCACAGAGCTGTTAGTGAACCCTAGTTGGATGACAATATCCACAAAAGGGTGGTGGCCTAAATTGCCACTACATGCAAAGGAGGTGGGGGGAAGAAAGATAGAAACCAGAAACAAAATCAAGTCTTTGTTGTGACTCTCATTATTTTAATCATGGTCTCATTCATTCATTCCTGTATTTAATGAGTATCTACTATGGACCACACTCTGTTCTAGGCACTGCAGACACCATGGTGAGCAAAACCTAGTCCTTGCTCTCATGTAGCTGTCATTCTAATAAGGAAAAGAGACAGTAAACAATGGTATATATGTGTGTGTGTACATATGTATGCATGTGTATATACTGTGTGTAAATATGTATATCTCAGTGTATGTAGTGTATGAAGATGATACTTAAAAATCTAAAGTTTAGATAGGTTAGTCATATAGATTAGTCAGAATAGACTATTTATTAAGAACTGTTTGAGGAGAAACCTATACAAAGTAAGAAAAAAAGCAAGTACTAACGTCTTAAAGTGGAAACATTCTCACTGTGTTTAAGGAATTGCAAGTAAGTGAGTGGAAGGAGCTTTAAGGAATTTTCACATCTTGAGAATATGTTGGAACAGGATCACAATAGTCCCTCAATATTATTAAAAATTCATGAAGATTCTGGAAGGAGAGAGTGAAAGAGATACTTCAGGGTTCAGTAGACCCAGAGAACACTATAGACCGGACCCAGCTGGTATATTCCATGCAAAAAGGATATTTAACCTGAGAATTGTATCTTTCTTATTCAACCAAAAAATAAAATTTTTGCTTCTCTTACTTGAGTAGTTCAAACATTATATCCAGCATAAATCTAAATGCCTGGAGGTTACAGTTGAACCAAACCATATTTCATTGTATTTAACCTTTTTCTTAGGTGTTTCTCAAAGCATAGTTAACTCTATGTGCTTGACCTGAGGAAAAAATAGGACTGTGGTATATTGATAGGTTAAGGATGAATTTTTGTTTCTTTGTTTTCTGCTACTATACTTACGTCATTTTCTTGAAAGGGCATAATCCTCTTAACAGTAGCTCACAGTGTCTCCTTATATATAGGCTCATTTTACTTAGAAAACAAGACTAGAAAAGGATAAATTAGCTATTCTTCTCTACCTTTTTAAAAATATAGGTGGAACATGAATAAAACATACAGAATATTGTAAAATAACTATGCTAGAGGCACTAAGAGTTAAAATAATCATAGATATATAGACTATATTAAAAATTAGCTAATTTGTATCAATTCATTTTAAACTGCTGAAATCAAGATGTTAACATCTTTGTGACAACAAGCCTTCCCATCCAGAACACAACCTGTCTTTTCACTTACACAGGTTTTATTTCATTTCCTTCAGATTTTTTTTATGGTTCTCTTTATAGAAGTCTTGTACCTTTCTTGCCAAATATGTTTTTCAAAATTACACATTTACTACTTTGTTGCTTGTGTGAATTGGATCTTTCCATTTGAATTGCCAATCATTATTGTTACAAAAAAAAACTTTAAATTTTCATATGCATGTTTTCTTCAAAGCCAGTTTACATGACTCTTAAATATAACATAGTATAAATTGTAGACAAATTATTAACTCTTGAGTTTAGGTAGGCAGATTGCATATTGTAAGTAAAAAAATGATACCTTTTTATTTTGTAATCCTTTCCAAATTTTTCCTATTTATTGCATTACCTAGAACTTCTGAGATAATGTTGAATGCTGTCACAGATTTTGAGCATCCATGTTTTGTTCTAATCTTTAATGGCAAAAGTTTTCACATTTTATTATATAGTCTAATACTTCTTTTAATTTCATACATTTATTGTTACATTTAGAAAGTTTTCTCCTTTTTCTACTATTTCTGTGTTTCTAAAACTTAAATCAGGAATTTTTGCTTTATTTATCAAACATTTAATAAGCATCTACTGTAATCACATTTATCTTTCTCCTTTGTGTTATTAATGCTACATTGAAGAAGAAAATTTGTATCAAAATGATGTATGAGTTCAATATAATTCAGTAAGACTACCAATCTTTTTTAAACTTCACAAACTGACATGCCAAAAGTTCATGGAAAGGTAGATATTCAAGAATAACAAGGAAAATAATGAAATTGAACAATGATGAGATTTGCAATGTCTATATTAAAAGTGATTAAACAGTATGGTATTTCAGAGAAATTATCATAGATAAGTGAATCAGTACACAAAATACCAGTTCAGATCCATGTATGGATTTCTGAGAGAAAGTGGAGGTGGAGCATAACATAACATAATACATATGGCATTTTAAATTGGTGGGGAATAAAACAGAGTTTACTATAAATGCTACTGGGAAAACAGATATCCATATATTGGAAAGTATAATTATCTACCCTACTTCACACCATACAAAATTAATTTCCAGATAAATGAAAAGTTTAACTATAACATAAAATTTGAAAGTATGAGAATTAAACATTAGATGGTGTTTTCAACCTTTTCAACTTTTGAAAACCTAGATTTGAAGAAACCTTTCCTAACCAAGATATAAAACACAGCTACCCTAGAGGAAAATACTGATAGATTTACATGTACTTCTACAAAAGTTTTCAGAGAAAATTAACTAAAAGCAAAGTTTACAAATTAAAAAAAAAAAAGACTGGGAAAATAATGACAACATGCATAAAAAATGGTTAATACTGATAATATGTAGGAAACTTCTGTAAAACTATGAGAAAAGGACAATTGAAACTAGAAAAAGTGTACATGAACAGAAAAATCAGAGCAAAAGAAATAGAAATAGCAGTAAAAACTTCTGCCAAACCATACTAATAATGTAGAGAATTGGAAATCAAAATGTTATTAACATATTTAATGTAACGACAAAAACACAAATAGATAACACTATTATTTTGGTGAGAATGTGGAGACCTATTCTCCTTTATACCATTTTTGAGAGTATACTGAAAAAAAGTGTGGAGTAATTTACACATATTTATCCGACTTTTAAATCCTCACATATCGTAGCTAAGTAAGCCTTTGAAGAATTCATTCTGCCATGATAGCACAGATATAAAGAACACGTATTAGCACAAGTATAAAGATACAGGTACCAAGATCTCCATTCCTGGATTATATTTTATAGCTGAAAAAATTAAAACAAACTTTCACTAGCATGTACTGTATAACAAGCAACCACAAAATCTTAGTGGCTTACAAGATAATTTTTCCTTTCAGTTATATTGTATGTTGGTTGCTATGGGTCAGCTGTTGCAAATCTGCTCAAATGGCTGGTCTTCTCATTCCCCAACCCAGGATTAAGGAAACCCCTAATTACCATGTGCTATTCTCATAGTTGATGCCTGTCAAAAATTTGCAATACATACATCAGCTACTGTTGTGACTGTGAAATCTATTAAATAAATCTACATATGCTGACCTAGAACAGTATTCATGATACATGAGGGGAAAATAAGTTTCAGAGGAATATGTATAGAATTAGCTCAGTTTCTTAAAACACTCAAACACACAAAAAGCCAAGAATTTTGTAAAAACATGTACACCTACAAAATGAAAATATTTGCAGAAATACAACCTTACTTGTTAAGTGGTTACTCTTTGGTTTGGACAGAAGCAGTCAGGAAGACCAGCATATTTATGGGTGATTCTTACTTGTCATTTTATGAGTGCTTTTTTCTTTATTTTTATGTGAAAAGAAAATCATTTTCAAAAAAGACAACTTCCCAGTCTGAAACATATTTTTAAGCATTCTTTATCAGCATGTAGAGAGCACATATTTTACAGTCCATTTAAGAGCTGTGCCAAAGAACTTGGATATTTGTTTTTTCAGTAAACATTTCTACATCATGAAGGCCAATGCACTAAGAGTTAATGAACAGAGATGATAAACAAGGCCTGTCCACAAAGGACTGTAAGTGTTTGCACATTTTAGAACACAAAGCATGCCAGACAATTACCAAGTAGTAAGAGCCACTCGAAGTAGTATGTCCAATTAGAAAGATGTTTCTACTAACTTCAAACCAATCATGTGATTGTTCTAAAATTCTTATTGCTATAAAGTTCATAAATATTTTATGCTGCATTCTTTATCACATCACTAGCACTTAAACACCTTTATGGATATGCCGTTCAAATGATGTGCTGTGAGGACTACAATCCATTACAGAACCCTGAGTGGAAGAATTGGGAACACCTCCTATAGAAAGAAGTGGCACATTGGTTTAACTTTGTTTAAATGAATAGATTTTCCTCAGGCAAATGTAAGAAGGAATAACATCTTAGCCTGGGAGAACAGCATGGAAAAAGTGGAAAACTATAAAAGGTATATATATTCAAAGAAAAAAAATATTTTTTTCTGGCAGAAGTTGAGTGTATGACAGTATAAGATGGCAGGAAGTTGTATTGGAAAATAAACCTATATCCTTACAGGAATGATTTTATATTCTATTTTAGGCAGTTGGTAATTTATCCTATAGGAAACAGATCAAGTTTTTATGCAATTAAGTGAAATAACCAAATTTGTATTTAGAAAGGTAAGAGTAGTAGCACTAAGGAGGATGGAACAGAGAGTGAAAATGGAGTATAGGAAAGGAGTTAAGTAGCTATATCTAGTCTAGGAAAAAGATGATTATGAAGCACTGGGTATTGGGAAGAGAAGAAAAAGACGGATAATAAGATGTTTCAGAAGTGGAATACATAGGTCTTGAGGAGTGCATATGTATGCATGGGAAGGAGGTGGGAGGGGTTAGTTAAAGTTTTCATTAAACACTTTAAAATATTTCATGGAATGTCCAGTAGACAGAGAAAAAATTTACTCTAGAAATCAAGAGAGATGACAAAATTAGTGATGTAGATTTGAGAGCTGTCAACACAAATGATCATTGTTGCCATAAAATTGAATTGGAATAACTATTCAGAGAGAGCATTGAACAAAGAGAAAATAGACTTCTGAAATAAATTTAATATTATGCTACTTAAGGGTCAGATGGGAAAAAAATAGAACCAGAACACAGGGTATGGAGCATAACTATTCAAAGCAAATAAGCCTAGAATCAAGAGATTCAGGTCTATGTAAGGGACAACTGAGAATTTCAAAGTTGATCAGTACTTTCCATTATTGCTGAGAGATTAAGTATGTAGAAAAAAATGAAGAGATACTATTAGATTTAGGAGATCATTTCTGGCATTGTGACAGCAATTTCAACACTGAAACAAGAGAACTTAGACTGAAATACTTTCAAAAGTGAATGGGGGAGAAAAAAATGGAGTAGTGAACATGGAAGACTTACGAGAAGTTGCAATATAATGATCTCACTTATATGTGGAATCTAAAAAAGACAAACTCATAGAAACAGTAGAATAGTAATTCTCAAAAGTGAGTCTGGAGGTGCTAGGTTAAAGGGAACAAATTTCCAGTTATAAGATGAATAACTTCTGAAGATATAATGTACAGTATGGTGAATATAATTAATAATGCTTTACCACATACTTGAAGGTTGCTAAGAGAGTAGATCTTAAACATTTCTCACTACACACACACATGCACAAGTGGTGATTATGTGAGGTGATGGAGGTGTTAATTAAATTATCATGTTGTTCACCTTAAACTTACACAATGTTATATGCCAACTATATCTCAATAAAGCTGTAAAAAAGAAACCAAATGTTAAATATTCAGAAATTTTGTGAGGCCTTGACAAAGCTTTGGTAGCCTAAAATCAGCCAAGGTATTTATACTATGGAAATTGGAAATTAAAAAAAAAAAAGTGAACAGGAGAGAAGAAAATGGAGTAATGAACATGGAAGACTTACAAGAAGTGGGGTAGTAAATGAAAAAGGGAAGGTTGGTAATTGATGTTGAAGGAAGAAAAATACCATTTGTTAATTTTTCCTTATTATAAAATAACAGTTTTATTGTTTAAAATATAGAAGTCAGACACAAACAAGAGAAAATTAAAAGTAACCAATAAATCACCACAAAGTTGTCTAGAATATATTCATGCTAAAATATGAGCTAAAGGAAAAAAAAAAACTAGCTAAAAAACACTAACATACTAGAGAGACACACATTTCATGATAAAAAGATATGACTTGAAGTTGGAAGACCTGAGCTCGAATCTTGACTATGCTATATACTAGCTGAGTGATCTTGGACAAGTCAAACAAACTTTTGAGACCTCCATAAACTGATCTTTAAAGTGATTATATGTAAAGTTTTATGTGCCTATGAAAATCTATATTAAACTGTACATGACTTAAAAATACAATGAATTATTATTGATGGATTGGAAAAAAATGACTTAGGCAGGATTTTAATGGAATGGGGCAAAAAAATTCATATCAAAAGTAATGCCACCCCATGGCCGCTGAGCCTCCGCGTCCGGAGCCTGTGCTCCGCAATGGGAGAGGCCACAACAGTGAAAGGTCTGCGTACCGAAAAAAAAAAAAAAAAAGTAATGCCACCAAGAAACTTTTGTGGTGCTCAAGAAGGAAGTCAAGTCATATGCAGTGTGGTCAGAAACTCTTTTGTTAATTAGAAGAGAGAAGGGCTAGAAAACTGAGGAAATATTATAACATGACTTTTGTGGGAATTTCTTAAAATTACTTCAGTGTAGCTCTTTTTGTAATCTGAATGGCCCAATTCACTGTTATAAAAACAGAAAAAGTAGTTTTAATATTGATGTTTCAATTATGAGTTTTATGCTATTATGAGTCCTAGTGTTCTTAATAAATAGGAAGGAAAACACTATTAAAATTGCTAATCAATCCAAAGATTTGCTTCTTCCTCTTTGTAGAATTTTGTTAACACAATATTGAATAAATATAACCTCTCACTAATTAAACTAACCTATTTACAGTCAGAGGACAATTTATCATGCTTCACACTTTTATTCATAACTAGTTTTCGATTAATGTTTAAAATATGAGCTTGTGAACTTCAGAGTGTAAAAAACACTCTCATTTCGATGTCACATTAGAATGTCGTAATATATATTTCAATGTGGTTATTATTGTGAAATTTTGAATTTAAAGTCTATTTGCAAGTTATTTTATTGCTGTGATTTTGCATGTGGCACGTTCACCTTTTAAAATGCAATTTCTCTTTTAGTGAAGACATGTGGCTCTAATCTTCAAGGACCAAGTGGAACCTTTACGTCTCCCAACTTTCCATTCCAGTATGACAGCAATGCACAATGTGTCTGGGTCATCACAGCGGTGAACACCAATAAGGTAAATGAAAACCATGTCTGATGAAAAAACACAACCATAAAGACAAAGACATCATGAGGGAGTGCAGTGAAGAAAAATTCATACCTAACGTATGATTTCTGAAATATTTCCTACTTATCCGTTATACAAAACATAAACTTATATGAGAAATACGGAAAAAATGTTAAATACTGCAGTTCTATCCCAACTAACATATAAACGACAACACATTAAAATTATAAATTAATGTTTTCTGAGACATGCTTTTGAAGGTTGTAAGTATACTTATTTTTTTTAAAGAGGCCATAAATAATGGCTTTTCACTTCATATCTTTCTGCTTGACATATCATTCAGGTATATCATGTTTTTATACATAGCTGCCTTTCCTTTCAATGTTTCTCTATTGCCACAGATCACATAGCTTTTCTTTATTATAAAAAGTTATTAATGTGCTCTCCACTAATAGAGGATTCATATTATGGGTACTTCTAAAGGTTGGGTTATCTTTCTATTTGACTAAAAATTAATAATACATCTAAATATGTATATGCCACGGTACTTCAAACAAAATTATAATGCTGAATGAATGAAAGAGCAGCTGAAAAATTAGCAAGTTTTCTGTTTCTGTTCTCTCTATCCTGCTTCTCCTTACAAGAATGTATAGTGAGGACCTAAATAGGAAGAGTCAGAATTCCTCTCAGAATATATGATATCTTATCTGAGTTAGATTAAGGAAAGGTTGGTGGTAGAGTCCATAAAACTAGGTCAGATTTGTAGTTCAAATACTGATTTAGACTTTACCAGCTAACAACTTTGATCAAGCTATTTAACCTCTCTGAAATTCAGTTTCTTTATCTGTAAAATGTATGTAATAAGAGCATGTATTTCAAAGTTATGAGAAGCAAGTGAAGTAATGCATACAGAGTACTTAGCAGAGTTAATAAGTACTTAAAAAACATTAACTCATCATTAGATACGAAGTATACTATTTTCCAGACTGTTTGGGGTTTTATGTTCATAAAACAATCATAAGAGTAGCAGGGTTGTTTTAAAAATCAACTCAGTGGTCAATTACACTTGCCTTATAGGAGAGCCCTGATTTATGACTCATAAGAACTAGGTCAGAAGCCTATGCTCCCCTAAACTATCTGTATAAACCTTGGGAAAATTACTAAGTCTAACACTTCACCTTCATAAAGGAAATCATTTTACTTACCCAGCCCCAAAATTACTAAATCTAACTCTTCACCTTCATAAAGGAAATCATTTTACTTAACCAACCCATTTTACTTACCCAACCCAAAGGAAATCATTTTACTCACCCAACCCGAATTTACTTACTCAATTCAGAAAATGTTTATTTATCGAATACCTTCTCTGTGCAAATTATGGGTTGTTAAGGAAAAAAAAATCATGAACTACTTGAGAAAAAATAAACTCACATTTATTGAACATTTAGCAACATGCCGGGTACCATTCGCCGCACTTTTCATGAATTATTTAATTTTAAGACTTCCCTTAATAGATAAATAATTTTACGTCTGCATTTAATAAAGAAGATAAATAACGTGTCCAAGATCACATAGGTAGCAAAAGTCTGTACTTTATAAGATGTGTGTTATTTACAATGACGTATCTCACACTAAGACATAAGTATATTATACTAAGATAAGCATGAAGCAAATTCATTGCAAAGTGTGGGAGAAATATATTGTATTAATCTTGTATTGAGATAGAAATCTTTTTTGTGCCATAGCAGTTACCTATAATTGTCAGCAAAATGTGGTAATTATCTCCTGCTCTATAAGATGTTTACTTTGCTAAGCTTAATTCATTTTCATTATTGAATTACCTGAAGTTTCACAGAGGTCATCACATTTCTCCTTGCTTTTCTTAACCAAACTACCAAACTTTTATCTATTCTTTCTCTCCCTAAAAAAATCGAATTTATTTTCTAAGGAAGACATAATTACTTTCTTTGCTATTTTTATCAAATAGCTGATTGAGGACATTAATTTTTGATCTGTTGGTTTATATCCATTTTAAGATACCCTGTAAAAATCCAAACCTTTTCAACCATCTCCCACGATTATATTTTACATTGTAGCCCAGTTCACTCACACACACACACACACACACACACATGCACACACACACATACATACATACAATGCTACAAAATAATTTCCCCTTACTACATGAATGCAGTTCTCTGTTTTTGATTCTAACTTGCTGTAATCTATTTTTAAAATACTGGTCATGCCTCACTAAATCAATTTTATGATGCACTACATGTTATAACCATATATTTTGACAAATACTGTTGGAAGATTTGCTTACATAGATTACCATGTCAGAACTCTTTTGGGAAGACAGTTACTGGCATAAACCACAGGCGCAGAGCTCTCTTAGTTGGTATAAACCCAAATTAACCAAGATACTTAACCCCTCAATATCTATGATTTTCTTCAAAAATCATTGCTCATGTTTTTCTTTATGTTTGATAATTTAAAAGCAATCATTGGGGAGGGTTCAAGATGGTGGTATTGGAAGATCCTGAACTCAACTCTTCCCACAGATACAACAAATATACAACTACATATGGGATAATTCCCTCTGAAAGGGGCCTGAAAACACAACAGAATCTCCACAACAAAGGGTGAAAGGACAGCCACAAAGGGTAAAGGGACAGTTAGGAGAAACAGAGATGCAGTCATGCCAAGGAAAAAAGATACACCCCGGCCACAGTGATTCACAGACTGGAAGGATCACAAGGTATGGATATTTTCCTTGAGAAGCAAGAGATTTGAACTTCATGTCAAGCACCCCAACCCTTAGATCCTTCACAGGAAAGATGAGCCCCTAAAACACATGGCTTTGAAAACCAATGGGTAATACATCCAGGAAAACTGTAGAACTACAGTGAATGGAAAACTCGCTCTTAAAGGGGTCACATGCAGACTCAGTCAACCTGAAAACCAGCACAAAATGACCAGATTGAAAAGTGATTTAAATCACTTGAAAAGGTCAAAGGTAAAGGGGACTCCCTTACTGATCTTAAAGTGTCTGCTGGAGAGGCAGGAACCAGTTGAGATGCTCTCTGGGGACTAAGACACTGATGGGAGCCATTTTTGAAATCTCAGGGTACCTTGCTAATACCATCTCTGGAAAGCACCATTTAGGGTATCTCCATCTAACCTGTTACTGCCAGTGGATGTTCCCCACAAAGAGCTCCACCTACTCCTGTGCCTTGGCCAAGCCACAGAACCAGCTGGGATGTGACTCTGCCCAGCGTCCAGCAGCTACCATGACCAGGCCCTGCAGTCAGCCATGATAGAGGCCAGCCCTGCCCACCAGCACACTGCAGCAGCAGCTGAAGCCCCTCCACAGCAGGAGGATTCATGCAGTCCACATAGGAGATACCCCTTGAGTGCCTGGCACTTCTGAGCCCTACAGAACATCTCTTACATAAAGTCACTCCTCCAAGACTGGGAGAGGTAGCTGATTTACCTAATACATAGAGACAAATACAGAGAATTAGGCAAAATGAGGAGACAGAGGACTATGTTACAAGTGAAAGAACAAGACAATGCCTCAGAAAACAAAATAAAGCAGAGTTAAACAATCTACTTTATACAGAGTTCAAAGTAAGTCATAAATATTCTCACTGAACACAGGAGAAGAATGGACAGACACAGTGAGAACTTCAACAAAGAGACAGAAAATATGAGGAAATACCAAACAGAAGTTATAACTGAACTGAAAAATACACTATAGGGGTTCAAAAACAAGTTGGATGAGGTAGAAGAATGAATAAGCAAGCTGGAAGACAAGCCAATGGAACTCACCCAGACAGAGCAGAAAAATGAATAAAGAATTTAAAAAACTGAATACATCTTAAGAAACCTGTGGGACAAGATCAACAGGAATAACATTTGTGTTATAGTGGTCCCAGAAGGAAGAAAAAGAAAAAATGAGGAAAATTATTGAAGAAATAATGGCTGAAAATTTTCATAATCTGGAGAGGAAACAGACATCAAGATCCAGAAAGCAGAGAATTCTAAATTAGATGGACCCAGAGAGACACGTAACAAGACACATTATAATTAAAAATGGTAAAAGTCAAGGACAAAGAGAGAATACTAAAAGCAGCAAGAGAAAAACAACCTGTTACACGTAAGGGAAACCCCATTAGGCTATCAGCAGTTTTTTCTTTTGTTTTGTTTTGTTTTTTTCAGCAGAAATCTTACAGGCCAAAAGCAGTGGCATAACATATTTAAAGTGCTGAAAGGAAAAAACAACCAACCAAGAATTCTGCAGTAACATACCCAGGAAGGTTATCATTCAGAATTGAAAGAGAGATTAAGAGTTTCCCAGGGAAGCATAAGCTAAAGAACTTCACCACCACTAAACTGGCCCCGAGAGAAATGTTAAAGGACCTTCTTTAGGCTGAAAATAAATGTCAATAATTAAATAATAAGAAAACAAAGTAAAAATCCACTGCAAAAGGTAAATATATAACAAAGGTAGTATATCAATTACTTATAAAGCAAGCATGAGGATTAAAAGACAAAAGTAGTAAAATTAACTAAAATTACAATAGTTAAGGGATACATAAAAAGATGTAAAGTGTGTTATCAAAAGTATAAAACACTTGGGGAAGTGAAGATATACAGCGTTGGAATGTGTTCAAATTTAAGTTCCTAACAACTTAAGACAAACTGCTATTTAATTAGAATGTAGTATGTGAGCCTCATGATAATCACAAGGAAAAAACATAAAGTAAGTACACAAAAAAATGAACAGAAATTTAAAAATAATGCTAAAGAAAACAACCAAAACCCAAGGAAAAGAGAGAGGAAGAAAAGAACAGAGAAAAACTACAGAAACCAGAAAACAATTACCAAAGTGGCAATAAGTACATACCTATCAATAATTACTTTAAATGTAAATGGATGAAATTTTCCAATGAAAAGACCTAGGGAGAATAAATGGATTTAAAAAAAAAAAAAAGACCCATCTGAATGCTGCTTACAAGTGACTCACTTCAGGAGTGAGAACACACACAAACTAAAGGTGAAGGGATGGAAAAAGATATTCCATGCAAATGGAAATGAAAAGAAAGCTAATATGATACTCATATCAGAAAAAGTGGACTTTAAAATAAAGATGATAATAAAAGACAGGGGCGTTACATAATGATAACAGAGCCAGTCCACCAAGAAGGTATAGCATTTATAAATGTATATGTACCTAACATAACACCAAGATATATAAAGCAAATATTAACAGACTTAAAAGGAGAAATTGAAAGCAATACAGTAATAGTAAGGGACTTGAGCACCCCAGTTACATCAATGTATAGATCATCCTGGCAGACAATCAATAAGGAAACAATAGACCTAAACAACACCTTACACCAAATTAAGTCCTTAATAGGCATATAGAACAGTCCATCCAAAATCAGCAGAATACAAATTCTTGTCAAGTGCACATGGAACATTCTCCAGGATAGTTCACATGTTAAGGGCCCAAAACAATTCACAATACATTCAAGAAGATTTTTTTTTTTTTTGGCGGTACGCGGGCCTCTCACTGTTGTGGCCTCTCCCGTTGCGGAGCACAGGCTCCGGACACGCAGGCTCAGCAGCCATGACTCACGGGCCCAGCTGCTCTGTGGCATGTGGGATCTTCCCAGACTGGGGCACGAACCCACGTCCCCTGCATCGGCAGGCGGACTCTCAACCACTGTGCCACCAGGGAAGCCAGAGCCTGGTGTCTTCTAGAAACTAAAAAGATGACAGCGGTCCTGTGGCATAGTGGGTAAGGAGAAGAATGTAAGAAATGGAGGCTATAGAGCTGATTAAAGCTTGGATCATACACGGCCCTCTGCGATCCATCCAAAAATGTAATGAGAAGCATGATATCTCTTACTTCATTTAGGTATCTCTTAAGTGTCACTTTCTCTCCCCTGAATCACTGACCACCTCCATCTCTATCTCCTTGCTTTACTTTTTTTATAGCATCTTGTAACACATCAGTATTTGAAGATCTCATATTGTATGGTATTATATTATATGCTGCTTCTCTATCTTTTGTATACTTCCCCAAGAAGGGAGAAAAATTTGTCTATATCCCCAGCAGTAGAATAGCACCTGGTAAAGAGTAGGCTCCAAATACAAATTTATAGAATGAATTAAACAAATTAAAAGTTTTTAGGAAGAAGATTTATCTGATTTGTGTTTCAACAT
Source organism: Hyperoodon ampullatus (assembly GCF_949752795.1). Lineage (NCBI taxonomy): Eukaryota > Metazoa > Chordata > Mammalia > Artiodactyla > Ziphiidae > Hyperoodon > Hyperoodon ampullatus. Next base: position 53,500,361 of record NC_136930.1, on the reverse strand, counting down.
AACATCCACAATTTTCAAAAGAGGCTTATTAATTGAAGTGCAGTTCACAAAACAGCAAATAGTATAAATATCTCTCCCTACTTTTTTCCCAACCACTCACCCCGAAGAATATTCATTCATGGAACAGCAATCTTTCTTCCTGGATAACTGGCAAACAGTGAGTTCAGTGGCAAATAATTCCTCTTATACCCTAACTTCTTGGGCTTCTACCTAAATTGCTTACTCAAGAAGATAATTTTGGAAGTAAACAAGGTCTTCCATAAATATTAACTGATAAAGATTCATTAACACTTGAAGAAATTACATGAACAAAAAATAAAGTTAACAACAAAGAGCATGAATTGAGAAGCTAATATCTTGCATCCTTCCTCTTTGGTATCAAAGAAAAACAATAAAAATAAACTGAGGGGCTTCCCTGGTGGCACAGTGGTTAAGAGTCCGCCTGCCGATGCAGGGGCCACGGGTTTGTGCCCCAGTCCGGGAAGATCCCACATGCCACGGAGCGGCTGGGCCCGTGAGCCATGGCCGCTGAGCCTGCGCGTCTGGAGCCTGTGCTCCACAACGGGAGAGGCCACAACAGTGAGAGGCCCGCGTACCGCAAAAAAAAAAAAAAAACTGAAGATGGGAATTAGAATCCACTGTATGGTTCATTATATACAAAAATGTATAGTATCTCACTACCATGTTGTATGTTTAGTCATTTTAAACTAATCTCATTTTTAAATAAAGTTTCAAGTCAGGGGTTCTCTGCATAAAAATAGTATAGATGAATAAATGGAGAGATAGGTATTCTGGATCAGACTGACGTCATTATTAATGAGTGACAAAACCCAGCAAAATAGTACTTCTTACCAAATTCACTTTAATGAGACGTACTCATATTTGTTTAAAATTTGTTTCAATATGTACAACCTAACATGTACACATTTGTAGTGAATACCCTCCTAAAACCAGCAACAGTATCTGCAAGCATTTTCTTCAAAATTTGTAATTTCAAGTTGATCATTTATATGTATTATGAAATTTAAATTATATCCTCCAGTAGCAAAACATGAATAAATGACAGAAAGAACCAATGGTTTTGTACAGTTTTGTTATAGATTTAATATTTGATGCATTTTTCATTTTGTGTAGTTTCTTCCCTTCAGTGAAACATTTGTAGTGCCATATTTAATGTCATTGTTACATACCAGCAACCCCCTAGAGGGGAAGAGCAGTGCACAAATACAAAAGGCATAGAAAAATAAACAAAGCTGAAAGCTTTTTATCATTCCATCAGTATCTTTCTGTGTCTCCAGATTCCCCTCCTGTCTCTAAAATATGAGCCTTTGTAAGAATTGAAACTATTAACCTGATTCTGGCAGCAAAGTGGATGAACCTAGAGAATTCCCTAGGCTGGCACTCCTCATTTTTGAATGGTCTAGTCCGAGAGTCTTGGAATACATCTTCTGTCATAAAATATAAATATTATAGTGTATAATCCTTCTAGAATATGAGAGATTAATTTCTTCCTCTAATATGAGATTACTTTCAAATAAATAAATGTTGGGTTTATATGTGTTATATTTAAACCTTTTTTATCTTACAGTATTTGTTTCACAAATTTCATGTAAATTTTCCTTTTTACAAAAATAGGCAAATTAGGATGATTACTGATTAAACAGTTATTGAACATTAATTTTCCACGTACACATGTAATATATATCACACACAATACATATCACAAAACAGTAAAATTTTAGGATTATTCTGAAATACATGATTTTTTGGACAAATGGGTTGAATATTCTGCTTTGTCTGGATTAGACTATACCCAATAAAATTTAATAAAATAGTCCTATGAGGCATAGATTTTTGAGTGAGCTTTTGACTGGTGCTTCTATATGTATGAAAAGAGAAAAAGGGAAAAATAACTACAATCATTTTTTTTGGGGGGGTAAAAAATCTAGATTGAGTCCACTCTTCTCCATCCCTACTTTTACAGCTCAAGTTTAGTCCCTCGATCTCTCTAACTCTGCCCTACTCCACTTCAAATACAGATTGTTCCTGCTGCCAAAGTGAGCATATGAAAAGCAAATAAAACCCTGTCAACACACCACTCAAAACTCATTATTTGCTGATCCTCATTTATAAGATAAAGTTCAAAGTCCTTAACATGATATAGCTCCTACCTCCATTTTTAGCCTCCTTTTTAATCACTTCCTGTTTCACAGTTGATATTACAGAAACAAAAAGAATATTTCTTTCTACTGTGCCATTTTTTATGCTCTTTTCTACAATGTTCTTCCCCAGTTCCCATCTTTACCTTCCTTTGCACTGCCTGGGGATTCTCTCTTGGGGGAAATCTTTCCATTTTACTCTTTAATTGGATTGGGCAGCTCTCATCTCTGCCCATGTTAACCCTGTGTGTCCATATCCCAAAGCACTTAACACAGGGTATTGTATTTATCTTGTTTATGTCTTATCTCCAAACTGGACTGTGATCACTAAGGTCTCAGACATGTATGAATAAGGAAGTTCTTTAATTATATGTCAAATTGATTGTGTAATATAGCATTAAATACCTTAAGCTTTGTATGCAAAGCTTACACTTTGTATATTTTGTATTTATGCATTCTGGATTTCCTCACCTGGTAAGAAATATACTTGTTAATAACAGAGTGAATTATAGTCATTCTGAAATGAGCTTAATGGAGAAAATATTATTTTCTTCCAGAAAAGATAAATTTCTAGCAGCATAGATTTGGGGGAAGAAACTCTCCTCCTTAAATCACAGTGGGGTTGCCAGAAATAGAACTTCATCCTCAAGATCCATTGTGAACAGATGTCAACATTTATTTTATGATTAGCTAATAATAACTGCCATTTATTGAAGGCCTACTGTATATCAAGCACAGTATGTTCTGTTTTACAAACTTTGTTTAATGTAATACCTACTCCAACCTTAGGAATTATGAATTACAAATACTCTTTTATAGTTATGAGACTTCCCCAAAATAATGTAACATTCCATGACAGAGAGAGTTAAACCATATCTTTGCCTGTACCCTTATATTATCTTGTCTCACTAATGTGATTAGCTTGGTATTAATATTAAAGCATCATTAATTTGTTTAGTTAAATATCATCAAAGCTTCATTTAATTCCAATACTAATTATATTGGTGCAAATTGGCCAATACAGGAAACTGACTGGAGAAATACTAAGAAATTTCATCAGCTTCCAGATTTATTTTGCAGCAAAAAAATACAGACTTTACCATGGAAGATAAAATCGCTTATACCAATCCATGCTTTCTGTATTTTTCCCCCAAGGAATTGACATAATATTTGTTACTTGTCAGATTTCAGAAATTATCTTCCCTTTCCATCACTATTTAAAACATGAGTCATATGTGCAACTTCAAAGAACTTACTTAGAAGTTATGCTATTATATATCAGGTATTTGGCAGACAGAAGGTATTTCCTAAGTTGCAGACGTTTACTATGCAAATGCAGAATAGTGTGAAGTTTGAGCACTTGGATTGCCACATCAGGGAAGTCTGAGATTGAATTTAGTCCCATCACTTTCAGCCAAATAAACACAGACAAATTACTGGGCAAAGCATTTTGTAAAACTTAGAATTGAATATACTGATGTATCCACTAGAATGTTTTCAGTTTACATATGGGAAAGATGGTTTAAATAATAAGGAAATGCATTATTTAGCACAGCATACTATCCAGAGGTATGCAAGACTCAGACATACAGTAAAAACATCCATCTCTTGGCTCTGGGCATCTCCATGTGTTAGCTTTGTCCTTAAACTACATATTGCAAGATGGTTGCAGTAGCTTTAGTCAGTACATCCAGATCCAGTCACCTCCAAAGCAGACTGATTCTTTGTGTTTCATTTGAGCATGAAGAAATATTTTCCTGAAAGCACCCGACTCCCAGAAGATTGCTCCTCACCTTCCACTGACTGACCAGAATTAAGTGACATAGTAAGATCTAATCTTATCCATGACAAATGAAGTGGAACTGCTAACATTGGCATAGACTCATTAGGAGCCATTCCATGGAACTTGGTATGGGATCAGCAGTTCCTAAAGCATAAGAATGCACATAGAAAGATACATAGCTGAACAAAATCAATGTCCTGTTCGGAAGAGAAAAGTCTGGAGTGAACAAGTAAGATGGCCTTTGGATAAGCAATCAATAGTTTCTGCCACAGTCCACCCGTTTTGTTATCAAATGTTCATCCAAATGCATAGTTCTTTCCCTACGTTCACTTTGAAAAATGTTTACATGAAAAAATGCTGTCTTCGTTAATAGAGAAAACCAAAAATCTTAACCAGTTACATGCAACTCTAGTATCTCCAAGTATTGTGCTGGCTTCTCCATTATATCCAGATTTAGTTCCTCATTATCTAGAGGCCTATAGCCAATAGACAGTTATCATCACATCCCAAATAAATGTGATATCCATCATAGTTGAAACTTCAGAGGTCAGTCATTGGTTCATAGAAGAATATATCCTGCTGGTTAAGAAGACTGGTGAAGACTACCTTCGATGGAAGGGGGATGAGTTCCTTGATCAGCCTGGAATGTAGCAGAACCCATTTTACCTCACTAGAACTTTACTTTGTCATAGTCTGATATGGCTTCTGGTTCTGACTTGTGGGAAGATTTTTTTCTATTGGATAATGCTGCTCTAGGACATCAGTGCCATTACATATTACAACTACTATTGCTTCTAAAACTGGATGTTTCTGCTGCTTTTGCCACCCTCTGCCAGAATCCATGGTTTGGGGAGCTTAGGTTTCATGCCTGCACTCTGGTTGCAGTTAATGATGAGGAAGATAACATCTAACCATGCTGGGAAGTATACTATGCTTCCTACCAAGCCTCCTAATTTTGCAAACATGAGGATATTCAGCTTCTGAGTGGCCAAACTAATATATAAATGGAAGCTACCTATAGTTTTAGGGTTAAAATGAAGCAGTGCATGTGTGGCACTGAGTCCAGGACTCACACAATATAAATATTTGCCAATTAAAAAAAATTTCATAGGTAAAAGATACAAAGCGTATAAACGGGGATTCCACATGACTTCATAAAACATAATGATGGAGAAGTCATGGTTTTAAACCCTCTGTGAATGATGGAGAGAATGACAATTATGAAACATAGATTCTATACCAGTTTTATCAAAATACCTTGTGAAAACCCATGTCTTAAGCCATATGGGAAATGGATCTACTAACCACTTAATATTTAATATTATTTACAGATTTCTCACTTCTGGAAAGCCAATGTTAATATGCATGAGAATACTGTTAATTGATTACATTAGTAGCTTAAATTTTTTAACATAAGCCTCAATTAGCAGCATCATATAGTAATTTGGAAACGGCACTTTACAAGTGGAAGCCAAGAGTATGGCTTATTTGGTTAAAAAATCAAGACAATTATAAATTATTTTATATTTAGGGGCATATTTTATTATCACAGCTTTTTCTTCAACAGTCCTATGACCTAAATGCAGGTTTTTTTCCCACCCACAAATGATTAGGAACAAATACGAAAGGCAAGATGTATGACGTTCCTTTCTCTTCTAATATGCATTATATTCTTCCTATTTTCCTACTAAATGTTTCAGCCCTACTGCCAACTATATATGTAGAGAAAGTAGTTATATTACACTGATGAGTACTGATTTTTTAATTACCTTTTCATTTCATTTTCATGTTATACAAAGATAAAGGGATGGAAAGTGGCTATTTTCTCCTCCATGTTACAGGAGAATCCAGAAAAAGAAAATTTCACATCACACTCCTGATGTTACTTATTACATTTTTGTGTGAAAAAAATGTTTTGTTGTTTTGGTTTTGTTTTTACAAATTACTTTTATACATTCTACTGTTTTTATTTTTTTTTTACTTTTGGAAATATCTCAGTGTACCATTTTTGAATTTTACTGTAATGCTTTACTTATGTTAATGTCTCCAGCTGAGGCCAAAGTAGTTTTTATTCTTTTTATGCATAGATTTTACTTCTAAAGAACCAGTCCAGTAATGACGTTTAAACTAAGCATACAAGAATCAAATTAAAATGAATGTGTTCTATAAATTCAATCAGACTATTTTAGCTTCTCAGTGATTCAGTGTCATTGAAACTGTTCAAGAATTATAAGTGTCTAAAATTTCAGTGACAGCTCAGTGGTTAAGTGCTTATCTGAAAGTGTATGGATTAGTTAGTAATTAATTCATCACTTAATTTAAAATGAAGTAGAGTTCTCATTGTTGCATATATACACGCATGAACCTCAGTTACAATTCAGGCAAAATAAAATCTATCATTAAATGGGTATCCAAATTTTTTGAGACATGACTAAACAATAATGACTATCAAGGGTTTGGCATAGAAATAGCAATCAACCAGTCACTTATTAAATTCCTAGTTTGTATCTACTAGCCTATTATACTTTTAAAGCCATTTAATAGGCGACGTTCCCTAATTTTAAATGCAATGCACTCATGGCTCTATTGTGAAATGGCTTGGGGTAAAGTGGATCATGTCATTTCTCTTTTGAAAGGATGGTAGATGAAGTACTCTGAAAGGCCCTCCCACTGAAATACAAGAAACACATTTTTCAGTGCATTGTTGGTTCACAATAAAGAAAATCTATAAGACTATGCATGCATACCATACAAACACAAGTACAATTATGCGTATATAATTAAAAGAAGAATGAACTGAAATGAAAGTAGGAGATGAAATGGAAAGAAAGCTTGGAGATGAAATGTAAAGAAAGCTTGGTTTTCCTTGTGGCAAATGGCAATTACTCTCTGGAATTAGGAGGCTAAGACTGAGGCCCAGTCTCTTTGGATCAACAGGTGAAGAAGCTGAATTTGAAACTTTAGTATTTAGCTAAAAGCCTCACAAGATGTTAAACTGGCACCAGCTTGGTAGTAACCCTTGGATCCAGTTAGCAGAAAATGAATGAAATTATACCCAGTTTAAGACCTTCAAAATTCTCACAGCTGAAGCTGTAATAAAAATGGGTTTATTGTTAAATATAACTAAACACATAGGAAAACAAGCCACCATGAGTGAGTTACTAGAAATAAGAAACAGTTTCTTCAGGAAATTAGGACATGCAAAAGCCCTCCAGTATATGGTGTAATTTAGAAAGTCACATGCATGCCCATGGCAAGACACATGCTCAGGAAGACCTGAGAAGACCCTAAGCTTTCACCACTATCTGATCTATAGGCTTAGTGCAAGCAGCAAGTGAAGGCTAAGACAAAATTGTAAATGGTCTGGATAGATATTAAAGAATATCCTATCACTGAGCCAGTCCTCAAAGACTGGGAGAGGTCTTGCTATGATCTGAATGCTTCTGTCCCTTCAGAATTCATAATCCTAATGCTCAATGTGATGGTATTAGGAGATGTGGCCTTCAGGAGGTCCTGAGGGTGGAGACCTCATGAGTAGGATTAGTGTTCTTATAAGAGAGACCCCAAAGGGCTCCCTAGACCCTTCTGCTGGTGTTAGGTTACAACAAAAAGATGGCCTTCTGTGAACCAGGATACTTTCTCTCACCATACACTGAATCAACCATGCCTTGATCTTGGACTTCCCAGCCTCGAGAACTGTGATAAATAAATTTCTATTGTTTATATGCCACCCAGTTTATGGTATTTTGTTATAGCAGCCCAAACATGCTGAAATGGATATTTTTTTTAGCTCCTTGAATTTAAAGAAATTCCAGTTAAAACATTGGATGGACACAAGTCTTCAAAATCAAGAACAGCAAACCCTGGGGAAGGGAGAGACTCTGATTTCCAGAATTACCACATTGTAACATTCAAATGGCTAGTTTTCAGAAACAACAATGAGATCACAAAGTATGCAAAGAAACAGGAGAATGTGGTCATTGAAAGGAACAAAATAAATTGACAGAAAATATCCCTGAAGACATTGAGTCATTGAACTTATTAGACAAAGATTTAAAACAACTGTATTAATTATGCTCAAACAGCATGGACAAAATTAAAGGGAATGATGAAAATGATATATGAATAAAATGAGAATATCAATAAAGACATAGAAATTATAAAAAAGGAACCAAATAGAAATTCTGGAGCTTTAAACCATAATAACTGAAATTTTAAAAACCTAGAGGTTTTTGAGAGCAGGTTTGATCAGCAGAAGAAAGAATTAGTAAGCTTGAAGATAGGACAATTGAAATTATTCAGTCTGAAGAACAGAAAAAAAAAGAAAGAAAAAAGGTGAAAAAAGTGAAAGGAGCCTAGGGACCTGTGGAATATGAGCAAATGGACCAACAAATGTATTATATGACTCTCAGGAGGAGAAGATAGAAATAATGGTACAGAAAGAATATTTGAAGATAATGACCAAAAAGATCACAAATTTGAGAGAGACATGATTCTACCCATCCAGGAAGCTCAACAAACTCTATGTAAGATAAGCTTAAAGTGATCCATACCAAAACATATTATAGTCAAATGGTTGAAAGGTAAAAACAAAGAGAATCTTGAAAGCAGCAGGTGAAAAGTGACTCTTCAAGTACAACAAATCCTAAAAAAATATTAACAGCTGATTTCAAAAAAGAAAAAGAAGCTGAGAAGCAAGTGAGACAATATCTTTAAACATTGAAAACAAAACTGTCAACCAAGAATTCTATATCTGTCAAAACTCTCCTTCAAGGATGAAAGATAAATCAAGATATTCCCAGATAAACAAAAGCTAAGAGAGCACAGAACTAAACCCACCCATCTATGAGCAATTAATTTTTGACAAAGGTGCCAAAAACATTCAATGGGGAAAGAATACAGGCATATCTTGGAGATATTGTGTGTTCAGTTCTAGACCACCACAATAAAACGAATACCACAATAAAGTGAGTCTCAAAATTTTTTTGTTTTGTAGTATATATAATAGTTATGTTTACAGTATACTGTAGTCTATTAAGTGTGCAACAACATTGTGCCTAAAAAAACAGTGTACAGATCTTAATTAAAAAATACTTTATGGGAGGTGGGGGAGGGAAGGATTGAGAGTTTGAGATTAACAGATAGAAACTAGTATATATAGGATGGATAAACAAAGTCCTACTGTATAGCACGGGGAACTATATTCAATATCCTGTGATAAACCATAATGGAACAGAATATGAAAAAGAATATGTATATGTATAACTGAGTCACTTTGCTGTACAGAAGAAGTTAACACTACATTGTAAATCAACTGTACTTCAATAAATTTAAAAAATAATAATAAAATACTAAGGAATAAATTTAACCAAGGAGGTGAAAGATCTGTACACTAAAAACTATTAAGACTATTTAAAAAATGCTAACCATAATCTGAGCCTGCAGTGAGTCATAATCATTTAGCTGGTGGACAGTCTTTCCTTGATATTGATGGCTGATGAATGATCAGGATGGTGGTGCTGATGGTTGGGGTGGCTGTAGCAATTTCTTTTTTTTTTTTAAGAATCAATTTTATTTGTTTATTTTTGGTTGCATTGCGTCTTCGTTGCTGCACACGGGCTTTCTGTAGTTGTGGCGAGCGGGGGCTACTCTTCACTACTCTTCACTGCAGGCTTCTCATTGTGGTGGCCTCTCCTGTTGCAGAGCACAGGCTCCAGGTGTGCGGGCTTCAGTAGCTGTAGCACACAGGCTCAGCAGCTGTGGCTCATGGGCTCCAGAGGGTAGGCTCAGTAGTTGTGGCGCACGGGCTTAGTTGCTCCGCAGCATGTGGGATCCTCCCAGACCAGGGATCGAACTCGTGTCCCCTGCATTGGCAGGCAGATTCCTAACCACTTCACCACCAGGGGAGTCCCTGTAGCAATTTCTTAAAATAAAACATTAATGAAGTTTGCCACATTGATTAACTCTTCCCTTTCACCAGTGATTTCTCTGTAGCAGGCACTGTGCTTTGATAGCATTTTATCTACAGTTGAACTTTCAAAATTGTAGTCAGTTCTCTCAAATGCTACCACTCCTTTATCAAGTAAGTTTATATAATATTCTAAATCCTTTGCTGTCATTTCAACAATCTTCACAGCATCTTCACCAAGAGGAGATTCCATCACATTCTTTGCTCATCCACAAGAAACAACTCCTCATCTGTTAAAAGTTTTACCATGAAATTGCAGCAATTCAGTCCCATCTTCAGGCTCCACTTCTAATTATAATTCTCTTGCTATTTTCATCACAGCTGCGGTGACTTCCTCCACTGACGTTTTGAACCCCTCAAAGTCCTCCTTGAGGGTTGGAATCACCTTCTTCCAAACTTCTATTAATATTGATATTTTGCTCTTCCCATGAATCGCAAATGTTCTTAATGGCATCTAGAATCATGAATCCTTTACAGAAAGGTTTTAATTTACTTTGCCCAGATCCATCAGAGGAACCACCATCTGTGGCAGATACAGTCTTACAAAATGTGTTAATTAAATAATAAGACTTGAAAGTCAGAATTACTCCTTAATCCATAGGCTGCAGAATGGATGTTGTTTAGCAGACATGACAACATTAATCTTGTTTTACAGGTTCATCAGGGCTCTTGAGTGACCAGGTGCATTGTCAATAAACAATCATATTTTTAAAGGAATCTTTTTCTTTCCTGAGCAGTAGGTCTCAACAGTGGGCTGAAAATATTCCATAAACTGTGTTATAAACAGATGTGCTATTTCCAGGCTTTATTGTTCCATTTATAGAGCACAGGCAGAGTAGATTTAGCATAATTCTTAAGATTCCTAAGGTTTTCAGAACAGTAACTCAGCACTGGCTTCAAGTCAGCTACATATACCCTTAACAAGAGAGTCAGCCTGTCTTTTGAAGATTTGAAGTCAGGCATTGACTTTTCTCTAGCTGTGAAAGTCGTAGATGGTGTCTTCTTCCAATATAGGCTGTTTTGTCTACACTGAAAATCTGTTGATTAGTGTAGCCACATTCATTAATTTTCTTAGCAAGATCTTCTGGATAACTTGCTGCAGCTTCTGCTGTTCACCTTGTACTTTTATGTTATGGAGATGGCTTTTTTTCCTTAAACCTCATGAACCAATCTCTGCTAGCTTCAAACTTTTCTTTGCAGCTTACTCAGCTCTCTGAGCCTTCATAGATTTAAGTAAAGTTAGGGCCTTACTCTAAATTAGGCTTTTGCTTAAGAGAATGTTGTGACTTGTTTGAACTTCCTTCTAGACCACTAAAACTTTCTCCATATCATCAGTAAGGCTATTTCACTTTCTTATTCATATGTTCACTAGAGTAGCACTTTTAATTTCCTTCAAGAACAGTTTCTTTGCATTTACAACTTGCAACTGATGCAACACGCCTACCTTTTGGCCTGTCTCGACTTTTGAAATGCATGCATTTCTCACTAAGCTTAATCATTTCTAGCTTTTGATTTAAAGTGCGGGAGGTGGGACACCTCTTTACCCTTGAACACTTAGCAGCCACTGTAGGGTCATTAGTTGACCTAATTTCAATATTATTGTGTCTTAGGGAATAGGGAGGCCCAAAGAGATAGAGAAAGATGGGGGAACAGCCTGTCAGTGGAGCACTTAGAACACACACAACATTTATCATTTAAGTGTGCAGTCTTATGTGGGTGTGGATTATGGCTCCCCAAAACTATTACAAAGAAACGTCAAAAGTCACTGAGCAGAGATCACCATAAAAAATGTAATAATAATGAAAAAGTTTGAAATATTGTGAGAATTATCAAAACATGACACAGCCACAAAGTATGCAAATGCTGTTTAAAAAATGGTGCTGATAGGGGCTTCCCTGGTGGTGCAGTGGTTGAGAGTCCGCCTGCCGATGCAGGGGACACGGGTTTGTGCCCCAGTCCGGGAAGATCCCACATGCCGCGGAGCGGCTAGGCCCGTGAGCCATGGCCGCTGAGCCTGTGTGTCCGGAGCCCGTGCTCCGCAAGGGAAGAGGCCACAACAGTGAGAGGCCCGCGTACCGCAAAATAAATAAATAAATAAATAAATCTGATGCCTTTAAATTTAGTGATCTAGATTCAAATTTAGCTCTAACATTTTTTAAGCTTTACTATTTCATGGAAATAGTATACTCTGTGTTTTTCTGTGCTAGCTTGTAAAAATATATGCAAATATAACCACTCTTCAGGTACATATACTTTTTTATAAAGCCTTCTTAAATTAGATTTGCATTCAAATTCCTCAAATAAGAGTGTCCTATAAACAGAAGCCATGCCATTTCATTGAAAAATTATTACAGAAGATACAATAGAGTAAATAAAAATTATGTTATAATTGTAATGATTGATAGGAATAGTCTCACATGATCTCCTGCCATAGTTTGAAATTCTTATACAGATAGCTATAGATCTATAGATATATAGTATGTCCACAGTGCATTTTAAATGTTTTTCTCCCATTGCTCTTTTGTTTGCTTTTATTATATAATGAAATATATTTGAGATGTTTGTTTCTGTTTATTGCTAGGTTATCCAGATAAATTTTGAAGAATTCGATCTGGAAATTGGCTATGACACCTTGACAATTGGTGATGGGAGTGAAGTTGGAGACCCAAGGACAGTGCTCCAAGTGTAAGTTGTCAGTGTTTCTTTCTTTTTTTTTTTTTTTTGCGGTACACGGGCCTCTCACTGTTGTGGCCTCTCCTGTTGCGGAGCACAGGCTCAGCAGCCATGGCTCACGGGCCCAGCTGCTCCGCAGCATGTGGGATCTTCCCGGAACGGGGCACGAACCCGTGTCCCCTGCATCGGCAGGCGGAGTCTCAACCACTGCACCACCAGGGAAGCCCCTCAATGTTTCTTTCTTGACTTAACCTATTAGGTCTTTATAAAAGTGTATGAAATTTTACTTTTTCTTTTCTTTCATTGATTCTTCCTACTATCACCAAGTACCTTAGTTATGATCATCAACCTGCATATAGTATATTTATTAGTCCTTCTTCAGTGGTGCTTAAGGTACTTGATCCAAACACAGTTACTTAGAGTCCATTTCCAGAAAGGAGCTCATTGGCAAAAGAGGCCTAGGGTGAAATTGCAGAGTGGCTGATTGACCTTATTTTGGAAAATACCTTTGCCCTCACAGAGTTTTAGAATAGACTGGAAAAAAACAAGCATGAAATTGATCCCAGAGACAATAATAAAGACCTGGTCATCAAGATCTGTAGTTGAGAGTTTATCAGTGGTTTGACATGAAGTAGTTAGCAGTGAACAGCTCTCAGAGTTGAGCTAATATACTAAAAAGGTTCTTAATGTGAACAAAAAGAATGAACATAAATTGAGAAAAGGGAAATGTTAGGAACTTACCGCCAAATCCTTGGCTATCCATTCCAATAATCTACCTCTGATAGTGGCAAGAAGAAATGTCCAGGGCAAGTATATTTTTTTTCTGTGATGAACCTCAAAAGGTTATGATATGCTTTCTTTCAGTATTCCTTTCATAACTGTTGATTTGCAATACAGGCTTTATTAGTGAGGTGTTTCTCAAAAATGGGGTCTTTTACATCACAATTACCTGGTGCACTTTTTAAAATGTAGATTTCTGGACCCCTCCCATTATGTCTATTAATGTTTGCTTTATATATTTAGGTGGTCCTATGTTGGGTGCATAGATATTTACAAATGCTATATCCTCTTGTTGGATTGATCCCTTTATCATTATGTGATGCTCTTCTTTGTCTTTTGTTACAGTCTTTAAAGTATATTTTATCCGATGTAAGTACTGCTATCCCAGCTTTCTTTTTGTTTTTATTTGCATGAAATATCTTTCTTCATTCCTTCACTTTTGGTCTGTGTGTGTTTAGATCTGAAGTGAGTCTCTTATAAGCAGCATATAGATGGGTCTTGGGTTTTTTTGTTTGTTTGTTTGTTTGTTTTTTTAATGATTGTTTAATGATTTTCTTTAGTGTCATGTTTGGATTTTTTTTGTCTTTATTTTCTCTGTATCTATTATAGTTTTTTGGTTTGTTGTTACCATAAGGTTCATATATAACTATTTATATATGGAAAAGTTTATTTTATGTTGATAGTCACTTAAGTTCAAATGCATTCTACAAATACTACATTTTTATTCCCTGCCTCTACATTTTATGTCTTTTACATCATGTTTTACATCTTTTTATTTTGTGTCTTCTCTAATTATTATATAGTTTTTTTTTTTTTTGGAACTTCATCATTTAACCTTCACACAGGTTTTATAAATGATTGATCCACTACCATTACTATATATTTGCCTTTTCCAGTGAGAATTTTAGTTTCATGTGTTTTCTTATTAATTAGTGCCATTTCATTTCAGCTTATAGAAGTCCCTTTAACATTTCTTGCAGGGCCAGTTTAGTGGTGGTGAACTCCTTTAGATTTTGCTTGTCTGGGAAACTCTTTATCTCACTTTCAATTCTGAATGATAACCTTGCTGGAAACAGTATTCTTGGTTGTAAATTTTGGTTTGTTTGTTTGTTTTATTTTGTTTCAGCACTTTGAATATATCATGCTGCTCCATTCTGGTCTGCAAAGTTTCTGCTGAAAAAATTGCTTCCATTATATTAACTAGTTGGTTTCCTCTTACTGCTTTTAGTACTCTCTCTTTAATTTTTGACATTTTACCTATAATGTGTCTCTTTGTAGGTCTCTTTGGAGTCATCTTGTTTGGGACTTTCTGTGCTTCCTGGATCTGGATGTCTGTTTCCTTTCTAGGATAGGGACGTTTTCAGCCAGTATTTCTTCAGATACATTTGTTCCCCATTCTCCCTTTCTTCTACTTCTGGGATCCCTAAAGAAGCAAATATTCTTGTGCTTGATGTTGTCCCAGAGGTCCTTAAGCTATCCATATTTAATTTTTTCCCCTTTTTGTTCTGATTGGGTGATTTCCATTACCCTGTCTTCCAGATTGCTAATCATTCTTCTGTATCATCTTATCTGCTATTGATTCCCTTTAGTGTATTTTTCATTTAATTTATGTTACTCATGTTATTTCATTCTTTAGCTGTGAATGATTCTTTCTTATATATTTTTTAACTCTTTGTTGAAGTTCTCACTGTGTTCATCCATTCTTCTCCTGAGTTCAGTGAGCACTTTTATGACCATCATTTTGAATTCTTTACCAGGTAAATTACTTATCTTCATATCATTAAGGTTTTTTTTTTTCCTGATGTTTTGTTTTTTCTTTTGTTTGGAACATATTTTGTCTCCTCATTTTACCTAATTCTCTGTGTCTGTTTCTATATATTAGGCAAAACTGCTACCTCTATCAGTCTTGAAGTAGTGACTTTGTTTAGGTGATGATCCTTCTCATTCAACCCTCCCCTAGCTCTTTGTTGTCTCTTAAACCTTTTTGGTTGTATATACTGCCTTATTTATTCCTGATTTGCCCCTGCTGTTCAGCATGTGCCAAGACTTGTCAGTGTTTCAAAGAAAGGAATTCAGTGATCACCTAGTTTCAGGCTGATTGGATGCCAGACCCTCAGGCAGAAGCTTTTAAAGTTTGCAAATATATACAGTCCTGAGGGGCTGCAGTTGTAATCCCTACTGGCCTCCAAGCCTCTCCTCCTCTTTCCTTTCCTTTTCTTTTTAATTTTACAAGAAGTTCTAATAGTACTGTTATTCCAGAATCCTGTAATAATACCAAAGATTTACCTTATGTGTACATTGTAGACCCAATACTATTCCATTTTAGTTCTTATCTTTTCAGAAAAAAAACAAAAAAACAAACAAAAAAATCCCTTCTTTTCTTACTTATCTTTATGCATTCTTGACCTCAGCTTCAACTTCTCTCCTCCACCTACTACATGGATATCATTGATCAACCACAATTTTGTTGTTTATCTCTGAGCCTACTACAGTTCTACTTTGTGCTTGCTAAGATAGTGATGGACAAAGGGCCATTATTTTACATGTTCTGCATATTTGTTTATGTTATTCAAATTATTTGTAACTCCACCCCCCTAAAAATACTCAGCATTTTTATCAGGGTGATGTACCTGCTAGACATTTCACCACGTTAGACTAATATCTTTCAGAAATAATATAAAGTTCCTCCTAGACATTTCACCACGTTAGACTAATATCTTTCAGAAATAATATGTAGTTCCTCCTAGATTTCTTTGTGGTTTTGTACCTGATAGTTTGGATTTCATTATACTGTAATATTGTATTAGAAATTGACAGCCACAGAACTAATATGATCAGTAAGTATGTTTTTGGTTGTTGTTTGGGAAGTGCAGTCATCCCTTGGTATCCACGGGGTATTGTTTCCAGGAACTGCCACATATATCACAATCTGCACATGCCCAAATCCCATAGTCAGCCCTCCACATCCATAGTTCCACATACATGGGTTCAACCAACCATGGATTATGTAGTACTGTAGTATTTATTGGAAAAAAAATCCATGTATAAGTGGACCTGTGCAGTTCAAACCCATGTTTTTCAAGGGTCAACTATACAGTGTTTTAAATAATTGTAAATTACATATAAAAACCTGAACTTGTTGTTTCTTTCGACAGACTGGCAACACTAGGAATGGATTATCACATGGCAAAATTTGCTGGAACTCTCTTCTCTGCCCTCTTTAGAGAGCCTATAGGTTCTCATGGCCCTTCAACCTTGTATCATTTTTCACTTGAGCATCTAAGAACCCTTGCATTGCCTGCCTGGGCCTATAGGCATGTGACACATGATACAACACAAAATTTGGTTTATTCCTGAAATTTATTATTTATTATTTCCCAAAGAATACATGTATTTGTTCCTTTATCTGGCACTTTAGAAAAGTTGAAGTTTCTTGGGCATTAATGATAATATAGCAAATTTTGTAAGTGATGCTCACACATTCTGATACCTATCTTTCTACATGTTTGTTTGATAGATCACATTATATGTACTTCAAAAATGAAACTGTAAAACATGTATGTGATGGGACATAGTTTCCTTTTCTCTGCTTAAGATAGAGGACTAGATTTCAGGTTTAGATTCTTCAAAGCATGGACAGGGAAAGGCAGAATAGCTAGTCAGTTGACTGAAGAATATTTCTTAAACATCTTTTCTACTATATCTACCACTAAATAAAACTTAGTATTTCAGAATCTAATGAAATAATAGATTTCATCTTGTAAAACTAATATCCCAGATCATAGATGCTGTATACTCCTTTAGCCACTGCCTTAAAGAATTTGTGAGATAATTAATATCACAAAACTACAAGCAGAAAAGTTATAAACATACAAATTTACAGTAATCTAATAAGACACAGAAGGAAAATATCAAAATTATTATCTTAAATACCCAACCATTAGAAATGGTAAGCATAAAAGAGTACATTTATTGGGATTAAGCAGTAATCTGTACAATCCCACATGCTAAAAGAAAAAAATATTATGTTTGAACCATATAATTTAATCTATTCTAATGTTAAAAAAATTATGTAGACAATAATGAATTCTGATATACCTGTTGATATTTTCTTCATAGAATAAGTTATTGTATTAATAACACAGAATGGTTGTTAATTATTATTTTCAAAAGAATACCAAGTTTCCAAATGGATTTCCCTATACTATCATATTCAAAGTTCACATTGAGTACTTCACCTCCAGTGGAAATAAAAATTAAAGCTGTAGTCTGTGACCGTTACTTTTTAGACTGTTCAATCATTGGATCTAAATTGGTCCCTTAATGAGAATGTGGGAGGGCTAAGAGACAGTAAGAAAGATAATACATTATGTTTAAATAACCAGAAGACTATGAGATGAGCGCACGAGTGTGTGCGCGCGCACACATACACACATATTTTTAGATGCAGACATCATAATCGTATATGTATTATGTTTTTGCAAAACTCAAAGTAAGAAGAATTAGGGCAATGATATTTACTATATAATTTTAAGTACTAAGAGGAAAACCCCTTTATATTTTAAATATAGCCATACACTTTCTAAAAAAATGAACTCTTCGCTAATCACAAGAACCTCTTTGTAAACATGCCACAGTCCTTCACTTTCTGCACACCTTCTTCTTTTAAGAATTTTGACCTCAGTTGCTTCAAAAAGATCTAGTAAAATTTTTATTAGTGGATTTTCTGTGCTTTTCAAAATTCTTATCAAGTGCAGATAATGTCTCTATTTCCTTTTATTTTGGAAGACAGGGTGAATAAATTTTTAATTGATTTTTAAAATCCTGTGTTGTATGAATTGGATCAAGTAGCAGATGACATGAGAAGTATTGGATTATTAAATGAAAGAAATAGGTTCACAATTGATTTTTTTTTTTTTTTGAGGATGATCCCAAAGTTAGGTAGGCGACATAAGACCAGATAAAGAACAAATACGTTAATAAGAAGAGGTCTTATGACCTGAATGGTCAAATGGAAATAGCTGTATTTTACAGACTAAGCTTCTGCTGCTGGTAGAATAAACAAAGAAAAAAACATTACATTTTTCCTTTTCTCACATTTCTGTCATCATATTGTCCCTAGTTTGCACAGTAGTTCTATTTCATTACTTGTTATAATTCCTTCACTCTGAGAAGTTGTATTAATTTTGAAAAATCTGTGAATTTTTTTATATTTGTTTGTCTGTAACCAGAAATGTGTTTCTTAAACATGCTTTTCTTCCTCAGAAGACAATTACACATTTCTGAAAATATAACTTTCTTTTCCTTGAGTAAGGGTGACTACAACAGAACTTAGGTAGCACCCACCTCCTAGAGGTGTTCAAATAAAAGCTGTCTGACTAGCTAACAGAGATTTTACAAACTTGAAGTTAGGTCAAAGGTTCCTCTGAACTCTAAGAGTCTGTGATAAGAGAACCTACTGGATTTGTAGCTACCAAAAAGCTGATATAAACTTGAGGGTACCTGAAACATATTTTTTAATAAGTTTAACTTTCTCAACAGCAGGCCCACTCATCTGGACATTTACAAGGCTTAGAGTAAGAATGCAGATAGAATCTCACATATCAAATGTATAAATATTAAAAGTTATAAATTAAGCTACATATGGTTAAATACAATATGTTCCATCCTCCTACCTTGACAAATACACTTTCATAACAACCTAGAAGGACAAGTTTAAATTTAGAATTCTGGGACTTGTGTGATTTTCTTGTTGGGACATGAAGGTATAGGAAAGTGGTCCCACCCCCAGTCTGCACCTGGCCACCCTCTATTCCCAAACTCAGCTCCATCCTTCACGACGCATGTAGACTTCCCAGCCTACACATTCAAGCTGCCACACCTCCCTGCAAACACTGCCCACTGGGTCTAAGAGTGCACGTATGGGTCATGTGTTCTGACCCTGGGAATGTGGACCTGGGAAAGAGGCCTATGAAGGTTCAGGTAGCAGGAAATTCCAGGGTACCAGGTACCAATGAGTTGTAGAACAGTAGTTGATAAACAAACTATAAAATAGAAGATTTGTTTTTATTTTTAATTCGTCTTGAAATGATACTTTTACAAAGTGAAAAAAATTTCTAGGAAAATGAAATAAAAGCAAATATAAATACATTGCAAGTTTTTTTACTAGGAAATTCACCAGACAGAATTACTATTTCAAATTACTCTAGAAGTTTGAAAGATTTGCTCCCAATTTCAGTTCTTACCACACTGTGGGCTGGAAATTAGTCTAGGATCTCATAGGGGAAGTGAGTAGGCACATCCCTGGGCAAGAGGTGGGCTACAGAATGGTCAGACGAAGGGATCAGGGAAGGGGCCTATCTTGCCCAAGTTTAAAAACAGTATTGCATATGGCATGGTTAATGGTCTAGAACTTACAAAAAAAAAAAAACAGTTGAAGGGAATTTATTTTAAATAATGTTCTTCAAATGGGTAAAATTAGTCTCCATTTAGACATTTTATTTGGCACACTGTTTACTCATCTACATATTCCTTTTTGCTTTTTTCTTAAGTGTGATCCATGTGCTAGAGACTAACTTTTGGCACTGAAACTATCTTTTCAATAAATTTATTTAAAAATATTAAATAGCCGAAAGTCAGAAACATAGTAAAACATGGAAAATATGTTCATTTAACAGAGAGAGCCATGTAATCTCATATTTGAAAGTATTTTATAAGAGGATGAATTCAGCCTATATATTTAAGTTTATAAGTTCTGATTAGTTTACTAAACACAGACTCCCTCATTTTTTAAGATATTTAACCAGATAAGGAACATTCCAGCCTATTCTAATTAAGTCATAGGATTGAATTAAGCATTGGAAGTAAATGGTGTTTTTGCTTCCAATTTTCCTTTAACATTTAGGTTCTAAAAGTTAAAATCAATTGTCATACTCTATTCAATAAAAAAATGTAGTCCATATAGTCATAACATGTTCAACAGCTAAAATAGTCCTCCAAAAATGAATTATGAAAAGTTTTTAAAAATAATTCTTGTAATTTCTTCCCCTTAAGTACAAAGTATATCAGTTTTGCAATTCAATAACTTATAAATAATCTCAGTGTGCCGTATCTCTTTACCTTGAAATTTTGGTTCCAAAGAAATGCTCATGACAGTTATAAGCAATAAATTTATTAAGTAACAGAGAATATACTGTAATTGGACATCGTATGCAGTACTAAGTACTCCATATAATTTTATCAGATGACAATTCCTAAAATTATGTGAATTTAAGCTGCAAACTTAAATTTACAATTCAAAGATTTGTTGTTCATCCATTTGCTGTATCGTACTGTATTGCTTATTTGTGGCCTTTTCTTTCTCACTCTCATGCTTGTTAATTTTCTCTCCACTGGACATACTTGAAGGGCATTTTTTTTTTTTCTCCAATTTGAAGTAGCATTTTTCATTCATGGCAGCTTCATGGTGGTATAGTGACAAGTGTCAATAGAGATCAGAATATAAACATGACCAGTTGATAATAATTAAGATAATTGATTTGAACAATCATGTTAATATCTTTTAAAGACTGTTAAAAGAAGTTTAACTTTTTCACAGATTGTTTTACATGTGCTATTTTCACACTTATGTATAAATTCACCTGATGGTAAAAATGGATGTAATAAATTTGAGAGAACTAACAGTGATGACAGTACAATTATAGGCATTGAGTACACTTCCAAACCTCATTTCATCTGCATAAGGAAGGGAGGAATTGTTGATTACTTGTCCACCCTTCTCATCTGTATGGCCTCAAACTGAGATAGTTCAAAATGCAATCTATGAGAAATGTGATTCTCTTTCCTTTTCCTACCTTTTCTCTCACACACTTTGCTGTTCCATTAATGGAGTCTCAGTAACACTATAAAGAATAATTAAGTGAACACTTGCAAAATAAAAAATAGAAAACTCTTCTTTTCCAAGATGCTCCTGGAAATTTTATGAGTATACATTGATATTGGATGACATTGTATTTGAACAAACATCTTACAGAAGGTGAAAAAAAATGTCTTAGATATCCAAACATGGTTCTATCCTATCACTATCAAATTCTGATTTGTCCTGAAAAATTTTATAATGTAAAATCTCATTCTCAGATATATGTTAGAATGGGCTAACAACACTCTTCCCTGGGAACTCTTCTTTTTATTTTATTTTATTTATTATTTTTTTAACACCTTTATTGGAGTATAATTGCTTTACAATTGTGTGTTAGTTTCTGCTTTATAATAAAGTGTTTCAGCTATACATATACATATGTTCCCATATCTCTTCCCTCTTGCATCTCCCTCCCACCCTTCCTATCCCACCCCTCTAGGTGGTCACAAAACACCGAGCTGATCTCCCTGTGCTGTGCAAGCTGATCTCCCTGTGCAGTGAGGCTGCTTCCCACTAGCTATCTATTTTACATTTGTAGTATATATAAATCCATGCCACTCTCTCACTTCGTCCCAGCTTACCCTTCCCCCACCCCGTGTCCTCAAGTCCATTCTCTACGTCTGCATCTTTATTCCTGTCCCCCCTAGGTTCTTCAGAGCAATATTTTTTTTTAAGATTCCATATATATGTATTAGTGTACAGTATTTGATTTTCTCTTTCTAGCTTCACTCTGTATGACAGGCTCTAAGTCTATCCACCTCACTACAAATAATTCAATTTCGTTACTTTTAATGGCTGAATAATATTCCATTGTATATATGTGACACATCTTCTTTCTCCATTCATCTGTTGATGGACACTTAGGTTGCTTCCATGACCTGGCTATTGTAAATAGAGATGCAATGAACATTGTGGTACATGACTCTTTGAATTATGGTTTTGTCAGGGTCTATGCCCAGTAGTGGGATTGCTGGGTCGTATGGTAGTTCTATTCATAGTTTCTTGAGGAACCTCCATACTGTTCTCCATAGTGGCTGTATCAATTTACATTCCCACCAACAGTGCAAGAGGGTTCCCTTTTCTCCACATCCTCTCCAGCATGTATGGTTTGTAGATTTTTTGATGATGGCCATTCTGACTGGTGTGAGGTGATACCTCATTGGAGTTTTGATATTCATTTCTCTAATGATTAGTGATGTTGAGCCTTCTTTCATGTATTTGTTGGCAATCTGTATATCTTCTTTGGAGAAATGTCTATTTTGGTCTTCTGCCCATGTTTGGATTGGGTTGTTTGTTTTTTTGGTATTGAGCTGCATAAGCTGCTTGTAAATTTTGGAGATTATTCCTTTGTCAGTTCCTTCATTTGCAATATTTTCTCCCATTTTGAAGGTTGTCTTTTCATCTTGTTTATGATTTCCTTTGGTATGCAAAAGCTTTTAAGTTTCACTGGGTCCCATTTGTCCCATTTGTTTATTTTTGTTATTTTTGTTTATAAAAACAAAACATTTCTCTAGGAGGTGGGTCAAAAAGGATCTTGCTGAGATTTATGTCATATAGTGTTCCGCCTATGTTTTCCTCTAAGAGTTTATAGTGTCTGGCCTTACATTTAGGTCTTTAATCCATTTTGAGTTTATTTTTGTGTATGGTGTTAGGGAGTGTTCTAATTTCCTTCTTTTACATGTAGCTGTCCAGTTTTCCCAGCACCACTTATTGAAGAGACTGTCTTTTCTCCATTGTATATTGTTGCCTCCTTTATCAAAAATAAGGTGACCATATGTGCGTGGGTTTATCTCTGGGCTTTCTATCCTGTTCCATTGATCTATATTTTTTCTTTTTATTTTAAATACACACGCGTGCACACAAACACACACAATCTCTACTTTGTGTTAATTTATTTTAAATAAATATTTTCTTTATTTTAATATTTAATAAATATTCATACTAGATTTATAGAAAAGGTAGCTGTTTTTTATGTTCATATATTATAGTTATTGCTCTCAGCTCATTGGTGCATGTGTTTTAAAGAGCTACTTTGTTGAAGATATATTATTTTATAAAATTTTTCAACAGTTTAGTCTTTCAAAATGCCGCCTTGGTATCAGACCACTATATGTGATATTTACCTTGAGCAAACTCTCCTAAAACCAGGGACTTACACCTTCCCAAATTTGCTCTTGTACCTTCCCCTGTTAATAATGAAAATCTAAATACCAACCAACCCCATGGGCTAATGAAAGAAGGGAATATACTAAATATAGCAACAAGGCAATATTATTAGAGATTGATGGCCACAGTATAAAAAGGACTTAGAAAAATTGACCATTCAGAATAATCTTTCACCCTTTAAATGAAAGTTATCAAAAACAAAATAAAAAAAATATTGAGTTGGCCAGAACCTTCGTTCATTTTTTTCCCTAAGATGGCTCTAGTAGGACTTACTTGTCTTTAACTTCATTCGAAACAATTTTGTTAGATTGTTTGTCACAGCTGTCATATCGGTATGGATTAAAAAAAAAAATTTATCAAAATTGGAAAATTGTATAGCTATTTTAATATTTAAGATGGAAGAAAAAAAGCAACATTTTTGGCATATCATGCTTTATTATTTCAAGAAAAGTAAAAACACAACTGAAATGCAAAAAAAGATTTGTGCAGTGTATGTAGCAGGAGCTATGACTGATCGAATGTGTCAAAAGTGGTTTGCGCAGTTTCTTTCTGGAGATTTCTCGCTGGACAATGCTCCATGGTTAGGTAGACCAATTGAAGATGATAGTGATCAAATCGAGACATTAATTGAGAACAGTCAACATTATACCACACAGGAGATGGTATACTCAAAATATCCAAATAGCTGACATACTCAAAATATCCAAATCAAGTGTTGAAAATCATTTGCACCAGCTTGGTTATGTTCATCGCTTTGATGTTTGGGTTCCACATAAGTTAAGAGAAAAAAACCTTCTTGACCATATTTCCGCATGCAATTCTCTTATTCTCTACTTAAATGTAATGAAAACCTTATGTTTTTGAAACGAATTGTGATGGGCAATGAAAAGTGGTTACTGTACAATAATGTGGAATGGGAGAGATTGCGGGGCAAGCGAAATGAACCACCACCAACCACACCAAAATACCGGTCTTCATCCAAAGAAGGTGATGTTGTGTATATGGTGTGATTGGAAGGGAGTCCTCTATTATGAGCTCCTTCCGGAAAATGAAACAATTAATTCCAACAAGTACTGTTACCAGTTAGACCAACTGAAAGCAGCACTTGACGAAAAGCATCCGGAATTAGTCAACAGAAAACGCATAATCTTCCATCAGGATAATGCAAGACTGCATGTTTCTTTGATCACCAGGCAAAAACTGTTACAGATTGACTGGGAAGTTCTGATTCATTTGCTGTATTCACCAGACATTGCCCCTTCAGATTTACATTTATTGATATTTCAGTCTTTACAAAATTCTGTTAATGGAAAAAATTTCAATTCCCTGGAAGACTGTAAAAGGCACCTGGAACAGTTCTTTGCTCAAAAAGAAAAAAATGTTTTGGGAAGATAGAATTATGAAATTGCCTGAAAAATGGCAGAAGGTAGTGGAACAAAATGATGAATGCATTGTTCAATAAATTTCTTGGTGAAAAATGTGTCTTTTATTTTTACTTAAAAACCAAAGGAATTTTTTGTCCAATCCGATATCTTCTTACTGCTCTTATTTCTGCCTTGCACTCCTCCTTGCCCTCCTCCATTACACTCACACATACACCCACACACACACTCATACACACTCACAATCATTTTAGGTTCCTTGATTGCAGAGATTGTTTACTACTCATCTTGGATTCCCCAAAAGACCTAACGCAGAGCCTGTGTTAACATCATTAGGTGTGGCATGAATTATAATGGGAGCAGAAAAATTGCTCTGCATCAAGACACATCTACTGAAACATATCAGCAGATGGAGTATCTTTGCAGACATTGGCAAGGACATACCATGAGCAGTAGAGAGCTATGCAGGTCTATGTGGTGTCAGTGCATTCAGGCTATTATAAAAAAAAAAAAAGAAAAGAAAAAAGGATAGACTGGGTGTTTTATAAACAACATAAATGTATTCCTCACAGTTCTGGAGGCTGGAATTCAGAGATCATGGTGCCAGCAGATTCGGTGTCTGCTAACAACCCGCTTTCCAGTTCATAGATGGCCATCTTTTTACTGTGTCCTCATGTAGCAGATGGGGGCAGGGATCTTTCTGGGGCCTCTTTTATAAGGGCACTATCACATTCATGAGGGCTCTGCCTTCATGACCTAATCACCTATCATAGTCCTCACCTTCAAATACCCTAACATTGGAGATTAGGTTTCAACATGTATGTTTTGGCAGCAGGGGGACATTTAGCCTCTAGCACCAGAGTTTCAACAGCACTTACTAATACCACATGCAAG
Source organism: Hyperoodon ampullatus (assembly GCF_949752795.1). Classification (NCBI taxonomy): domain Eukaryota; kingdom Metazoa; phylum Chordata; class Mammalia; order Artiodactyla; family Ziphiidae; genus Hyperoodon; species Hyperoodon ampullatus. The sequence goes on along the minus strand of NC_136930.1, from coordinate 53,474,638 downwards.
AAAAACAATCAAACTGACAGTAGCAATTATCTCATCGTGTGGACAAAATTTGATGCATAGTCATTCAAATGACTTGCTACTGGGCAATAATAAATAAATGCTCTTGGAATTTCAGAATTATTTTAGGCTGCAGTATGAAATAATCTCTGTGATATTTGATTACTAGCAACAAAAATGTTAAATATAAGGGATAGTTTATTTTTATGGTTCTTCATTATTTCTTCATTGTGATGATAGTTACAATTTCGACTGGGAGAACATGGATGATTTTACTAAAAAAAAAGACAGTTGACTGTTTTACTTTGTTTTGTGAAAACACTGATGGTTTTACTGCAGTTTAAGCAATTACTATGGTTTTGTTTTGGGTTTTTCGTGTGTTTATTTTTTTGGCATTGGATTCAATTGGATCAAATTGTCTAAACTAAAGAAGCTTTCAATTGGTATTTTTCTCTTTTTATCAGGAATATTTGTTATATGATAGGCATTTTGAAAGTGGTTGTAGGAAAGAAATTAGGACAAAATATGGAAAGAGTATGTAAATAAATACATTAGAGTTCTTCCCACAAAAGCACAGCACTTTGTTAGAGTGCTAAATATTGGGTAGGACAAAAAGTTCTTTTGGCTTTTTTGTAAGCAATTATGGAAAACCCGAACAAACTTTTTGGCCAATCCAATATTTGACTGAAGTATCCACAGATGAGTACAAAGATGTATGTGCTGAGGTCTTGACATTAAAATTCTTCTAAAACCAAGTGTTGAAATAGACATCTTTTTGCATCTGTAATAAGACTGTTCCAAACACTCTCACACACATTATGCTTTAGAATTAACCAATAAATTAAAACTTCTGAAGTCCAAGACCATAAATGAAGTAAAAACCACAGTTATTCACTACTCAGTTACCTAATTGAATTAACATTTATGTAGTCCCATCATTCCACAGTACTTCATGTATTTTTATTTTTAAAACTGTATGTTGTTCGTCTAGTATTTTGATCCACTTTCTTTTCTATTTTATTTGCTTTTAAAATTTTGTTTCAGAGTTACTGAGGTATAATTGATGAATAAAAATGTAAGGCATTTTAAATTATACAACGTGGATATATGTATACTTTGTGAAAAGATCCCCCCCCATCAAGTTAATTAACACATCTATCACCTCACATATTTACCTTTTTTTTTTTTTTTCTGGTGAGAACATTTAAGTTCTACTTCTTCTAGCAAATTTCAGTTAGAGTTCAGTGTTATCAACTATACTTATGTTACGCATTAGACTTTCTGATTTTATACATCTTATAACTGAAAGTATATACACTTATACCAGCCTCTGCCTATTACTCCTACTCCCCAATACCTGACAACTCTCTTTTTTCTATGAATTAAGACTCTCTCTCTTTTTATTTTTTTAGGTTCCACATATGTGATTCCATGCAGTATTTGTCTTTCTCTATATGACTTAGTGTCACTTATCATAATGCCCTCCAGTTTCACCGGTGTTGTTGCAAATGACAGGATTTATTTCCTTTTTAAGGCTGAAAGATATATGTGTGTGTGTGTGTGTGTGCACATAAATTTTCTTGATCTATTCATCTACTGACAGATGCTTAGGTTGTTTCCATAGCCCTGTTATTGTGAGTAATGCTGCAGTGAAGACGGGATTATAGATAACTCTTTGAGATAATGGTTTCATTTCCTTTGGATATCTCTAGCAGGAAGTGGGATTGCTGAATCTTAGGGTATTTCTGTATTAAATTTCTTGAGGAACCTCCATACTGTTTCATAGAGGCTGTAACGGTTTACATTCCCACCAACAATGTACAAGGGTTCATTTTTCTCCACATCCCCACCAGCATTTGTTATTTCTTACCTTTTTGTGAACAGCCATCCTAACAGGTGTGAGTGAGGTGATAACACATTTTTTAAAATTTAATTTAATTTATTTTTTTATACAGCAGGTTCTTATTAGTCATCTATTTTATACATATCAGTGTATACATGTCAATCCCAAACTCCCAATTCATCACACCACCATCACCCACCCCCGCTGCATTCCCCCCTTCATGTCCATATATTTGTTCTCCACTTCTGTGTCAAAATTTCTGCTCTGCAAACCGGTTTGTCTGTACCATTTTCTAGGTTCCACATATATGTGTTAATATATGATATTTGTTTTTCTCTTTCTGACTTACTTCACTCTGTATGACAGTCTCTAGATTCATCCACGTCTCAACAAATGACACAATTTCATTCCTTTTTATGGCTGAGTAATATTCCATTGTATATATGAACCACACCTTCTTTATCCATTTGTCTGTCGATGGGCATTTAGTTTGCTTCTATGACCTGGCTATTGTAAATAGTGCTGCAATGAACATTGGGGTGCATGTGTCTTTTTGAATTATGGTTTTCTCGGGGTATATGCCCAGTCGTGGGATTGCTGGGTCATATGGTAATTCTATTTTTAGTTTTTTAAGGAACCTCCATACTGTTCTCCATAGTGGCTGTATCAATTTACATTCCCAGCAACAGTGCAAGAGGGCTCCCTTTTCTCCACACCCTCTCCAGCATTTATTGTTTGTAGATTTTCTGATGATACCCTTTCTAATTGGTGTGAGGTGATACCTCATTGTAATTTTGATTTGCATTTCTCTAACAATTAGTGACATTGAGCAGCTTTTCATGTACCTCTTGGCCATCTGAATGTCTTCCTTGGAGAAATGTCTACTTAGGTCTTCTTCCAATTTTTAGATTAAGTTGTTTGTTTTTTTAATATTGAGCTGCATGAGCTGTTTATATATTTTGGAGATTAATCCTTTGTCCGTTGATTCATTTGCAAATATTTTCTCCCATTCTGAATGTTGTCTTTTCGTCTTGTTTATGGTTTCCTTTGCTGTGCAGAAGCTTTTTAAGTTTCATTAGGTCCCATTTGTTTAGTTTTGTTTTTATTTCCATTACTCGAGGAGATGGATCAAAAAATATCTTGCTGTGGTTTATGTGAAAGAGTGCTCTTCCTATGTTTCCCTCTAAGAGTTTTATAGTGCCTGGTCTTACATTTAGGTCTCTAATCCATTTTGAGTTTATTTTTGTGTATGGTGTTAGGGAGTGTTCTAATTTCATTCTTTTACATGTAACTGTCCTGTTTTCCCAGCACCACTTATTGAAGAGACTGTCTTTTCTCCATTGTATATCCTTGCCTCCTTTGTCATAAATTAGTTCACCATAGGTGAATGGGTTTATCTCTGGGCTTTCTGTCCTGTTCCATTGATCTATATTTCTGTTTTTGTGCCAGTACCATATTGTCTTGATTACTGTAGCTTTGTAGTATAGTCTGAAGTCAGGGAGTCTGATTCCCCCTTATGATCTAGTTCTGTAAAAAAAAAAATGCCATTGGTAATTTGATAGGGACTGGATTGAATCAGTAGATTGCTTTGGGGACTATAGTCATTTTCACAATATTGATTCTTCCAATTCAAGAACATGGTATATCTCTCCATCTGTTGGTATCATCTTTAATTTCTTTCATCAGTGTCTTATAGTTTTCTTCATACAGGTCTTTTGTCTCGCTAGGTAGGTTTATTCCTAGGTATTTTATTATTTTTGTTACAGTGGTAAATAGGAGTGTTTCCTTAATTTCTCTTTCAGATTTTTCATCATTAGTGGATAGGAATGCAAGACATTTCTGTGCATTAATTTAGTATCCTGCAACATTACCAAATTCATTGATTAGCTTTAATAGTTTTTTGGTGGCATCTTTAGGATTCTCTATGTATAGTATCATGTTATCTGCAAACAGAGACAGTTTTACTTCTTCTTCTCCAATTTGTATTCCTTTTATTTCTTTTTCTTCTCTGATTGCCGTGGCAAGGACTTCCAAAACTATGTTGAATAATAGTAGTGAGAGTGGACATCCTTGTCTTGTTTCTGATCTTAGAGGAAATGCTTCCAGTTTTTCACCATTGAGAATGATGTTTGTTGTGGGTTTGTCATATATGGCCTTTATTATGTTGAGGTATGTTCCCTCTATGCCTACTTTCTGGAGAGTTTTTATCATAAATCAGTGTTGAATTTTGTCAAAAACTTTTTCTGCATCTATTTAGATGATCATATTGTTTTTCTTCTTCAATTTGTTAATATGGTGTATCGATTGATTTGTGTATATTGAAGAATCCTTGCATCCCTGGGATAAATCCCACTTGATCATGGTGTATGATCCTTTTAATGTGTTGTTAGATTCTGTTTGCTATTATTTTGTTGAGGGTTTTTGCATCCATATCCATCAGTGATATTGGTCTGTAATTTTCTTTTGTTGTCGTATCTTTTTCTGGTTTTGGTATCAGGCTGATGGTGGCCTCATAGAATGAGTTAGGGAGTTTTCCTTCCTCTGCAATTTTTTGGAAGAGTTTGAGAAGCATGGGTGTTATCTCTTCTCTAAATGTTTGATAGAATTCACCTGTGAAGCTCTCTGGTCCTGGACTTTGTGTGTTGGAAGATTTTTAATCACAGGTTCAATTTCATTACTTGTGATTGGTCTGTGCATATTTTCTATTTCTTCCTGGTTCAGTCTTGGAAGGCTATATCTTTCTAAGAATTTGTCCATTTCTTCCAGGTTGTGCATTTTATTGGCATACAGTTGCTTGTAGTAATCTCTTAGGATGCTTTGTATTTCTGTGGTGTCTGTTGTAATTTCTCCTTTTTCATTTATAATTTTATTGATTTGAGTCCTCTCCCTTTTTTCTTGATCAGTGTGGCTAATGGTTTATCAATTTTGTTTGTCTTCTCGAAGAACCAGCTTTTAATTTTATTGATCTTTGGTATTGTTTGTTTGTTTCAATTTCATTTACTTCTGCTCTGATCTTGATGATTTCCTTCCTTCTGCTAACTTTGGTTTTTGTTTGTTCTTCTTTCTCTAGTTCCTTTAGGTGTAACATTAGATTTTTTTTTTTTTTGAGGTTTTTCTTGTTTTTGAGGTAGGCTTGTATAGCTATCAACTTCCCTCTTAGAACTGCTTTTGCTGCATCCCATAGGTTTTGGATCATCGTGTTTTCATTGTCATTTGCCTCTAGGTATTTTTTGATTTCCTCTTTGATTTCTTCAGTGATCTCTTGGTTATTTAGTAACGTATTGTTTAGCCTCCATGTGTTTGTGTTTTTTACGTTTTTTTCCCCTGTAATTGATTTCTAATCTCATAGCGTTGTGGTCAGAAAAGATGCTTGATATGATTTCAATTGTCTTATATTTACTGAGGCTTGATTTGTGACCCAAGATATTATCTATCCTGGAGAATGTTCCATGCGCACTTGAGAAGAAAGTATAATCTGCTGTTTTTGGATGGAATGTCCTATAAATATCAATTAAATCTATGTGGTCTATTTAAACCTTGTGTTTCCTTATTAATTTTCTGTTTGGATGATCTTTCTATTGGTGTAAGTGTGGTGTTAAAGTCCCCCACTATTATTGTGTTACTGTCGATTTCCTCTTTTATAGCTGTTAGCAGTTGCCTTATGTATTGAGGTGCTCCTATGTTGTGTGCATGTATATTTATAATTGTTATATCTTCTTCTTGGATTGATCCCTTGATCGTCATGTAGTGTCCTTCCTTGTCTCTTGTAACATTCTTTATTTTAAGGTCTATTTTATCTGATATGAGTATTGCTACTCCAGCTTTCTTTTGATTTCCCTTTGCATGGAATATCTTTTTCCATCCCCTCACTTTCAGTCTGAATGTGTCCCTAGGTCTGAAGTAGGTCTCTTTTAGGCAGCATTTATATGGGTTTTGTTTTTGTATCCATTCAGCAAGCCTGTTTCTTTTGGTTGGAGCATTTAATCTCTTCACGTTTTAGGTAATTATCGATGTGTATGTTCCTGTTACCATTTTCTTAATTGTTTTCATTTTGTTTTTGTAGTTCCTTTTCTTCTCTTGTTTTTCCCACTTAGAGAAGTTCCTTTAGCATTTGTCGTAGAGCTCGTTTGGTGGTGCTGAATTCTCTTAGCTTTTGCTTCTCTGTAAAGCTTTTGATTTCTCCATCGAATCTGAATGAGATCCTTGCCAGGTAGAGTAATCTTGGTTGTAGTTTCTTCCCTTTCATCACTTTAAGTATATCATGCCACTCCAGTCTTGCTTGTAGAGTTTCTGCTGAGAAATCAGCTGTTTACCTTATGGGATTTCCCTTGTATGTTATTTTTCATTTTTCCTTTGCTGCTTTCAATAATTTTTCTTTGTCATTAATTTTTGGTAATTTGATTAATATGTGTTTCGGCGTGTTTCTCCTTGGGTTTATCCTGTATGGGACTCTCTGCACTTCCTTGACTTGGGTGGCTATTTCCTTTCCCATGTTAGGGAAGTTTTCAACTCTAATCTCTTCAAGTATTTTCTCCGGTCCTTTCTCTCTCTCTTCTCCTTCTGGAACCCCTATAATGCAAATGTTTTTGCATTTAATGTTGTCCCAGAGGTCTCTTAGGCTGTCTTCATTTCTTTTTATTTGATTTTTTTAATTCTATTCCCCATCAGTGAATTCCACCATTCTGTCTTCTAGGTCACTTATCTGTTCTTCTGCCTCAGTTATTCTGCTATTGATTCCTTCTAGTGTATTTTTAATTTCTTTTATTGTATTGTTCATCTCTCTTTGTTTGTTCTTTAATGCTTCTAGATCTTTGTTATACATTTCTTGCATCTTCTCGATCTTTGCCTCCATTCTTTGTCTGAGGTCCTGTATCATCTTCACTATTATTATTCTGATTTCTCTTTCTGGAAGATTGCCTATGTCTGTTTCACTTAGTTGTTTTTCTGGGGTTTTATCTTGTTTCTTCATCTGTTACATAGCCCTCTGCCTTTTCATCTTGTCTATTTTTTCTGTGAATGTGGTTTTCCTTCCACAGGCTGCAGGATTGTAGTTCTTCTTCCTTTTGCTGTCTGCCCTCTTGGTGATAACACTTTTTGATGCACCCTAATGGTGATATTTCAGGGTTTTTTTAAATCTAATTTTTGCAGCCATCATCACCATCCTTAGTTAATTTCATGTATCCAGAAATGAAGGTGTACATTATCCTTGATAGCACTGTATTAGAAGAAAGAATATTAAATGCATTTATATAAAAGGCAAAAGTTACATACTTGTACAATACAAAAAATATTTTTGAATGTAGGACTATAGTTGTTATTTCTAATGGATACACCCGTAATGCCTAGAGTGATTATAAGGAAAATCAGGCATTGAGCGTAATTGAAATTTAATAGCTCTTCTCTTTTATTTTATATTGTACTTGAGAGCTTGAGGAATATTTCTGAGTGCATTTATTTAGGGATTTTAATCTTTTATTCCAGCATGAAGGGACTAACTAAGAAGATTAGAATGTACTATGCATGCTGAGGTTACTCAGCTTGTAAATAAACACATATTAAAGAAGTTTTTAATTTAAGTTTACAGATAATTGGTTCAAAAAGATGTATTAAAAACATGTTAAAACTATTTGAAGACTCTTTTCAGAGTTTTTTGAGAATGGTATAAGACTCCCTCCTCTGTGGCCCAGAAGCACCCCTTATTGTCAGGGATGAGGGTTGAATATAAAGTTGTCTTAAGCAGTTTGAGTCTAAACCAAGGTCTTTGAAAGGATATCGAGATTAATTAGCCGTTGACGCTGGATGCAAAGAGCAGAGTTTTAAGTGACATACCCATTGTTGAGAAAATACAAATATTGATATAAAGTCACCTACCAACCCAGTGAATCCTTCCCAGAAAATAAAGAAAAGAATTAATTAGTTTTACTATTGAAAATGGATTAAATCAGACCATGATGCACATGATAGGCAATCTGCTAAAGAGACTGCAAAAAGAGAAAAAACTAATGTAACCCATTTTTATAGTCAAGTAGATATAATCATTACACATGTTAATTGTCTGTATCAAAAGAAGAAGGATAGTGCATTATGTTGTTTATAAACCATCCGGTCTCTCCTATCTTTTTTTTTTTTTTTTAATAGTAACCTGAATGCACTATCCTTGTCTTCTTTATGACAAGAAGGAAGTTACATCCTGAATCCAAGCACCTAGGCTTTAACTCTCACAGAAACAGGGTGACAGGGCACCATCCATCTTCATGTTCACATTTCAAAGAGATGACTCCCATGGCCTCCAAGAGAGACATTCTTGGGGTGCAAAACTGGTAAGAGGTTTATTTAGCTTTTAAAACATTTACATACATCTGAAAGAAGCAGAGAAAGCAATCATTTGTAATTGCAAGTTTTCTAAAAGAAATGCTAAAGAGAGGTGGGAGGGGAGGAGTTATTTTTCCCTTTTGTTATTAGGGAAATTTTGAATTTTTTTTAGATTTGTGTTTGTACTTATAATTTTTCTTTTTGTGACTATTTTATAATAAAGCTACAATTTTCTAATTATCTCTATTGCTGTTTCTGCTTTATCTTGGCAATTTGCAGTCATCTAAATATACAGCAAGTCCACAGTAAAATACAAAGCAAAGCAGTTGTCAGGGTTACAATAAGATGAATTTAAAAATTCAGTGCAATATTAGCCTTTATGTTTATTATACCAGTGGTGAATGGTTAAAGCAGATTTTTGATTAGCAATGGTCAAAATTTTTCTTTCATCATACATTAATTTTACAAACTGTTGTGATGTCTATATTGCTTATACTTTCAAATGATTAACAATATGAGTATCATTTTGTAGTTTCATATGAAGTATTACCTAATTCAGTCCTGTCGAGTAGCTTCATTCTGTAGCCTGAATCTAAAATTTTAACTAAGTGTTTTCCTTCACAGGCCCAATAAATTTCTCCTAGTTCTCATCAATCACATAAGTAACATTATATTTACGAGATGATCTGGGCCCTGCAGTAATTATTCATCTTTTAAAATATTTTTTTCTAGACAGGAAACATAAAAATACTCAGAACCATTATCTAGTATTATTATGCACCTATTGAAGGCACATACTGAAGTTACAGTGTTTAGTATACATGACTCTAAGTGTTGTAAGTCTTGAGGACACACCCAGCCTGTGGGCCATTTTTTGCCTGAGTCCAAATCAATAATTGTATTATTATAACAATCAAATAAATCTACATGGTTAATAAACATCCACTTTTTAAACATATATATGTATATATATATATAAATTCTTTTTTATATTCTTTTCCATTATAGGTTATTATAAGATGTTGAATATATAGTCCCCTGTGCTAGATAGTAGGTCCTTGTTGGTTACCTATTTCATATACAGTAGTGTGTATATTTTAATCCAAACTCCTAATTTATCCCTTCCCACCCCCTTTCCCCTTTGGTAACCTTAGTTTTTTTCTATTTCTCTCTTGTAAATAAGTTCATTTGTATCATTTTTTTTTATTCCACATATATGTGATATCATAAGAAATTTGTCTTTGTCTGACTTACTTCACTCAGTATGATAATCTCTAGGTCCATCCATGTTGCCACAAGTGATGTTATTTCATTCTTTTTTATGGCTGAGTAATATTCCATTATATATATATATATATATACACACACCGTATCTTCTTTATCTTTTCATCTGTCGATGGACACTTAGGTTGCTTCCATGTCTTGGCTGTGTAGACAGTGCTGCTATGAATGTTGTTGGGGTGCATGTATTTTTTCTATAGTTTTCTCCAGATATATGTCAAGGAGTGGGATTGCTGGATCATATGGTAGCTCTATTTTTAGTTTTTTAAGGAAACTCCATGTTTTTCTCCACAGTGGCTGCACCAATTTACATTCCCACCAACAGTATAGGAGGGTTCCTTTTTCTCCACACCCTCTCCAGCATTTATTATTTGTAGACTTTTTGATGATGGCCATGCTGACCAGTGTGAGGTGATACCTCATTGCAGTTTTGGCTTCCATTTATCTAATAATTAGCAATGTTGAGCATTTTTTCATGTTCCTGTTAGCCATCTGTATGTCTTTTTTGGAGAAATGTCTATTAAGGTCTTATGCCCATTTTTTGATTGGGTTGTTTGTTTGTCTTTTGATATTGAGCGGTATGAGCTGTTTGTATATTTTGGAGATTAGTCCCTTTTTGGTTGCTCCATTTGCAAATATTTTCTCCCAGTCTGAGGGTTGTCTTTTCGTCTTGTTTATGGTTTCCTTTGCTGTGCAAAAGCTTTTAAGTTTAATTTGATCCCATTTTTTTTATTTTGTTTTTATTTCCATTACTCTAGGAGATGTATACAAAAGAATAGTACTACGATTTGTGTCAAACAGTGTTCTGCCTATGTTTTCCTCTAGAAGTTTTATAGTATCCAGTCTTACATTAAGGTCTTTAAACCACTTTGAGTTTATTTTTATATATGATGTTAGAGAATCTTCTAATTTCATTCTTTTACATGTAGCTGTTCAGTTTTCCCAGCACCACTTGTTGAAGAGACTGTCATTTCTCCATTCTATGTTCTTGCCTCCTTTGTTGTAGATTAATTGACCATAAGTGCATGGGTTTATTTTCAGGCTTTCTATCATGTTCCACTGATCGATGTGTCTGTTTTTGTGCAAGTACCATACTGTTTTGATGACTGTAGCTTTGTAGTACAGTCTGAAGTCAGGGAGCCTGATTCTTCCAGCTCTGTTCATCTTTCTCAATATTGCTTTGGCTATATGGGGTCTTTTGTGTTTCTATACAAATTTTCAGGAGGATAGGTGTTAACTCTTCTCTAAGTGTTTGGTAGAATTTGCCTGTGAAGCCATCTAGCCTTCACCTTTTATTTGTTGGGAGTTTTTTAAATTACTGATTCAATTTCAGTACTGGTAATTGGTGTGTTCATATTTTCTACTTCTTCCTGGTTCAGTCTTGGGAGATTGTACCTTTCTCAGAATTTATCCATTTCTTCTAGGTTGTCCATTTTATTGGCATATAGTTGCTTGTGGTAGTCTCTTATGATCCTTTGTATTTCTGTGGTGTCAGTTGTAACTTCTTCTCTTTCATTTCTGATTTTATTGATTTGGGCCTTCTCTTTTTGCTTGGTGAGTCTGGCTAAAGGTTTTTCAATTTTGTTTATCTTTTCAAAGAACCATGTTTTAATGTTTTTAATTTCATTGATCTTTTCTATTGTTTTCTTAGTCTCTAATTCATTTATTTCTGCTCTGATCTTTATAATTTCTTTCTTTCTACTAACTTTGGGTTTTGTTTGTGTTTCTCTAGTTGCTTTAGGTGTAAGGTTGGGTTGTTTATTTGAGATTTTTCTTATGTCCTGACGTAAGCTTACATAAGTATAAACTTCCCTGTTAGAACTGCTTTTGCTGGGTCCCATAGGTTTTGGATTGTCATGTTTTCATTTTCATTTGTCTCTAGGTATTTTTTGATTTCCTCTTTGATTTCTTTAATGATCCATTGGTTGTTTAGTAGTGTATCATTTAGCCTCCATGTGTTTGAATAAATATCCACTTTTGTTTATTTATCTATACCTGGACTGGAAGGAACTTGTATCTCAAAGTTAACCAAGAGACTTTACACCTGTCTACTGCAATCTTAAACTATGAATGCCAGATTTCTGTGTCTCTTATGTGCTAGTTTTCCTGCTGCATCTTCCTTGCAATCAAACTAGTAAACACAACTGTGTGTGTGTGTGTGTGTGTGTGTGTGTGTGTGTGTGTGTCAAATTTAGATACTGAGTATCTGGATGTATTTCAGTTACTTTTACTTTGATATTATAAAAAATTTGGTAAGATGGCCTCAGTTTTACTCTGCCAATAATTGGATTGTTGGATTTGTAAGACCAGATCATGTCTATACTGGTATAAGAGAGAAATTATGTCAGGCCAGTTAAACAGTCAGGGAGGACTTTATTCAAGACTATTGCAATAGGGGCAAGGACTAATAAGAGCCAAGACTACTGTTATAGGGAAGACAAATTGAACTCAACTCTTCTGGACAAGGTGGGATGGTGTTTAAATGCTAGGGTGATCTAGTAGTAAAGTACTGGAAAACTTTAGGTGGGAGATTAGTCAGTATTAATATCCCATCTGTGTTTGCTAGTAGTTACTTAGCAAAGTTGGGCTCTTCGCTCTCACAGAGTCAGGAAAACAGGAATGCTATCTCCTTTGATGATTTTATTTCAGATAGACGGCTTCTAGGTCCTTGAGAGAGACATTCCTGGTTGTAGAAGATTTATACCTCAAAGGGCAGAAAAAGGATTTACAATTGCAAGTTTTCTAAAATAAATTCTCTTAAGAAAAGTGAAGGCTGGAGCCTATAGTCAGGATGATACCTCTCTAAAATTTGGTCATTGGGAGTACTATTTAGAGCTGTTTGGAAGTAGTGATTGTGGGAAATATTAATGGGGGTTCAGAAAGTAAAATAGTGTAACAAATAACATGTTTGTTTTTTAATGAAATGTGATTCTTAAAATATTTGAAATAATACTACCGTGAATAGGACAGCAGGGTAATTCATGAGAATCGTAGCTTGCTAGAATACCTTCTTTCAGTTAAGTTCAGTGCCATTATCAGTTGTTCTAGAAAATTTAAGTTTCCAGTTCTTTGTAGGAACCACTGTCCATTCCATCTGAGATTCTGGCTACACTTGACAAACATGGATCCACCTGTGTTTTCCTTTCACTTCGATAGCCATATGGGTGATTAGCAGCCCTTGAAAGGGTTCCTCCAGCACAAGAACAGCCTATCTTTTCTCTAGAAGACTTTGACGTAAGCAGAATATTCTAGTCACTAAAGGTGGCATACTTCTTCCAGTGGGTCCTTCAAGGTCCTTATAACTTTATGTCTCAGGGCTTCTAGGGAAGAAAGAGGCCCTTTGAAGTACTGAACATGATTATGGGAGGATTTGCTTAAATCGGGCACAGGACATGATCTCTGGCCCAAATTCATAGGTCTACCAAATATAAGTTCAAAGGGAAAAATATGAAGCTTGCCTGCAAGGGTTGCTCTAATTTTCAACAAGGCTAGAAGTAAAGTTCTAGCCATTTTAATCTAGTATACTGCAGAATCTTAGCAGATGGGTTTGATTCGTCTTCTGGGAGTTTGTAAACATTTACATAATTACTGGATGGCAGTGGGAATAAGATGACATCCTCTCTTTGGTTCATTATGCTCTAGTATCCAAAATGTAGAAAATACTTTTATTAAGAGAGATTTTACCACTGCCTGAGTATTGGCATCTGAAGAAGGAGAGACTTCAGACCATCCAAACATCATATACACCATAACTAGACAAAATTTCTTACTTTCCTCAGGCATTAATTCTATGAAATCCAAATGCCAGTAAGTTTCTGGTAAATTTGATTGGGAAAACTGCCTATACCATACCTTGGGCGTGACCTGTAAATAATTCTGCTGACAGGTTGCTCATCTCTTAAATATGTTTTGAATAACTTCACCTTTTATGTAAATATGCTAAGAATCTAATGCCTTTAAAAATCCCTCTTTTACTTAATTATGTTGGTAACACAACATTACTAACCAAGCAAATAAGGACTGTTCTATAGAAATGATTTTGTTTGATAATTCCCATAGCTCAGTCAAATTTCTTTTAACCCCCTTTTGAATCCATTTGTACATTTCCTTTTTTGAAGCATATATTTGGAAGTTAATAAAAATTGCTTGTTGTGTTAAATGTGAGGCTTCTAACTTTGAAATCTGCCACATTTTAACAGTGACTTTTACAGCTGTCAGCAAAATCATTGCCTTTAGAAGTTTTTATTCTGCCCTGAGTGAGCTCTATAATGGATTAGTGATCTGAGCAGTAGCTGTACAGCCTCTAAAAAATCAACTATCAATTTTTCATGAGATATTTTACTTCCCCTCAAACTAGAGAATCCTCTAATTTTCCAGATTAGCTCCTTTGCATGACAGACACAAACACACACATATATATATATATATATTATATATAAAAAACTATGTGTGTCTGTGTGTGTATGTATGTGCGCATATGTACATATATCAAGAATTGGAGTTCCTGTTACTGTTATCTATTAGGCTGCATGTGCCAACTCTAGGCAAAATATAAGCTTCCAAAATTTCATAACAAGTCACCATAGCATACGAAGCCTTAAGTTGGTCACTTTTATCCTGAGTACATGACCCATTGGGTAACATTATTAAAAGAGATTATGAGCAATAATATCAGTTAAAACATGCCAGGGCCTAGTGTTGTCTTCTTTTACCATTGTACAATCATGATCATCTATTTGATCAGGATCTGGTAAAAAATGAATGGGATTTAGGAGATTCCATCTCCCAAATACAGTGTTAGGATTGAATAATAGTGCTTATTCATAACTAGTCTGATGCCATGCCTACAAATTCTGGATCTTATGTACTTATACCTGTCACAACAGTAAGGCATGCACATAAGTCAAGTGACCAGAGGTAAGGACTTAAGCCTTTTTAAAGATGTGTCTGCTGCTGTCACAACAGCCCAGTATCCACAGTGCCACGGCCTCCAGAAGAACTGAGAAACATGCTATTAATGTATGGTCTCATCCCAACTTTTGAGTTAAATTCCAGAAGTTTCACTTTTACTTTAATGATAAAACAAGAAGGGCTTTTCAAAATTACAGATCCCCAAAGCTGAGACGATAGCCAATTTTAGTTCAAAAGCCTCTTTAGATTCTACAGAGTAAATCAGAGGTTCTGAACAATTTTCACACAGTTGCTCCATTAAAGGTTTTCCTTCTCTGCAGAAGCTAGAATCCAGTATTCACAATATCCTATCAGTCCCCAAAATGGTCTAAGTTCTTTTTTGTAATATGGCATTTTATCTGCAAAATGGGTTGACCCTGTGTTGTAACACTTGTGAGCCCTCACCATCAATATATGCCCTAAATATCCCTAGTTCGGCAATATTGCAATTTACCCAATGAGGTCTTATGTCCTTGTGAAGGGGGAAATTGTAACAAAGCCAAAGTATCAGTTTTGCATTACTCTTTAGTTTTTGATGCTACCAGCCAACCATCTATATATTGAATGCTTATAGATCCTTCTGGTGGAAGTTTCCCATAAGTTTTCTGTAAATGGCTAAAGAAATAGTAGAAGAGTACTGAAACTCTTGAGGAATCCTTTGCCGTAAATACTAGACTTCCTTCATAAGTAAAAACAAACAAGAATATAGACCTGTTTAGATTAGAGAAATGGGGGGAAAAAAGCAGAGAATAGATAAATTGGAGAAAAACTTTGTAGAGGGTGGTACCAAAGTTATAATATAGTATTAGGAACTGTAGGTATTAATAGCACAATGGATTTACTTAGTTCTTTAAGATGTTATATTAAGGTCAACCATATTTATCAAATTTATCTTCCTTTGCTGGAAGTTTGGCAGTATTAATATTACAGGGTGAATGTCCTTTTATAATTATCCTTTGTTTTTCTAATTCTTTTTATAACTGGTTTTATTTCTTCTAGTTGAACTCTCAACAAAGGCTACTGATTGACACATGGTCATGGCCTATGCTTTTTAAACCAGTATTATTATCCCAAGGCCCAAAGTGATGCATTGCTTTATTTCTGCTCAGGGTACTTTTCCATCATGGTGTGACACTGTCACTTGCTGCTACATTTCTTTTCTTTCAGAAGGCACACCATAACCAAATAAGACAGTTTTTTCCAAGGATATTAAACAGACACTCCATATGGAGTATACAATATGGTAGTTTTAATTTGCACAGGAGATCTCTCCCCAATAGGTTTACAGGAGAATCAGGAGAAAGTAAGAAAACATGTTCCTCAGTCAGGAGATCTATTAATGTGGGGACCACAGAAGAAAATAACACATATGAAGTTGATTTAAAATACCAACAACCTGAATTGGTCTGTCACCAGATGGAAAGTGAGGGATTTCTGGGACAGTTTCAGAATAAGTAACGCCTGTATCTACAGATTTTTTTGTATCCAGAAAAATCAAGGATATGTTAGCCTGAGGGAAATTTATTCAGACATAAATTTCATCAGTCCCTACTGCTGAGATTCCCTCAATCTGTCAATTGTAAACCATTTGACAATTATTCTCTAGCTTTCTGGGCTTTCTTCATTCCCTTGTTTCTGCAATTTCTGCATCTTCTGGAGTCTCTTTTCTTCAATCTCTTTTCCACTGTCCCAGTTTCTTGGAATAATAACATATGGTTTTCTCTTCTTTGCTGCCTTCACAGATTGGCCAGAGTAAAGTTTATTTTGTTTAGTAAACAGTATTAACTGAACAGTTAACGCAGCAGTTTATAACTTCTTTTCTTCTTCATATTTTTTCTAGATTGTTCCCCAACTGAGTAGTTGCTGCTAAGATTTGAGTAGTAATCTGTCCTTACCAGCCTTCTCCCTTTCTCCTAATTTGAGTTCGGATAACCAGCAAGAGAGCAAAGGCAAAGGATAGGACCAGGGGACAATTTTTATCGGCCCTTGGATCCAGGCCAGTAAATTTTGAGAAAATTTCAACAGATAGAAATTTTAGATAGGAAATAATGGGGACTCATCTGTTTTGTGGATACAACACTGCAGTTTCTCCCAGCTCATCTTTAGAGGAAAGACTGCAAGCAGTCTCTTCTAATGGGTCACCCAAGCCCCTGGTTCTTCCACAGTTGTGGAGGGTGGTAGATAGCTGCTACTCCTTGATGGGGTGGGTCATCTTCTGGTCCCCAGTGTGCTTGCTCTGTCAAAGGAGCAAAGTCTGCTGGTTGCAGAATCCCCCACAGTAGCTTGTGCACATCCCCAAACGTGGGTCTGTAAAGTAAAAACACACTGTGTAGTACTTCTGCAAACTTCTGGAAAAGAGGAAGAGAAGCTTTCACGTGAATAGACTGGGTAGCTTCTCAATGGCATTAGCTTCACTGATGATCAGATAAGAAGAGCTCGTTTTCCACATATTGTGACCAAAAAAAAGTAGAATTATATGACTATTTGGCTTCTTTCTTGTGCTGGTATATTTATCAACCTAATACTTTTTTTTCTTTTTTTTTCCAAGTGACTAGTGAAACTACTCTACATCCTGTCACTTTCATATAGGGACAGAGTATTTTATTCAAGTTCTCAACTCGTCCCTAAATATATCTCCCTATAGTTTCTGCTTTCCTAGATCCATAGTGTATGGATGATAAGAGACTTATAGTTCCTGCTTTCCTAAATCCATAGTGCATGGATGATAAGAGACTCATAATTTCTGGTTTCCTAGATCTATAGTGTATGGATGATAAGAGACTCATAATTTCTGCTTTCCTATATCCATAGTGTATGGATGATAAGAGACTCCTGGAGGTAGACTCTATGCTAGGACAAAGAGTAGACTCAGAGCTAGGATATGAGGATTACAAGCCTGTGTTCTCAAACAGGGCAGGTGATTCAGTACCAGCTAAAAAAGTCATGCCATCAGCCTTCTTTGTGGGGAAATGTACTGACAAAGGGAAGTGATGATCTTTTAGATCATCACTTCCCTCTTCCCAGGAGTTTGTTTGAAGCAAGAAGAATAAAGAGATGTAGGGGGAGAAGAGCGAGCAGAAACAGCAAAGAAAGAAAGAAGAGGGCTCTGTGGACGAGAAAGTACCTTTAATTCTCAAATTTCCTTTTCCATTTTCCTCAGTCTTTCCTTCTGGCTTTCCAAATCATTTTTAACTTTACTCTTAGAATGATGTCCAACCAGTAAATACCAGCAATTAATTTGCTTATAATGTGGACCTCCTAAATCCCTCATAAATCTTGAAAGACTGTATTCTCATAAGTATTCCAAATGTGACAGAGATAGTAGTTGTTTAAGAACTGCAGGCAACGTTCCTGGCTTCCCATATTTTTCCATCATCAAAGCTAATCATGATCCTGAAGGGATTTTAGAGCCCAATTTACCCACGCTTACTCAATAGAAAAATCTTAAATTTGCAGAGGGTGGTTCATCTAGCTAGTATTCCAAAAGAGCAGAGCACTAGGAGGGAGACTTTTTATAATTTAGGGTCTCTTAAACTACTGTTATGTGGCCGTATGAACTTCATCTGGTCCACTTAATTTTGGAACTGCCATTTGCATCCCATCCTCATCACCAAATCGTTGGAGAAATATAATTAACAATAACATCTCCTGCCAACCCAGTCAAGCCTCTCCACAAAATGTAGAAAGAATGAAACAGTTTTAATATTGAATAAGCATTCACCTAGACTGTGATGGATATCATAGGCAATCTGCTAAAGAGATTGCAAAGAGAACTAAATCTTACCCTTTATATATCAGGCAGATACAATCCATTTACATACATGTTAATTGACCTTATCAAAAGGGAAAATAGGACTTCTCCTATCTTTATGAAAAGCAGGAAATTAACATCATGAAGCTATATGCCTAGGCTTAAACTCCCACAGAAACAGGGAGACAGGGTGACATTTTCCTTGATGTTCACATTTCAAAGAGGTAACACTAAGGCCTGCAAGAAAGTCATTCATGTAGTGCAAAAATTGACAAGAGCCTTATTTAGCTTAAAACATTTACATACATCTGTAACAAACACTATCATTTATAATTTCAAGTTTCATAAGAGAAATGCTAGAGAGAAAGGGGAATTTTTCTTTACCTTCTGATATTGGGGAAATGTTTAATCCTTTTTTTTTTTAGATTTATATTTACCCTTACACCACCAATGGGGTGGGAACTAGGTAGAATCATGGCCAATAGAACAAATTGGCAGTGGAACGATTAGTCTATATACGTTAGCTGTTCTTTATGAAATACAGACAAACTTATATGTGCTAGAGGTTTTGGACTGGTAAAAGAGTTCAGGATTGAGATGGATATAGGAGGGTATAATAAAGAGGAATAATTTAATCTCATAAAAAGGTGTCTTTTAATATTCACTATGAGATAGATTGTTGACATATTTGATATGGTATAGCTGATGCACATCCTATAGTTTTAAGCTCTCATGCCCATTTTATAATGGATTTACTTTACTTTCTTTCATGTCTCTGAGCTTAAGTCCTCACTCTTGCCCATAAACCTGTCTCTTTACCATAGCTCAAAAGACTAGTTCTTTTGAACTCATCAATTTGAAAATTGAAAGTTCACATGCCACAAAGTTTTCAAACGATAATGCGTATGTGTATGTATATGAATACCTACAGATATACACATATGTTACAAAGGAGGATGTATGTGTTCGTATCTTTTACATTCTAATAATTTTAAATTTGCTTTGGCAGGAAGAAAGTGAATATAGTCTAAAATTCTATAATATCTTATAGTATCTTTATATCTCACACTATTCCTTAATATTATGCACAATCCCATAATTGAATCATAATATTTAACTGGGTTCATTTGTGATGGATTCCCATAAATTCTGTAATACTGGGCACTGCTGGCATAGCTGTATTGCTAATGCAGTCTGCTGATCATGTTCTATAGTTTTAGTGGCTGACCAGTGAGCAGGACATTTTGCTGCCATGGTGGCTTCAAGGATACAAGTCCTCCATGTTGCCCTCTGCTGGTCTAATTATAGTATAGCCTCCATCCAGGACACTCCTCTCTTAGGGTGCCCTTTTTATTAGGAAGGGAAACTTTATACCTTCTCTCCTCATGCAATTTTTCAGAAATCTTCATGGTTTTAGCAATAAAGTGGGTAAACACTTAAGAATTTCTTCTTTTAAAAACCTATTTTTTTAGTATGTAATTTAGAAGTCCTAATCATTATGGATAATTCAGCAGTGAAATTAACATCATGAAGCTATATGCCTAGGCTTAAACTCCCACAGAAACAGGGAGATTTGTTTTCTTGACAGACTTTTCCCCTCAAGGTCTTATTTACTCATTTGCTTTCCAGCTTTATATGACCCTTGGCTTCGGTTCAAATATGTGACTAAAACATTATTAATGACAGAGGAAACATTAAGTAATTTCCCCTGTTAGGGTTATAAAATTGAGCATTGCTGAATGAGATTATTAATACATAGATTCAGTGATGCATTAGCAGAATATTCTTTAAAATAAAATTATTCCCAATACAACATACATGACATGACTAGCCTGACATCAGTATTGCGAAGGTTTATATTATACTCCTTGCCATTTTATTGTTTTGCACAGTGCTTAAATGTTTTTCACAATGTTTCTTTAGAACAAAGTTCTGTGAAACTTGAATGTCAAAATGAAGTACATTCCTGGTGTTAAAAAAACAAGTTAAAGATTTTTATAGATTCTTTTTTTCTTTTCAGTTTAAAAAGAAGTATAAGATTTTCAATGATCTGAAATTTAGTATCTTGGCACTGTTGATGGGAATGTAAATTGATACAGCCACTATGGAGAACAGTATGGAGATTCCTTAAAAAACTAAAAATAGAACTACCATAATACCCAGCAATCCCACTACTAGACATATACCCTGAGAAAACCATAATTCAAAAAGAGTCATATACCACAATATTCATTGCATCTCTATTTACAATAGCCAAGACATGGAAACAACCTAAGTGTCCATCGACAGATGAATGGATAAAGAAGATGTGGCACATATACAATGGAATATTATTCAGCCATTAAAAGGAAACAAAACTGATTTGTAGTGAGGTGGATGGACCTAGATCCTGTCATACAGAGTGAAGTTAGAAACATAAAATCAAATACAGTATGCTAACACATATATATATAGAATCTTAAAAAAAAAAATGGTCCTGAAGAACCTAGGGGCAGGACAGGAATAAAGATGCAGACATAGAGAATGGACTTGAGGACATGGGGAGGGGGAAAGGTAAGCTGGGACAAAGTGAGAGAGTGGCATGGACATAGATACACTACCAGATGTAAAATACATAGCTAGTGGGAAGCAGCCACATAGCACAGGGAGATCAGCTCAGTGCTTTGTGACCACTTAGAGGGGTGGGATAGGGAGGGTGGGAGGGAGATGCAAGAGGGAAGAGATATGGGGATATATGTATACGTATAGCTGATTCACTTTGTTATAAAGCAGAAACTAACACACCATTGTAAAGCAACTACACTCAATAAAGATGTTAAAAAAAATAAGAGGGCAAATACCTTTTTGGAAATTGTGGAAATGAAAAAAAAAGAACAAGGAAATGTAGGAAGTATCAAAGAATAAAAAGATAAGCAGGCAGACATCTAGAAATGACAAGGAATATGAAATAGGTGCAGAACTTTCTAGAGCAGAAAGAGGCTCCAGTTCCTAACCCTGTCGTCCCTTCTCCTAAATGCATGAAGCTACTGCAGACAAAATGTCCCTGTACCAACAGGCACATGAAGAGATGCTCAACATCGCTAATTATTAGAGAAATACAAATCAAAAGTACCATGAGGTACCACCTCACACCGGTCAGAATGGCCATCATCAAAAAATCAACAAACAATAAATGTGAGAGACAGTGTGGAGAAAAGGGAACCCTCTTGCACCATTGGTGGGAATGTAAATTAGTACAATCATTATGGAGAACAATATGGAGGTTCCTTAAAAAACTAAAACTAGAACTACCATATGATCCAGGAATCCCACTCCTGAGCGTATATCTGGAGAAAACCATAATTCAAAAAGATACACACACCCCAGTGTTCGTTGCAGTAATATTTACAGTAGCCAGGACATGGAAGCAACCTAAATGTCCATTCACACAGGAGCGGATAAGAAGATGTGGTACACGTATGCAATAGATTACTAGTCAGCTTTAAAAAAAAAAAGAATGAGATAATGTCATTTGCAGCAACATGGGTGGACATAGAGATTGTCATACTGAATGAAGTAAGTCAGACAGAGAAAGACAAATATCGTATGATATCGTTTAGATGTGGAATGTAAAAAAAATGGTACAAATGAACTTATTTACAAAACAGAAATAGAGTCACAGATGTAGAAAACAGTTTATGGTTACAGGGGGTGAGGACGGGGGAGGGATAAATTGGGAGATTGGGATTGACATATACACACTACTATATATAAAAAAGATAACTAACAAGGACCTACTGTATAGCACAGGGAACTCTACTCAGTACTCTGTAATGACCTATATGGGAAAGGAATCTAAAAAAGAGTGGATATGTATATATGTATAACTGCCTCACTTTGCTGTACAGCAGAAACTAACACAACATTGTAAATCAACTAGACTGCAATAAAATTTTAAAAATAAATAAATTAAAAAAAATAAAATTTAGTATCTTGCCTCAGGGATATGAAAGATCTAACCTAGTTAAACACATAAAATAGTACTTGTTTATAATAAACCTTGATCACTAAATTATGTTGTTTGTTCTGTTATAACAACACAGTCTTATAAGTTTATCTGACAGTTGTTTGCTTCTAGCCAAGAAAGTATTGACAAACACATCTGTCTCATAATTTGCATACAGAGGTTATTTTAATAATCCATTTCTCCCTTCTCTGTCCATCTATTTTTAGGCTGACTGGAAGCTTTGTGCCAGACTTGATAGTAAGCATGAGTAGCCAAATGTGGCTGCACCTTCAAACAGATGAAAGTGTCGGATCTATTGGCTTCAAGGTTAACTACAAAGGTAATGATAAATTGCTACTTTGGGAAATATGTTATCTTAATAAAACCAGAGAATACTTTTAAATTTAGGTTTAATTGTATCTATAAAATAAAAGTTTCCCATCATATAAGAATGTATTTCAACAAAATACTTGCCTCTTTAAATTAACTATACATGTTGATTTCACTTTTCTTTAAATAAAATTGCTTTATTTTCCCTTTAAAATGTGTATATTTTGCATACCTAATCTCTCCCTCAGTCCACTATACAATGCCTGTGCTTTAGGCGCTCTGGACTCCTAGCCTTTCCCAGAATAGACAATGTGATTTTATAAACTTTACACAAATTGACTGGCAAAAAATCTACTAATTATTAAATACTTAAATACAAAGTAAAGACTTAATTTCTTAAAGAATCCAGGGAACCAATTATTACTATTTTTATTTTTATTTTGTAATTCGTCAGTGTATCTCTCAGATCAAATACATGGTATCAGTGTTCAGATTATCAACTCCTGTGTAAATTACAGATCACAAAAGTGTTAAATTGCTACTGCCCATCCCAATATTGATAGTTTTGCAGATTAATGATGAATTACATGTGTGTAACATAATCTTTTGTTTTAGTTCCATTTATAAGAGATAGATGCAAACATTGTGAAATCATATCTTTGACACACAATTAACTATTTTTTAAATTAATTAATTAATTTATTATTTTTGGCTGTGTTGGGTCTTTGTTTCTATGTGAGGACTTTCTCTAGTTGTGGCAAGCGGGGTCCACTCTTCATCGTGGTGCACGGGCCTCTCACTATCGCGGCCTCTCTTGTTGTGGAGCACAGGCTCCAGACGTGCAGGCTCAGTAGTTGTGGCTCACGGGCCTAGTTGCTCCGTGGCATGTGGGATCTTCCCAGACCAGGGCTCGAACCCGTGTCCCCTGCATTGGCAGGCAGATTCTCAACCACTGCGCCACCAGGGAAGCCCACGATTAACTTTTTAAAAGTCAAATAGAGACAGTGGATATACAGGTATACACACAATGTACATATTAGAAATGCAATTTTGAAATTCTGACTGAAAATATGTATATGTTATTAAGTTAAATTCTATGCTTTAAAAGATAAAAATGTGAAAGAGACCATCAGAAAGTTATGCTGCTTGAATTTATTTTTCTATTGTAAAAGTCATTATTCTCTATCTTATCAATTAAACAATGGATTATTAAGTAGACAGAATTCTATTACTTGCATAATAATAATTTTTAAACAGACTTTATTTTTTCAAACATCGGCTTGCCATGCCTTTGTATCCTGGCACGGGGAAATGAATGCATGATGTTGTCAGGGAGACAGGACACATGCATTCTGTGTTTTTAACTTGAGACTAAATTTGGTACTATATTAATTTGAATAGTTCAGGAAATCTGTATAAATATCAGTTTAAAAAAATAAAAAGGTTATCCTGATTATGATTTAAATATATTCTTCCTCCATTTAAAATCCACATCTATCCCCAGTAAATAAAACAAAGTTACAAAGTTTAAAGAATGCTCAGCTTCTGTTGCAAGTATCTATGTCTTGATTGTTTTCTTTTTCCTTACTTTTCCCCTGTAACTTATATTCCTCTTGGTTTTATTATTTTCTTCACCCTAAGAAACTTAAACTGTTAGAAAGTCTGAAGTGATTTAAACCTTAGAAACTGTATTAATCATTAACGACAATGCTTCAGCAAAGAATGCAGTTATTAAAGCTCACGAACAGTTTAGAGCCACAGGGGCGTCCTGTCGATATTTAAAACTCTTGAACTGCTCTCCACTCCACTGCAGTTCAAGAGCTGGAAGTACGTTGCAACATAGCACAATTAAACATTATTTTGTTTTGTTTTCTGCTCAGATTTCAACAAATAATTTAAAAATATATGTACTGCCTAAGGATCTGCTATGTGCCAGCCACTGAATGAGTTGTTGAGTATAAAAAGAACAGCCAGGGACTTCCCCAGCGGTACAGTTGTTAAGACTCCATGCTCCATTGCAGGGGGTGGGGTTGGATCCCTGGTCAGGGAACTAAGATAAGATCCTGATCACCACGTGGTGTGGCAAAAAGGAAAAGAAACAACAGCCAGATATTTTCTCTCTTAGGAAGATCATAATATAGTGACAGAGAAAAATATATCCAACTATCCATATACAAATATCCACCAAAATGAGATTTGAAACAAACCAACCCAGGAGATTCTTAATGAATAATTCCCTTATTCTTTCCCTCCCTTCAATCTGGTCTCTTTCAGTCTAACATCCACACTGCTAATGATGATCTCCCAGCAACAGGGAGGTGATCATATTACACTACAGCTTAAAATGTTTCCAGACTTTTTATTGCCTAAAGATGAAGTCCAGAAGCTCCACAGATCTTATCTTCCACCTTTTTTCTCCCTACAATCCAATTTTATAAAACAATCCATAATTCTCTGAACCCAGCAAGTTGTTTCACACTTCTCCTTACACTCAATAAATTCTATCTGGATCCATATTCTATTTCTAACTCAGCATCACATCACTCATGCCATGAGACAATGTTCAAATATTTCTTCTTTTGTGAAGCCTTCCTTAACTCCCCCCATTACAAAAGAAAAGATACTCTGTTTTATAAACGCTGTATCATATATACTACATAACCAGATGAAATGCATCATATTCATCTTTATATTTCCATTAGCAACCCCCTGCTATATCATCATAGGTAATTAATGATTGTTCAATAAAGCTGAACAAATGAGTTGACCTATATAATATGATGTAATACAGGGTAAAGTATGTCCTCAAAAGTTTCATTTTCCTACTGTGAAAATCATGTTTTTGCATCCTGCATAATATAAAACCTGAGCTCAAAGTTGAAGTAGGGTTCATTTTGAGAAGTTTCAAATTTTGATGTGCAGATAGCTTTAGCATCTTCGCCTACTAAAAATAATTTTCATAATTACCATGCTCTCTGTTAAGTAGTCTGTTGGTTCTAAAAGGAACACCTGCTAAAAAAACTTTCCAGATTTGATCTAAAGATATCTTTTTCTTATCATCTATAGATTTTGCATGAGATAGCATTAAAAGTGGATCTCCTGTAAATTAAACTTGTGTTTTATTGTACATTTTGTCTTTGAGAGTAAGAGAGAACTTAGCTGTAAAACCACCTGGTCATTTTTACTCAAAGGTAAATATTTAGGAAATTTAATTTTTTTCTATGGCTATAAGTCTCTTCATATCTTTTCCTGGATTAATTTTGATTATTTATATTTTGTTAGAAATTTTTCTAGGATCTAGATAATAGTTTTCAAATATATTGACATTTCATACATAGTTTATTTTTTAAAAAACTTTTCTTAAAAAAATTAGTAAAGATATCTTATCCAAATTATTTACGGCATAAATTAATTCAAAAGAGTAAATATTTTTTCTCACTCTGTTTGCCAGCATCTGTTTTTTTGCTTGCCCAGCAGTCTTTCCACTTTCTTCTAAGACCTGAACTACTTTAGGCTTGATGAACTTTATCTCTTCCACTTTTGTATGGCTCTATAGGTTTGGGCTGAACTAATCAGAATTCCTTTTGATATGGTTAACAGTTTAGGATCTGGGGCAATTGATACAGATTCCAGGTGAAAGAAAATCTCTTTTTTGAGGTGGTATATTAAGGGTCATTTAACTTGGTGCCTACTGGTGGTCAACTTCTGTTAGCAGCAGAACCAGCAGATGGAAAAAATGAAAAACAGTATTTTAGAAAAAATTGAAACTCCTAAGTGCCTGAAGGGAATACTAGACCTTGGTTTTCCAATTGTATAAGGCTATAAACTTTTCCTCATTTAAGCCATGGTGAGTTCAGTTTATGTCACTTATAGCTAATTAAGCCCTGATTAACACACTTGCCATCTCTTTGTTATTTAATTCTTTCAACATAGAAAAAAAAGGGAAGATCTATATTACAGTTCAATGCTTGCAGAATCAGATATATTTCTTTCTTTATTTTAATTTTTTTTTTATTTTAGGGCGGAAAAACACCATGGATGGGTCCCAGGGACAATGTGTACTCATAGAAAGGAACAGTTATATTTGAGAAAGTAATATTCAATACATTCTTTATTTTTTTTCAGGAAAGGAAACATAGAAATATTAGAGTTCTGTAATCACCTTCTACTAATAGTGTACATCCATAATGGGCAACATTCTTTATTAATCTTAGGACCCATGCCTTACTGCCATTATTTATGAATTAAGTTTTGGTCCCAGGTGTTTCTTTTTTTTTTTTTTTTTTTTAATTCTCAAATCATATCATGAGATTGATTGAGATGTTTTGAAAATAGCATCAGTTCCTTGGTTCCTACATGGGTAATTATGACACTGAGACATAATCTTGTTTAGTTATCACTGAAATCATGTTGCAGGATAATGGTAAAAATATGTAAATTGTTTTTGATTATTTTCTCTTTCTTAAGGTTTCTGTTATGAATACTTCAGAAATTGACCCACATATATACAGTCAGTTGATTTTCAAAAAAGGAGCTAAAGAATTCAATGGGGAAAGGATATTCTTTTTTTTTTTTATGAGTAATACTGAAACAATTGTATACCCACATGCCAAAAAAAGCAAAAAAGCAAAAAAACAAAAAAAAACCCCGCAACCTTCCCTTTACTCACACAATACACAGAAGTTAACTTGAAATGGATTATAGACCTAAATATAAGAGCTAAAGCTACAAAACTTTTGGAAAAAAAAAAAAAACTAGCAGAAAAGCATAGTTAGCTTGGCTTAAGGAAAGTTTTCTTAGCTAGCAGACCAAAACATATTATATACTATGGACTAAATGTTTGTGTCCACCCCGCAAAATTCATATGTTGAAGCCCTAACCCTTAATGTGATGGTATTTGGAGGTGGAGCATTAGGGAGGTAATTAGACTTAAATGAGGTCATGAGGGGGAACCTACATAATGGATTAGTGCCCTATAAGAAGAGACACCAGAGAGCCTGCTCTCTCTCCTCAAGTACTCACAATGAGAAAAGGCCATGTGAGTAAACAGAGAGAAGGTGCTTGCCTGTGAGACAGGAAGAGGGTCCTCACCAGAACCTGACCATACTGATCTTGAGCATCCCAATAGAGAACTTGTATACAGAGTATATAATGAATTTTAATAACTCAATAGTAGGATAAAGAAAATAATCCAATTTAAAATCGGTAAAAGAACTGGCCATCCACTTGACCAAAAAAGAGATACAGATGGCTCAAAAGCATTTGGAAAAAATGTTCAACATCATCATCATAAAGGCAATGCAAATTAAAACCACAAGGAGATACCACTATATACCAACTGTATGGTGAAGATTAAAAGTATTGACCTGCCAAGGAAGTGGAATAACTAGACTTCACACTGTTGGTAGGAACATAAAATGTTATAATAACTTTTGAAACACATGCCTACCATATGACCCAGCCATTTTGCTCCTCGACATTTTCCCAAGGGAAATGAAAGCAAATGTCTACAAAGACTTGTATAAGTACACATAGCATATATATTTTTAACAATCTCCCCAAACTGGAAGAAATTTAAATATTTATCCATAGGTGAGTATATAAACAGAATAGGGTGCTACTCATCAATAAAAAAGGAAAAAGCTATTAACATATGCAAAACATGGATAAAAATAAAAATGATCAAGCTCAGTGAAAAGATCCAGACCAAAAAAAACCAAAACAAACAAAAAAACCCCAGTAAATCCGGGGCTTCCCTGGTGGCGCAGTGGTTGAGAGTCCGCCTGCCAATGCAGGGGACACGGGTTCGTGCCTCAGTCCGGGAAGATCCCACATGCCGCGGAGTGGCTGGGCCCATGAGCCACGGCCACTGAGCCTGCGCATCCGGAGCCTATGCTCCGCAACGGGAGAGGCCACAACAGTGAGAGGCCCGCGTACCGCAAAAAAAGCAAAAACAAAAACAAAAAAAACAGTATATCCTGCATGATTCTATTTATACAAAATTCTAGAAAATGCTAACTAAAACTCGTAGTAACAGAAAGCAGATTATTTTTGGGGCATTGGAGGAATTGATTACCAAGGGGCCAGAGAAACATTTTGTGTTAGATAGATGAATGCTATGGTAATGATTCATAGGTGTATACATATGTTAAAATTAATCAAACTGCACCTTTTACATATGGTCAGTTTATTGTTTGTCAGTTACACCCCAATGAAGCTGTAAACAAATTTCTGTGCTAACATTACCAAGTAATGTTTCAAAATGAGTACTAATATAAGCTGTTTTATTTTTAATGGTATTATTATTTTGAGAGAAATAAGAAAAAGATTATGAGGAAAATGTTTTGATAGTTTTTGACGAGAGGGCAAGAACAATGTTTCATTTAAAATAGCTTTAAGTAGAAGAGAATAGTATATTCTCGGAATTTATTTTTGAAGTGCTTAAGTGGTTATACTTTGCAGATTTCAAGTTTTTCTTTTTTTTTTTTTTTTAAGTAGGTTGAGGTGTTACAAACAAGAGTGTCAGCGATATAATAGAGATTATAGCAAGGTAAATTTATACCCAAGGAGCAAAAGAAGTGCTGAAAATTGCATTCATTTTTCTGTTTTTTCATTAAAACATTTTTAGTCTTAAGAAAGGTGGTACAAAGTAAAAATTTGTTATAATCAATTACTTATTTCTTAATCCTGCTGGTACCTGCCTAAGAAAACCTGACTTGTTCTTGTGAGGGACTGAGTTTTATTTAAACTGAACACATTCTTTTTTTTCTCCAGTTATATGAGATTTTAAAGTTTTGTTCCACTTATGTGATTTTTTCCATCTCTTTATTAGGATATTTCTCCAAAATCACCATTCGTAGAATCCCAAGATTAAGCCTTGTTATATTTCTGATTAGAGTCAGTTAAAAAAAGAATCATATAAGGATATTTATATAGTGGAGATATACAATGGTATCTGGCAAAAGAGCTAATGGTGTGTGTAGGTTTTTGTCCTTTTAGTTACTACAGTGAAACAAAGATTCTGAACAATCCATCATTATACCCCCATAGTACTTACCACAATTCAAATGGATGGTCCAATAAATATATCAAACTGTAATCTGCAAAAAAGCTCACTAAGATTAATGCTAAACCAAAATGGCTTTCAGTATTAAAGAGTTACTATGTTATTAGCAATTGATTCTTAAATATTTAATTTTAAAACTATACTTTAAAGCAGAAAACTAATGATGAATGAATGATAAATAAAGATATTTAGAGACTTTGTTAGAAATTTATGAATCCCCCAAATCTTCTCACGTATTGTATTTCTTAGTTTTCCAGTGCTATAAAATCAAATTAGTGAAATAAAATTATGTAAGGCAAAGTTATATCATTTTTTTAATTTATAAGTATTTCCTATTTCCCCATATCCTGTTCTTTAACTCAAGTGAATTCAATTTAATGAGATCAAAGTCATCTAAAGAACATATTTAGATGATGATTTGACAGACTCTTAAAATGCACTCCGTAAATAATGAAAATAATTTTTAATTACACTGAAAATAAACTTTTTAGTTTTTTAGGAACTAAATTATTTGTAATATACAAACATTATATTACCATGTTACAGAGATATATTTCAGTGTTTGTGTGATTAGATTGGAATCTAAGTTCATTTGTGTAAATAACTATTTTCCTCTAAGGTATGCCATATATATCACTGATTCAATACTTGCTGAAAGGAAAGTTTATCTTTAAAACAACGAGCTTGTACAAAATAGTCTCTGCATTTACTTTCAGTTCTAACATTCTTTTATTAGATTTGGTAAATTAAATATTGATATGTTTATTATACAGTCCAAGAATATTACACTCAATATTCCTTCCTTATAGTAAACTGATATGCTATCAGCGGGACATGCTTTGTGTGAGTTCTCAAGATAAACTCCTCTCTCAGAATTTCCTCCAGATGTGACACCTTTCTATCTGGTGGTGCTCTGCTAACACAGAACCAGTGAGCCCCCTTGGATTTTCTCATTATTGTGTCTTTTGAGATATTTCTTCTCTTCATATCATTTTCATTTTCTTTAAGAAATCTTGTAATCTGTTAAAAGTGTTTCTCTTTCTTGGAAAAACTACTAAGTAACACATAGTATTATATGTGGGATTTTCATGATAACATTTCAATCTGCCCTCAGAATAAAGACAGCTTTTAAGTATGACCCATGGAAACTTTACTTGAATAAGTATTATTATTTTCATTGTTGCTTTTTATTAGCTTAAAGGATTTATTCTATTTTTACATTCAATACATCAAGTTTCTTCAGAAAACTACTGCTCCTAAAATATTCAGTTTGACTTTGTTTATCACAGTCTGCTGTGAGGACTAAGCTTTTTGTTTCTATACCCCCAGAATGAGAATGAGTGGCAGTAGAATATTAAAAGTAATGTCTATTTAAAAATATTCATTGAGTTTCAACTATGTGCCTAGGCATCATGAAGAGGATAGGGTACATAGCAAAAAATAAGAGACTAAGTCACTGCTTTCAGTCTAATGGGACAAAGACTGACAGTTAACAAATAATTATAAATATAAAGAGTGCTAAAAATGAAAGAGAGAATGTGCTTTTGGGAGACTATAACAAGGCACCTAATGCAGGCCTCAAGGAAACCTTTCCTGAGGAAGTGAACATGGACTGAGACCTGAAGCTGAGTAGGAGTTACTGAGGCTGGAAGCTGGACAGCATGACCAGTGTGTATAGATGACAAGTTATATTTGAGGAGTTGTTAGAATTCCTGGATGTGTAGCAGAAATGGAAAGAGAAAAAGCTATGGTGTAGTCCTGGATAAGACTGGAGAGATGAGAAAGAGCAGGTCATGCTTTGCTGCAAAAGACACATATGAATCTGTGAGACTGAAAGATATTCATTTTCCCCATGGGAGCAAAAGATCATTCCACCCACTCCCAGGTAGACAGCTTTTCCAATTTTCCCCTTAGGACAGGGACTAGTATTTATTTAAATAATGGAATCATAGAACATTGGAGCTGGGAGAGGCTTTTGAGGTAATTGAATCAATTATACTCATTTCCTCCAAGATGAGGAAATTGAGTCCCATAAAGATCGATTTTTTTCACAGTCACTATAGGTAGTACCTGAGCCCAAAGTGGAACTATGAGCTATTGCTTCTGAGAGGGTCACTTTCCCCTGCACTACATTGCTTCACACTTCATATTTCTCCATAGATCCAAGGTATATATAGTTGGCTGATTGACAAATACACTTTTGTAGGTTGTACAGGGCCTTTGTCAGATAATCTATAATCATCACAATTTCTAATCAAATTAATGTGTCTTTTCCCTCAATGCCAGTAATAATTTAATTTTATACATATTATATTCATGGTTATTCATTGTATCCACCCTAAGTGGGGAAGATATTTCAAATCAAAGTGAAGTATCAATGCAAGTAAAAGAATCATTGGAGACTAAAATGTTTTTCCTTATCTGTTATAAGCAGAAGGTAAGATGTGAGATATGTGAGGTATTTATATTTTAGAACTTGATCTTTAATGGCAGAAGAGAATAAAGTTATTTGTTTGATTAAATAAAATCCCAATGTTATTTTTGCTTATCTCAACTGAGAAAGAAATCTTAATTAAACCTATCAGAACTAAAACTATTCAGAATTTTGGAATAGTGCCAATCTGACTATGTGCAAAGAGGTACCTGTTTATATAAATAAATTGTTTTCTGAATGTGGTACTATATCATTTCTTGGACACAGTGGTAATCTTAACCATTCTCAAACTCATTAGCTTATACAACAATTATTTATTTTCACAAGTCTGTGCATAGGCTGACGGTGTGCTGATCTAGGCTGAGTTTGAATTCATGCATCATTCATTCTTCTGACACCAGTGCCCTAGACCAGATATGGTGTTTTCTTGACAATGACAGAAGTGCATAGGATAAAAATTCAACCATACAGACATGTTTAAAGATTTCCTTGCTTCCTGTCTGCTAAAATTCATTGGCCAAATCAAGTTAATTGGCAAGCCCAGATTTAAAGAGGTAGGAAAGTGAATTCCGCCCAAAAAAGTGGGAGAAAAGAGTAAATGTTTTTAAACAATCTAGTTTGCAACAAGTGCTAACTCTCTCTCTCTATTTATATATAAAAGTACATATACATATATAGGCAAAAGGTATATATATATATATATATATATACACACACATATATACATATATATATATATATATATATATATATATATATTACCTGTGCTTTTGTCTGTACCTGGCCACCAACAACCAGATGACTAATGAGTGTGACAGAGGTGACCGAGCCTGGTGCCAGCATTGTCCCCAGATAGCTCCCCAGGAGGAAGCTCAGCACCACAACAAAGCCCAACAGGAAGACAATCCTCGGGAAGGTCAGGAATATATATATACACACACACACGGAGACACACACATACATACATACATGGTTGACTCTTGGACAACACGGGTCTTGAACAGTGCAGGTCCACTTATACAAGGAATTTTTTCATTAATAAATACTATGATACTACACAATCTGTGGTTGGTTGAATCCACAGATATGAAAACGCAGATACAGAGGAACCACGTATATGGAGGAACTATCTACACAAAGTGCCAACTATAACTTATACTTGGATTTTTTTACTGCATGGAGGGTAGGTGCCCCTAACTCCCACGTTATTACTGGTCAGTTATATATCTTCTGCCCTCAATAAGAAGACAGTTTAGTTCGGAATAAAGTCACATATGCTGATTGTTACAGTGGTCTAAAGAAGATGATACAGAACTGGACAAGGGATGTTACTTCTGAAATGAAAAGTTAAGGATGAAGTGGGGATTGGAGTTAAGAATTCTCTCTGAAAAGGGAAAAAGAAAACACACCTTAATGACAGTAGATAAAAGAGATATAGCAAGAAAATATATAAAGAGATGGAGGTGCTCATAGTAGTCAAAAACCTGCAAAATATTTTTTGGCAAGAAAATATATTTCAATGCTGTTGTGTATATTGTTCCTCACTGTAAATATCATGCATGTTTACCAAACTTAAATAACTCCCATGGTATCTTCATTTCGTGTCAACTTTTAACAGTAACATAAGAACGTTGGAACATCTATAAAAATAATAAGACCTTCTATTGAAAGAAAAAATGGAAATATTTTGGCAAAATTTACCAAACGGATGTTGGCCATCAGGGCATTTCCCATGTTTAATAATAAGGTGTGATGATATTCAGGTGTTAAAAGCATGGGCTTTTGAGTCAAAATAGTGTTGAATTTAGGTTTGTTGACTTCTGAGTCAGACATAGTGTATATTTCAGGTTTGTTGCTTGCTCATTGGAGACCTTGGAGAAGTGTTTTAATCTTTTGAAGTCTCAGCTTCCTCATCTGTAAAATGATAAGAATGAGTTTTTACCTTAATGGAATGTTGTAAGAATTAATGAGAAAATGTACTTAAAGTCTTAATTAGCCTTATATTTATAATATTATTATTACACAGAAAATATATCTATTATATAGCTACATAAAATACCACATTTTATAAAGTTTTTATTTTTTCACATCATGTGGATTACTCAAAAAAATTTCTATCATATTCTGGGAAGTACACCATTTATTTAGTTTGTCTTCAAATAAGTCAAACATGGAAGAATATTTTAGTGTGATTAAAATAGAACCCAACTAGCAATAACAGAATTTGAAGTTAAAAATACATTATCGTTTATGATAGCACCTTCAAAAATGAAACACTTTGGTATAAATCTAACAAAATATATATATAATACCTATATGATGAAAATTATAAAACTCTGGTAAAAGATGCCAAAGAAGAACTAAATAAAGAGATATTCTATGTTCATGAATAGGAAAACTCAGTATTGTCAAGATACCAGTTGTTCCCAACTTGTTCTATAGATTCAACACAATCCCAATCAAAATCTCAGCAATTTATTTTATGGGTATTGACAAACTGATTCAAAAGTTTATATGGAGAGGCAAAAAAGAAAACAAAACAGAATAGCCAACTCAGTATTGAAGAAGAACAAAGTGAGAAGACTGACATTACTTGGCTTCAAGACTTATGTAAAGTTACAGTAATCAACACAGTGTGGTAATGATGAAGGGATAAACAAATAGATCAATGAAACAGAATAGAGAACCCAGAAAAAAAATTCACTGATCTGTGCTAAGGAGCACAGGCAGTACAATGGAGCAAAGATGGCCTTTTCAACAAAAGGTGTGGAAACAACTGGAAACCTACATGCAAAAATAAAAAATAATAAAAAAAGAAGGCACAGACCTTACACCCTTCACAAAAATTAACTCGAAATGGGTTGTCAACCTAAATGTAAAATGCAAAACTATATCACTACTAGAAGATAATGTAGGAGAAAATCTAGATAACTTTGAGTATGGTGATGACTTTTTAGATATAGCATCAAAGGCACAACCCATGAAAGAAGTAATAGATAAGCTGAACTTCATTAAAATTAAAAACATATATTCTGCAAAAGGCAACATAAAAAGAATGAGAAGATGAGCTACAGAATGGTAAAAAACATTTTGCAAAAGACACATCTGATAAAGGACTATTATTAAAAAAACCATAAATAATTCTTAAAACTCAACAATAAGTAAATTAACAACTCATTTAAAAATGGTGTGTACCACTACACACCTAGTAGAGTGGCCAAAATCTAAAACAATGACAAAACCAAATGCTTATGAGGATGTGGAACAAGAACTCTCATTCACTGCTGATGGGAATGCGTTGTGGTACAACCACTTTGGATGACAGTTGTCAGTTTCTTACAAAATGAAACATATTCTTAAATATATGATTCTGCAATCACACTCTTTAGTATTTATCTACCAAAATGAAATGAAAACATATCCACACAAAGACTACATATGTATATTTATAGTAGCTTTATTCATAATTATCAAAACTTACAGCAACCAAGATGTTCTTCAGTAGGTGAATGGATAAATAAACTGTGATACATACAGTCAATGGAATACTATTCAGCCCTGAAAGAAAATGTGCTATTGAGCCATACAAAGACATGGAGGAAACTTAAATGTGTATTACTCAATAAAGGAAGCCAATCTGAAAAGGCTATGTACTGTATAATTCCAGCTATATCTCTTTCTAGAAAAGGCAACACTATGGAGATAGTAAAAAGCTCAGTAGTTGCCAGGAATTGTGCTCTGGATAGACCAAGCACAGAGGACTTTTAAGGCAGTGAACCTATTCTGTATGATACTACAGTGATAGATACATGTTCTTGCACACTTGTCAAAACCCATAGAATGTTTAACACCAACAGTAAATCTAATATAAACTCTAGACTTTAGATGATGATGTGTCAGTGTAGGTTCATCAGTGTGGTACGTGGAGTGGGTGAGGCTGTGTATGTGTGGTATGGAGTAAATGGGAACTCTCTATGCTTTCCACTCAATTTTGCAGTCAACCTAAAACTTCTCTAATTTTTTTTTAATTTAAAAAATAATAAGTTAAAAAAAATGAAACCCAATAGTACTCCCAAAGATGTCTAGAAGTAGTTATAAAATGATAGTATTTTATATTAATAGAAGTATTTGAAATCTTTTTTTCTTAACATTTATTTATTTAGGCTGCACCAGGTCTTAGTTGTGGCATGCGGGATCTTCCTTACAACATGCAGACTTCTTAGTTGTGGCATGCTCTTAGTTATGTCATGTAAACTCCTAGTTGCAGCATGTATGTGGGATCTAGTTCCCCAATCAGCGATTGAACCCAGGCCCCCTGCATTGGGAGCGCAGAGTCCTACCCACTGGACCACCAGGGAATTCCGGAGTATTTGAAATCTTTAGGTGGTTTTTCCCACTGATTGGTTTAATATTGTTTTCTAATTTGGTCTACTATTCAGTTTCCATGCTTACTTTCCAGGCTAGGGGGGGAAAAAAAGAAAAAAAAAAACTTTCTAAGGGCATCAGTAGGCAGTATATTCTGGCCAGTACCCTCTACTGTCATCCATATTGATTGTAGGTTTCACAACATCTCATACTACATTAAGTTTATTTCAGAGAAAAACGTTGACTCAAATTTACTTGAAAAAAACACTCAAAATAATAATATTATCATTTCTGTTTGATATATCCGTTGTAGTAATAAGGAGATGGAATATTCTCTCTCTCTTTTAATTCAATAATGAAATCAAGTCATCAGTTTGGGGCATTTTCAAAACAATTCCTCAAATAGAAGAAAATCTGTTTTCTTCTGTTCCTTTGAAGAACAAGAGATATTTTGATTAATATTTTCATAAATATCTTGATTTACACTTTTTGAAATAACCGTGTTGTCTATGCTGACAGTTTTTATGGTTCATAAATCAACAACTAATATTTGCACCCATCTGCATATGAAACTATGCAGATATCTAACTATGTTAGGTAATTAAATGGACACCCTAAACAGGATGAAATGACTCATACAAATATAAAAATTCGAATAATACATACACTGTACAATAGAGTATAAAATAAAGAATTAAATTGGCAGCCAACATCTATTTACATTAGGCATATTTTTTTTCTTGTTTATGGTTTGTGTGCTGTGAAATTATGTGGGAAGGGAAATACCTTGCTTCTATTTAAGGAAAGAACCTACCAAAGCCTGGGAAAGTTTTCTGAATTTTTACACATATTTAAAAAGATATTGTATGATCACGACATTTGTGTATCTTTTTCTTTAGGAGGGGGGCAGTACAACATCTCCAGATTTGGTCAGAAAAGATGTATAACCTTCTGAATTTTGGGGGGTTTTTTAGCTTAAAATAAGAAAATTAAAGTGGAAACATAAAATACCAACTAATGTGCAAAGGCTGTTTACATGCTAAATCATCAGATCCAAAGCCACAGTTATGTTTAGGGTCCTTTTACAGAATAAGTTGGAAGGTCAATAAAAATGTAGGATGAGATTTGATATAAGTTAAATTATACTGTCATCAGTCTTTACACCAGTGAATCAGCTAAAAATCCTTACCCATGAGTTTATTTTTCAAATAGCCCTGTCTTAGAATTAACAGACAAAGGCTTCTGAGGGAAACATAATGAAACAATGTAATATTCATTGCTCTAGGAATGAAGCCTAATTTTAAAATTAATTTAAATGTTTATTAACATTCAGGAATATATAACAGGATTTTTGGTCAAGCTCACACTGCCTCAAATCTGTTGCTCACAATGTGTTTTAAGGCAATACTCCCATCACCTTTTGATCTGAAGATAGGAGATCAAAGTCCAACTAAATGGAGAATGCAAGACATCCTACAAAACATGTCTTCTATAATGAGATT
Source organism: Hyperoodon ampullatus (assembly GCF_949752795.1). Taxonomy (NCBI): domain Eukaryota; kingdom Metazoa; phylum Chordata; class Mammalia; order Artiodactyla; family Ziphiidae; genus Hyperoodon; species Hyperoodon ampullatus. Next base: position 53,436,822 of record NC_136930.1, on the reverse strand, counting down.
TGGAAATCTGACCTAGCCTAGATGATGGGATTTGGACAGCAACATACCAAAGATAAATGAAAACAAATAAATTATGTCTTTCTGAAAGACATAAAATTCAAATTCTCATCACCTATGTCTCAGCCAATTTGAAGTTTATATTTAAAAGCTGATCCTATTTTCCTAAGAAAAATAATTTGCTGTAGTATTATGTGTGTGTGTGTGTGTGTGTGTCTGCTCATGCACACAAGCATGTGTGTATGTATTCAATATTTGGGAAAATTGATAGGGGAAGAAAACTAAGAAATATGAGTCAATAAAGGAGAAAAATGTAATAATGATAAAAGAACAGTCACATGGGTTAGAACACTGGTTTGTTGTATCCAGTGCACTCCTTTTGATAATGTAAATTACAAGAGTATGGTCATTGTGCATACACAGTGCTGCTGTTATGTCTCTCATAGTTTAGATAAGGAGCCAATAGGAAAATGGAAATTGGTCTCTCTTACTCTCTAAAAGATAAGCTGACCTCTGCAAATCTACTCTCTCCATATGTGGCTTACTTGGAACTGTCAGGAAAGGCACAGCATTAACATTGCTTGCACACCAATTATACACCAAACATCATGCCAGAAGTTGGAAATATATTATCATTTAATCTTCACGTATGCAAATAATTTCAGTATGTTAAGTGCAACTTTTAAATAATCATGTGACTTTGAGGTCCACTCAATTGTCAATGATAATCCATGCATTTTGCTTGCCTCTAACTAGTTCTATAATGAAAAAGTCTATGTGAATATTTAAATATATTAATTTATTCACATATTTATATAGCAATATTAAATATAAAAGAACAATGGTTTTAGTTTACTTCAAAAAAACCTTTAATTTATAAATTATTCTTGAGAATAGAAGTAAAAGCTAAGGAATTAGAAATTATAAATGCTTTATTTAGTGATACGTTAAATTATAATTTGTATTCTTCATCCATATATTCATTCAATTAACATTTGTTCAATACTTCTAGCTTATAGATTTACATTATGAGAGTTGCTGTGGGCATGAACTCTTCTTTTAAGGCAATCCCTACCTTGTCAGATTAGAGGTAGACATAGACATAAACAAATAAAAATGCACTGTCCTGAATGTAATAATAGAAGCGTGTACTAATCACAATGGTAGCACAGAGGAGAAAGTTAATAATTTGGCAAGGGACAAGGTATTAGGACAGGCTTTAGATAGGAGGTAATATCAGGTCAGCAAAGTTGGAGATGTATGCACATCCTAGACAGAGTAAAGAGCATAGGCAAATGTACAAGAATCCTGAAACACCTAGCTGAAAGGGGTCAACTACAAGTGGTTATTATTTCTGAAGCATAATGGTATGAAGGAAATGGCACCAGCAGATGAGACTAGAGATGACCTTTAGGCTATAGGTAGACTATGAAGGGATTTAAGTAGTGGGTAATATTCTATGATTTATATTTGGATAAGATTATTCTGATAATTGTATAGAAGAGAAATCAAAGGGAAACATGAATTAAGCTATCAATCATCCAGAAAAGAGATAAGCCCAAACCCAAAATAATGGCAAAATAGCTTGTAAGAAGACGGTAGAATCTGGAGACCTTTCTGGGACAAAATTGGCAGACACCGGAATCTAAACAGATGCTGTGAGAGTAGTGTTGAAATAGAGGGGATAATCAAAGATAACACCCAGCCTTCTGCTTGAGTGACTGGTGAACAGCTGTGACGTTAAGGAAATGTGTTTCAGGGAAGAAGGATCTGATGTAAATGTAGGGGAATAAAATACATTTAGGCTTGTTGCATATAATTTCACCCTGAGACATCAAATTGGAGCTATTAATATTGCAGCTGGAACTCAAGAAAAAGATCTTCACTCTTTATTTGGGAGGCTGGTTATTTAGTATGGGAGACTCTCATGGGAAGATTTGAAGAACAAGTAGTTACTATCAGCTAAAATGTAGTGATTATAATGTACATTAGTATGCTATAGAATAAGGTCCACAATCCAGAAAGCCATTTATAAACTCTTGGTAGATTTGGTGGTAATTAGGTAACTGGAAACTCAACAATGCACACAAGTGTCCCGAGAAAACTGTAAGACATAGGATCATGGAGAGCCACCATGAGCAGGAGTAGACATGCTGTCAGGTATCAGAAGTAAATGTCTAATGATGGGTTTGAATGCAGATAAATATATCGGTATGGAGCAGAGGGAAGAATTAAGGATGTTTGGGTTTTCATACCTGATGGCTTCTGTTTTATTTAAATTAGGAAACAAGGTGTGCTTAGAGCATTTACAATAAGAGAACAAGGGGATGAGGAGGGTACCAAGATGAATGTAGCTGTTCTAGCCTCACAACACCTTAGATCCAGAGGTCTAAGGTGTCCTGCTTTCTAAGATGTCCTGTTTTCCTGAAAGCTGAAACAAAATCCTCTCTTCTTTTTTTTTTTTTTTTTGCTTGTTGTTGTTGTATTCGGCAGAAAATACAATATGTTATTATTTGTATTCAGCAGAAAATACAATATGTTATTATTCTATCCATTATTTCACCCTTATTTTAATCTTAGCTCTAAAATAAAAATAAATTTTTCACAGTCAGTTCTTTGCCAAACTTTTTCCAGTCACCTCTTGATAAGACAAAACTCTGCTTTTAGTACATTCTTTAGAAGGGCACATTTGTACAATATTCTATCAGTTCTTCATGTTCAAGACTATATATATATACAGTCTATACATGTATAACTTATATATATGTATGTTTTTTTTTTAACTTGAAGGACAGCTTAGTTGGACATAATATCCTGTGAGTACATTCTGTTCCCTCAACTTTCTTGAAAGTGCTCGTCCACTGTTGCCTTACTTTGCATGCTGTTTTGGAAAACTCTGATACCAATCTAATTCTTGTGACTTTGTGAGATATTTCAATTTACTGCCTGGAGGCCCTCAAGGATTTTTTTTTTTCCTTTAAGTAAAAGATTCATTACAATTTTTTTGTTTGTTTAAAAGATTCAGTCTAGAGGTGACTGTAACCATGTCGGCTTTCACTGGCACTAGTATGTCTAGACTTGAAAGGTCAAATCTAGACTTCAGGATTCTTTTATATTTGGAAAATTTCTTAGATTATACATGTAAATATACATTCTGTTCCACTGTTTGATTTCCTTCTTCAGGAGTACTAAATTAACTTATGCTGTTTATCTGTCTTTCATTTCAACTACTTCTGCTTCTGATCCATTTTACTTCTGTATTTCATTTTCATTCACTTGAATTCTCTCTTTTATTTTTCTTAGCATTTTTATTGGAGTATAATTGCTTTACAATGGTGTGTTAGTTTCTGCTTTATAACAAAGTGAATCAATTATACATATACATATATCCCCATATGTCTTCCCTCTTGCATCTCCCTCCCTCCCACCCTCCCTATCCCACTCTTCTAGCTGGTCACAAAGCACCAAGCTGATCTCCCTGTGCTACGTAACTGCTTCCCACTAGCTATGTATTTTACATTTGGTAGTGTATATATGTCCATATATACACTACCACTCTCTCACTTTGTCCCAGCTTACCCTTCCCCCTCCCCATGTCCTCAAGTCCATTCTCTAGTAGGTCTGCATCTTTATTCCCATCTTGCCCCTAGGTTCTTCATGACCATTTTTTTTTTTAAGATTCCATATATATGTGTTAGCATACAGTATTTGTTTTTCTCTTTCTGACTTACTTTACTCTGTATGACAGACTCTATGTCCATCCATCTCACTACAAATAACTCAATTTCGTTTCTTGAATTCTCTTTTATTCCCTGCTTTTATTCAATGTCCTTTATAAAATTTTCATTTGAATCTTTCTCTCTGGGGTGCCTTGTTTATTTATCTTCACTTCTAGTATAATGTTATCATTTTCTTCTCTTTCCTTAGTTAAATCAACTTTTGTTTTATTATAAACTGTCTTATGTCCATTTATAGTCCTACTATTTATTATCTGATTCAAGGATGTTTTTAATATCCCTAGTTCATCATTTGAGTATATTTAATTTAGTTTGGGGTGTTGTATTACAATTTTATTAAACTGCATGATTGTTTTCAGAGGAAAATTTTATCATCAAAAATGTGTTGATTCCCATTTCTGATTTATCACAGTAGTTTTGTATAGATGTGGTTTTTCTTATTTCTGTTCATTTCATGGACAGTATTCCTGGCCTGAGAATGCTCTCTTCTGTCCTCTGTTTTACAGTTTCTTTTATTGATGGTGTTGGTGGGGGTAAGAGAAGGATGCCATGTTGTTTCTCTCTGTTTCTTTAGGATTCTTTATTTTTTACTTTTTTTTAAAAATTATTTTCCTTCCTTGCCTCATTTTTTGTTGAATACTATTCTTTCACTAAATGTGTGTCTCTTTCATGATTATTGCTCTCTGAGACTGCTACGTCTAGTCCCACACAATTTAAATCCCCTTCATTTAATCAGTGCTGTTAACAACTAAGCCCAAGTGCTGTGTTTGGTATTTTGACATTTAATGTTTGACTTGCTCTTTCTGGGGATGATTTCACCTGTGCTTTGTTTATGTCCTCTGTGCCTTTTTACTCTTTTTTTTTTTTTTTTAACAGATATTCTTAAGCTTACCTTCTTTACTCTGTGTTCACAGTCATGCAGTTTAACTCTGTAAGAATTTTTTTTCTCTATTTATAGACAAGTAGGAGTGCAGTATTCTGAAGGGACAGGTCATACATGGTTTTATTTTCATCCTTGGTTATTACTATAGTTTTTAGGAGCATTAAAGGGGAGATTCAGAAGCAGGCAGCCACCATTGTTTCCCAGACATAATCATATAGTCTTGACATTTAGAATTGACACAGATTTTGCAGTTCATCAGATTGAAAACTGTAGCTTACAGATGACAAAACAGGAGGTTAGAGAAGTCAATAAGTTGGTCAGAGTCAAATGGCTGTTTCAGGTAGGATATGACTGAATTCTGAGTTTCCTTACTCTAAATTCCAGTTTTCTTTCCCAATATAGTGTGTTACTTCTAAAAAATAAATACAAATCAATAATTTTGGCATTGATAGGATACCTTAAATGATGAATGTCAAGATAACAATTGAGTAATAAAATAGTGATAGATATTTTGGAACTAATTAGGTGAATATTTTCAGTACCTTTACAATGAGTGAGCAAGGCAACACCCAATGAACATGAAATACCATTTACTTGAAGGAGGTGAGGAGTTGTTCTTGTTTTTTAATGTACCTGAAATATGTTGAGAATTGAAAGACTGCTTGTATTTCAGTAATATTTATAATAATTTGAAGACTACAACTGTGCTTGTGTGCTGTTATTATTAATAAAACTGTTTCACTTCACTATATTCAATGTAGAACTTTCTTCTGGTAAAAATCTAATGTAAGTTTGATTCATTGTAGTCATTGGTTACACATGAGAGTAATAGGTTTAAAATATTATGCAGTGCTTTCTAGGTCATCAGTGTTACATATTTCTTTATTTTAGTCAGATGATCATTAACTGTGGAAGGTTGATAAATGCCAATTTTATGTAAATAAAAACAAAACTATATATAGGTAAATATGTATGTGTATGTTAAACACTTTACAAGTTTATCTAGTTAAATAATTTGTCCTTAATTATGAGAAAATATCACATAATTTGTACAATTTTTATATGATTCTGATTCTAGCCAAACTAAAAGTTTATTTTATTTTATTTTTTTAAGTTGAGGTAACGTTGGTTTATAACATTATATGTTCTGTGTGTACATTATATTTTGACTTCTGTATACACTACAGTGTGCTCACCAGCCAAAGTTTAGTTTCCATTTATCACCATACAGTTGATCTTTTTTACCCATTTTTCCTTCACCCCAGTCCCCTTTCCCTCTGGTAACCACTACTTTGTTTTCTGTATCTATATGTCTGTTTTTATTTGGTTTGTTATTTTATTTTATTTTTATATTCTACATATGAGTGAAATCACTTAGTATTTGTCTTTCTCCTTCTCCCTTTTCCCTCTCTTCTCCTTCTGGGATACCCATTATCCTAATGCTGCACTTCTTAATAAGTCAGATAGTTCATACAGAATTTATTCTTTTTTTAAGATCTTAATTCTCTCTCCTTTTCTACCAGTATAATTTCTAGATTTCTATCTTCAAGCTCACTAATTCTGTCTTCTGTATGGTCTGCTCTATTTCCAGTGCTTTCTAATGCATTGAGTTCTTCAGCTCCAGAATTTGTTTTTTTTTTTTTTTAGAGTTTCAGTCTCTTTGGTGAAGTATTCATTCTGTTCATTAATTTATTTCTGAGCTCATTGGATTGCCTTTCTTAGTTTTCTTGAAGCTTGTTAAGTTTCTTCATGTCAGCTATTTTGAATTCTCTTTCAGTGAGATTGCAATATTTCATGACTTTGGTTTCTGGAGAATAATCATCTTCTTCTTTTGATACCACATTACTATGTTTCTTCATGGTGCATGATGAGTTTAGTTGTTTTTCTGCCGGCCCATTTGAAGTAGTGGACACCTTGCTTGTTTAGATAAAACTCCCCCCCACCCCCCCACCCCCCGCAGCTTGATTTTATTTGCCGGGTTATAATTAGAGGTTTTTCTTTTGTTTTCCAGTAGGTGGCACCATAGCACAAGTTTTTGGTTTCTCCTACCTGTCCTGCCTCTGGTTACATTTGAGAATCTGAACTTTCCACCCTCCAGGGCATCTGCCAGAGAACTGTTCCCCGGTGGCTTCTTGTCACTGTTTTGCCTCTGGGGTCATTGGTACCTTGCTGCTGGTGGTGTTGCTAGCATCACTGCCTGGGGCAGCAGGATAGTGGGTGTCTCTACTGCATGGGGGGCGGTGGGGGAGGGGTGATTTTCCTGAGTCACTGGCTCCACTGCTGCAGGGGAGGCAGAGGGGGAGAGCTGGGGTTGTGGATGCCTCTTCAGGGTTGCTGGGCTTGTGAGCACCACCACTGCCAGCAGAGGGGCTGGTGTCACATGCACCTCTGCAACTGAAAGCTTGGGATTGCAGGCCCAACTGCTGCTGCTGCCTGATTCCCTGTGGCCGTGGGTATGGATGTGGCTGGAAGGCCAGAGTCGTATGCATTGCCTTCCCTGATGCTACCAGGTTCTCTGGGGCTAGAGGGCTCAGCAGTCTTGGCCATCCGTCTGGTATCACAGGCACCATCTCCACTGTTCCCCTGGTTCCACCACCTCTATGTGTCCCAGTCAACCCACCTTTAGATGTATGGATGTGTGGAATTCTCCAGTGTTCTGGTATGTTGGGTAGAGACACCTTTGTTGAGTTATGGATGTTTTACTGGTTGTAGATTGAAGGGAAGAGAGAATGTCTCATGCCACCATGATGCTGATGTCACTTCTCAGAAAACTCTTTTATTGACTCTGAAAAAGTCAAATGAGGATTCATTAAAAGACAGCCAAAACATATGACTAAATGAAACTTCATCTAAAATTGTAATTTCTAAAGTGCAACTCATCACACATATTATCAGCAAATTATGTCTCGTGAAGATTGCAAACATGGAATGCATGATGAAGGCTCACAGATATATCTTTTCTAACATTTTTATGATTCATAAGATTTAAAATTTAGCACCATAAATTGATGATGAAAAATTTGAACATTGAAAAGTAATTGCCTTTTACCTCTCTGAAAAGTGACTAACATTAAAGTGTTTCCATAGAACAGAAAATGTCCTTTGTGGCCATAAGAATGTCTGCAAGGGACAGTAGTAGGAGATGATGTCACAGAGATAGTTGGCAAAAGCGGAGGGAGCTGTGTTTAGATCACGTAGATCTTAATAGGGTTTGAATTATACCCAGAATTGGGAAGTCATTGTAGGGTTTTGAGCAGAAGAGTAAACATGTATTTTATATTTTCTAAGGATCACTCCGGCTGATGTGTTAAAAAAAAAAAAAAAAAAAAAAAAAGCACCTTAAGAAGACAAACAGGGAAATTAGTTAAGGGGCTATTGCAAGAGTACAGGTGAGAGATCATTGTGGATTTGAAAAAAATGGTAACCGTGAGAAGAGTTAAGACTGTGAGAAGAACAGGTTCAGGGACAAAAATCAAAAATTCTGTTTTACATATGATAAGTTTGAAATGCCTACTGATATTCAAGGAAGCACGTGGAGTAGGTTGTTGTACATACAAATCAATAACTTGGAGTAGAAGTTGCCACAGATGATCTACTGTCTCAGGTGCTACTGAGAAATCAAGGAAGGTGAAGACTGAAAAATGACTACTAATTTGACAGAATGAGTGACTTGACAAAGCATGATGGGAATGACTTTTTGAGTGCTTGGTAGAAGAGGAATTAGAGGCAATAAATAACAGACAACTCTGTAGAAGGATAACAGATGGAGGGAAATGTAGGACAAAAGGAGGTTTTTGATTGTTTTGTTTTTACATGGGAGATATTCAGCTAATTCTCATGCTGATGTGGATAATCTCGTACAGTGCTACTCAAAATACTAGTCCATAAACTATGTCTGAGAAGTCCACCAAGAGATAATAAGTTTGTGCCAGAATGTAAATAAATGCACCACTTCTTTTATTGACAGAGCCTCACTATGGAGAAAAAAAAAAAGTCAGGTGAATTAAACAGTATGTTAAAATAACAGTAGTCACAATAACCATACTTACAATGCAGTTAGTAGGTATGAAGCATGAATCTAGTGCTATACTTATATTAACTCTAATATAAACTCCATACAATCCTAATGGCCTAGGTATTGTTACTAACCAGTTTTTACAGATGAGGAAACTGAGGCACAGAGAAGTTAAGTAACTTGTATATGGCCACATAATTATTTTATGTTGTTTCACACTGCCTTTACGCATTTCTGCTGCCGAAATTAACCACTCTCCCTTTGCAAGTTAGCCCAATGTCAAATCATTATAGTATCATTTCTAAGATGTTGTCTTTTGCTGTCTTTTGCTTAAGCAAACTTAATTTGCTTCCATACTGTCCTCTTCCATTCTTTGTTCATATACAGCTTCATAATTTCTGATTTTCTCCAAAATTCTTCCTGCACATTTTTTATCTTCTTTATTTTTTATTTCAGGAATCCCAAAGTTTTCTATAGCAGGCAAATTATCAAAGATTACTCTACCATTTATTGTACATTCCTGTGATATAGGCCCTAATTAATTGTCTATTATTCCTGACTTCCCTTAGTCTTTACAAAAGGCTTGAAAGCTAAGACATTATTTACATTTTGCAGCTATTTTAAAGGTTCATTATCTTGCCCAAGATCACAGATCTAATAAGTGGTTGAACTGGAATTTAAACCCCCCAGTTCTAATTCCAGAGTTATTTATTATTATTATTATTTTTTTTGCGGTACGCGGGCCTCTCACTGTTGTGACCTCTCCTGTTGCGGAGCACAGGCTCCGGACATGCAGGCTCAGCAGCCATGGCTCACGGGCCTAGCCGTTCCGTGGCATGTGGGATCTTCCCGGACCGGGGCACGAACCCGAGTCCCCTGCATCGGCAGGCAGACTCTCAACCACTGCACCACAAGGGAAGCCCCAGAGTTCTTAATGACTGCAGTTTGCTGTGCCATTAGAAAGACTGATGTCTCAAGTTAGAACATAAGTTTTATCTCTTTGGTGCTGCTTGTCCTTTTGCATTAAATTGTCCCATGGCCAGAACAAAGTGGCCAACTATGAAAGAAAATCAGCCTTTCTACCCCTGGGGCCATGAAGAACAGCAAAAATGCTTTCTCAGGGCTTTGCTTTTACCATTTACTGTCTTACTGTATGAAGTAGTAAAGATGCTGATTTTTAAAAAGTGGCGGTATAGCCTTCATTAATAAATTTTCTCAGGTATGAGTTGCTGAGACATCTTTGTTTATAGCAGCAACCTATCGATATTTTATAAGTGTATATATATATATTTTTTCATCATCAAAATATATCATATAACTTGCCAAGCTCAAATTCCTAGAAGATACAAAAACAAATAAATGCATAGGAAAGCATAAAAAAGAAGTTGATTTCTGGTCCTGGATTTACCTCAAGTGTTATGTTTCATCTGCCTTTATAACTTCTGACCAAATATGTATATATATATTGCAAGTGTACTCTTCTTCTGAAAAATTTAATTGCCATTCATTTTCCTAGTGTGGAGTAACATGGATTAGATTCAAGTCAAGTAGGTTAAATTTTTCTATGTTACTTTGTTTAAAGTGTGTAAGTTTTTTTCTCACAAAGTAATTCTGTGTCTCTGACTCCTTCCTCCCTGTTGGAGGATAGACAGAGATGAGAACTGTTCTCCAATACAATCACTGATCCTACAGAAATGTTTTCATCATAGACAACTTAGTAAAGGGAAGGCCAAAGGAAATGAGAGTAGTATGGAGTGGGCTAGACAATAGGCATAGAAGAAACAGAATACTTCAGAGAAGAGTTTGTGGTCCAGATCACTCAGCCTTAGAGGCAATAGAGAACTCTAGATGGACCACTAGTTTCCTTCAGAAATTATTAGCTAGTGGTACTAGTTCAAGCTTGTAACAGTTCCTGGTTTTTAATGAGCATTTGAAAAATATATCCAGGAGATGTGTCTGATTAGAAATAAAGGACAATAGAGAGAGATCCAGACACAAAGAGGGGAGCTATCATAAATTAACAAAGTTTTCCCAATGAGAAATTAAAATAGAAACTTGGGAACAGGGTGCATGGGGAAAAAAAAAAGGCAGCAAGCAAGTACTTAGCCATGGTAAGCCCTTTGAAAATGCTCACTGAGTGAAGAATAAATAAATAGTGAGGAGAGAGAATGGACATATGCACTATAAATTAGGTTGAGAAACTGCAGCCTGTTGCTCATGTGGAAAGCCAGGAACCGTAATCACCTTCCACACACTGGATCGCATTGGCTCACTTTTCAATTGTCCAAGAAAAAATGTGTCCTGACTCAGACTTGATTAAAAAATTAGTCTCATACATTCAACCACTTCATGATCGTATTCATCTTAGTGTCATCCTAAACCCCTCACTTTTTCTCAGTCCCCGCATCTACTGTTTCACTAATTCCTCCTGCCGCTGCTTGTTACCTATTTCTCAGATCCATCCCCTTGTTAGTATTCTTTCAGCCAGTGTCTCAGTACCTCGCCCTTTCACGCCTGGACATTTAAAACATCTTCCCTTCTGGTTTACCTGTCCTCTTCAAGCCATCCCCTTCATTGCTCAGAGTAAATATCTGAAATATAAATCTTGCCCAGTTATTCTCCTTCATGACACCTTTACTGTCTAGCATTTATCTCTTGAGTAAAATCCAGTATCTTCATCAAGGTATTAAAAGTTCTCCATGATTAAACCTGTGATGCTCTTTTCCTTACTTCCCCCATTACCTATCATTCACTATATGCACCAGTGATATTTTGTTTCTGGAACAAGTCATGTTATTTTCGATCTCCTTTCCTTGTCCGTCTTATATAGTTGTCCTGGAATGCCCTTCCCTCACATATTATTCAGGAACTTCTGCTCTCTCTTTTATGCAACTACAGCTACTATGCTTCCCTGAGTCTGAACTATTCTGCACAAATTTGTTTGCTAACCTCTTTTGTAAAGGTACTGTAACTTTCAAACATACTAATGCAAACAGCAAATATTTTAAATTGATTGTTTTGAACATATAAAATATTCAAAAAATATGTTCAAGATTGTAACAGTACAGGCTTCCCTACTCATTACTAAAAAGAATTAAGTTGGCTATATTCCACAAATTGTTTTCACCAGTCTTTTGCTATTCTTTTATTTACCATTGTTACATACTTTAACAATTTATGTTTTTAAGAAGAATCACCATTGTGCAACAGTATACAACAAAATATCATCTTCACCACATTTTAATACCTCAGATAATGATCATTTATATGTGTGTGAGTGTAAATATATATAGTATAGAATATCATAGTGTAGACTTAGATATAAAGGCAGAAGGGGCCAGGGCTAATGTGCTTATCTTATCATATTTTATCTGTTCAAAGAACAAATAAATATATAAAGACTAAATTATATTAAGTCACTTCTAATGATAAAACAAAAGGTTTCATAAATTTCTTAATTATAGCTACTTAACCATTACTTTATAGGAGGAATAACAAATGAAAAAGTTTTGAACACATAGTCTCCAAATTTATCATTAAGCATAAATATGATAAATTGAAAATTTAAACAAATATTTGAAATATACTTTTATTTAAGAGTAAGATAAAATTAGGCTAAATTACTTTTAATCAAAGTACAAGCTCAAGAATTTTTAGAAAAATGTAACTTGCCTTGATCCAGAAACTTACTTTTGGGGATACTTTTCTTCTTCTTTGCCTTGTTCTAATTTTGCTATTTTTATTAAACCTTCAAAGAACTGTATATTGATTTTGTATAAAATTATGAACAGCATATTTAATTTTTTTGCTTATAAATGAAAATGTTCTCTTTACATTCATTCAACAAATCCTTTAAATCTCCCTTAGTAAGCAAATATAACAATGGAAGCCATGAATGTATTTCTGAAAGAAGTTTTTCCCATTAAAATTCCCATTTCTTAGTTCATTTTAATAGCTTAGAACTTGCTAAAATGTCACTTGTGTTACTTCTGTTGGAAGTGGTTCTTTTTTAAAGCCATGTAGCAAAATAAGATATTATGTTGGACCACTAATTATATCTGAAGATATTAAAAAGTTTAAACCTTTAGTGAAATTCAATATTTTCAGCTGCCTTTAAATGAGAAGGAAAAGGCTTAGTTGCAATTTTCTAAAATATAGGGCCATTAGCAAGAAAAAAAAGAAAACAACAACAATAAAAAAACACAAGAATTTCATGTGTGGGAAAATCAGAGAAGCATCTATACTTCATAATCCTGTCCAGAGCCCAATGTATATTAATGTAGCACTTTGAAAGTAATATAGTTCCCACATGAAACAGGATTATTCTCTATACCCAAAATTATATTTTTGTTCATTTGAAAGCAAAATTTGTTTGCACAAATTTCAATAATTACTTAAAAATAATTTAAGTAAAAATAAATTACTTAAATTTACTTAAATTTAATTTACTTACTTAATTAAATTTACTTAAATTTAATTTACTTAAATTAAATTTTACTTAAATTTACTTAAATTTACTTAAATTAATTTACTTAAATTAAAATTTACTTAAATTAATTTTACTTAAATTTAATTTAAGTAAAAATAAATTACTTAAAAATAATTACTTAAAAATTACATAAAAATTGAATTTAATAGAAAACATTTGCATTTTATTTTTTTATTTTTTTGGCCACACCACACAACTTGTAGGATCTTAGTTCCCTGACCAGGGATAGAACCCGTGGTCCCAACGGTAGAAGTGCAGGGTCCTAACCACTGGACTGCCAGGGAATTCCCATTGTATTTTAAATCAAAATAATTAACATATAATAGATACAGTTTTTCTGAACTAAAAATAGAAATAAAGGTCCTTATTTTCAGATACATTATTTTGGCATGTGGATTCAAAGAGTTATGATAGATGACACATTGTTATTTAGATAAAGTGGTCAGGCTATTAAATTTCAAGTAATATTTGTTGTATTAATAAAACATATTGTGGGGACAAAGGAAGGAGAAAAATTTACTGTTGATTCTGTTAAATATATTTGATAGGATTTTTCCCTATAAAATATATCCCTCACCTCTTTCTTGAACTCCATATCACATTGTTAATATTTTCATCAGGTTGTACCAGAAATCTTTAAGCTCAACATGTCCAAAACAAAGTCTTTACATTTTACTAAAACCGTATTTTCATATTCTCCACCCCCCCATGATGACTCATCTACTTCAGAATCATCTTCTTCAGAAACTTCAGAATCATCTTCTTCTCAACCTCCCATCCATTCTTTTTCTCAATTACTTGTTTAAATGATCCCATCTCTTAGAAAAAGGGATATACCTTTATCTCATCTCAGCCATTTATTCTTTTTTTTTTTTTTTTTTACTTGACTCACTATAGTCTTCTAACTGGTCTCTATGTCCCTAGTATATGCCTTCTTCATTCCAAATTTATCTTTATAAAGAATAAATTTGATCATGTAATTTCTGCTTCACTAACACAAACCAGCCAAAAGCCAACCAACCAATTAACAAAAACAAAAAACTTTGATAAATCTGTGTGGATTATATTATGTGAAATCAATTTAGGAAATTAATTTTAAATAATATATAGTAAAGTGTAAACTTCTTGGAATGTCATATTGAAGCTTTTATAATTTGCCTACTACTTATTTTCAGTATGTTTACAAACAACATGGAAAACAACAAAGAATCTGGCAATTTAATTAAATAAAAGTCAGATAAAGAGCTCTACTGAATATTTATTTTCTAACTACAAGCAGTTAAAGATGTTGACACATTACCTCCGTAGCCCTCAGCACATTTAGTGTAGTACCGTGGACAGAACAGCTGTTTGGTAAAGTAGGTATTTGAATGAGAAGTAAAATAATTTGCCCAAAGAACTTAGCAAGAACCTCACTTAATAAAGTAGTTTTTAGTTCAGAAATGTGTGCATAATCAAAGACACAGAAATGCCATCTGGTGGTAACTTACGCAAAGCAGCTGCATTAAATGACTTCTACTGCTAATAGAAGGTAAACCAGAAGTTTGGGGTTGACAGTATAACTTTTCAAGCAAAAAATCATATTAAAGGTAAATAATTATAAATACACTATTGTTCGCATAGTTCACCTTGTTAACTAAGACATTAACCTTCAGGATATTTGGCTGGAGTCAAGTAGAGTTTCACTGATGATACAATAGAGCCAATCTCATTAATGAAAACTTCCAAGTGCGATACATACATATACACATGCATGGAATAATATGCTTGGAATATGATGTATTAATACAGTAGCACTTGTATACAAATGAGACAAATATGAGGGCATGCTCAAAAATGTTTTACCAATACAAGTGTACAGTCAAAAATATTTCTATACTGTGGTTGTAAACATGTGAACTAAACACAGAAGAAGAAAAAAAAATCTTTTTTAAGTATTTTTAACAACTTCCTAAATAGCTTTGATACAAAGTTACAGGAGCCAGAGTTCTGTAAAATACCAATGTCTTACTTTATACTTGGCTCTGAATAAAATAAGGTAAGATTCATAATGAAAAATATTTCTAGATCTTACCTCTAGTATAGATTTCAGTAGTTTATTTGAAGCCAAAATGTTCAATTCCCAAGTCAGACAGTAAAAGAAAAGGGTGAAAAGATTAAATTAGCTATTTTTTACATATATTCTACATATATTTATAAATTATATGTTTATATGTTTTACAACATATTTATTTATAATATCAAAATTAATAATTGCAGTCTACTTCAACTAGAATCAGTTTATTTAGGAATTCCATTGGCGATCTCCTTTTTTGTAGGTGATTGAGGTATTTCTATTCAGCAGCACATTTAATGAGAAATAAATGAAACTAGGGCATGGTCCCTCCAGTAAGTGCATCTTGAGTTGGCTCCATGTTAGTAAATAAATTAGAAGAGTCAGCGAGGTCATTTGAAGATGTCCCACGGTTAATTGAAACAGAGATTGCATCTACTTCTTTAAAAAAAGACATGGGTAACTTCTTAATCAGCCCTCCACCTTTTTCTTATGGAAATTCCTGTACTAGAAAATGACGCGACTCAGGGGAGAAATTTGTTTGAATAATCACATCTTCACAAAGGAGAATATTGTTCAGTACTGAGGTTTTAAAGAAGGAGAGATTTTTTCCACTAACAGATACTGTTAGCAATGCTTCATAAGACTTTTAAATCAAACACATTAAAATTAGGACTCTCAGGGGTCCACTGAGCCATTCCCCTAAAAGAGCAGCACTGGTCTGACTATTCCTGCTGAAGTTGGAGATTAATGCTGGAGATTTGGGAGGAAATATGACTACAGAAATGTAAAAACACTTTAAGTTACAAATTATTTTAAAAACTCATTGAAGTTCAAGAAAAAATGTAACAATAAATTATTATTTTCTTAATTTGTACAATACTCGTTTGGCCCCAAAACAATGCAATATTCACTGTTAGTTTAATAGGCTTCAACTTCCATTAGCAATATTTAAATTCCTTTATGTTAATGAATGATCTGCATTTACATACAATAGCTTTTAATAAAAGTTATGGACTAAACCTTTTAGTTATCAATAATCTAACATTTAGGTGTAGTGCTAAGGTAAAAATGAAAATAAAAACTGACATTTCATTTTGTCCCAACAAATAACTGAAATTAAGTATCTGCCTGAGATCATCTTAGTCTATTCTAACAGGAGAGTGAGCAATTCTACTCGCAACCTCTGACTGCTCTTGAAGATCAAAAGGCAGACTTATGCTTTCATCTACTTCTGCTAGAAGAAAAGTTTTACTCCTGGAAGTTTTCATGTAGAATCTGCATGTTACATTGGTTGTTTGTGGACATGTCATATTCTCAAATTATTTTTAACAAAATTGATGATAGAATAGTGTCATATGCCAGGGATGGGAGGTATTTGTGGGATAGCAGTGAGTGCAGTGGTTAAGAGTTTAATATTGGAATCAGATGGTGTGGTTTGGATTTGGATCCCAATACTTATTTGCAGTGTGACCTTCATAAAGTTACTAACTTTGCCTGCATTTCATTATCTGTAATATATGGTTAATAATAGTATCTCATAGTGCCATTGAAAGGAACACATTTAAAGTACTTAGAAAAGTGCCTGGCACATACAAAACTAAATAAATAATAGCTATTATTCTCAAAATAATAATTATTACTACAAGACATAATTTTGCTCAAAAACAGAATTTCTTTCAGTCAAAATTTTGTTCCGACTAAGAAAATTACAGTGAATAGCATAAATGTTATTAAGAGCAAATAACACATTTTACAATAATAGTTTGAAAATAAAATCAACTTATGGTGTTCAAATTGAATAACATAAAGAGCCCTGTATATTAATCAAATACAGAATGGATATACTATCACAGTAATTGTTGTTCAGTAGTTACTCTTTAAACATTGCCAACAAAGATCTTATCATCTAGTAGGAACCAAATAGAATTCATAATATTAGTTGTACATAATTCAATACAATGTAAATTTTATGAATTTGTCATTAGGGCTTTCTTTATCATTCTGAAATTGAGTTCTGATCCTAGTAGAGAATTTTTATGTAATATCATAACTAATTGTAATGAAACTATCACTAACCTTTCAGTAGTGCAGACAGCTTCATCTAGGATAGGTCATCAAAGACAAGTGATATTTGTACCATTTAATACAATGGGCAAAGCCTCCTTTATCTCACAGCTGTTTACTTCATTGATTCTGCCCTCCTTCCTGAAAATCAGAACCAATAGGGATTTTGATTAATTCCTTCAGTCGTATATTTAGACCTTTATGCCTAACTTGTCTTAAACAAATATGTCCACAAGATAGCTAGCTAGCTAGCTAGATAGATAGATAGACAGCAGACAGGTAGACAGACTACAAGAATCATGGGTACTTGAAGTAACAAGTCATTCTCGTTCTCTAATAATTCAAGTAAAACATCTTTTCTTTAATGGGAAAAAAAATAAGCAAAAAAACTCATTGAGACACTCCAATAAAAAACCTTCTGTACACCAGTATGATACATTATTATTCATTGTTTCAATGTACTAAAATTTGCTACAATTTAAAATTTGAAATAAATAAGTTGGTTGGGGGTCAAAATATAAGATGCTTCCAAAATGTAAAATCAAAAATAGAATTAAAAACTTCAAGGCATCCTTTCCACAATTCAGAAAAAAAAAATGAATTTTGCATTCCATTGTAACATATGTGCAACTCAGAACATGATGTCAAGGCAATTATGTTATTAACTGATTGTTTTATAAGAAAAGCAGATGGTAAAATAAATTATGTTCTTGGGAATTTTTCTTAGACTTCCTATTTCTAGAGAGCATTCTTCCATGAAGAATTAAAACAGTTAGTGAAAGGGCTCCCATATTGTCGCTTAATGGAGAAATGTTTCCCTATCCACATGACCAGTGAAATTTTGCTATTCTGGATTTATTCTTTTGGGTAAAAATCCAGTCTTTAAAATAGGAACGCCTAAGGATAATTTTAAGTTATCATTGGTTTTATTTGGGTAACAGAGAAGAGAAAGGTCTGCAGCTGGTCCAGACACCATTGGGAGTACGCTCTTATAAGTTTAATGAGCTGTTCTAAAATATGCATTGAGTATAGATTTGGAACAAGTAACCAATATGTTATACAGGTATCCCCCACTTTTCTTTGTATTTTATTTTATTTATTTATTTTTTATACAGCAGGTTCTTATTAGTTATCTATTTTATACATATTAGTGTATATATGTCAATCCCAATCTCCCAATTCATCCCACCACCACCACCACCACCCCAACTTTTCAAACGTTTGCTTCACGCCACTTCATTTTCATGAAAGATCTACATTAGTACCTGTTTTCACTAACCAAAAGAAACCTGAAGAGGATTTTTCACTTTTACGAAAAGAAGTGAAAGGTGAAAATGGCGTTCAGCATTGTTTTTCAGTTAGCTGTTGTAGAGGCAATGTGCGCCCTGGGCAGTGAGAGTGACACCACCAAGCTCCTTTCCTGGGAACTGCACTCAGCATCTCAGTGTCAAGCTGCCACAGCTTTGAACTATGTCTCTTGCATCTATGCTTTATCTCAATATATTTTGTGCATCTATTAGTAAGCTGTGTCCTAAGATAATTGCTTCTTCGCTTTACTCTCTATGGCTTACAAAATGTTTCATAGGAATGCTTTGTTTTTGGATAGTGGGGGAAACCTGTACCCCTCTTTTCACATAGCCAGAACACAGTCTTGGACACTGAGGGTTGAAAGTGAAGTGGTACCCCTCACTATTACACCTAAGAAATCACTCACAAAATATGTGTTTCTAATCTCCACAGCTCTGAGCTCTGCTAGTTGAGGTCTTACTACCTTAGAGGACAAAGGAAGTTCACTAGGGGATGCAACAATTCCGTTTTTCTTGTGGCAGAGATTGTCCCCTGACTGTATTGAGAGCTTCTTAAACCACTCATCAACAGGCAAATAAAGGATTTACTGTATTGGCTGTGGTGATTGATCCTGATTATAAACAGGTTGCTGGTGTACATTGGGATCAAGAAGGAGTATGTATGGAAGCCAGTAGATTTTGTAGGCTGCCAATGAATACTTTGCACAGAAATAAATTAATGAAAAATTACAGCAGATATCAACAGTTTCATAAATGGCTCAGACACTTCAAGAATAAAGATTTGGGTCATATCATCATGACCAGCTGAAGTGGTGGCTGAGGGCAAAATATGAAACACATGGTGAAGAAAGAAATATAGACACCAAAAATGGCTTTGTGAACAATTGCAGGAAAAAAAAAAATGGGATAACTATCAGTATTTTCTCCCTTGCTTTGTTATGGACATATTTGCATATGTATAGACCAATTTTTATTCTTTATTCTTCTATTTCTCTACAATTTAATATAAGGCACGTTGGTGGTGGTTAGCCTTGTCATGTAGGCTTTAAGATGTCAAGAGGCTTTGTGACTGAGCTAGGTGATGGGAACTAACAGTAACTGCTGGGAAAGTGCATCTTTCCTTTGGAGGAGAGAGTAAACATGTCTTCATCTATTCAAAGGCAGACTGCCCTGTTCAGTATTGAGTTCTCCAATGGG
The DNA here is from genome assembly GCF_949752795.1 of Hyperoodon ampullatus. Taxonomy (NCBI): domain Eukaryota; kingdom Metazoa; phylum Chordata; class Mammalia; order Artiodactyla; family Ziphiidae; genus Hyperoodon; species Hyperoodon ampullatus. The sequence continues at coordinate 53,417,077 of NC_136930.1, read as the reverse complement.
AGGCACTCGCAAGAGACTTTATGGCAAAAAAGAAACAAAAGCTGCTGTCCCTCAGCAGGCAGATGGGTTCAGGGGCTTCATCAAATGACAGATATATAGTTTTACCAGAGGTTTCACGGCCTTCTCCCTGACAGTTGCCTACTTTGAGGTTACACACAGCTGAGATTGTCAGCAGCAATTCCCAGTGATTCTTGCACTTTCTGATTTACTGAATGCTGGAAGCTGCTTCCCTCTCCTGACTATCACTCTCCAGGCTCTTCTCTGGTTTTGTAAACTTTTGATTTCCTATATTAATCCTTCTTGTCTCAATAACAGAGAAGTTTCTCTTTTCCCATTAGAACTCTGTCTGATACAGTAATTACTATATTTTCTCCTAACAAACACTTGAAATTACTGCTCTGAGGAAAACGAAAGCTTCTCTTCTCAACATAATTCATATCCCCAAAATCTCAGCTTCTCCCCATCTTTTGGATAAAACTGTAGGTTTGTGTATTTTGAAAGGAGATCTAAAGTGACTTTTATCTCCACTAATATAATAGCTCTCACTGTGATAGAGGAAGACTAGAGTTGATTACATCCTGACTTAGACCTCCATTCAGCATTTTCTTCTTTTTGAATCAGGTCCCTCCACCACTTTGTACTGTGTCTATCCCGAGTGAGCAAAGAATCCACAGTGCTCATACAATCTGTCAAATACCAGTATGTATACTTCCCATCACTCTCGCCTACTTTCCAACAGCTTTCTATCAAGTGTGCTGTACTTTCTGCATGTGCACCTTGTATTATTCATCAAACTTTTCTCCTATTCAGCCTTTCTCCAACCACACAGGTCCATTCTTCCCCAAACTACTTTAATATTTCAAGATAAGTTTTGGCAATTTATGTTCACTTTTTTTTTCCTTCATAAGGACCACAGACAAAGGCAATTTAGTCAATTAAAAACTAGATGATTTGTAAGCACAAAGAAAGTTGGGATAGTGAGTGTAACTCTTAAGTCTCAGTGTCTTTAAAACTCCTTATGTATTGGGGGTGAACAAACTCTTTGCCGGTATTACATAAGTTGACAAGGTGTAAAGCGTGTATAGGCATTTCCTACGATAACTCCTAACAGCAGTTTATTAGCTCTGCTCCCATTCTATATAGCTCTCCTCTAATACTTCCTTAATGTTCTTTCCACTAACAGGTCATTTATAAAATCATTTAAACGACGTTAGACATTCAGGAAGAATTCCTGGTGCATAGAGGCTCTTGAGCTGTTTCTGCACACCACTTTTTTTCACATGTTTATAATGAGGCCTTTTTTTCCCAATTTAATTCAACTTTACTTAACAGTATTGCCTAAGTATCAACCATGGCCCTGGGATACAATTATGTTCATCCTTTCCAGAAATAGTAAAAGAGATACATTTCTCCTATAAATGTATTACTTTAAATTTTACTTAGTCTTTCTTTGCAAAACTGAATTATTTTAATTATAAAAGCAATACATGCTTTTCTATTAAAAAATAAAGATATTTTAAAAATAAAATTAAACAGAAGAAAATATTGGGTTGGCCAAAAAGTTCGTTCACGTTTTTCCATAACGTGGGAAAAAACCTGAACGAACTTTTTGGCCAACCCAAAATCTGTGGCTCCCATTCACCTCCAAACCTTTGTCCCAAAGTTACAGGTTTTTCATTTAATAATTTTATTTTTAATACCACTTACCACCATAACTTTTTACCTAAACCTACACCTCTACTTGTTGATTTATCAGAGTTATCTAGTAACTTTTGACACCAGCAATGAAATCTATGGAATTAATGTGCTTTACTTCTCATCTATCTTAGCCACTCCATTTTCCAACTGAAATAAGTGTATAGACATTTTTAGTTTTTTTAATTACATATAGTACTTAAAAACTTATTTTAAAACATTTTTATCAAGGAAAAAATCAAGGAATAAATACACATGGTTGCAAGAACTGACGAGCTTATGATAAAAAGAGTACTAATCTCTCCTTCTTACCCCTCAGGGAACATTTTAAAGCTATTTTTATTTTCAGTTTTCTGGGTGCTGTTACCTCAACAATTCTAGATAAATAAATGTATACCTCTATTAGTTTATATATTTTTAGATTATATATATATATATATATATATATATATATATATATATATATATATAGACTCCCTGGGAAAAAAATAATTAGAATATCACTCACTTACCCTACCCTCTTTCTTTTCTTTGTATCCTCCTAATGGGAACAACAACAACAAAAAAAAGACAGAGAGAGAGAGAGAACAATGCCTTGAAAGCCAGTGAAGAAAGTATATCAAAGAGAAATGTGTATAACCAGTAGGGTTATATTGCATGATAGGTAAAGAGAGAAGGACTAAGAATTTATCATTGAATTTTATAAGATGAAAGACATTGATGTTTATTACAACAGCAGTTTTTATGGAGTTGTTGGGGAAGAGGTTGATTAGAGTGGTTTTAAGAGAGAGCAAGAGGTGAGGAGTTGGAGACATGGATTATTGACTGTTCATTTCAGATGACTGACTGCAAAAAGGACTAGAGAAATGGAGTAGTAGTTGGTGGGGGAAACAAAATCAAGAGAAGTATTATTTTAAAGTTCAGAGAAACACTAACATTTTTGAACCCTGATGGGTATGAACTAGAGAGTGAAAAAAATTATGATGTAGTAGAGAAAGGAGAATAGCTGGAATGATGTTCTTGATTAGGAGAAAACATAGATGATCTAGTGCTCAAGAGGATAGGAGATGGTAGGTGGGTAAATAGAATGATGAGAGTCTGTAAAATTTTCTTTTAGATTGATTTGGATTTCTCAGTGAAGTAGGAAATAAGGTTACCAACTTGTGACTTTGGGTACCAGTAACAGAAGGCCAGTAACAGAAAATGTAAAATAATTATCCAGGATAATATAGATCCACATCATTACTGCCCATAGGTTACAAATGATTGTGATTTGAAGCAAGATTTCCTTTTGACTGGAAACAAGAAAAGAAAAGAAACTACTTAGTTTGGAGAAATATAATATTTTGAATAGACATTTTATAATTAAAAAATAAAAGCCAAAGAACATTTGCAAATAGAAAAGAAAATTAAAATTACATGTGAATATCTTAACACCTCATACACAGATTAAGAGACTTAATTGATGGGCTTATATTTCAAGTCAGTAATTTTTATCCAGAGTACTAGAGTTTTTGAATAAGAATGGAGAGACAGGTTACAGGCATAATTTTGTGTATGCTTTCAGAAAGAGAATATTTTTAGTAAACATCAGAATAATCTTTTCTTTTTAAACAATAAGAGCTACTACTTTTACTGGTCTTCTGTGAATAGAACTATTGTTTTTTTTTTAACTTGTTTTTGCAATAGAAAAAATCAAGTTGCTTAACACAATAGCATGTAAACCCTGTCATTGGCTCTCTTACCTAATCTCATACTACGCTACCCTTGGATCATTCTATTTCAGCCACAGTGGCCTTTTTGTTGTTACATGAATATTCCAAGCACCTACATACTTTAAGGATTTATACTTACTCTTCTCTCAAGCTGCATATATGCTTATATTTCATGTACTCTCACTGTTAAAAATTTTACTGTCATAAACAAAGCACCTATGCTCTCTCATTTCCTGCATTGTTTTACTTCACAGAACTTATTACCATCAAGAAATTATGTTTCACTTATTTGTGTATAAACTTTCTCCTCCCATGTGAATATGTAGAGGAGGGATTTCAGTCTTTTTGATTTGTTATTCCCAGCACCAAGAATCATGTCTTACATGAAAGTCAATAAAATTATAGAATTGAAAAAAAATCAAACAATTAAGTACTCAAAAGGTAATTATTTTTCTTTTTATTATGATTTCTGGCAAACTTAACAACCACACATTCCCTTTTTAACATCATATAAGGCTGTCTTGTGCCATGACTGGATTTCGTTTTGTTTTTGTAACACAGACCATCCTCTGTGTACCTCCTTGTGTGCTTGCAGAAAGCTTATTTTTAGTGTCCTATTTATGACTTGTACTGTCAGGATGTTTTTTTCATTCAATATACTTGTAAATTGTTTATGAATAATTATCGCTGGGTATTTTCATTCCTTTCTGTTTTTGATGAACAGTAACTTATTAGTTAACCCTCCACCCTGAGTATATTCTAATCTTTGTGTAACATTCTATAGTACTTCTCTGTGACTATCAGAGAAAGATTTTAGTCTTCTTTTGGTAGAAAGAAAATTCTTGGCAAGGACTGAGTTTTTAATAGAGTTGCAAATTGACCATCCATTCTCATGTTTGAATCAAAGACAACATGAAACTTCATATATAAAGCCACTCAATACTCACTCCCCATCTCCCCAGTTTTAGCTACTGAGGCATATTGCTGTCCCACTACCACGTAGGCTACAGTGCTACACAATAATATTTATTTATTGAATAAAATTAATACTAGTGTGTTTCTTTTGTCCCCAAAACTAATTCTAACTTCTAAAGAGTCTTTTGTTATTATTGTTATTTTTACTATTTCTTCCAAAAATCTTTAGGACCTTTATCCAAGGGAAAAGAACTGGAGGAGAGTGAGGGCCACCAGTTTCTAGTACAGATTTTGGATTGAGGTTAATTTTTTTAATCTCTTTTTTTATTTGCAATAAATTTCTGCAGAATCAGCCTCAAAGAGGATTGTATATTAGACCCTCCTCTGTAACCAACATGATATTTGTATTGCTCTTTAGTTTAGATGGCATGGTAATATAACTAATATTTATTCATCTTACAAAAATTGATAGTGGAAACAGATATGCCCTTCAATTCACAATTTCCAACATATATTTAATTCTGTTCTGGTTGCTTTATTGTAGCATATTTATGTTATTTTTATCTGCAAATTAGAAGAAAAAGGCAATTTTGCTGAAAATATAAATAATAAAACAATTCATTTTAAACATTTTGCTAACAACTGTGTGATAAATAAAAATCATGACTTATCAAAAGCCCATCCAGAATGTACTGTTTGGTTTCAGTATGAAGCCCTGTACATTTTAACAAAATATTTTACACTATTCAGTTAATTTATTATTTCCTAAATGATTAACTTAAAAATTCTAACTTTTTTCAAAGCAAACTTCCAGCTATTTCAAAGGAATTTTTCCATTTCTTTTTAGTAAAAAGAGTGTAAAGTGTAGTCTACCTCAGTTCTGCCATTAATCCAGATGTCATCCATTAGAAATTATGTTCAACAGGGGCTGGGAATTTGTGTCGTAACATATAAGAGTGTCTAAGTTACTTACAATAGGTAGTCCATAAATACTCATTGAATGAATAATTTCCTGGCAAACTCAATAGTCTGGATCTTAATTTCCTTTTCTTTAAAAAGGTGGAGTTGAATGGGGATATCCAGGATTAACATTCAAAATTTTATCTAATAAAATTATAAAACTAGTCTAAGAATTTGTTCTTGGACCTGACAACTGAGAAATAAATTTTTAGAATTCTGCTTGTCTATTTAATCAAGAGAAGATAAATTAATTTAATACCAGTGAAAGTGAACTTATCTCTGCAGTTAGCTACTATTCAGCTTTTCAGTTGGAAGTTAGATACATGCTTGTAAAATAGTTGTATAAATTTAATAAACCATAAATTAAAACACTATCTGACTACATATGCCACAGATTTTTTTTCTTATTATGTATTGTCCTAAAATATAATTTAATCCAGGAAAATAGGATTTTTCCAGGAGAAAAATCCAGAAGCCTGAAATTTCTGTCTCTCTTCATTCTTCATCATTATGACCTAATGATGTTATGTTTGATAAGCCTATCAGTTCTGATGTGTATTTGTCTCTCCTGAATTGTAAAAAGCACATTTCAGTTACTCAGGCTAGAGATTTTATTCTTTAAACTGTTCACAGTGCCTCTGGCCACACTTAGAATTTAGATTGCAAAGGAATATTCAATCTTCCATCTAATAGCATTCAGCCTATTGAATATTTAATTATTTTCCTTAAAATGGTAAACAGTTGGAAATACTTTCCTCCTAAAGGGTCAGCATTCTTTTTCTATTCTCTTATGAAGCTAATATATTTTATTTTAATTGCAATACTTACCATTAACAAAGAAGATTGAACATGTTTTGTCATTTAATTCCTATTTATTTATAAAATATGACTACAAAGAACAGAAAATTGAGTTACTATATGTAGCACATTAAAAGGGGCAGTGTAGCCAACCAAGGACAGTAGTATTGCTTGAAAGCATGGGCTACGTAGTCAAGCCGCACATCCAAATTCTTTTATTTTTAATAGATCTTTATTGGAGTATAATTGCTTTACAATACTGTGTTAGTTTCTGTTCTACAACAAAGTGAATCAGCCATATGCATACATATATCCCCATATCCCCCCCCTCTTGAGCCTCCCTCCCACCCTCCCTATCCCACCCCTCCAGGTTGTCACAAAGCAGCGAGCTGATCTCCCTGTGTTATGCTGTTGCTTCCCACTAACTATTTTACACTTGGTAGTGTATATAAGTCGTTGCTACTCTCACTTCGCCCCAGCTTCCCCCTCCCCACCCCATGTCCTCAAGTCCATTCTCTATGTCTACGTCTTTATTCCTGCCCTGCCACTAGGTTCATCAGTACCTTTTTTTTTTCAGATTCCATATATATGCGTTAGCATACGGTATTTGTTTTTCTCTTTCTGACTTACTTCACTCTGTATGACAGACTCTAGATCCATCCACCTCACTACAGATCACTCAATTTCATTTCTTTTTATGGCTGAGTAATATTCCATTGTATATAGCACATCCTAATTCTTGATTCAACTCTACTAGCTGTGTGATCTTGGAAAAGATCAACATAAACCTCAATTTTTTTTCAGCTTTAAGACTGGGTAACATATAAGATTTGTTTCATAGATAATGATGTAATACATATAAAACACAGCATAATTCTTGAGAAAAAATAAGTATTATCTTATTATTATATATTATTGATTGATATGTATATGATCAAAAACGTGACTATTTTCAAAGAGCACTGCTTTTAGTTGCATTATGGAAAGAATGTTTAAAAAGCTGTACGAAATGCACTTGTGGATTTATTCATTTATCATAGACTTCACTGGTAAGTTGAGAATGGAAGCTGAATTGCTAAAACAAGAAGTTTAAAAGGTAAGAGAACAAATGATTAAATTTTTAGGCAACTGACTTAGGAAAAGAAAATAAAAAAGTGTACATGCATACAAATTATAGACCCTTGAGAATAAAATATTGAAATTAGGCCAACTAATAACCCTGCAGTGACCTCTAAGTGTTAACGTGAAAGGAAGAGTCACAGTCTCTCATTTTAAATCAAAAGCTAGAAATGATTAAGCTTACTGAGAAGGCATATAGAAGGCCGCGACAGGCCAAAAGCTAGGCCTCTTGTACCAGTTAGCCAAGTTGTGAATGCAAAGGGAAGGTTCTAGAAGATAGTTAAAAGTGTTACTCCAGTGAATACCCAAATGATAAGGAAAGTGAAACAGCCTTATTGCTGGTAATGGAGCAGGTTTTAGTGCTCTGGAAAGAAATTCAAACCAGTCACAACATTCTCTTAAGCCGAAGCCTAATCCAGAACAGGGCCCTAACTTTCTTCAAGTCTGTGAAGGCTGAGAGAGGTAAAGAAGCTGCAGAAGAAAAGTTTGAAGTTAGCAGAGGCTGTTCATGAGGTTTACGGAAAGAAGCCGTCTCCGTAACATAAAAGTGCAAGGTGAAGCAGCAAGTGCTGATGCAGAAGCTGCAGCAGGTTATTTAGAAGATCTATCTAAGATAATCAGTGAAGGTGGCTACACTAAATAACAGATTTTCAGTACAGACAAAACAGCCTTATATTGGAAGAAGATGCTGTTTATGACTTTCATAGCTAGAGTGGAGAAGTCAACGCCTGGCTTCAGAGCTTCAAAGGACAGGCTGACTCTCTTGTTAGGGGTAAATGCAGCTGGTGACTTAAAGCCAGTGCTGATTTACCATTCTGAAAATCCCAGGGCTCTTAAGAATTATGCTAAATCTACTCAGCGTGTGCTCTATGAATGGAACGACAGAGCCTAAAAATAGCACATCTGCTTACAACATGGTTTGCTGAATATCTTCATCCCACTGTTGAGACCTACTGCTCAGGAAAAAAACAAAAAACAAACAAAAAAAACAGTTCCTTTAAAAATACTACTGTTCATTGGCAATGGACCTGGTCACCCAAGAGCTCTGATGGAGGTGTACAAGATGAATGTAGTTTTCATGTCTGCTAACACAACATCCATTCTGCAGCCCATGGATCAAGGAGTAATTTTGACTTTCAAGTCTTATTATTTAAGAAATACATTTGAAAAGGCTATAGCTGCCATAGATAGTGATTCATCTGATGGATCTGGGGAAAGTAAACTGAAAACCGTCTGGAAAGGATTCATCATTCTAGATGCCATTAAAAACATTTGTGGGCTTCAGCGCTGCCCTTTCAGGGGTTGGGGCCGGAAGTGACACCAGGCTGAGCAGCAACAACAGTTTTCCACGTGCGCGTAGGGTGCCGGGGTCGGGATATTAGAAATGAATACTCCCCAGTCAGTTTTCATCTTTGAAAACTGCATTTTAATGGTAACCGAATTAATTTTGGCCTCAGAAAGTTACTCTGGTATCTTATGTGTGCCAAAGTCAGCATCAGCGTGCCAAATCAAGAAGACCTTTCACAAGTTGGCCATGAAGTGCCATCCTGATAAAAATAAGAGACCTGATGCTGAAGCAAAATTCAGAGAGATTGAAGAAGCATATGAAACACTCTCAGATGCTAATAGATGAAAAGAATATGATACACTTGGACATAGTGCTCTTACTAATGGTAAAGGACAAAGAGCTAGTGGAAGTCCTTCTGAGCAGTCATTTACCTTCAATTTTGATGACTTACTTAAAGACTTTGTTTTTTTTGGTCAAAACCAAAACACTCGGTCCACGAAGCGTTTTGCAGATCACTTCCAGACACGCCAGGATGGTTCCAGTAGACTAAGGCACCATTTCCAGGAGTTTTCTTTTGGAGGTGGGTTGTTTGCTGACATGCTTGAAGATATGGAGAAAATGTTTTCCTTTAGTGGTTTTGACACCACCACGAATCCGACATACAGTACAGATTGAAAATAAACTCCATGGATCTAGCAAGCACTGTAGGACTGCCACTCAACAAAGAGGAAATATGGTTACTACATACACGGACTGTTCAGGACAGTAGTTTGTCCTTTTTCTATTCTCATTAAACCCAACTAATTGACTCTTTTTCAGTATCTTTAATGCAGAACCAATTTTTTGTGAACTATTTTGACAAGTACATGATTTCACTTAACTTGAGGTAGCTATTAAATATATTTAAATTGCTTTTGACAAATTCAGCAGCATTCAGTTAGTAGAGAAATAGCTAATTATTAAATTTGCTGATTAGGCAAGGTTCTTTAAGAAAATTTTATAATTCGGCCTGGTCTTTTTTCTCTACTTGCCCTTGGCCTTATTAACATGACCAGTTTTATTACCAAGGAAAGAATGAGTTTGCCTGATAAATATTTAAAGGTTAAATTTTAAAAGTTATTGTAGACTTAAATTGTGTGAACTTGAATGCTTTTTTTTGAGTGAAATCTTTGCTAATTTAAAATTGCATGCTCTGTAACATCTCTGACTTGGGTTGCAAAATGTATGTGAAGCTGTATAATTGAGTCGTTCAGCAAAGAATAGCAAGCAGTATCTTGGTTAATTTCTACTGAAACCTTCAAAAAGGTATGGTTGAATATTTACCACAGAACCATGCAGACGAATTGGAGTAAAGGAAGTGATTGTATTGTTCATAGACATTTAGACTGAAAGTTGAAAACTTAATATTGCCAAGAGATTGTTAAGTGGCTAATGATTTCATCCCTGGCTAATAATTTTGTAGTGGTGAAATCATAGCTGTTTTACACATTTTTTCACATTTCTTTCTTAATTGTTGGTGCTCTAGGTCTTAGTACAGATATATGTATTTTTGTGTGTGTATGGCTTTTCCTCATTGCACTCATCTTTAGAGATTGACTAATACCTCATTCTGTTTATAAAAACAGCCAGTAAATTCTGTGCAACCTTATTATGTGCAAAATTTTTAAATCCTAAGATATGTGTGCTTTTGTTTTCAGATATACTTATTTCTTTTTTTTCCCTTGAATTTTATTTTATTTATTTTTTGTACAGCAGGTTCTTATTAGTCATACATTTTATACACATCCGTGTATACATGTCAATCCCAATCACCCAATTCATCACACCACTACCCCCACCACCCCTGCTGCTTTCCACCCTTGGTGTCCATGCGTTTGTTCTCTACATCTGTGTCTCAATTTCTGCTCTGCAAACTGGTTCATCTGTACCATTTTTCTAGGTTCCACATATATGCGTTAATATACGATACTTGTTTTTCTCTTTCTGACTTACTTCACTCTGTATGACAGTCTCTAGATTCATCCGTGTCTCTACAAATGACACAATTTTCTTCCTATTTATGGCTGAGTAATATTCCATTGCATATATTTACCACATCTTCTTTATCCATTCATCTGTTGATGGGCATTTAGGTTGCTTCCATGACCTGGCTATTGTAAATAGTGCTGCAATGAACATTGGGGTGCATGTGTCTTTTTGAATTATGGTTTTCTCTGGGTATATACCCAGTAGTGGGATTGTTGGGTCATATGGTAATTCTATTTTTAGTTTTTTGAGGAACCTCCATACTGTTCTCCATAGTGGCTGTATCAATTTACATTCCCACCAACAGTGCAAGAGGGTTCCCTTTACTCACACCCTCTCCAGCATTTGTTGTTTGTAGATTTTCTGATGATGCCCATTGTAACTGGTGTGAGGTGATACCTCACTGTAGTTTTGATTTGCATTTCTCTAATAATTAGTGATGTTGAGAAGCTTTTCATGTGCTTTTTGGCCATCTGTATGTCTTATTTGGAGAAATGTCTATTTAGGTCTTCTGCCCATTTTTGGATTGGGTTGTGTGTTTTTTTAATAGTGAGCTGCATGAGCTGTTTATATATTTTGGAGATTAATCCTTTGTCTGTTGATTCATTTGCAAATATGTTCTCCCATTCTGAGAGTTGTCTTTTCGTCTTGTTTGAAGTTTCCTTTGCTGTGCAAAAGCTTTTAAGTTTCATTAGGTCCCATTTGTTTATTTTTGTTTTTATTTCCATTACTCTAGGAGGTGGATCAAAAAAGATCTTGCTGTGATTTATGTCAAAGAGTGTTCTTCCTATGTTTTCCTCTAAGAGTTTTATGGTGCCCGGTCTTACATTTAGGTCCCTAGTCCATTTTGAGTTTATTTTTGTGTATGGTGTTAGGGAGTGTTCTAATTTCATTCTTTTACACGTAGCTGTCCAGTTTTCGCAGCACCACTTATTGAAAAGACTGTCTTTTCTCCATTGTATATCCTTGCCTCCTTTTTCATAGATTAGTTAACCATGGGTGCATGGGTTTATCTCTGGGCTTTCTGTCCTGTTCCATTGATATATACTTCTGTTTTTTGTTCCAGGACCGTATTGTTCCATATTTTTATGGAACCCTGGACTAATCTCCCCTCCCCCCAACATTCATGTGCAGCAGTGATACCACAATTTATAAACCAAGGTCAGGTTATATCACTGTACACTTACATGTTCATTACTGATCAAGACTGTTTTTCATCTAGCTATCAATCAAAGTATCATCAGAATGCAATCATAGTTCTAAGAATAGGAGATGATTTTATACAATAATTTACATTAATAAATAATCTACTTCAGACACTAAATGTTTTAATCTGCAATAAAGATCTGCATGGGCGAAAATATAAGCTATAGTAATGGATTCATAAACTCACTACTTGGAAAAGGTCAAGAAAGGTTTTTCTTCATTGTTATCATATTCCTTAACTGCATAAATGAGATATGCAGCTAAAGCTTCCTTTAGAATAGTAGGAATTAGTCCTAAGGGATCAGGGTCACTCGTTATGAAGTCTATATTTGGTTTTGGCACATCCAGCAGCTTTATTATGTATCTCATCACTCCCATTTTTCTTTTGCCTCATTGTTGAGGTGACAGTATAGTTTATTGTTCAAACCAGGGCACTTCTGAGAATGATATGGGATGCTATTAATAACAACAGTGACACCATAGGCATAAACTGAAACTGTCCAGGGCAAGCCAGGACTTATGTTAACTTGTCATAGCACTTTTTCCTTTAAAATTTCTGTGCCAAGTTCTATCCTTTACCTTTCAAGAAAATCTGCCTTTAGCTATGGATCACTTTAAAGTGTCCAGCACTTGTCTATGGCCATGGCACCCTGAACACGCCTGATCTCATCTCAAGTGTCAAACACCAATTAGTAATCAATATATTACCTCTGAAAAGCTTCAGCATTTTTAACAAAAGACTAAAGCCTTAAAGAGATGAAGCTCTAGTTTAGGTAATTCCAAAAATCTTCCAGAGAGGGAGTATGTCATAAATGGTTCTAATTAAATGCTTGCTTCTCCACCTATTACTAAATTTGGTATCCTGTCAAGTTCTCAGAAATTTCCAGAAATAATATGCCCTTTTATATGCAGTGTTTTCTTGTATCTACATTTGCATATGCCTTCCCTTCAAGCAAATTGTGCTAGATACAGAAAGCTGCCCAGTGGTTCATCCAGTTAATTATTTCTGCCTTACTTCAAGTCTTATCTCTCCCCTAGATTTTTAGTTCCACTGATGCTTACCTTAACCTTTCTAAAAGTGAGCACAAGAGGTAAATATTTAACAATATTAAAGTATTTTCAAAACATCTTAAAGAGAAAACAATTAAGATACGAAAGTAAATTTTTGCAAAAGTGATTCAGCTATTTCTATGAGCCTGTTAGATGAAAAACCTCTAATTTCTGTCAGGGAACTAGTTGCTGGCATGGGTCCAGGGATTTCCTTCCATTCTTCACTGACAAAAATATACTCATTCATTTATTCATTTGCCTATTCAATAGAGTTTACTGTAGTCAAGCACTACACTAAAAATATAAACTGTAAGACAGTACAGTTTCTATCTCATAGTCCAGCAGGGGAGATAAATACACAACGTTGAATTAACAATATTATAGAGTTAACCATAACTCTATAGAACAGCAAAGAGAAGAAAATCAAAGAACACCAAATAGGCAGATCTTCACAGAGTTCATAGACCAGTGGAATCCTGAAGCATTGAGTACATTTACCAAGCAGAGAAATGGAGAAATTACACTGCAAGCTGAGGGGAGTTCTCATAAGGACACAGAAGCACAGAGAATGTGGTGTTCAAGAGGCCGCAAGCAGGTGCGTGTGACTAGAATGCCAGGAACCCATGCTGTGGGCCTGTTAGGCAGATAGGTCAGAGTGTGAATGGACCTAGAAAACACAGGAAGGGGTTTTAACTAAGAGTTACCAGGATTTAACAAAAACATTTATGAAGAAAGCTAATTCTGTTAGCAGTGTAAAAAACATCTGTAGAAATATGGGGGGAAATGTTGAGGGCCTAAGGGAAATCTGTCAGTGACAAGGGGTTGGCGTTTAACTCATCCAAAAGCAATGAGACCATTTATTCATCCATTCTACATATATTGTATACTTACATGCCAATATTATGCTAGCTGGTAGGCTTCCAAACATGAATTAGCTACTAAAGTATAATTTAAACAGAAGAGGACTTGAACACAGTCTGTTTTCATAAAATAGAAAATTGAGATATGGTCTCAATTTCCTGTGTACCTTGTTTCTTAAGGTATATAATTTAAAATTTTAGATTTTGATAGTGCATGGATGAGGATTTGTGTTAAAGTCACACATCTTAACCCACAACTAATTCCTGCCCAAGGAGTCAAAGCTGGATGATAAATCAATAAAAACAGCAAAAAGTATTATGTTATTCTTGGCAGATTTCTCCACGTGGTGAGTGAGAGTATGACAGTGATCAATATTTGAGTGGCTGTGCCTGAAACATATATTTTCCTAAAATGACATTGACCCAATAGACCCAGACCTCTCATTCAAGGAGAAAGCTGACCTTAAGTTCTGAGCACCTTTTAGCAACCTGAAGGTTACAAGTATTGGTTTACATGTTCTCTCTTCCACCTGGACTATAAGCTGCTTGTCAGCAAGAATTGTCTCTTTATTTATCTTTGTATTTAGTCTAGCACACAACACTGGAACATAAAATTGTAAAATATTTGTCAGTGAAAATTAAGATAAATGGGTATCTGAGATATGAATACAGAATACTTCTAATTAACACTTATATGGGAAACTCTGATCCAGAATTTTTTTCATTATTAGCAAGATCAGAATGTCCCATTGGGATTTAATATACTCAAGTTGTTTGTTTCCTGGATTGTTGGGGGCAAGAAAAGCCAAATTTACACCTAATTTTCTCCTCCACTCACATTGTGCTTTTCTAAATTTTCTAGGATTTTCTGTAGATGTGTTTGTTTTATTTATCAGCAGACTTAGATAATAACCATTATCTAATACAGCTCATATTTAACTGTACATAGGACAAGCCAGATTTGTAGAGTAATTGGGATGTTCTAATAGAAAGTATTTTTATTTTTATTTTTTTACTCAAGGATTTCTCTCAGAGTTAGACACTTTTGTCCCAGAAAACAATTTTTTAAAAAAACTATTATGTATGTTCTCTGCCACCACCAGAGGGACTTTCAAAACAAGACACAAAAAGAGGACTGTCCAATGACCTCTTCCTTCCTTCTAAATTCATGGACCTTTCACAGTACAGCCTTTTCCTTGGAAGCTGTAAACAGTACAAAGGGATGAATATAACACAGGGAAGTAGTTTATTGAATTTTTTTCTCTTATGAATTATCATTGCAAATATAACTATATCCTCAGGAATTTCTTGTCATTTGTCATGTATTCTTGTTTAGCACTTATCAGTTCTAATTTATTAAATTATTTATGTATCTGAATTCTCTTCACTACATGGTAAACTTCTTTAGATCAACTTCTAATCTTTATTCCCGGAATATTATTTCACAAAGGGCTGGTACAAAGTAGTTGTTTGCCAAATATCTGGTGAGTGAATTATTCTCTGCTACTCATATTTTAAAATAGTTAGCTACTTCCCCTGGAACAAACAGTATTCACATATTACATTGATTTTGAGAGGAAGATCTCTTCCAAGTTTGATAATCATTTAGAAAAATTAAGTATCACTCAAACCATGACTTGAGATTGTTCTTAAAGTATCAAACCTTCTGAGTTAATAATTTAACTATATCTTCCAAAATATAGCAGAGTGAGGAACACTCCCAAACTCATTCTACGAGGCCACCATCACCTTGATACCAAAACCAGAAAAGGATGTCACAAAGAAAACTACAGGCCAATATCACTGATGAACATAGATGCAAAAATCCTCAACAAAATACTAGGAAACAGAATCTAACAGCACATTAAAAGGATCATACACCATGATCAAGTGGGGTTTATTCCAGGAATGCAAGGATTCTTCAATATATGCAAATCAATCAACGTGATACACCATATTAACAAATTGAAGGAGAAAAACCATATGATCATCTCAATAGATGCAGAGAAAGATTGCGACAAAATTCAACACCCATTTATGATAAAAACCCTGCAGAAAGTAGGCATAGAGGTAACTTTCCTCAACATAATAAAGGCCATATATGACAAACCCACAGCCAGCATCGTCCTCAATGGTGAAAAACTGAAACCATTTCCACTAAGATCAGGAACAAGACAAGTTTGCCCACTCTCACCATTCTTATTCAACATAGTTTTGGAAGTTTTAGCCACAGCAATCAGAGAAGAAAAGGAAATTAAAGGAATCCAAATCGGAAAAGAAGAAGTAAAGCTGTCACTGTTTGCAGATGACATGATACTACACATAGAGAATCTTAAAGATGCTACCAGAAAACTACTAGAGCTAATCAATGAATTTGGTAAAGTAGCAGGATACAAACTTAATGCACAGCAATCTCTGGCATTCCTATATACTAATGATGAAAAATCTGAAAGTGAAATCAAGAAAACACTCCCATTTACCATTGCAACAAAAAGAATAAAATATCTAGGAATAAACCTACCTAAGGAGACAAAAGATCTGTATGCAGAAAATAATAAGACACTGATGAAAGAAATTAAAGATGATACAAATAGATGGAGAGATATACCATGTTCTTGGATTGGAAGAAATAACATTGTGAAAATGACTCTACTACCCAAAGCAATCTACAGATTCAATGCAATCCCTATCAAACTACCACTGGCATTTTTCACAGAACTAGAACAAAAAATTTCACAATTTGTATGGAAACACAAAAGACCCCGAATAGCCAAAGCAATCTTGAGAACGAGAAATGGAGCTGGAGGAATCAGGCTCCCTGACTTCAGACTATACTACAAAGCTACAGTAATCAAGACAGTGTGGTACTGGCACAAAAACAGAAAGATAGATCAATGGAACAGGATAGAAAGCCCAGAGATAAACCCACGCATATATGGTCACCTAATCTTTGATAAAGGAGGTAGGAATGTACAGTGGAGAAAGGACAGTCTTTTCAATAAGTGGTGCTGGGAAAACTGGACAGGGACATGTAAAAGTATGAGATTAGATCATTCCCTTACACCATACACAAAAATAAGCTCAAAATGGATTAAAGACCTAAATATAAGGCCAGACACTATCAAACTCTTAGAGGAAAACATAGGCAGAACACTCTATGACATAAATCACAGCAAGATCCTTTTTGACCCACCTCCTAGAGAAATGGAAATGAAGACAAAAATAAACACATGGGACCTAATGAAACTTAAAAGCTTTTGCACAGCAAAGGAAACCATAAACAAGACCAAAAGACAACCCTTAGAATGGGAGAAACTATTTGCAAATGAAGCAACTGACAAAGGATTAATCTCCAAAATTTATAAGCAGCTCATGCAACTCAATAGCAAAAAAACAAACAGCCCAATACAAAAATGGACAGAAGACCTAAATAGACATTTCTCCACAGAAGATATACAGACTGCCAACAAACACATGAAAGGTTGCTCAACATCTTTAATCATTAGAGAAATGCAAATCAAAACTACAATGAGATATCATCTCACCCCACTCAGAATGGCCATCATCAAAAAATCTAGAAACAATAAATGCTGGAGAGGGTGTGGAAAAAAGGGAACCCTCTTGCACTGCTGGTGGGAATGTAAATTGGTACAGCCACTGTGGAGAACAGTATGGAGTTTCCTTAAAAAACTAGAAATAGAACTACCATATGACCCAGCAATCCCACTGCTGGGCATATACCCTGAGAAAACCATAATTCAAAAAGTGTCATGCACCAAAATGTTCATAGCAGCCCTATTTACAATAGCCCAGAGATGGAAGCAACCTAAGTGTCCATCATCGGATGAATGGATAAAGAAGATGTGGCACATATATACAATGGAATATTACTCAGCCATAAAAAGAAATGAAATTGAGCTATTTGTAATGAGGTGGATGGACCTAGAGTCTGTCATACAGAGTGAAGTAAGTCAGAAAGAGAAAGACAAATACTGTATGCTGACACATATATATGGAATTTAAGAAAAAAAAAATGTCATGAAGAACATAGGGGTAAGACAGGAATAAAGACACAGACCTACTAGAGAATGGACTTGAGGATATGGGGAGGGGGAAGGGTAAGCTGTGACAAAGCGAAAGAGAGGCATGGACATATATACACTACCAAACGTAAGGTAGATAGCTAGTGGGAAGCAGCCGCATAGCACAGGGAGATCAGCTGGGTGCTTTGTGACCGCCTGGAGGGGTGGGATAGGGAAGGTGGGAGGGAGACGCAAGAGGGAGGGGATATGGGAACATATGTATATGTATAACTGATTAATTTTGTTGTAAAGCAGAAACACACCATTGTTAAGCAATTATACTCCAATAAAGATGTAAAAAAATAAAAAAATAATTTAACTATAAAATATTTAATTTCAAAGAGAAAAACAGACATAGTAAGAAATCAGTGCAACTTTAACTTGTGTATTCATTATAATTTAAGTAATGGTAATTCTTAAAAAGTTTTTTGAGCACTTTCTATTTGTTAAACATCCTTCTAAGTGTTTTACATGGAAATATTTTCAATAAATCATCACAAAAACCTTGTGAATTCAGCCCTGACTAGAAGAACTAATGGTCTATCATTTCTTTGATCAAATAACTCACTAAATCATTTGATTTCTGAATAGCAATTTCAATTCTGCTGCAGAAATCTTTTTTTTTTAATTTTGAAGATAACAGCTTTCCAAACACTTTAAAATTTGATGACCATCTAAATTATTTTTTTGCCAATTTACTAGTATTTAACATGACCTTAACCCATACCCACTCCATCTACCTGTTGTCCCCCTCATAATTAACCCCCTTTACTTCCTTTTCTTTTCTTCATCTTAAGATATATATATATATATATATATATATATATATATAGTTTCTTTCTCTTTCTTGTCTGTCTCCTCTTTTCCTCCCTCCTATTCTTTCAGGACTTTTAGCTTATATACATACATTATTTTCTCTTTCTCTTAAACTGTAAATTATAATGTTAATTTATTTGATCCATTCCTTCATCCCCGAGTAGCCAACATGCATTTACTTAAGGTTTCTTCCAAAGGTCTGTCTTTTAATTTATTTGTTTGACTGTTCAATAAGGTATTTGTAGCTCCTTCGGGGTGTTCAGTAACTTGGCAGTCTACCATGTAGCCTCTGTAGGCAATATCAAAAGAAAACTCCTGGAGGAATAATAGTGATGAAATGCCCATGCTGCATATGCATTTTCTCATGTCCAGAGTACTCTGGAGAAATTAATTAAGCCTCACAGCACCTCTTTGTAGTGTTATTATTATCTGCCTTTTAGGTATGTACAAATCTCAACATGTTCACTAACAGTTTTGCCCAGTGTCAAAGAAAAGTGTTAGTTTCATACTAAGATTAGCATTTAATTATTATTGTTTAAAGTCAATATTGTTCTTTTGCTGCTGTATCTCTCACTGGTGTTCTCTCTCTAAATCTTTCTCTCTTTTTTCTCTCTCTGAATAGTACTAACATAATCTCATTACCATATGACTAAAAGCTCTTTTCATAATATATTTACCAAAGTAGTAAATACATATATTCTAAGAGTTTTTAAAATTATTTCAATACCAATTACATTATAATTTACAAATCACTTACCTTTTTATCTCTTTCTCCAGTTTTACTTATTAAAGTTGTTCAACCCATTTTTGCATAATTAGGATTTATCCTTATTTTTAATTGTACAGCCTACATTTAGAAGTACTGTGTTCTTATGGACACCAAGGGGGGAAAGTGGTGGCGGGGGTGGTGGTGGGATGAAGTGGGAGATTGGGTTTGACATGCATACACTGGTATGTATAAAATAGATAACTAAGAAGAACCTGCTGTATAAAAAATAAATAAAATAAAATTCAAAAATTCAAAGAAAAGAAGTACTGTATTCCTTAATTAGTAGTTTTATTGATATTAATAGATGATATTTCTTTATAAAAGACTTCAGGTTTATTTTAAAAATAACTAACAAACACTATGTGAAAAGCTGTATATTCAACTTCTTGTTTATTTAGCCAAAATAGAAATACAAAAACATTTTAAATTGTCAAATAAAGTATGCATCAATCTAATGACCTATTCAATCTGGAGTGGCATGATTATATCTATTTTTTTTTTATTTTACATTTTACATTTTTGCTGAATAAGGCGAAGGACAGTCATGTATTCTTTGGGGAAGAACTATTATTACATTATTAGGACATAATATTGTTTACTATAGCTACTTCCAAGTATGTTCCATAGTAGAGAAGTGAAGTCATCCTCCTTGAGGGCTAGTTGATGACATTTAAAAGCTCAAACACATTCTTAACTGAAAAAGGGTAAAATAAATAAAACTTACTTTTTTTTTTTTTTTTTTGCGGTACGCGGGCCTCTCACTGTTGTGGCCTGTCCCGTTGTGGAGCACAGGCTCCGGACGTGCAGGCTCAGTGGCCATAGCTCACGGGCCCAGCCACTCCGTGGCATGTGGGATCTTCCTGGACCGGGGCACGAACCTGTGTCCCCTGCATCGGCAGGTGCACTCTCAACCACTGTGCCACCGGGGAAGCCCCTTACTGTATATTTTTAAAACACATATTGAAAGGAATCCTACCCTTTACTTGATCAAGTGTGATTTGAGATAAAATATATTTTCTTTTAATATGCATTTAGTTTATTGTAAGATACACATTTTTAAGTTCTTACTAATTACATATAAGGTTGCATCAATGAGTTTTAATATTTTTTTTGACAGCCAAACTTTATAGAGTTAACCCTTACTCTCATAAGTGAAGATTGAATTAAAATAATTTGTGAAAATTATTGTTTTACATGCAGATCTTCTAAAATAAATCTATTGGGACAATGTCTATTCTTGGTTAACGTCATCACAAATTAATCTAATTAAATAAGTACACAAATGTAAAAGGAACCAAAACCATTAAAATTAGTGAATACTAGCCCCTTTCAGTATATAATTTACCCACTCTCTTCCCATCTTAGTTGAGGGAGAACTTAACAGGTTTTGAGGCTGTCTCTGTGTTAAATTAGTTTCTGCTGATTTAACTTTATTCTTTGCATCATGATAGCAAGAGAATACTGAATCCTCTCTTTATCTCTGTTGCAGAGTTGGGAATTCAAGAGTATAGCTGAAAAATCAATGCCATCTGATAAAGATAAGCAATATTTCCATTTTTTCTGCTACTGTCATCACTCCAACAAAACAAAAAAAAAAAGTCTTTGAAATTAATCAACATGACTGGACTTCCCATGCAATGACCATAAGTTAGAATTATAGTGGCATTGACAAAAAGACAAGGCAACATCCCAAACACATTCCTGCTTGTCTTGTAAATTAATATTTGTAACATCATGGACAAGACCTAAACAAGTTTTCAAGGCATAGCCCCATTAGTTCTTGAATAGCACTGGCTCCTACTCTTGATATATAGCTTTCAGGATTGAAAATTTTCTTTCAATTATCTGACTTGTGGATGTACTTTATATTATGTAACTACCTTTAATTCAACTCAATGAACAAGTGTTCATTGAGCATGTTATTGCAAATTGTTGCCTGAAGAAATAGGTCAGGTATATTTTTCTGAAACAAAATTCTCTAATGAAGGTGGCTTGAAAACAGCTATGAAAAAAGCTGTAGCAAATGCTATAGGGATTGACATTTGATATTACCTTTGTTACCCTGAAACAAGAAAACAACCAGCAAAATGGATTTATTTATGAGCAGCAAATAATTGCAGTTTGGTAAAACAAAGGCAAACCACCTGTAAGTCAGGTAAAACAAAGGAGAGGAGCTCTTTTATGAAGAAGGTAGATTGTGAGGGGCTATTCTATTGGAGAAAATTGAGTTCAAAGTATAGTGACTTTTCATTGGCTGAGTTGTGACAGCCTTTCTTTGGCTGAGCTGTTTCCAGACAAGTAGAAAACCTTTCTTTTTTCTGCTGGTGGTAGTCAAGTAGTGTCGCTTCCTGCCAGAGATGCAAGATGGATGTCTTTTTGTTGGAATCTGTATTGACCTCTAGGGATACACATGTGAGAAGTCCCTCTTCTGGCCTTCCAACTCCATTTTAGTGAGGTTTCCTAATAAGCCTAAGTTTCTGTAACTTTATAGAAAGTTTTCACAATTCAGGCTGTAGATGTATATTTGAAGAGCTACAAAATAATATTATAACTAGTACAAATTACAAAGATGTACTCAACAACAACTTTTAAAACTTAATTTGTTGAAAATGCTCTTTTATAAGTGTTGTTATTCTTAATTTGTAAGTCTTCAATGTTACAGTGCTATCTAACACGTAAACTCATAGTGATGGAAAATGAAGTATTAGTTGTAGGAAACCAAGATTTGTATTTATATAATGTACCAATACAGATGTAGAATTCAAAATAGTGCACAGCTTTCTGATGAATATTCTGTGCTATTTAATGTCATGCCAATAGTATGACTTTTCTCATTGGGTTATTATTTTTTTTATTGCTTTTCATCTGTAGATGCAGTCATAGTAGAAATTCAGTAACTCGGGAGAACTTGAAGCACTTACTTCACTTTTAGAGTAGATCCATCCTCTTAAAATGAGATTACCAGTGACACTGATGTGGCGGCCCAAGACAGTAACATCACGTGTCTATAATGAGTACTTCTATTTCATGTCACAAAGAAAAATAATAATACTACCCCAATGGGATTAATTCAATGACAGGGATTAATTTAATTTATTTTTTTAACTCCCTGAACAGCTAAATAATTAAGGGGTCAGATAAACCTTGATTTGGTGTTTGAGTTTCTGAATAGAAGTTGCTCATCACCTGCTGTTCCTTGTTTTCATTTCCTTGGTGTCACCTCCATCCTTAGGTATTTTTACCCGTGTCGTCTCAAGAGCACTCCCAGCAGTTTCCTGGGCTATGCCTGTCCAGATATATTTACAGTGGGAAATAGCACACCCATTTTCTTGATCAAAGACAAACCCCAGATTTAGATTATTTACTTGACTTGTGTCATGTGTCCTTCACTGAATCAATTACATGACAAAGTAACAGACAGTACTAATATGCTTTAGTCCTGTTAGCAATTCCACAACTAGATTTGGGGGGTGAGAATGGGGTGCAGTCATCTTAAATACCATGAGCAAGTTGATAGAAGTTGATTTTCCCATATCAATATCAGGATATGTTTGCACACATACACACACACAAAATGGGCAAATAATGCTAGGGGGACTTTTTTTAAAGCCAGAACAAAAGCAAATATCCATTCCCCACTATGCATTACAATATCCATTGAAAAATCAAACTTCAGAACTTATAACTGTCACACCACTATAAGCTGTATAAATAAGCATATACAAACCTAAATGAAGATGACCCATATTAAAACTCTAATATCTCATTTCCTTCACTTACTCCCAACCATCTTTTGCCATCATGCCATTTTGGCCACATAGGAAATGTTATTATTATCACCAATAATTATATTTCCTGTGGCATTTCTACTGCAAGCTTCCAGTCAGTGACCTTATTTCTTCCCTTCTAGCTTTCTTATTTTAGCACTGCGCAAGAAGTGTAATCCCAATTTATTGAGAAATCCAATTTATTTTTCTTTAATTCTTTTACTATTCATCATGACTCTCTCATGTTTTGTTTCCATTTTAGATTCCAGTTTAGTCCTTTATTATAACCAATCTCTTCTGAAACCATTAAATTGTGTTCTTTACTTCTCACTGTTTCTGTAGTACCATACTTATCTAGAAACATTCCAGTCCTGGTTGAAAGCAAATACCCTCTTTCCACAGAAACCTGACCAAGTAAATATACTTCATATTCATAACTATGCAACCCAAATGTTAATTTAATATTATAGGATGATGCATTTCACTTGTGTATTAGTTTCTTAAGGACACTCGTTTCTTAGTGTGACAAATTACTGCAAACTTGTTGGCTTAAAACAATAGAAATGTATTCTCTCAGTTCTGGTGGCAAAAAGTCTGAAATCTGGCAAGGCTGTGATTCCTTCAGGGGCTTTGTAAAGAGGAGAATTTTTTCCTTGTCTCTTCCAGATTCTATTGACTGCCCCAGCTGGTCTAAACTAATAGCCACATCACTTCACATTCTGCCTTCATCTTCACATTGCCTTTTCTGTGTGTCTGTATTATTTCTCTTTGCCTCTCTCTTATAAGGACACTTAGGATGGCATATAGGACTCACTCAGATAATTTAAGGTAATCTTTTCCTCTCAAAATCTTTAACTTAGTTATGTCTGCATATACTCTTTTTCCAAATAAGTAACAGTTACAAGTTCCAGAGATTTGGGTAGCTTCTTTTTTTTTGGGGGGGGGAGGATTTAGGGGGGCCTACCACAACTAAGTTCCTTCTTTCCCACACTCTAAGACCACTGTTTCATTCCTTCTAAAGTTTCAGATTCCTCACACACATTAGTACCAGTTGATAATCTAATCTCATACTCCATTAGGAAACTAGAAGCAATTAGAAACATCTCAGCTTCCTGACACCATATCTATACAGCTAGTGGTATCACTACCCTTCTTATCTCTCCTCCTTCCTGTGAAATGAAAGACTGCCCTGCTCCCAGGTCCCTGCTCAAAGACCAATGCCTGTTCCTCATGCCTTCCCACCTTTCGAGTCCTGTACTCTTATTCACTCTTAGTGGGAATATAATTTAACTAACTAACTAACTAACTAACTAAATAAATAAATAAATAAATTTAGCCAATACAGCAAAACAAACCAAAAAAGTTCATAACTTTTTAAAAAATAAATTTATTTATGTATTTATTTATTTTTGTCTGCGTTGGGTCTTTGTTGCTGCAGATGGGCTTCTCTCTAGTTGCAGAGAGCGGGGGCTGCTGTTCGTTGTGGTGCTCGGGCTTCTCACTGCGGTGGCTTCTCATTGCGGAGCATGGGCTCTAGGCACGCGGGCTTCAGTAGTTGTGGCTCGCGGGCCCTAGAGCACAGGCTCAGTAGTTGCGGCGCACGGGCTTAGTTGCTCCACGGCATGTGGGATCTTCCCGGACCAGGGCTCGAACCCATATCCCCTGCACTGGCAGGCGGATTCTTAACCACTGCGTCACCAGGGAAGCCAAAAGTTCATAACTTTTAGCTTCGTATTTTACTTCTAGAAATCTGTCCCACAGAAATATTGTTTTGCAAAAATAAAAATATGTGCCTGCTCTTCAAAGCATTGCTTATAATATAAAAAAAAATAAACAAACTTCTAAATTCCCTCAGTTTGGAAATATTTAATAATTAAATTAAAATGAAGTGCAATTAAAAAGAATGTAATTTTGTATATATAAACATGGATGAATGTTCATAATTGTTGAAAGAATCAAACAAGTAGCAAAAACTGTTTATAGCATGGTATCATTCATGTTCAAAACAAAAGAAAAAAATATATATATATACGTAGGACAAGATCTGAAGGAATAAAACCATGTTAACAGCACTCATTCATACTGAATGGAAATATACAAAGGGTTTGATTGTGTACATACCTGTTTTCTTTTGTTTTTAACAGTTAACCTCCATTGACTCTGGTATATATGTAGTGTATTTTAATTTTTTGTTATTTTTAGTTAAGTTATTATAAGCAGATAAAATACATCTAACTCAAATATTCTTTGTTCGCTGTTTTGGAACTTTATGTTACCTCTGTTTTTTTATTGTTCAATTTCCCAAGTCATTCATCTAATAAATTTGCTTGTACTGTTTAGTTGTCATAATCAGTTTATTGTCTTGAGAGCACTTTATCTAATCTTAATGTAGGGGAATTTGGGCTGAACCTGCCGAAACTTAATGCTTCCAAATGATCTGCATTTTCTATCACATGACTACCCCCAATTAACCATAGTGTTAATGCCTTTTTTTTTTATGATAAATAAAAAGAAAATGCTTGTCAGAAAAGAAAATTAGCACTACACCAGATAATTTCAAATTGATGCCAACACAAGAGTTTACCATCTGGAAAATATGACAAATCAAATTCTCAATACTAAGATTTAATGATCTGACTTTTTAAAAATCACCTTTTTGGTTAATGAAATGACTTCACATATAGTGAATACAAACTTTAAACATTTTAAAAATACCATTTAGAATCCAATAGTATTTCACTATTACATTTCCTTTTGAATAAGAGTTTACTTTCAGAAAACTAATATAAAATAGACTAATGCTGTAGAATCAATCCTAAATTTTAAAAATCATATGTTGTAAAATAATTGATATTACACAGTACCATTAATGTAAAAATAGAAACAATTACATTTTCATTCTATCATTTTAAATTATATATTGGCTGATGGTAACCATTTTTAAAAAGCCAATTTTCAAAGTGGGAAGGAAAATTATGCCATTTCTACTGAAGTCATTAAGAATCTTGAAGCAGTATGTAACACCCTGCAAGAATAGTCCTTGGAGTTTAAATGCTCAATCATCCCCTTTGTTAGTTTAATTCAACAGAAAATGTCTTGTTCACATGCTAAACAGAGTTGGAAAGAAGCCACAGAAGATTATGATTGCTCAATAAGAGAGATCCTTTGTGTTTGTGTTACTTAGCTCATAATCTCATATCTGTAGCACTACAACCAATTAATTATATTCGGTTGGTGGAAAATCAGATGCAGTCCACAATGTATCTCTCTGACAAATTGTTGCTCGGGATTTTATATACAGCCTTAACATAGTATATGAAAAACTCATTGTAAATAAAATGATTCTTCAAAGTAATTATACATTTTTATAGTTTCAGCATGGATCCAATGTATATTTTGAATTAAGAAAATTGCAGATTTAACAGCATATGAGACTTGTTAATACTATCTGTGTCTTTTTAGTTTAGAAATACTACCTAAAGAATAATGACAAACAAATTAGTCTAAGTAGCACAGTCATTTTGTCTTTAATTCTTTATTTCTTTATTTGGTCATAACCAAAATTAGGGAATAAAGTGAGTTTTAATCAGCCATTTTCTCTTGAATTTCATCCTCATTAGTTATTCTCTTTATCCATTTGATGTAGCATCATTTTTTGCCTCGTGTAAATTTAATACCATATATCACTTATCAAATCACTCTTTTCTCTGCATCTTTCACTTTAATTTAACGAGGGATCTAGTTTTTATATTATCTTCAACTGCTTTATTGTCTTATCTATGCAAATAAAGGTATGGGATAAAGAAGATTTCAAGATAGTAAAGACTAAAATCCTGCTGGTTGTATGAGCAATGATTCCTCTTCCAAAATACAACCTGAATCTAAACTCCACATCAAATCAACAAATACTGTTGTGTCAGTACACTATGCACATGCACGAGATGCTGCTCAGTATTATGCTTACAAAGAATAAGTGACACTGTCTTTAATATCTGCAGCTCCTCCAGCTACCTCCCTGTCTTAGTCTAATTGGGTTGTTCTAACAAAAATATTATAGAATGGGGAGCTTATAAACCACAGAAATTTATTCCTCAAAGTCGTGGGGGCTTGGAAGTCCAAGATCAAGGTACTGGTAGATGTCTGGTGAGAGCCTTCTTCCGAGTTGTAGACCACTGAATTCTCGCTGTGTCCTCACATGGCAGAAGAGGCAAGGTAGCTCTCTGGAGTGTCTTTTATAAGGAGATTGATCCCATTCATGAAGGCTTTGTCCTCATCACTTAATCACTTCCAAAAGGCCCCTCCTCCTAATGCCATCACTTTCTTTTTTTTTTTTTCCAATTTTAATCCTAGGATGAGTTTATTTTTTTAATTTTTTAAATTAATTTTATTAGAGTATAGTTGATTTACAATGTTCTGTTAGTTTCAGGTGTACGGCAAAGTGAATCAGTTATACATATACATATATTCACTCTTTTTCTAGATTCTTTTCCCATATAGCCCATTACATAATATTGAGTAGAGTTCCTTGTGCTATACAGTAGGTCCTTATTAGTTATCTATTTTATATATTGTAGTGTATATATGTCTATCGCAATCTCCCAATTTGTCCCTTCCCTCCTTCCCCCGCTCCGGTAACCATAAGTTTGTTTTCTACATCTGTAACTCTTTTTCTGTTTTGTACATAATTTCATTTGTACCCTTTTTTTTAGATTCCACATATAAGCAATATCATATATTTGTCTCTGTCTGACTTAACTTCACTCAGTATGACAATCTCTAAGTCCATCCATATTGCTGCAAATGGCATTATTTCGTTCTTTTTTCTTTCTTTCTTTTTTTTTGTTTTTGCGGTACGTGGGCCTCTCACTGCCGCGGCCTCTCCCGTCGCGGAGCACAGGCTCCAGACGCGCAAGCCCAGCGGCCATGGCTCACGGGCCCAGCCGCTCCGCGGTATGTGGGATCTTCTCGGTCCAGGGCACGAACCCACGTCCCCTGCATGGGCAGGCGGACTCTCAACCACTGCACCACCAGGGAAGCCCTCGTTCTTTTTTATGGCTGAGAAATATTCCACTATATATAGGTACCACATCGTCTTTATCCATTCCTCTGTTGATGGACATTTAGGTTTCCTCCATGTCCTGGCTATTGTAAATAGTGCTGCAGTGAATACCAGGGTGCATGTATCTTTTTGAATTATGGTTTTCTCCGGATATATGCCCAGGAGTGGGATTGCTGGATCATGTGGTAGCTCTATTTATAGTTTTTTTTTTTTTTTTTTTTTTTTTTTAAGGAACCTCCATACTGTTCTCTAGTGGCTGTATCAATTTACATTCCCACCAACAGTGTAGGAGGGTTCCCTTTTCTCCACAATCTCTCCATCATTTATTGTTTGTAGCTTTTTTGATGATGGCCATTCTGACTGGTGTGAGGTGATACCTCATTGTAATTTTGATTTGCATTTCTCTAATAATTAGTGATGTTGAGCATCTTTTCATGTGCTTTTTAGCCATCTGTATTTCTTCTTTGGAGAAATGTCTATTTCATCTTATGCTCAATTTTTTATTGGGTTGTTTGTTTTTTCAACATAGAGCTGCATGAGCTGTTTGTATATTTTAGAGATTAGTCCCTTGTCCATTGCTTCGTTTGCAAACATTTTCTCCCATTCTGAGGGTTGTCTTTTTGTTTTGTTTATGGCTTCCTTTGTGATGCAAAAACTTTTAACTTTAATTAGGTCTCAGTATATTTTTGTTTTTATTTTCATTACTCTAGAGGGGGATTGAAAAAAATCATGCTGTGAAGAACCTAGGGGTAAAACGGGAATAAAGACACAGACCTACTTGAAAATGGACTTGAGGATATGGGGAGGGGGAAGGGTAATCTGTGACAAAGCGAAAGAGAGGCATGGACATATATACACTACCAAACTTAAGGTAGATAGATAGTGGGAAGCAGCCGCAGAGCACAGGGAGATCAGCTCGGTGCTTTGTGACCGCCTGGAGGGGTGGGATGGGGAGGGTGGGAGGGAAGGAGATGCATGAGGGAAGGGATGTGGGAACAGATGTATATGTATGACTGATTCACTTTGTTATAAAGCAGAAACTAATAAAAAAAAAAAATCATGCTGCCATTTATGTCAAAGAGTATTCTGCCTATGTTTTCCTCTAAAAGTTTTATGTATCCAGCATTACATTTAGGTCTTTAATTAATTTTGAGTTTATTTTTGTCTATGGTGTTAGGGAGTGTTCTAATGTCATTCTTTTACATGTAGCTGTCCAGTTTTCCCAGCACCACTTGTTGAAGAGACTGTCTTTTTTCCAATGTATATTATTGCCTCCTTTGTCAAAGATAAGGTGACCATAGATGCGTGGGTTTATCTCTGGACTTTCTATCCTGTTCTATTGATCTATATTTCTGTTTTTGTGCCAGTACCATACTGTTTTGATTACTGTAGCTTTGCAGTATTGTCTGAAGTCAGGGAGACTGATTCCTTCAGCTCTGATTTTCTTTCTCAAGATTGCTTTGGCTATTTGGGATCTTCTGTCTTTCCATACAAATTGTGAAATGTTTTGTTCTAGTTCTGTGAAAAATGCCATTGGTAGTTTGATAGGGATTGCATTGAATCTGTAGATTGCTTTGTGTAGTATAGTCATTTTCACAATATTGATTCCTGTAATCCAAGAACACGTTATATCTCTCCACCTTTTTGTGTCATCTTTTCTTTCTTTCTTCAGCATCCTATAGTTTTTGGAGTACAGGTCTTTTTTTGAAGTACAGGTCTTTTGTCTCCTCAGGTAGGTTTATTCCTAGGTATTTTATTCTTTTTGATGTGATGGTAAATGGGATTGTTTCCTTGATTTCTCTTTCTGATCTTTTGTTGTTAGTGTATAGGAATGCAAGAGATTTCTATTAATGGGTAAATGGGATTGAAGACATATAGATATAGTGTGGGTATCTATATTTATCTTAGTGTTGATGTATGACTTTGACTTTACACATGCATATGAGAATTCATAAAGCAAATAATAGCTGTGTACATGATTTACACAGTAGATTTATTCTGGAGAATTTGAGCTTGAATCATGTTAGAATTTTAAGAATGCTTACAAGTAAAAGTAAAATTTGTATCATTTCTTTTAAATTATAAATATTTAGTTTGCCATTTATATAAATCTACTTTACAATATTTTCTTGATTAATTTATGGAAAGGTTAAAATGCTGATTTCAAAAGAGAATCTATGTTCTAAAGGTAGGATTAATTTAAACTTGTATAATTTAAACTCCTCTAGTTTTTCATCAGACTTTTTTTTTTATTCAATTATGTGGTGATTGAAAGGCTATTTGGAAGTCAAGGAGCTGTTAATGAAAAATATCTTTTTTTTCAACATGGATAATATATAAAAAAGAATCATGTGGCTAGAAGAGAATTTATGGCTTATTTAGTCTATATTATACCATAAAGAACTCTACTATAGCCACTCCAAGCAAGAAACTATATTTATATATATTTTTTCTTTTTTTAATGTTATATAATGTAAGAATACTCATGAAGTAAAGGATTATTTAGGCTTTGCATCCTTCACAATAGTCCACTGTATATTTTTCCAATTTTCCTTGTATTTCTCCCACATCCAGTTGTTTCACCACCAAACCTTAATACAAAAACAAAACAAAACTTTTAAAAATAGAAATACTTTCCACTAAGAAAAAAATTATAATTCTGTATGTGGTTGTTGTTCGGAAAATAAAATTAAAAACAAAATCACCTGCTAACCCAGAAAACCTCACCATAGAAACTGTAGGTAAAGGAAACTGTTTTATTATTTAATAAGCATTAAGCCAGGATCTGATGTGCATCACAGGCAATCCATGAAAGAGATTGCAAAGACAGAAAGACATTTTATGGTTTCATATAGTCAGTTAGGTATAATCCATTCATACATGTTCTAAAGATAAATGATAAATAGTCCTTAGGTAAACGGACTGGACAGCACCACTTGCCACACATAATTCATCCTAAATTCACCTGTAATTGGAATGACTATCTTTGTTGGCTTTACCTAAAGGAAAAATAAGCCCCTCATATACATATATATATATTTTTTTTTTTTTGGGGGGGTGGTACGTGGGCCTCTCACTGTTGTGGCCTCTCCCGTTGTGGAGCACGGGCTCCGGACGCGCAGGCTCAGTGGCCATGGCTCATGGGCCCAGCCGCTCCACAGCATGTGGGATCCTCCTGGACCAGGGCACGAACCCGTCCCCTCCATCGGCAGGCGGACTGTCAACCACTGCACCACCAGGGAAGGCCCAGCCCCTCATATTTTTATGACAGGAGGTAGTTTTTTAACTTGGAGTGAGGTACCCACCAAAGTTAGGTTCCCTCCTTCCCACAGAGAGGGGAGATAGGGATGCTGTCTTCCCTGATTATTACATCTCAAAGAGATGGCTTAAAGGTTCTTGTGGAAACATCCCTAAACTTTGAGACTGACGAGTGGCTTATGTAGCATTTGAAACGTTTTATACACATTTGAAAAAAGCAGAACGAACTCACAATTCCAAGTTTTCTACAGTGAAAGCTCTTAGGTAAACGAAGGTGAGAGGGAGTCTCTTCTATTTTCAACCGGGAGAACTAAGCCTGTTTAAAATTTTTATCTGCATTTAGACTGTCCCTTCAGTTTCTAATAAACAAGACTTTCTCTTTATTAAGATTTGTTCTGTCCAATGCATACTTCCAATTTCATAGTAGATAGTAGGACAGAATACCAAAATTCTTGCTTTGAGAGGAAGGATAAACTTTAAAGAAGCTTCAAGAAAGAAAACTAGAATTTTATGAAACTCTTTTCTTTCTTGATTTCAGTACTTTTTTTCTGTTTCTCTGAGCTGTAATTCCTAATCAGAATTATGTTGAACTAAATACCTGTCATTAAAAACCGGGTTCTTTTTCTGATTTTCTTACTTGTTAATCATATCCCTATTCTTCCAGTAATCCCTGCTCGAAATGTATACACCCTTTCCCAAGGGTAGTAATCTGTAGAAACAATTCCCAAGAGGTAGTTTGGGAACACATGACTCTGGAGTCAAATAAACTTTAGAAAGTCTGTGTACAATTGCTTTGCAATGTAAAAGTCATATTTATTAGTGGGCCATTAAATAATTTTAATAAGTTAGAATCAGCATTTTTTAAATAAATAGAATGGAATGGAATATAAAGTGCCAGAGGGTATTGCTTATAGTATACTCATGAAGTTATGCATTGTTCTATGAAACATATTTTGCAGTTATTTTTATGTGTGTTTGTTGGTGTGTATATATAAATAAACTGTACTGGAGTCATTGAAAATAAATTAAGACCGTGCAAGTGAAAACAAACAGTGATCATTTACTCAGAGCTTACTGTACCAAGGGAGTCAGCGACATCACTTGCTTTTAGCAGAAACTTTAAGGCAGTCAATAGAGTGGGAAACCTTTACAGTGAGAGAGAGAGGGAGCAGAGGATGAAAGGAATGGAAGGGAAGAGAAAGGAAAGAGGGAGGAAGGGAGGAAGGGAGGGAGGAAAGGAAGGAAGGAAGGGAGGGAGGGAGGGAAGCAAGCAAGCAAGCAAACAAGCAAACCAGGCCTCCAGTTTGCTCTGGTGGAAATTATTGGTAAGGGGAACCTGGAGTGTGCTAGTTAGAAGCAGAACATCTTATCTGATTCATCTGAGCAGCATATTTGGCTTTCTCTGATTGATTCTGAGTTGGAGGTGGGAACAAAAATGAGGGAAGTTGGCTGTCTTTGACCAGTTCTGACTGTTCTTGACCGATTGCTGCAGAGGTTGTAGTCTGGCTCCCTGGACTTCTCATGTGGGTCAGGTTCTCTTGTCATATATAGTCTGGCCATTTTCCATGTGTATATTCAGTCTACCAGATTAAAAAAAAAGTTTTAAACTCATAGCCATATACTATATACCCCTTTTAAACTTTCACAATGGAGATTAATACATTAAAGGATTGAAAATTCCTACCTAAATTAATTTAACATTCTCCAAAGTATATCATAAAATCTTTTGACTATTAAGCCTCCTTTTTATTCCAGAATCCTTCTTAACTCAAGGAACCCATGCTTTGGAAATTTTTTTTTTTTTTTTTTTTGTGGTACGCGGGCCTCTCACTGCTGTGGTCTCTCCTGTTGCGGAGCACAGGCTCCGGATGTGCAGGCCCAGCGGCCATGGCTCACGAGCCCAGCCGCTCCACGGCATGTGGGATCCTCCCGGACCGGGGCACGAACCCGTGTCCCCTGCATCGGCAGGCGGACTCTCAACCACTGCGCCACCAGGGAAGCCCTGGAAAATATTTTTTATAATCATTTTCAACCTTTAGTCTTCCTTCTGTACTTCCCACTTCAAATAACTCACAGGTTTTATCATTTGTCTTTCCCTGGTATTTTTCACCTCTGTCTTGGTCACAACTCTGATACTCTTTACTTTTCTTGAATTATTCCAATGTCTAGCTCCAGATTTTTCACTTGAATCTGCTTTTCTCATATATTGCAGGTTAATTTTAAGTGTTACTTCTTTACTCCAAAATCTTTAGTCTTCTCCATTCTCACACTATCAATTCTACTCTGAAAAGATACAAGAAGTTGTACTTTAAAAATTAGTCATTCAGGGCTTCCCTGGTAGTGCAGTGGTTGAGAGTCTGCCTGCCGATGCAGGGGATGCGGGTTTGTGCCCCGGTCCAGGAGGATCCCACATGCCATGGAGCGGCTGGGCCCGTGAGCCATGGCCACTGAGCCTGCGCGTCCGGAACCTGTGCTCCACAACGGGAGAGGCCACAACAGTGAGAGGCCCACGTACCGCAAAAAAAAAAAAAAAAAAAAAAATTAGTCATTCATCTTACTACTTGAGATGAGTTAAAATGCAGATAACTTGCAAGAAATTACATGATAATTCAAATTCAAACTAAAATATATATGATGGATATAGGGTCCTCTCCTGAAAATAGAATTCCCAGAGCTTGAAATATAGACTAAGACAATGGAGAAGTGGTTATCATAGTAGCCTCAGAGACCCAAATTATATGAAGAAATCAGACCCAGAGACCTAGTATTATGTTTTATTTGTTGTTTTCGTATCTATCATTAGTGCTCCAAAATGCCTGATTAAATGTTATGTTTATCTCCTTGAGCAAACACCCAGGACATTTCATCTAGGAGCTCCCCAGTTGAGCACATACTGGTGCTCAATACCTGTTCTGTGACTGAAAGAGCTTATGTGGATAGTCCAAGGACCTAATTCCATAAAGGGATAATACTATATCAACATTATTATTATTATTATTATTATTATTATTATTATTTTTGCGGTGCGCGGGCCTCTCACTGCCGTGGCCTCTCCCGTTGCAGAGCACAGGCTCCGGACTCACAGGCTCAGCGGCCATGGCTCACAGGCCCAGCCGCTCTGCGGCATGCGGGATCTTCCCGGACCGGGGCACAATCCCGTGTCCCCTACATCGGCAGGCGGACTCTCAACCAATACGCCACCAGTGAAGCCCCAACATTATTATTTTTGAAACAAAGGCATATTCTATTCTTTTGTTGCACTCTGGATTTTTTCAATGTTGTCTTTTATAATAATAAGAGTGGTTGATTCTTCTTACTTGCTTTATAGATATACCTCCAAATAATATACGTCCTTTGACCATCTGGTAGATACAGTAAGAACAAGAATGTTTAGAAGTTTTTGAATGATGTTCTTAGGCTAACAGTTATGGTACTTTCAAAAGAAAGATCCATTTACTTTGATTGCTATTATAGTTCAAAAAATATTGATCTATCCCTGCTTGCAAACTCTTTTAAACAGGTAGCTACAGAGATTTAAACAAAAATCTGTATTTCACTTTGGTCTTTCATTCAGGGTACTTCAAAAGAAAATATTTAAAGGATAGATGGGTTAAGTGAGGTTGAAGTGAACAATGCTATACTGAGTCTTCTTATA
This sequence comes from Hyperoodon ampullatus, assembly GCF_949752795.1. Taxonomy (NCBI): domain Eukaryota; kingdom Metazoa; phylum Chordata; class Mammalia; order Artiodactyla; family Ziphiidae; genus Hyperoodon; species Hyperoodon ampullatus. The sequence goes on along the minus strand of NC_136930.1, from coordinate 53,382,040 downwards.
AAAAGGAATGCTTCCTGATACTTCCATTTTTCTGCTCCAGTATTAGACTTTAAGTCCCAAAGGGAGTGAGGTCATGTCTCTTTAATTGACTCTATAGCATATTTCGTTTATTTCACAAGAGATTAGTGTGTCTGCTATATGTGGAATATTTTGGGGGTGTCCATCATCAAAATGCTTATCAATAGCTTATCTCTGCTTAGAATAAAGTCAAAGGTCCTTCAGAGTGTACACAGGGTACCCCTCATCTCCCCATCCTCATCTCTTACCTTACCCTTCTTGCACCCTAACTCCAGCCATACTGAGTTACTTGAATTTCTCCAAATGTGATGTTTCACACTGTCATCCTTTGATCAAACTGTTTCCTCTACCTGAAATGTCACAAACTACCACACTCACTATACCCCAACCCCCATCACACACATCCTTGCAGATCTGCCTAATTTTACTTCATATTTCAGTTTATAGAATCATTTTGCCTTTCAACTCCTAAGCAAAATTCTTCATTTTCTTCTCATGTTTTGCATATATCTTATTGTAAAACTACATTATTTATCATACTTTTATATGTATCTGCATACTTGTCTTTTTCTGGTAAGCAGTGATAGATTGTCTTACCTCTACATTCCCAACGTTTGGGATATAGTACAATTCTAATACGTTTTTCTTGAATGAACATACTAAGAGAGGATTGAATGAACAAATGAAAGAATGAATGTATATAAATGAGTAAGGTCGCTGTCCCTGAAAAAATTGATAATGACACTATCTATAGTTAGCTGGGTTACTGGTTGATGGCATCAGCTGATTTGAGATGTTTATTATAAAAATGCCCTTAAGCATATTCCTGGGTTTCCTAATCTCAATCAGCCCTCCTCATTGTCCTTTTGCCACAGACCCTGTACTTAGTTGCAAATTTAAGGCAAATGCTAAGAAAGTCTTTTGAAGGACCCTAAGTATAAACTGTGGGTCAAGTTTTAAGGCTACCTCAGGGCAAGTCAGGAAGGAGGGATTACTTGTCACTTTACATTTCATCTTCAAATATATAGGAAATGCACTTAACTTTACAAATCATTTTGAAGTTTTAAACATTTACATTTTGTGACATAGATGCTGACGAGAGCATAGTTCATTCTCTTTTACTTAAAAATATGTGTCAAGAAATTTTAAAAATATCTATATGTATCTATATATAGATATAGATAGACAGATAGATATAGATATCTATCTATCTGTATATCCTGAATTCACTTATTTGGCAGCTCTTATGTACCATGCGTTTTTTTTTTTTTAAGGGCCAAGATCACGACATGTATCTTTTTTTTTTTTTTTTATGCGGTACACGGGCCTCTCACTGTTGTGGCCTCTCCCGTTGCGGAGCACAGGCTCTGGACGCGCAGGCTCAGCGGCCATGGCTCACGGGCCCAGCCGCTCTGCGGCATGTGGGATCTTCCCATACCGGGGCACAAACCCGCGTCCCCTGCATCGGCAGGCGGACTCTCAACCACTGCGCCACCAGGGAAACCCGACATATATCTTTTTGTGGCCATAGTTCCTAGCACAACTTTTGGTACATAGTGGATCCTTAGTAAAAATTGAACTGAGATCAATTGATTATACTAAGTTAGTAAGACTAGGCTTTAAAGTCCCTGAACTAAGATACTTCATTATCATCAGGAACATCAAGAAGTGTTTTTTTTGTTTTTTCTTCAATTGATTCCTACCTAGTCTCATTAAATTGTTTTGTACAATCAAATAAATGTATACACTAGGGAACTATTGGGTTAAGCATTATTAATGTTCTCAGTTTTGAAGTTGTTTCATTGTGTTGTTTTTAATCTTTTTTTATCTATCTACTTTTATTTCTTTCATTTAATTTTAAATTTTTTATTTATTTCTCTTTAATTAAATGTAAGGATACTTAGTCATTTTTGAAAAACAACCTTAGTCCCATTCTCTTGTATTCCAACAAGTTCTCTTGAGAGAGAGAAAGAGGGTGGAGTTATAATTGTTAAGTAGGGTCTTACACAAAACCCCAGGAAAGCCATGGCCAGAAAAAAGTCTGATAAATAACTGTGTAGGAGGAAAATATTACATAATCCGAGTTCATGTAGGTTCCATACCTATTGTTTTAGGTTGTTTTTTCATTTTTGTTTTGTTCTGGTTTGGTTTGGTTGCTATAACAAAATACCAGAGATGGCAGAGATGGGGTAGTTTATAAAAAACAGAAATTTATTTCTCACAGTTCTAGAAGTTGAAAGTCCAAGATCAAGATTCCAGCATGGTCAACATGAGAGTTTTCTTCTTGGTCCATAGCTGGTGCCTTCTTGCTGTGTCGTCCTCACATGGTGGAAGGGAAGAAGGGGTCACTCTGGAGCCACTTTCCTAAGAACACTAATCCTATTTATAAGGGTTCTGCCTTCATGACCTAACCACCTCCCAAAGTCCCCACCTCCTAATGGCATCATCTTTGAATTTCGCCGGAATGCATTCAGACCATGGCAACTGTGAAGGCTTGGAAATTCATTGTTTGTATACACAGACATTAACTATAGCCCCCTAAGTTATCCTCCAAATTTGAGACCTGGGCATGAAGGTGACAGAATATAAATGGTTCACCATTTCCAAATTAATGATATGTCAAATAGCATCATATTTAGAACCAAAGAAAAGCTCATTGTTTTTATTACAAGTTCCTAATTCTATTGGACATATTAAGGTGTTAAATAATTTTTAAGGTGAAATATGATTAAGAATTGAGTAGGGTTTGTTTGTTTATTTGTTTTGAGTGCCTCTATTTGCTATACAGTATGCCAAAACAGTATATTATTTAATTACTTGCTGCAAGATGTTCTTCTACACCAGCCCTATGAAAAATGGTAAACTTTTGGAGTCTTTTCTTAGGATAAAAATTCTGGATTTTTTATTAAATGGTTGTACCTAATCTGAAGCTTTTATTTATTTTTAATTTTTTTTTAATTGGGGTATAGTTGCTTTACAATGTTGTGTTAGTTTCTGTTGTGCAATGAAATGAATCAGCTATATGTACGCATATATCCCCTCCCTCTTGGACCTCCCTCCCACCCCCTCCCATCCCTTCCATCTAGGTCACCACAGAGCACAAAGCTGAGCTCCCTGTGCTATACAGCAGTTTCCCACTAGCTATCTGTTTTACACATGGCAATGCACATACTTTTTAATGTCAGTTTTCATCATGATTGTAAAACACTTTACACATTATTGCAAATATGTCCTTCATTACTTTGCCTGGGAAGTTATAGCTTTCCTTCTCAAAATCTCCTTAAATGTTGACTGTAGTCTCATTTGTCTGAGATCCTTGAAGGTGAGACAGAGTTTAACTCACAAGGTCTTTTTTAGCTGAATGTTTCTATATTTCACGACCTTTGTAAGCCTGTTGCTAAGGTAATGAGACTCCCAAGAGGCTTCTTAACATTAAGAATCAGCAAAACTGCAAGTTTTACAGATAACTTTCTTTTAACCTACACAGTTCCTCTGTGAAGTATTTGAATTACAGTGTCAACTGTTGTCAGGTCCTAGATTGATTAATGAGAATTTCCATGTCACTTTAAGGCCAGATGTTAGTTTTTGGCTGGAAACCTGATTGAATTTAAAATTAAAGTCTATTACTTTAGGCATCAAGGATCAAAGTTATTTGATCACTAAAACAAGGTGTTGAAAGAGTCTTGCTCTACAAATTTCAACCACTGCCATTTAAACCTTATTTCCTATTTTATTCTCAACTCACTGCAGGAGAGCCTTCCCAAGTGCTCTCCTTAAATTTCATCTGACCTCCCACCCTCATTTATTTCAGCACCTCTTCTCCAGTTTCTGATTTCTTTGCCTCCACAGCAGGGAGAAACAGCAGAACGAGGTTGCTACTCCATGGGTGCCAGCCTCTTACCCTGGGAATGGATACTCATTCTGTTCTTTCCAAATTTAGTTGTGAATGATGCACAGTATTTAGGTGACTCCCACCGGAGGCAACATTTGTTAAAGAAATCTCAACCCCACTTTATATTCGAAGAAACAAAATATCATAAGATAATAAAATCCAGAATCAGTAGGATGCTAACTAAATTCTTCTGGTGTTGCATTGAGCTTTCAATGATAAGTTGTATTCTATCAGTCAGGAACAATGCAGGTAACAAATGGCACTTTCACACTGGCCATGTGTGGGCAGATCTTAAGGAAACCAACAAGGGGCTATGCAGTATCCATGGCTGGTGACAGTGGGGAGCCATTATCACTTCCGTAGCACTCAGAGGATAGCTGTATGGAGAGGACAGCCTGACACAGCGTGCCTTTCAGTGAAAAAGAGCACAGCCATTCCATGTTGATCCGGCAGAGAAGAAGATGGGGGAAAATACCTCTACTGCATTATCCTCCCAGCCTTCTCATCTTCTCTCCTGCCAGTGTGGTCTGTTTCCTGACCACTGGTTACACGAACAGAAAGTCGAGTAGTATAGGAGCCTGTCTATTATCAGTCAATGTGGTTCAGCCTTTACTCCCACCCTCGGGGCACAAAACTCTGGGCAGTAGAGGGTGAAGAATCGTTCTTGAGGGGTAAACAAAATATCTAGCACAAATTTCCTGTAATTATAAGACAACTATAAAATTTAACTCATTCAAAAGACATAGCTAGAATGTGTTACTCTATGATTTTCTGTATATATAGTTATCTATAACTATGAGAATTAGTGATCACCTATATGGTTTGCTAATAGAACCACATACTTTTGTATGCTAATTTTTATTACCTTCCTTCTTTCTTGATATATTCCACAACTATTCTTGATCATCGGGCTCTGAGAGAAGGTATAGTGCATAAGTACTCATATTCTGGAACCACCATCTGCGTTCAAATTCCAGGTCTGCCATTTAAAATTGTGTCACTCTAGGCAAGTTACTTATCTCTTTGGGGTGCATAGGGTTGTGTCAAGGTTAAATGTAACAAGTTCTTAGACCTTTGCCTGACACATAAATGATATATAAATATTTGTCATCACTGTGTGTATAGACACTTGAAACGCGAAGTGGAAAAAAACTCATGGGAAGAGACAAATCAGTAAATAAATTATTATAGTAAAATGTATGGACCAATGTAAGTATTTCTAAGGCCTATAGAAACCCAAAGAAGGAAGCAAGTGACTATAGTTACAAGCTCAGGGCAGTCTTTATGGAAGAGGTATAGTGTGACCTTGAGAGATGTATAGGAATTTCTCCAGATGTTACAAACTGGCTGTCTTCTGTCCCAGCTGAGATGTCATGCCTTAGGTCATGTAGGTGTGAAAGGGAACAGCGAGTGTCTTGACATGCCTGACACTTTGGAAGCTAGTAGCAAAATGGTGGCAGACTGGGTAGGAAAAACAGGAAAGGCTTAGATCATAAAGGCCTTCCATAGTAAGGAATTTGAAGAGATCTGAATAGTTTTAAAATCACGCTGGTACCATAAAGGTGGGATTGGTGTGTTGAAGCATTCAAGACAAAAACCTCTCTTAAAATTAATGTTTCTGTCTTTTCTGTTCCAATACTGGAATCGAGTTCATACGTTTCTTTCCTGCATTATTCCAGTGCCTGGCTCACAGTATTCTCTCCATCCTTTCACTCAAGCAACATTGAACAATGGAAAAGAGTGTGGTCATTGGCGTCAAGTAGATGTTGAGTAGAAACTCACTTGAGCTATTTCTACATATTTGACTTTGGTTAGCCTCTCAGAACCTCATTTTTTCACCTATAGTATAAATAGTGCCTTTCTCTCAGGGTTGCAATAAGAGATACATGGGTAAACAGAGTTATAGTATTTAGCAAACCTCCTGTCAAATAATAGTCTCTCAATAATGGCAGCTAATAATCTTATCGTTCTGAGACCTTAGATAGCCTAGTCCCTTACCTTGTTTACTAATTGTTTGCCAGTTTTAAGTCACTTATCTTAGCTTTGGTTCCCTAGGAAACAAAGACTGAGGAGAAGCTTATGGACTAATGAGGAGTGCAATTCCAAAATAGCAAAAGAGTAAATTAGAAAATCAACATTGATATAGCACTACCAAAAAGTTCACAGACCTCATTCAAATTTCACTACCCCAAAATGTCTCTTTTTTCCTTTCTTGTCAGGATTCAACCCATGAAACTTCAGTGCATTTACTTGTTGTGTCTCTTTCATTTCCTTCGATCTGAATGAGTTCCTCGTTTTTTCCCTGTCTGTCATGACCTTGATAGCTTTAAAGAGTACAGGCCTTTCATTCTGGAATATGTCCCTTAATCTGGGTCCATCCAATCTTTCCTCATATCCAGACTTCAGCTATGCATTCCTTTTTTAAAAAAATATTTATTTATTTATCTGGCTGCGTCAGGGTCTTAGTTGCGGCATGCGGGATCCTCCCATGCGGTGCAAAGGCTTCTCTCTAGTTGTGGCACGTGGGCTTAGTTGCCTCACAGCATGTGGGATCTTAGTTCCCTGACCAGGGATAGAACCCGTGTCCCCTGCATTGGAAGGCAGATTCTTTACCACAGGACCACCAGGGAAGTCCCCTCAGCCATGCATTCTTGACAGAAATGATGCTCCTTGTTTTACTGCATTGCATCAGGAGGCAATGTCAGTATAATCCACACTGGTTATGTGATCCTTAATCACCTAGCAAAATTAGTGCCTTCTGGGTTTTTCCATGGTAACATGACCAGTTTCACCTTTTGCATTCTCTTCACCAGAATCCAAAATCGCTGTGATGGCTGTCAAATGTTGATTTTTTATTTTTAATAATTCCACATTTTTTTAAATGTCATTCTACATGGAGACAAAGTGTTCTCTTCTCTTCCATTTATTTACCCATTTATTTATATCAGATGGATTTATGCATTTGAATTTTATTCAATTAGTTGTAATCCATCATTATCGTTGTTTTGATGATTAAGCTGCCCTAGAATGGCTAGTGTAGTTCCTTCAAGCTGGCCTCTATGTCTTTTTGATGTGTCCCCATCATTCTTTAAGCACTTTTCTTGGCAGAACAAGGTGTTCCAGTTTTGTCTTGTACTTTTCCTTGACCAACCCTGGAAGCAGACTTCCTGGTTCCCTTTAGTGAAGAGTGGTATTTGGACACCAAGATGTGGGCACTCATGTACTTGTTGCTATGAGTACTTATTGCTTTTAGGACTCAGTGGATGAGGCTAGAAAATATATGTGCATTATGTGTGACATAATACACACAGTCATCTCTATCTATCTGTGTATATCTATATTTTAAACATTAATTAACACAAATTTTTCCAATTTTAGTTCAACCCTGTCAGAATTTTGTAGCCTTCCCTTTTTCCACATCCCCTTTTTGATAGAAGTCTAGTTACCCTTATCCTCAATACATTTATGACTTGCACAGTCCCATAATATATACTTAATCTTACAACCTTACTGGCTGCTTCCTTGGCCTTGTTTCTACTTGCTTGGCCTCTAGCCACACTGTCACTTACTTGACCTCACTACCTCCTCAACTCCTGATACCACCATCACTGCCTCTGCTATAGGCTGAGCAGGGGCTCCTAAAATTCACACGTTGAAACCTAATCCCCAATGTGATGATATTTGGAGGTAGGGCCTTTGGGAGGTGACTAAGTGATGAGAGTGGAGGCTGATAAGTAGAATTAGTACCCCAGGAGCTCCCTTGCCCCTTGTCTACCATGTGAGAACACAGCAAAAAGACATATGTCTGTGAACCAGGAAATTGGCCCTCTCCAGATAGCAAATCTGCTGACACCTTAATGTTGGACTTCCCAACTTTCAGAACTGTGAGAAACAAATTTCTGTTGTTTACAAACCACTCAGTCTCTGATATTCTCTTATAGTATCTTAAATGGACTCAGACAGCCTCCTAACCCCAACCAAGCCACCCCACCTAAAGAAAGAAAAGGGAAAAGACTTTGTATCTTTTCTGATACTGCTCTTCTCCTTCCACCTAGGATACCTTTCCTTCCTTACTCTTTCCCAGTTCACACAGTGAAATAACTCTAAGATAGTTCAAAGGTCACCTCTTCTGTGAAATCTTTACCAATTTGCCAACTACCGATTCAAGGGGATTTTGCTGTACCTCCTTTGTGCCCTCATTTAAGGCATAGGCTACATCTTATTTGTCTTTATATCCCTAGTGCCTAGTATTATTTTTGAAACATATTAGAAACTAAATAAATGTTTCATAAGTGGGTAATTAATGAATGGAAATTTCTTTGCAATAATTTGGTGATTAAGACTTTAGATTCAGACCCTAAACTCTGCTATTCATAAGTTTTGTGAAATGGGGCAAGTTAGCGTCTTGTCTGTTTGGGCTGTTATAACAAAAATACTATAGACTGGGTGGCTTATAAACAACAAACATTACAGTCTGGAAACTAGGAAGTCCATGATCAAGGTGCTGGCAGATTCAGTGTTTGGTGAGAGCCTATTTCCTGGTTCATAGATGGCTGTCCTCTCCCTATGTCCTCACATGTCAGGACAGGCAAGGAGCCTTTTGAAGTCCTCTTTTATAGGGGCAGAGATGCCATTCATGAGGGCTCCACCCCCATGACCTAATCACCTCCCAAAGGTTCTACCTCCAAATATGATCACATCAGGGATTATGTTTTACCATATGAATTTTGGGGGGACACAAATATTCAGTCTATAACATTAATTAACTTCCCTGACCTTTATTTTTCTCGTTAATAAATGGAGATGACAATAGTTCCATCATATGGCTGTTATGAGGATTAAATCATATAACGAATGTGTTTAAAAAAAGATTTTCACAATGTCAATACTATTTCAATGTTCAATAAATGATAGCAGCTATTATTAATAATTGGTTTTTGTACAAAACTCTATTATAACACTGATATGTTGCATTTGAATTATTTGTTCAGATATTAGTCTTGCCTCCTGGATAGAAAAAAATTTCAAAGGCAATGATATACAGTAGGTATGTGTTTATTTTCCTTACTGCCTATTGTCTTTCAGTCTAAGAGAGTATTTCAGCTTCAAAATTACACCTTCATTTGAAAATATATTCTTAATTTAAAGAATTTTGTATTAAAGGAGCAAAGAAAAAAATAAGGTTTCAAAATAGTATAATAGAGTAAGCACTTATTCTCAATGCTAACCCAAAGATGATAGAAAACATTAAAAAAAAATACACTGATGCTTAAGAATAGGAAGAGAACATTTCAGTTATTATAAGGCCATAGGGGATCTCTGAGATAAATAAATATAAATAAACATATACATCTATATATATATACATATATATATGTATGTGTGTATATATATATGTATATCTACATATATATATATATATATATATATATATATATACACACATATGGAATATAGAGGTAAGCTGAGAATTTCATAAACCAATGCCTCCATTGGCTGCTGTTGCTGTAGCTTCTGCCTAGGAAGCCATTGTTCATCAGGGCCAGAAGCCACCACGGAAGAGGCCACTGGCAGTCCTGAGAAACTGTAGTAATTGCTACAGAGGAAAATATTTCAGCTACAGAGCCAAATGCCCAGACATGGAATCAGAGTCAAATGCAGTTATCAAGAGGGGTCTTTATCCCAACTCAGGATGAAGACCATAAAAGTGGACTGCACTACAGATCAAAAGAGGAGATAATTTATACCTAGAAGTATGACATGATTCTGACATTAGAAGAAATAAGCCTGAAGTTTACAGAAGCAAGCAAATAAAAACATTTATTTGACAGCTTGTTCAAAACCAACTAGATTGTTCTTCCCCCAAATAAATTCCTCCTGCACTTTTCATCATAAGCTTGACAACCATTATGATCACCAAATATATTTTCAAATATGCTGCTTCAGAAGAAACTTTAGTCTACTGCTCTTGAAGCACACTTCTGCCTGTACCCAAGGAAACAGTAAAAAGAAAAAAAAAATTATACTAGATATCCTCACAAAAATAAAGGGGGAAATTGTATCCATGAAAAAATAATAGGAGGTTATGAAACAATAAAAAGTAATAAATCATTAAATATTCAAGAAATAACATAATTTTTCAGTATATAGGTTGAATTGGAATTAGATAAAAGTACACAGTGAATTAATAAATTTGAATTATAATATATATACATATTTTACATATATAATACTTCTAGAATGCATAATAGAGAATTTTAAAAATGAAAATTTGAAAGATCAAGCAACATGAAGGCTAAATCTGAAATTTCTGTTGTTTAATGTGAAAGAGTTCTGGAGAGATGAGTATGTATATGAAATAATATTTTAAAAGAAATAATGGTAACAATTTCTTAGAACTGAAAAAAAAAAGTTACAAGTTATTTGACAGCAGAAATCTATCAAGTACCAAGTTAAAAAAAAAAAAAATTAAGAACCAGTACCTAGATAGATGATAGTGACATTTAAAAACAGCAAGTCTAAAAAAGAATCCTAACAACGATGGGAAGGGAAGAGAGGGAGCAAGGAACAGATTAATTACAAAGAGAATTAAAATCAGTTTGTTATATTTTTTTATCACGAATCCTGGATGGATAAAAGACCAGGGAAAAATATCTTCAAAATGCTGAGGGAACATAATTTTGGATTAAAATTCTATACCTTACCAATTATCACTCAATATTGAGGTCAAAAGAAAGACATTTTCAGTTGAAGAATAACCTGGTCTTTCAATAACAGAAACAATTTAGTAAGGTATAAGAGTAATAAAATTTTCTGAGCCTAACAACAATGTCATCCCACCATCACCTAGCACTTTAGCCCTGCTATTCCCTGCTCATCATCCCACCCCCCACCAGAGCATCCATCACCTTCTAAAATAACACTTTTTATTTATTATTATTTGTGAACTTCCAATGGAATATACACCACCGAAGAGCAGGAATTATTGTCTGTTTATTCATTGATCTAGTCCACATAGTACCTAGAAGAGAATCTGGCACATAATGGGTTCTCAAATAAATATTTGCTGAATAAATTGAACGACACAGTGCGGTTTGAACTATATAAGTGAGCTTGATTCAGCTACCAGGAAATGTGGCAAAATTCATACTCTGGAACTTTACCACAGTTCTTTTTTTTTTTTTTTTTGAATTTTTGAATTTTATTTTAATTATTTTTTATACAGCAGGTTCTTATTAGTTGTCCATTTTATACATATTAGTGTATATATGTCAATGCCAATCTCCCAATTCATCACACCACCCCCGCCACTTTCCCCCCCTTGGTGTCCATATGTTTGTTCTCTACATCTGTGTCTCAATTTCTGCCCTGCAAACTGGTTCATCTGTACCATTTTTCTAGGTTCCACATATATGCGTTAATATACGATATTTGTTTTTCTCTTTCTGACTTATGTCACTCTGTATGACAGTCTCTAGATTCATCTACATCTCTACAAATGACACAACTTCGTTCCTTTTTATGGCTGAGTGATATTCCATTTTATATATGTACCACTTCTTCTTTATCCATTTGTCTGTCTATGGGCATTTAGGTTGCTTCCATGACCTGGCTATTGTAAATAGTGCTGCAATGAACATTGGGGTGCATGTGTCTTTTTGAATTATGGTTTTCTCTGGGTATATGCCCAGTAGTGGGATTGTTCAGTCATATGGTAATTCTATTTTTAGTTTTTTTAAGGAAACTCCATACTGTTCTCCATAGTGGCTGTATCAATTTACATTCCCACCAACAGTGCAAGAGGGTTCCCTTTTCTCCACACCCTCTCCAGCATTTGTTGTTTGTAGATTTTCTGATGATGCCCATTCTGACTGGTGTGAAGTGATACCTCATTGTACTTTTGATTTGCATTTCTTTAACAATTAGTGATGTTGAGCAGCTTTTCATGTGCTTCTTGGCCATCTGTATGTCTTCTTTGAAGAAATGTCTATTTAGGTCTTCTACCTATTTTTGGATTGGGTTGTTTGTTTATTTAATATTGAGCTGCATGAGCTGTTTATATATTTTGGAGATTAATCCTTTGTCCATTGATTCGTTTGCAAATATTTTCTCCCATTCTGAGGGTTGTCTTTTTGGCTTGTTTGTAGTGTCCTTTATAGCTGTTAGCAGTTGCCTTATGTATTGAGGTACTCCCATGTTGGGTGCATATATATATTTATAATTGTTACATCTTTTTCTTGGATGGATCCCTTTATCATTATGTAATGTCCTTCCTTGTCTCTTGAAACATTCTTTATTTTAAGGTATGTTTTATCTGATATGAGTATTGCTACTCCAGCTTTGTTTTGATTTCCATTTTCATCGAATATCTTTTTCCATCCCCTCACTTTCAGTCTGTATGTGTCCCAGGTCTGAAGTGGGTCTCTTGTAGACAGCATATTAATGGGTCTTGTTTTTGTATCCATTCAGCGAGCCCCTGTCTTTTGGTTGGAGCATTTAATCCATTCACATTTAATGTGATTATTGATATGTATGTTCCTATTACCATTTTCTTAATTGTTTTGGGTTTGTTTTTGTAGGTCCTTTTCTTCTCTTGTGTTTCCCACTTAGAGAAGTTCCTTTAGCATTTGTTGTAGGGCTGGTTTTGTGCTGCTGAATTCTCTTAGCTTTTGCTTGTCTGTAAAGCTTTCTATTTCTCCATCAAATCTGAGTGGGATCCTTGCCAGGTAGAGTAATCTTGATTGTAGGTTCTTCCCTTTCATCACTTTAAAGATGTCATGCCACTCCCTTCTGGCTTGTAGAGTTTCTGCTGAGACATCAGCTCTTAAGCTTATGGGAGTTCCCTTGTATGTTATTTTTCATTTTTCCCTTGCTGCTTTCAGTAATTTTTCTTTGTCTTTAATTTTTGCCAATTTGATTACTATGTGTCTCGGTGTGTTTCTCTTTGGGTTTATCCTGTATGGGACACTCTGCGCTTCCTGGACTTGGGTGACTATTTCCTTTCCCATATTAGGGAAGTTTTCGACTATAATCTCTTCAAATATTTTCTCGGGTACTTTCTCTCTCTCTTCTCCTTCTGGGACCCCTATAATGCGAATGTTGTTATGTTTAATGTTGTCCCAGAGGTCTCTTAGGCTGTCTTCATTTCTTTTCATTCTTTTTTATTTATTCTGTTCTGCATCAGTGAATTCCACCATTCTGTCTTCCAGGTCACTTATCCATTCTTCTGCCTCAGTTATTCTGTTATTGATTCCTTCTAGTGTATTTTTCATTTCAGTTATTTTATTGTTCATCTCTGTTTGTTTGTTCTTTAACTTTTCTATATCTTTGTTAAACATTTCTTGCATCTTCTCGATCTTTGCCTCCATTCTTTTTCCAAGGTCCTGGATCATCTTCAGTATCATTATTCTGATTTCTTTTTCTGGAAGGTTGCCTATCTCCACTTTATTTAGTTGTTTTCCTGGGGTTTTATCTTGTTCCTTCATCTGGTATATAGTCCTCTGCCTTTTCATCTTGTCTGTCTTTCTGTGAATGTGGTTTTTGTTCCACAGGCTGCAGGACTGTAGTTCTTCTTGCTTCTGCTGTCTGTCCTCTGGTAGATGAGGCTGTCTAAGAGGCTTGTAGAAGTTTCTAACACAATTCTTTTAGAAATTGTCAGAGAGGGTAGACAAAATTAATTAAGGTCATATAATTTCAATTTGACAAGTATAGCAAATTGAATATATTTTACTGATGTATCCTCTGTGAGGCTGGATATACTTATACTGAATATTAAAGCAATAACATTAGAAATCAGCAACAAAATGATAGCCTAGACCCATACATTTAAAAACACCTTGAAATTATTTATGAGTTAAAGAGGAAATCAAAATGGAAATTACAGACTATTTAGAAGTGAACAAAAAAAGATCTAAATATCAAAACAGTACTCTGAAGAAAATTTATAGACTAAAAAACATTTTTTTAAGGAAACAAGAATGGGTGAAAATAAACTAATATAAAACAAACCCTAAGACTTCAGCTCAAGAAGGTGGAGAAAGAATAGCAAAATAATGCAAAAGAGAGTTGAAGATGGAATCCAAAAAGATAAAAACGAAAGATGTTTAAATAAAATCAGAACAATAGAATTGATTAGCAAAATGTGGTTCTTTGAGTAAACTAGTAAATTTGACAATGATTTGTAAGTATGAGGCAAAGAAAACTAGAAGACTAATCACAAATAAATAGCACTGGGAGTGAGAAAGTTTATGACATCTTTGTAAAGAGATATTTAAAGATTTTGTAACACAATTCTATTACTACTAAACTAACTTTGGAAAATTGCACTTCTCTAACATATATATAAGTTGCTAATATTGCCTCCCCCCAAAAAAAATAACTTTAATAGTAAAATAACCTTAGAAGATATTGATATAGTAGTCGGATACCTATCTCAAAATTATACCAGACTCAGTCAGCATTTTTAGCAAATTGTCACACTCAAGGATCCAATGTTCCTGTTATACAAATTAGTCTAAAAGACTAGTGAATGTTGGAAAATTGCTAACCTCGTCCCTTGATATTAAGTCTGTATAGGAACAGCACAAGAAAAATTATAGAGCAATGTCACTATGACACAGATAAAAACAAATATCAAATCAAATACAGTGTATTAAAGAAATCATTATAACTATGTTTTCTGCTGAAGATACAAGGACATTCAAAAATATCTCCAAAATTATTGTTTGGTTAAAAAAACAGCAAGTTATAGAATATATTGACAGTATACAAGTTTATATATATATATATATATATATATATATATATATATATATATATATATATGAAGCAATACTACCTAGATTTTGTGAAGAGAATTTTTACGTTTACAAAAATACAGATGTTTATATTACATAGTACATATATATGTGTATTATTATAAAAGCATGCATAAAGAACTGGAAAGATACACAACAAATTGGTGCTAGGAGATAACAGAAGAACCAGGAATGTGTGATTGTTGGTGTGTCAAGAGAGATCATAACTTTATCTCAAAAGTTTTACTTTTTAAATTTAAATTAAAATGTTTTTTGCTGTTGTTTGAGGATGACTGTATTAATGTGATTTAATGTAACTTAAAAACCAAAACAATTACCACAGTAATCTGCAACTGACATTCCTAGACTCACAAGGAAGATCCCAGATATTTGGAGTTCCCTTGAGCACATGTCAAAAAGGTGTTTTAATGTGCTCTTAAAGAGTTTTTTTTTCAACCTCCTTCAATTTAATTCATCCACAAAACATTTGTTGAGGAACATATCTGGGTAATTTGGAAAGCAAAATTGATTCCTGATATAAGGAACTTTTGGGGGAGTCTAATTGGGGAAGTAATTCAACCAACAGGTACTAGGGAGAGTGGCAGATCCTGTGTGGAGGGTATTCACTGATTGTTTTAGGAGCACATAGGCAGAGAATATCACCTTGTGTCCTGGTTTCAATCTAAAGATTTCCTGTATCATGTACAGATTACAAAAATAAGAAAAGTTTTTGAGATTTTGGGAAAATATATATGTATATTTATGTGTGTATGTATGTAGTACAAACAGAAAATCTGAATCTTGTTCGTAATTGTTCTGTTAGGAACAACTGCATTAGCTGCAGCAACCTCAGTTTCCCTATCTACAAAATGAGAGAAATGCACTAATTGTTCCTCAAATCATGTCTATAACAGTGGTAAGAGAAAATTAAGATTGGAGAACATTTTCATCTTTTGCTCTGAAATATCTTGGCTATAGAGAGTGTACATCTCTTAAATTTGCTGCATGGATATCATATGCCTGAAAGCCTTGAAATCTGACATATCATCTATTTTTACAGAAATTGAAAAAGAAAGTTGTGGTGATCCTGGTACACCCTTATATGGAATTAGAGAAGGTGATGGATTTTCTAATCGTGATGTTTTAAGGTTCGAATGCCAGTTTGGATTTGAATTAATTGGAGAGAAATCCATTGTTTGTCAAGAGAATAACCAGTGGTCTGCAAACATACCCATCTGCATCTGTGAGTACCAAATGCTTTGCTTCCAGATAGCATATGTTACCCTGTCCTTGCATATAATTGCTTTTGTAATTAATTGCAAAGAACTGGAACTGTGTAATTATTTTTGAATGAGTAGCACTTTTCAACACTATCTTTAACAAGTGTGCTTATGCCAAATTATAAATTTCATTGCAGATTTAAATAAAGTTAACACAGTTCACTTGGTAATGGCAAAGTATATTTTACATATGTCCTCATAACACTTTATTGGTGGCATTTTATACTTTATAGATAGAATACTTCTTATGGAAATTATACATCTGAGCTAATTCTATTAGGCTCATTTATTTTAACAAGGTAGTATATGCTTATTTGCAATCAGAAACACTTAAAATATTTAAAGCTTATATTCTATGTATAATGCATTACCTTATTTTTTCTTGTAGATGCTCACACTAATGCCTGCTTAAGTGCCATTTATTTATATTGCACAGAATAAAATTCATTAATGTTTGTGATATAAAATATGCTTGGATTAAAATAATGTGTTTCTTCAGATACTTTAAAGCGTTCCAATTTAGCTGCAACAAAAATATAATTTGTTTTATCTGTTGATGCACTTTTGGGTTAAATTAAATACTATCTTCATTACCAACAAATACAGCTTATCAGGTGTGAATGCAATATTGAAAATTTTACATTTAATTTTGTTACAAATGATAACATATAAACTTATAATCATGAAAGTAAAAAATAATTTTCTTGTTTTAAAATATGACTTTTCATCTGAATCCAACTTATAATGATCATGCTTTTCATTTGTGAAATCCTTTATTCCCTACAAAGGCATTAGCACAAACTTTACTTCAATATATAACTGGTTTTTAAAAAATTTAGCAGTTTTCAAGACCTGCATTTTATCTGAATTTTAATTTGTGCTGCAAAACACACATTTTCCTTTAGTGAAAATGTTGATTATTTAACATTTTAAAAATATTTAACATTTTTAAACATGTACTGAGAACTTTTAAAGTGAGTGGAGGCCAAACGTTTTCTAATATATATATATTATCTTTTTTCCTCTGTGTAATAGATCATTTTTTTAAATCCTTCCTCTACTTTCTAAATGTTCTGTGTGAACCTTTAAATCATATTTTTTAAAACCTAAAAAAATAAATCTGAGGGGAAATAAAGACTAACCTTAGTATGGTATGGGAGTTCTTATTTAGTTCTTTGTCCAGTGTTAGCCCCTAGTGGCAGCTATCATAAGTGTTAATTCATCTCCTTACCTGTGTTAGAAGCTATTAGAGCATCCCATGGCCATGGTAGGAGTGAAGTTCACCTAGTTACTACCCTCACTCCAAGTTTTCTCCAGGTTGTATTATCCCAGTTATGTTAGTACCTACATAATATTTGTGTGTGTTTGTTTTCAGTCATTTCGTGAGCATTATTGTTTTCTTTGGAAATGTCTATATACTTCTCCAATATTTTTTTAAGCACAGAAACTAAAACTTTGCACTGCACTCTAACATGGACATGATAAATGTCAAAATAAATTGCTGTTATTACTCCAATTATATTTTTGTGCATATTTAAGCATACAATAATTCAGAGTACTAGTAGCCTTCCTTAATCATGTGCAAACAATATCATATTTTTTCTGTTTTATAAGATAGATTATATTGTTTAATACTATTTTTTTCAAACTGCTAACTGATTATTATAATTGTTGGCTGTGGCAAAATGAGGTAATTTAAATTATTTGAGGTAATAAATTTGAAAATTTACTGTTTTATAATCTTCCTACTTTAACAGTTCCTTGCCTCTCTAACTTTACTGCACCAATGGGAACAGTCCTTTCTCCTGATTATCCAGAAGGGTATGGAAATAATTTAAATTGCATCTGGACAATAATCTCTGAACCAGGGAGTCGGATACACCTTTCTTTCAATGACTTTGATCTGGAATCCCAGTTTGACTTCCTTGCTGTTAAAGATGGAGACTCTCCAGACTCCCCAATTCTTGGAACCTTTACTGGGGCTGAGGTGCCTTCTCATCTTACTAGTAATAGTCATATACTACGATTGGAATTTCAAGCTGACCACTCAATGTCAGGACGTGGCTTTAACATCACTTATAACAGTAAGTTTAATTTTCCCATATAAAATATTTCTACACATTAGAGCTAGAAAGGAATCATACAAAACAGCTCTCTTGGTCCACAGATAGGAAACTTGAACAAGTCATATACATAATTTGTATCAGGGGCAGTCTTTCAGCCCTTGATTTCTAACCATATTTTTACTCCTTACTGTGTCATTTCTCTTTGTGAGAGGCCTGATATTAAGGAGCTATATTTCAAATATAATTATTATATCACCAATATATTAGCTTATTCTATTAAATCTTATAAGCATAATCTCAGACCTACTGTACATAACATATTTTGCTCTGTTATTTGTATGCAAACATAAAAGGGGATAGATCCTTTCTTCAAGATATTCATAAACCAGTAGAGGATTTTAAACAAATAATGACAACACAGAGCTATAATTCCAAAGACAAAATTAGCTAGACTATCAAAGTATCACAGAGAAGGAAATCACTAATTTTGGGGCAGTAGGTTACTGAGCTGACTTAGCAAAGATGCTACGAGGGAAAAATACCTTAGTGATTAAGAATATCAGCTCTAATGTCAAACTATGCAACTTCAAATCTTGGTTTTGCTACACTTTTAGGTTTAATAACAGAGCCTCAGTATTCTCATCCATAAAGTCATACTGGGTTTTTGTAAGGAGCTGTCGATGAAAAAAATAATCAGTGGTCAATCTAAGAAAGAAATGAACATTTTTTTTCCAAGCCAGCCTGTGGATTATAACCTGGGAGACAGTCTTTCAGAAAGTTCTGGGGACTGTTCCACCTGTTAGAGGTCAAAGCACAGTTATGTAAGTTTTTGAGACAAAGGGTTATAGTCAAATGACCTATTAGCAGTTTACACAATGCAGATCTGCACATCCAAAGCAAGTAGTGGGTCATCATGATCCCTTATGAGATTAAGAAGGAATTTTATCTACTAAGGAGGTCTGGTTAATGCAGATGAACAATACACACTAAAGAAGAAGGAAAAAGCCCAAGAGGGCAGAGAAAAAATTTATGTTTAAATTTTCATCTTGCCATAAAATATGAATTTTATTTAATCAGAGTAAATAGGGTGATGCATATAAATAATTCAGCATATATACCTAATAAATACTCAATAAACATTAACAGTTGTTTAGTTGTCTTCTGAAGTATTCCCTTGTCAATTCTTATTCTATTATTGTATTTATTACATTGCTTTAGATTTAAGAATTCTTCGAGGATATTTAGCTATTGTCTATCGTCCATATTTTTTGTATTTCAAAAGGATGAATATTATTTTTCTGAAAATAACGTGGTGTAAATATAGCAAAAAGATGAATTACATAAATGAGAAAAGTTAACAAACTTAGTAAGTTAACAAACTTACATACTAATGCTTCCGTGTGCACATGTTTTTACCTGAAGCTGTAGAATGCTAGTGATTTTTATTGTTTTCTTCAAAGCTACCACACTCTGTCAGATTCTGACCAACTTGATGAGTTATTTAAGTGTCACATTATAATAGGATTTAATTTCCTGCTCTTTAAAAAAGCACACACACACCTCACCCTCACCCTTGCCCCCGCCCGTTCAGTGCTGAGCTTTGTCAATTAATAACAAAATGCAGTTATTGTCTTTTCAAAGTGACATTCTTAGTGAACATTGTCACTAATAAGTTGTCAACATGTAATTGCACATCATTAAAGTTGAATTAGCTGTGACATGTGTCAGGGAGACATGCTGTATAAAATGGTTGCTTTATCTGTAAGTCCCTTTTAAAATATT
This sequence comes from Hyperoodon ampullatus, assembly GCF_949752795.1. Classification (NCBI taxonomy): domain Eukaryota; kingdom Metazoa; phylum Chordata; class Mammalia; order Artiodactyla; family Ziphiidae; genus Hyperoodon; species Hyperoodon ampullatus. Next base: position 53,362,206 of record NC_136930.1, on the reverse strand, counting down.
TCATATATATGTATAAATATAGACACATATACATTTATCTATTTACAGTTTTATGTTGTCTTAAATGCATATATATATATATATATATATATATATATATATATTTTTCTTTTCTTGCCACACAGCTTGTGGGATCTTAGTTCTGCAATCAGGGATTGAACCCCAGACCCCACCAAGTCCTAACCACTGGACCACCAGGGAATTCCCTTAAATGCATAATATTTTTAACTTTAATATTTATGGTATCTTGAAGGTATTATGGAAATATGCCTCTTGTTCCTTGTTCTGTTTCTCTAGTAAATAATTTAAACCATTGTATTCAAATTCTTATATTCAGTGCTTCCTACTGATGTTTTTCTCTGAAAAATTATCCATCAGGCATTATATATGAGAGCAACCAGGCTTAATAGATATTGAGTTTTTTTTTTTTTTTTTTTTTTTTTCAGTACGCGGGCCTCTCACTGTTGTGGCCTCTCCCGTTGCGGAGCACAGGCTCCGGACGCGCAGGCTCAGCGGCCATGGCTCACGGGCCCAGCCGCTCCGCGGCATGTGGGATCCTCCCGGACCGGGGCACGAACCCGCGTCCCCTGCATCGGCAGGCGGACTCTCAACCACTTGCGCCACCAGGGAAGCCCAGATATTGAGTTTTTTAAAAGCACAGCAGAAAACAATAATTAGAAATAAGTGTACCTACAAAATAGATTTGACATATTTTAGAATTTACCTTAATATTATTTTATACTGTTTAACTTAAAAATGAGGAGACTGGATAATACAATTATAGAATTTATGAACAGTATCACAGTGATGATTTAGTGAAAAAATATAAAATAACTGCATGTACCCATGCAGTATGTATATAATATTAAGTTGTAAATACCCCTTAAAATATGTTTTACATATTTAGACTTTGCTACTTTAAATATTCTTCCATTTATATTATACTAATTTAAACATTTATAATACAAATTTATAGGGCTCATGTGATCTATAATCTATGAGAAATTTAAGTAAGCACATTGTCCTTACACTTCTGCTACTTGCTGGGACGGGGCCAAATACGCATCCTGGGAGATACAAGGTAAAATAAGATAGTGACCCTGAACTAAAGAACTCACATTCTCTTGAGAGACATGAGACAAATAATCCAAGATACAATATGTTGTGGAGAGGGACTTCCCTGGTGGTCCAGTGGGTAAGACTCTGTACTCCCAATGCAGGGGACCCAGATTTGATCCCTGGTCGGGGTACTAGATCCCACATTCATGCTGCAACTAAGAGTCTGCATGCTGCAACAAAGATCCCGTGACCAGGTGCAGCCAAAATATAAATAAATAAATAAATAAATAAATAAATAAATAAATATTTTAAAAATATATGTTGTGAAGAAAAAATTTAAAGCCAGACCAGGGGATCCATTTCAATACTGTCTCTATGATCTGAGGCAAGCTACTTAACTTTTTCTGAATCTCACATTACTCTTTAAAGTAAATGACTATACTTTGCTCATCAGGCTATTCTAAATGTTAAGTGAGGTGACATTATATCTAAAGCTCCTATCACAGTGCCTAGAACATGGTGTTTGCAAAAGAATTAGCTCTTTTCCCTTTTCCTAGATGGCAGAGAGTAAATGATATATGGAAAATTATAGAGAAATTTTAAGACTTTCATAACTAGATTGAAACATTTCACTTTAATGCTCACTGTGAGATGATCTCTTCATTCCAAACAATGAATCACAAGAAAAGTTTTCAAAGGGACATAGTCAACCTGCTCTGTATCAACCTGCTCTGTATTCACATTAATTGGAATTCTGTCCAGCTTATACTTGGTATTTTTGCTTAGATAAGGCAAATGATTTCAAGAAATAAGCAGAAACAATTCTATTTTGAAATTTTGTAATTGTAGAGTGTAGTTCACATTTTAAAACAACCACGTCCATTACACATCAGAGAGAAACTGGTATGGTCAGAGGAGAGCCTCTCTTTTTTTTTTTTTTTTTAATAAAGGCTTTTCTAGAAATGAGCATAACCATTTTAAAAATCATTTAGTCTCATCCCCAATACACAAGGGTCTGTCTCATACTGCTAGTTTGTGTGTTTTTCTCTTTTTTTTTTTGCTGTTCTCAAGCATTTGGACATAATGAGTGTCCTGATCCTGGAATACCAATCAATGCAAGGCGGTTTGGGGACAACTTTCAATTAGGAAGTTCGATTTCAGTTATTTGTGAAGAAGGATTTATTAAAACCCAGGGAACAGAAACAATTACGTGTATTCTTATGGATGGAAAAGTGATGTGGAGTGGACCAATTCCAAGATGTGGAGGTAAGCACAATGGTCAGTGAAAAATATAATTCCATCATAACTATGCACTAGAAACCATAACAGGAAATTCATTGTTCTACCAGGACTCTTGTAATCTTAAAATATTATTTAACATTATACTTTAGACATATAGTATGTAGTTAAATTACACTTTTAATATTTATTTTTTTATTTTTATTATTTTAATTTTTAGAAATCTTTTAGAAGCTCCCTTTAAAAGGAGCTCTTATTAAAAGATACACATTAAGAAATAGTAGATATTGGTTGCATGTGTAGAGTACCTTTAATATATTTCATAGTTACAGCTGAGTACACTTTATAGTTTCCAGTCATATTTTTCTTGGTCTTTTAACTATTCATGGTATAAATTAAATTTATTTTTAAAAAAGCATTAACTATTATTAATCATAATAAATAAATTTATGCTAAAGCACCCATTATTTAAAATGTATAATTTTTGTAGGCATAGTTTACTAAACTTTTTTTTTTCAATTTTGATTTGCCCAATAAAATGCAGTCAAGAAAGTTCAGGACAAAATATATGTGTGTTTTATATATCTATATATACGTACACTATGTTTGGAAGTACCTATATATCTTTGAATATATAAAGTCGCATAAAGTCACAAATTATATTGGTAAGAAGGAAGGCTGATCATCTTAAAGATAAAACATATCAAATATATAGCGTTTCAATATAGAATCTATAAGATCGCTGGGGGGGGTTATTTAGAATTGTCACAGTAGGAAGTAACATTCTGAATTCTATTTTTCTCCTACTCTAAGGTTACACATCCATTTTATTAAAAAATATATAAAAGGACTTTTACTAAGACAGATGAACTAGAGCCATTAAACACCCTTTAGTAGATCACCATGTAGTGATCAGGTGACAATTTTAAGTGGTTTCTTCTTTTTCTTGCTTTCCCAATTCTTCTTGTTAGCTGTGCCCAAACTGACATTGGAACCTTTGTTTTCTCAATTTCTAGCTGGTAAATTGAGAATATTTAATATATAACAGGCTTAATTGAATAATACAGCTATTACTTATAAATGTTGAGTTTCATTGAATTGAACATTTTCATAATGTCTCATGATGAAGTAATCCAGACCATGCAATTAAGTTTTCCTCTTAGCCCCTTCAATTAGCATCTCCCTCCGCTTCTAATCACCTTCTCATTTGTAACATCAGGGGGCTGAACTAGATGACTTCACTGTTCTTTTCCAAACCTCAAATATTATGGGCTTACTAGGGGTTACCCTGACAATGGCTATGACTATGTTATTATGTTTAAAAAACATAATGGAGTTGCACAATACAGGACTAAAATAAAAAGAGAAACATGAAAGTAGTGTTCAATTTTTTCCATCATACTTTGCCCTGGAGCTCATTCGTTCTTTTAACCAAAGTTCCCGACCTAGACTTGGGGAATCAGTCAGGAAAGCCTACATTGGTATTTGAAGGAAAAGTAGGAGATAAAAGTTTGTTTCAGGCAGAAGACATATCACTGGTTCAATGTGACTGGAGTGAAGGATAGAGGGACAGGGTTTGATGAATACAGAGACCTCTGAAGAATGAAATGCTTTGTAAAGAGTGCTAAGCAGATTAAAAATTATCCTGTGGCAACAGGAAGCTACCTTAGTTTGGAAGTGACATGACCTGAGCCTCTCCCTCCCCTGCACTGGGAGTTGTGTACAGTTTCAGTAGACAGGCAGAGACTACCTCCAGATAATTGAATCTCGTTGTATTCTCGCTTGCCTAACTTGGGTGTTGGTTTAGGAGCTGCTTGGTGCCTAGCTGCATGGGGTGGTAAAAATAATGAGGTTGACATCAACGAGTCATTTGATGAATTGCTGCTTTATTTGAGAGAGCAATTTCAGTGAGATTTTTCACCATGAAAAATGAATGGTGTTTAACTTTTAAAAATAAGTGAAACAAAATATTCAGAACTAAGTTGGCACAGGCCAATAGGCCCTTCAGACATCCTAAAGAGAACTTTATAAAGTTCCCAAAGGAGAAGAATATTTTTTTCTGCATATGTGAGTGGAATTACATGCAGTTGGCTGGCTCACCTGCCAATTCCTGGATCCAACATGAGGTAGGAACATCACCAAGGATAAGGCTGGAGCCAGGGAAGGCAGAATGGTAGTGGGCTGGAAGTGATCATACAATGGCACTTGCCAGATTACCTGCCACATCCCAGGCTGTGTTTTGAGCCATGTTCCACCCAATAAAGCAGACTAATTTCAGCTCCTGTATAACTAACTCTGATGGGTTTCATTTCTAAGACTCTGATTAAGGTTTGTAAAGATTTCCTTTACTTTTGCCTGAATTCTACTTTGGTACTAATGAGAAGAGCCTGAGACTAGCTGAGGAAAGCTTATGTTTTTCTCTTCCTAAGTTTTTTTTTTTTTTTTTTTTTTTTTTATCACACCACTTCCTCCCCCATTCCCCAGGCTGCCACATAGCCACTCCAACTTACACAAAGAATTATGTCTGGAAGCTCTCTCTGCCTATAGTCTTTGTTCTTTAGACCTTCCATATTTTGACAGAAAAGTTTTGCTTATTATTTATTATAGTTTTTCTTTTGGGACTCTCTCACAGCTTCCAATATATGCTTAATATTTTAGCTAAAACTTTTTTTTATTATCATCGTATTAAACTCTTTATATAGTGAAATATGTACATGTTTATGTATTCTCATTAATACAGATAACTTTCTACTTTTATTTTCTTCACACAAAAAACTCCAAAATCAAATGTATTGTTAAAAATTGCTAATATGCATGGATTGCTGTGTGTTAAAATTAGAAAACAGAAAGAAATTGTTTTAATCAGAATTTATAGAGCAAAGGAAGTCACTATAAAATGTTTTGATAAGAAAACCCGGGGCTTCAACTCACTTAAAGATTGCCTTCTCCCCACAACTCCTCTCTGTCACAGTAGTGTAGAAGTTTAGGCATATTGGCAAATTAGTGATCCACCCACATCCACCAGTCTTCAACCCCTAAAACTGTGGAAAATCTTTGAGAAAAGTGAAAAGAAACTTTCTGTCTGCCATAGGTCTTGAATAAGAATTCTTCAAACCAAAAGGGAGAAATGAAATCACATATGTTGCAGTTCTGTGATCCCCTAGCTGAACTTAGATTTATTTCGGGAGGCTTAAATACAATTGTTAACAGAATTGGGTTATACATTTTATTCATTGACCTGAAGTTCAACACTGATACATTAGCTAAGGATAGATTTAGGCCATCTTTGTAAAAATTTGAACCTTTTTCTTTAGAATCAGGTGATCGAATTTCCTCATGAGGAAGAAAGATTTGATGCTTTATAAAGTCTTGTGATCTTTCAGTTTTGCTAATTGAAAACAAAATACATTAATTTTTATAATTAGCATTGAAACCATTTACTTTGAATTCCACAAACTGTCTGCCTAACTCAATTTAGTAACAATAAATGACTCTTTCACCCACACCTAGACAGTAGCCTGAATATGACTGGCTCTATCTAGGGCCAGTCTCTGCATGGTGACTTCAAAGACACATCCTAAAACCATGAAGAATAGTGTGAATGGTTATCATAGATCTCGTTTAATGGTCTGACACAGGGATTTTCATGATTTTCTACCTAGAAATCTTCCTAAAAATCTTCTTCCTCTTTCTCCACCAAAGCTTCGCACTCACAGCAACTGCATAAACACTCTCCTGTTCTGCTGTAGTCCCCTCACATTCATTCATTCTTCACACAGCCCAAGCGCCCTATTGGGCACCTTGTGAGCGTCCTCCATAAATTCAGGAAGTGCAATTTTCTTATAAGAATCTTTCCCCTTGGAATTCCTTCTTTCTTCACTTGTTTTATGTGATCAGAATTATGTGATCAGAATTCCTTTCAGGGACCTCTGAGGGCATTGCCAGGCTCACCCACCTGTATCCTTCAAAGTTGCTTCTATCAGCCTTGGTTCTAGGAAATTTGGAATAGGGAGGGAAGGGGCAACCTTAAGTACATTTGGATTTATTTCTCTCTTCTCCTGTGTGTGTGTGTGTGTGTGTGTGTGTGTGTGTGTGTGTGTGTATCTCCTGAAACACAGGTAAGATCGTGCTTTTACTCATTTTTCTCAAAGGACTAGTGGGCTACTAGATTTTCTTTACTGCACCAAGCAATGCAAACTGGAGTCAGCCCTTACCCACAAATCCTGGAATCTTTTTCCTCACACAGTAAAATCCCATAGGATTTCTAGTCACTGGAATATTCCTTGTGACTAATACTGCTACATAGAAGGCAACATTTAAGGTATAATATTTGACCCACTCAGAGAGGTTTCCTTAATGGCTTTAGGAAACCCACTGGTCTCTACCCACCTATTTTCTTCCTTTCCAAGGGCTAGCTCCAAAGGATTGAGACATACCTGCCTTATTGTCCATACCTCAAGTGATCTGAGCATCATTATTTGGCCTTCTGTCTTCATTGTCTCTTTTTACCATTTATAGTTTAAAGCCTATTTTGTCTGAGGCCTTCTTTCTTAAGTACAGTCATCATTAACTTATTTTTCTCAGCTTTGATTCACTTTATCAGATGCACGGGACCCTTTGTAGTGGGGAACGAGTCTATGGTTAGATGGTAAATTGGCTTTAAGTCTTCTCTGTCATGAACTTTTTACAAGTGCTCCTGGTCCTCCAATCTTTTGTTTGTACCTTTTCCTAACTATCTTGTTTTTAAATATAGCTATGAGTTTACTGCATATCCAGAACATATTGTTCCAGCGCTTGCACTCAGCTCAAATTCATCTGGATACTTATGTCCTCTAGTTTGGTGAAGCCAACTGCCATAAGATGGAGGTTTTGATGGATCTGAGTCCACTAATAGATCCAAATGCCCAATGTCATAACCTCAAATGCTTACAAGAGCAAGACGGTAACAGAAATAAATTACATGGGCTGAATAAAACAGGCTATCTCACAAGCAGTGAGCAATGTCATATAGAGTTTGCTGTTTTATAAAGCAGGACAATTGGACATACATTATTTTCTGTCTCTGTTGCATATAAGGAAACTGTTCCTGGATATGAGGATTTATTATTCATTGGTGAATGTCATTATAAAAAAAAATGCTACCTAATTATACTCATGTAGACTGAAGGATGAGGAGGATTTATTTGCAGACCAAAAATGAGAGTTGGGTTAAAATGTATTCATTATTTCTTTATAAAATCTGAAATACATGCCATTTACATTTTAAAATCAAATGTTCCTTAATAAAGTTATAAAATTATTTAACTGTTCATGAAAAATGTTGGACGAATCTAAAAATTGTATATTTTATTAAATTTCATTTTAATAAATATACTACTCAGGATCATTTTAGTCTCTCTTCCTGGTTTCTCTTCATTTCTGTGATCTCTGTTTGTATGTGTTCCAGAGCTAGGTCTTGAATATTTTCTCCTATTATTTCCACTCACTCTATTCATACTTTTCATCCAGTCTCCAGCTTTAAATAACACCTATGTGTTGATGGCTCTCAAATTTACATTCTTCTACTTCTCTGTCCTGAAGTCCAGACTCATCTATTCAACTTCCTCCTCAATATCTACACTTAGATGTTTAATAGGCATCTCAAACTTAGCCTGCCCAAAGCTGATCAGATTCCCCCAGTTACTCCAAACCTGATACTGCCACAGACTTTCTCCATCATCATTACTAGCACTCCATTCTTCCAATAATTCAGGCGAAAACTCTTGGGAGTAATTCCTGACTCCTTTCTTTCTATCATAACCATACACAATCCATCAGAAAAATCTGTTAGCTCTACCTTTAATACCTATATTCAAAACCCATCTACTTCTCACTTCCTTAACTGCTGACATCCTGGTCCCAGCAACCATCATCTCTGGCCTAGATTACTGCAACAGTCTTGTAACTGGTCTCATTGCTTCTGCCCTTGATCCTATTCAGTTCTGTAGATACGGTTTGTTATTCAGTTTACCCGTGCCCACCACTTAGTTTCTTCATAGTTATTTCTCTTATGGGACTCAGAAGGCCCTGATACGTATATACTATCTGCTTCTCTCCTCCTTTTTACCTGGCTCTTTGTCTCCCATGCCCTCTTCACTGTAGCTAGCAATGCCCTCTTTGATCTAAAGCAATCCCCTCAACAAAAATGGAAATAGAATATTGGCCTTCTGGATTACATGGTCATGTTCTTGAATATAATTAGGATGTAATACATTCATTGAACTGCTTTATGGATAAAGAGGATTATATTTAATAAAATACATTGGAAGACTCGGGTGAATGCTATTGGCTCAAAGTGGTTGATTTAATTAAGATGCTGAGTTAAGACTAACTGAAAGAAAGTTGTACCTTCCTTGTGAAGATTCATAATAATTTCTAATATTGTTATCATTGTAGCCTCCCTGAAAAGAAAAACAGTGAAAGCAAAATGCATGGCTAACAAGGTATACAGGAAAAATTTCCTGTTACTTTGGGAATGACAACTTATACCATACCAGCTAAGGAGAAAAATGTTGCAGTATCCCTGTCCATAAAAAATTGAGGTTCAGATACCTCCTTTGTGGCTTATTAAGTGGGTTCTAACTGACTCATTTCTCTCAATCATAACCTCAGCTATCCCACTGCCAGTTTATATAAGCAGCAAAAGAAAAGTGAGGGAAATCGAGATCTATATCTATCTACCTACTTACCTACCTACCTAAACTGTTGGAGTCAAAAGTTGTTCAGCTTTTCCTTTATCACCCCGTAGGAGGGAGGATGCTAGTCTCCTTCTCTTCAAAACAAGTTAAGGGGAAGGACTCTAAAAGAATCCCTCATAAGGGAATGCAGTTGCCTGTGAAAAAGAGGAACTAGAATCGCCAGGTGGATATCTGATTATACAGTGTACTTGCTGATCTGCCTTCTATGCTGAATGAACAAGAGAAAGAAAAGTGGTCAAAGCTGGCAGATTAAAGAGAGGGAAAGCTGGCTAGTTAAAATCATTTGGCAAGTCAATGTTGTGAGCTTCCTCTGCATCAAATGAATACCAAAGAAGGTACCCTGGCTTGGCCACTAGGTAAAAGAAACTCAACAACCAGAGACCATAGGATGTACTGTCAGGGGTGAAAGCAGGGAGGTAACTGGAAAAGGTTGATCTTCTCTTCCATCAGGAAATTTCCTGATAGAAATGAGAAGCCACCCTTCTAATTCTTGGCCTTTACAAAGAACTCATTTATTATCCTTATGGAAAGAACAAAACATTTTCCATATCTGACAAATAGAAAATCTCAGGGACCAGTTAGAGTTAGTGTGGAAACAGCAACAGTCAGGAGAGGACTATGACAGCACACTTTTCCTCATTTTAGCCCTAACACCCCACAGGAAAAAGAACCTAGAGGGAAGAGGAAGGAGACATGCTGAGAAAGGATACAGCACCTTCTCTGCTCCAACTGCTGAAGCGAATGGAGGAATGAATCATCAAGTGCTGGTCCTCCATCAGCACCCTCCTCCCCATCCTCCAAGGTGCTCAAAGATGCACCTTGGGTGGGTAGGCTTAGGAAATAAGACAGAATTTTAAATTGGATTGGGCCAAGTTTTTTAATACTGTAAGTGATGAGAATTTTCAAGTATGTGCCCAAAACTTCTTTAAGGAGAAGGAAATTTGTCAGTGCATGTGAAGGCAGTAATTAAGAAGGAAGGAAGGAAGGGAGGGAGGGAGGGAGGGAGGGAGGGAGGAAAGAAAGAGAAAGGAAAAAAGAAAAAGAAAAAAAGAAAGAGAAAGAAAAAGAAAAGAGAAAGAAAGAAGAAAGAAAGGAGAGAAAGAAACCAATTTCTGTTTTCATTCCACCGATTTCAGAATATTCCATAAAATGCCTACTCAAGCAAGAACTTCTTTGCCCTCAGTAGAGAACTCCCTGCATAACTATGGCTTAAGTTCCTTTTTACTGTAATGAGATATCTTAGAGAATTCCTTGAGTGAATAAGATGGGACTAGGGTCCCTGGAGGACTGTTTGACAGCAAGGCTGGACTTGCATGCCAATGAACTTACCCTTTGAGGATAAGGAATTTTTTCTTGAATCTCAGCCTCAAAGGGAAGGAAATCCTTCTCATTCACAGACGGTGCACTCTCTGGAGGGAGTTTGTTTGAGAGAGCAATTAGAGTAACAGTCTGATGCATAGATCAGAATATATTGTGGTTCTCATAGAGAGAATGTGTGTTCACACACATATACCTATTCATATCTCATAATAGACTCCTCTTTTAGTTACATATTAAGGTAATATTAAATTCCTAGAGGACTACCATAGGGAAAACTAATTTAATAGCACTCTGCAGGGTTTTGCTCCTAATTTCTGTGGAGCTGGGTAGGGGAAGGGTAGAAGGGGTTATAGAGATGGAAAGAGGTTCAGAGCTGTGATTGCTTGTCTGCATTCCTGGCACTTTAATTCCTATGTTTCTGACTTTCTCTTTTTATCCAAGATAGAGATGCAACTTGTTTCCCATAATTTTCTTTGAAACATCATCCAGTGTGTTGGGGTTAGACAGAGCAGGTGATTACTTACCACACCTATAACCAACCATAAAGCAAGTTTAAAAATTAAAAAAAAAAAGGAAAGAAATGGAACCTTCATTGTTTATAATCCCCAAGATCAAAGCCTAGTTCTTCTTCCAGTCCTCAATTCCCTTCTGAGCACCTAAGTGCCACTTCTCAGATGAAAGAGCACCAAAATTCTGAAGCATTTTTATTCAAAAGAATTTTAGCTGAATACAGTCTGAAACACTTCTGACTCTTCATACAGATCTTAAAGCATACTGGATATTTTGAATTTGTCCATTCTGAAGCAGGAGGGAAGGGGGCAGGGCACAACCTTTGAAAGAATGACATTGCCTGAGGACATGACATAAACTGATTAGGACCAAATGGGTACAACATGGCGGACAACTCAACTTCCACTAGACCTTGAGCCTCAGTATACACTCACTGTAACACATCAGCAAGCTAAATGACACACCCACAGGCACCATGACAGTTCCAAGGCCAACCATAAGGATCAAAAAGTGGGCGGTGGCCCAATTCCTGGAAATCCCCACCCCTTCCTGAAATAGCTGGAATACTCCTCCCACTCATTAGCTTATGAAATTACCCACCCCTATAAAAACTGACAACCCCATACCCTGATGCCTTTCTCACCTTCTGAGATGGCCCACACTCTATCTGTGTAGTGTGTTTCTCTCTAAATAAATCCACTTCTTACCTATCACTTTGTCTCTCACTGAATTCTTTCTATGATGAGACATCAAGAACCTGAGCTTCATTAAGTCCTGAAACCAGGTGTGTGATCTCAGTTGGAAGACTGTGGGTTTTGGCAGGGTTCAAGTCTGAGCTACGTGGGTGCAAGTCCCAATCAGGGTTTCGGCCAGCTTTGAGTCTTGGATGCGTGGGTTCAAGCCCCAATCAGGCTTTTGGCTGGGTTTGAGTCCCGGCATGTGGGTTCAAGTCCCAATCTGAGGTGTATGGTTTCAATTCTACTCAAAGTAACACAGAAGTGAGTCATCACTCCAATCAAAATTATTTATAACAGACTTTCTTCAGGCCTTAGAAAAATGAAACAGGATAAATGAACTATTTCTACTTTACCATTTATATTTTGTTTTCATTATTTAAAATGGAGAGAAGTTAGTGGCAACAATCTGTATTTCACTAACAGATGGAAATTACCTCTTCATCCCAGGAACCTGAGTGATTATCCAGGAGCATCTTGGAGCTGCAGACTAGCCATATCCTCTTAGATTTTGTCAGCTTGGTCTGTGGGCCAAGAGCTATAAAATGACCTGTGGGATTGGAGTGGAGTGAGGGTTTTGTTAACAATGCCCTCTGGGTCCTACCTTATAATTACTAGAAGTGTTTTCTGCGAATCTGCCTTTTAACAAGTTTTTAATCTAAACTCACCTCTAGGTATCCACAAATGTTTGAAAGTAACCACTGCATGAAACCAAAAGTTCCTCTCCTCATTTTCTACCAACTATAAGCTTCAGAAACAGAAAACTACTTGACTTTCCCTCATACATTAGTATTGTTGTCAAACCTAAGTTTGTGTGCCCGATGCACAGCGAGGCCAAACAAACTGAAAAGTCAGAGTTTGGAGCACAGAAAGGTTTATTGTAAGGCCAAGCAAGGAGAATGGGCAGCTCATGCTCAAAAGACCCCCAACTACCTGATGTTTTTCAGGGAAGAGTTTTTAAAGGAAAAATTTGGAGTGAGAGCTGCAGGGTGTGTGACTTTCTTCTGATTGGTTGGTGGTGAGGTAACAGGATGGTATTCCAGGAATCTTGTGCTCAGCCTGGTTACCATCCTCCACCTGGGAGGGGGCCTTAGTTCCTGTAGAAGAACTCAAAGATGTATTATTATGTATACTGCTTGGGGAGGGACCAGGACCATGCTTTATTGCTGCACTGTTGTTTCTTGACTGCTTTTCCCTTGTGTCTCCATCTCCTCACTTCCCAGACTAATAACTCTTTGAATCTGCCCTTTGGAACTCAGGGAAAGTCTAGGAAGCTGAAGCTATTTTCCTACAAACAAGGAATTGGATATATGGAGAAGATTTTATACCCAGGAGGACACCACAGCATACTGCTTGGTTTCAGTATTTGTCACTTTATTCTTTCTCTGCTCTTTCTGTCCCTCTACCCCTATCTTCTATTCATTTTTTTAAAAATCAAACTCACCTCTGACAAAATCTCCTTCAAGAACTCTTTCTTAATGCCCTTGGGACGTCACCTGTCTCTCCCCTACATTTCCACCTATCTGGCTCAAGCATTTATTTATTCTTCATGTTAACTGTATCTGTCTTCCTTGTAGAAACTGTGTGTCTCCTGAGGACAGATATAATGTCATATAGATTTTTTTTAATTTAATCACCTGGCATAGTATCTTATATACATCAAAAGCTAAATAATTTTTTGAATTAATAAATACATGAATAATAAATAAATTAATGTTAGGGAAGCACTTAAAATTGTGTGGTTAGAATCTCAAATTTACATTAAAAACTTTGGGTTGAATATTCTATCCCTCTAACTATCCATTTGTCTTCATTAAACCTATTTTAGGGAGAATAGATATGCTTAAATAAATATGTCTTGGAAAATTAATCCAATACATCTATCATGGAAGTAGATTCTAACTTGGAATTTGAAGATTCGAATTTGAATCTCACCTCTGCTACTACCCAGATCTGTGTTTCTCATCAAGTCATATGTTTGATGATTTTTTCCCTTACCTGTAAAACTGGCATAAGAAAGAAACAAGCATTTTTATGCTACAAGCTTATTAAAGTAATTAAGTTAAGTAATGTATATAAAGCATACTCTAAACTGGAAAGTATTATGACTGTCTTAGTTGGTATAGCAGAAATGGCCAGCTGTTTAACTTTAAGCTCTTACTCCATTCATTATACAGAGTTGTAGGTAGGAAATAGCTACCCAGCTGAGGGACTTCATTTCACAGCCTCCTTTGAAGTTAGATATGGCCAAGTGAGTAAGTGGAAGTAATGTAAATAACGTCCAAGCTGTGGTCCATAAAAAGCATACATAGAGTGGTCCTCTATGCTCTGTTTCCTTTCCTGCCAGCTAAAATGGAAATGACTCCCATGAGAATCTAGAAAATCACCTGCTGAAATGGCTGAGGCTTTGTCATCCTGGGTCTTAAGAGACTAGAAGGTGGATGGCTGTTTTGCTGATAGGCACGCTTCATTGTACTGTCACATGAGTGTATCAAAGAAAAATTTCACTGGAGTTAAACAGGCAAGGAAGATTTTATTCAAGACTATTGCAGTAAGGAGGAGTGATTGAATTCAAATGCACTGAGGGAAGGTTTGTAAGGGCTGAGATGAGCTAGTGGTAAAGTAATGGAGGAAGTTGGGTGACAGGTTGAGAGTCTTGAAGAAGCCTGTTTAAAGTTTAGTCAAGATGAAGGCCATTTTGGTCAAGTGAAAAAAAACTACTGTGTTAAGCTACTAAAATTTAGGTATTTATTTATATTACCAGCTACAGTCATCTGAATTCACACAGTTAGGAGAGAGGAAGACCCAAACAGAAATAGTCCATCCCAGCCTTGCCCCATTGTTGTGTTATAATGCATAATGGTCAGTACCTACTTAAATTGTGTTAAATTAAAAAAATTTTTCAAAGGTTACATCTTAAACTTCTTTTATTTTCTTCTCTAAGTATTCACCTTAATCTTTCACTTATATTGAAGTCTTAACATCAGCCTATGTTGAAAATGACACATAATATAACTAAGAGCTCCAGATTCTATTTTCTGTTGTTTCTTGTGATATTTCACAGACCTTTTATCCTCAACATTGAATCTCATTATCTTTCCACATAAAATTCCTTCCTGTTTTGTGTTTCCTATTTTGGTGAATGGAATTATCTTCCATAATGTTGCACATGCCAGGGGCCCAATGACCAATTTAGACTCCATCATCTTGCTCTCTCATTGCATGTAATCAATAAATGCTTTTGAGTCTGTCTCCTAAATATCTCCATATTTAGCCCTTTCCTGTTACCACCATATATCAGAATCTGATTATACCTTCCTAGATGATTGTGACAGTCTCCTAATTGATCTCATCAACTCCAGGTACTCTGCTTCTAGTTCATTGTACCTGTAACTTTCATTTAAATGAAAATTGTATTATTTGTCTATATATGTTTATGTAGCCTTTGTCTACAATTTTTTTTAACATCTTTATTGGAGTATAATTGCTTTACAATGGTGTGTTAGTTTCTGCTATATCACAGAGTGAATCAGCTATACGTATACATATATCCCCATATCCTCTCCCTCTTGCATCTCTCTTCCACCCTCCCTATCCCACCCCTTGTCTACAATTTTTCATTTTTCTATGGTTTACTTTCCTTAATATAGCATATCAGGTCCTTTTTTTTTTTGTTTTTTGGGTTTTTTTTAGCCGCACTGCATGGCATGTGGGATCCTAGTTCCCTGACCAGGGATTGAACCCATGCCCCCCCACCCCCAGCAGAGGCATGGATTCTTAACAACTAGACCACCAGGAAAGTCCCATTAGGTCCTTTTCTACTCTTCTTCCTTCATCTCTTATCACTTCTTGATTCCCTAAAAAAGGTAACTGGCATTACTCAAAAACATGCTAATTCAGCATTCTACTCTTAAGCACATGCTGTTTCTTCCGTTTACAATATCCTCTCTCTCTTTTTCTCCTGGTGAATTCTGACTCATCCTTGAAGACTCAAATTAAATAGAATCTCTTCTGTGAAGCCTTAATTCCTGTCCTCTTCCAGATCCCTTGTCCCATGGACATATCTTTCTTATATAATTTATGACATTATTACCTTTTATGTTTATGTTTCTGTATTTTGCACATGGGCAGTGTGATAAAAGGAAAAAGAATATCTTAATTACATTTGTAAAGAAGTTTCTAGAGTCAAGTTACCTCTGTTCAAATCCTTGCTAGCTGATGTGCAAATTATTTAAATTCTCTACACATCAATGTTCTTACCTACATATGTGGTTGGATTATTTTGAGTATTACATAAAATAATACAAAGGACTTCTTACATAGTGCCTGGCACCTAGGAAACATTTGTTAAATGTTAGAAGTAGTACAAATACCACGTGGGTGCATACTTGACATACAATTGTTTGCTGAATGACTGAAATATGAATGAGTAAATGATGAATGAGTGAATAGGACTTGAAAATAAATCCCTGTATCTTGATCTCCTTTCTGTTTTCCATATGTTCCTAGTTTCCTTTGTTCAGTCAAAGATACTGTCTTTTACAGAAGGCTTTTTTAAACTACAGAATGTTTATACTTGGAGGTACACAAACTTTTAGGTGTTAAATATATAAGCATTTCTTAAATTTCAATAGGTACATATTTTTAGGCATTATGAAAAAATACAAATACATAAAGACAATGATTTTACAGATATTTTTGCTTAGGGCAAGTTTAAAGAAATCATTTAAGTTAAATTAAAAGTAAGTCTATTTAAAGAAAATCATTAATTATATAAGCAGTACATGGATGTGGCAAAATTGTAAGGTTTGGGCAACTAACTTTATTGCCTTTCTGTTTGTATTGTTATTCATGTTATAGTTAAGGTTCTCTTTACAAATTCAAATCTTTGTTATTTTTATTACTATTAGTTCTTTTAGCTTTCCAAAGCTTTTTCTTTTTCCTTTTTCTCTTGAACGTTTTCTTTACACTTGGTCTCCCCTTATTTTGCCCTGCACTTTGTCCCCTCCATGCTCTGCTGCTGTTGCTCCACCATAGCTTTTCTATGTGAACATCTTCCTGCCATGTGGCTGCTAGTCACTGTGATCATGAGGCTTTTCTTGACTGATCTGCACTTAGCATCTCTTTCTTCACTTAGGTTTCACACTCTCTTGGGGAAGCTGTCTCCATACTTTTGGGATAATAATTTTGTAGAGTTCCAACCCTATGTGTGAGAGAAAGAAGCCAGTTCAGAATGTTGTATGTTAATTAGGAGAAGACTCACTTTGTAGCAGGGCCACTATTTGGGAAAGTCCTTTCAGGAAACAGTCACCACATCTTTTTGCTACTCCTTTCCTTTAAAGCTCCTTCCTAACTCTGCCTCTTTAACATGTTGGACTGAGGGACCAGCTGAAATGCTTCTGGGTACTCTACTTTTTAATCTTTAATGGCCCATTGCTCAATTGCTAATTTTATGACTGATTACCTCTTTCAATCATGATTAGACTGAAGTGCACAGATACTTTCCTAGAACAATTTGAGTTGATAACATGTTAGGGATTTTTCTATATTTCCAGGACCTTCACTCACCAAAATACTTTACTCTGTCTTTTAAAATACGGTAATTTAAGTGACTGTTATGCACATAATTTTATTTTTGAAATACATAATAACCCTACAGGAAACCTAATTATGAGTCATCATAGCAAGGAAGAGTAAATAATCCTCATCAAAATGGTCTCCTTTGAAAGCTTTTTAAGAAACAAAATCAAATTCTACTAAGGAAGAAAATTTAGTTTTATATGAAAGTTCTTTCTCATACAAATAATAAATTTTGGCAATTTCACAGAAAATATTTTTCTCAAATGGACATTTTGTAGTAATGATTGATTCCTAGGCCAATTTATTAAATATTTCCTATTTTATTTGGGTTATATCAAATTACTTAAAGAATGAAAAAGTATAAAAATAGTGTCTAGAACAATAGGCTTTAGAAATTCTGTAAGGTAAAACTGGAAGAAACAAGTAAACAACAACGACAAAAATATAAACACATGAGGTAGAGTTTAAATGGAAAGAATTAAAGAAAATAAAAATATAACATTGTAAGTCATTGGGAAGGGTCTCTATCTAATGTGTTGAAAAGCCGATATAGTATACATTTGACTATTTTTCTTTCCAAATAATTTTCAATAATTCAAATACTCTTTGCTTCATTCCCCACCCCCCACCCCCACTTTGTATACCTCCTGAAGGTATAGAATAGGCTAATGTAGCTGGGCTTCAGAGTGAAGGGGAGAAGTTTGGAGTATAGGCTAGAGTGTAAGGCAATAGCTAGATCATTCAGGGCCTTGTTGGTCAACACAGAAAAATGCCATTTAAACGTGTTTGAGGTTTAAACAATTACTCTGGCCATAGTGTGGAGGATAGTTAGCATGGATGAGGAGACACCAATTAAGAGGGTCAGTTAGGAGGGTTTATACCAGAGATGAAATTATGGTAATTTAATCTGGTAGCTATAGAGATAGAGAAACAAGACTGGGCTTGAGGATGGGTTGGATATGAGAGTAAATAGTAATAAGGATAATGAAACTATGAAAGATGACTACTTCTAACTTTCTGGGCTATGCAAATCCATGGATGGTGGTTTCATTTACCAATATTGGAAATAATGGGAGAGGACTGGTTTTGAGGTCCTATTTTGTAAAAACTGACTTGAAAGTACCTTTGAGGCTTTCAGGTCTTGTGAACTTCGACAAGTTGTTCTTTCAACTTGGTTTATTTCTCTTCAAAATGAGGTGCTTACACTAAATTACCTTATCAGTACCTACTGGGATTAAAATGCTATCATTGTGGTTTCAATTGTGTATGAGTTTAGGGGAAAGCAGAAGACTAAATTCTTGAAATGATAAGCTGAGTTGAATCTGATGTTAAAGGGAGAGGAAATCAAGGTACCTGTCTAGGAAAGCAAATGGTATGATGAAACTGTAAATTGAAGGACATTATTCTGACAGCTGGATTGAAGCAAGAGAGAAATTAGCAGATGGGAAATCAGGGAAGAGACTGAATGAATGAAGGCCTAAAATTGTAATAGGGACTCTGGTAAAAGGAAGATCAAAGTTTTAGACACTGTATAGCATGAATTAACAGTATTTGATGCATAAATCAGAAAATGAAAGACAGAGAAACTAAAACTAACAGCTTATATTTTTTTCAAGTTTTGAAAATGATGGAGACACAAGAACGTATTTAAGGGATATAATTGGGAGACTTGAGTTTATCTGACATGCTGAGTGTGTAACTAAGCCATATTTCAGAAAGTAAATTACTTTTTTTAGGGAAAATAATCATTCAATAATAGAATGACAGGATGAAATTTTACTTTCAAAAACAATATTAAATAGCATTTAATATGTACATGCAAAAATTAATTTTAAAAAATACAGTTAGTACTAAAAATCTTTTCTGCAACTTGTTCTAAAATTTTTATTTTTACTTGTTCTCGATTTTATTTTTCAGCTCCATGCGGTGGCCATTTTTCAGCTCCGAGTGGATTGATTCTCTCACCAGGATGGCCAGGATACTATAAAGACTCTCTGAACTGTGAATGGGTGATTGAAGCTGAACCTGGACACTCTATCAAAATTACATTTGAAAGGTCTCTGCAAATATTTTTCTACTTAAAAAAAAATCATCTAAAAGAATAGTTGAGGTTCTGCATTTTACTTTCAATATTAATGTTTAATTTTATTACAGTAGTCAGTTGTTGGACATTGAGTGTTTCAGAATGTTTGCCCCTTTTAGCCTTTCAGCCTATTTTCAAGTTAATTTTCTATTTCCTTAATGCTCTATCAGTATGAATGAAATGTGCAAGATGGACCTTTTTTGATTCATATATATGCATACTACTCTGATATAAACCTATGACCTTTAACTTAGTAAGTTTAGTCATCCTATACTTTGAAGGGCCTGTGGATTCTGTTCTGCTAGATTCCGAAAGGCAAAGGTGCTGTAAACACACTTGAATTGATACCGTATTTCAACCTAAGACATTTGCTTATACATACTACCTATACCTATATACCTACACTTACAGGCCCTTCAGAAAAATGGCTGCATCAAATTAATGTAAATTAACGATTGGTCAGTCAAGTTTTTTTTTTCCTTAGGATAATTAGTATTACTGATCAAATAATCTATATCCTAAAAGATTATAATATTGACTATTAAAAATTTAAAAGAATGAATCTTCTGACTTGTGATTGGATCACTATTCTGAGATCCAAATAGAAGTATCTATATAATTTTTCAATTATATTGTTGACCCCTCTCATCTCCCAACCTTTTCTTAAAAAAAAAAAAAAAGTCCAGTAAACATTATAGTAAACATATAAATATATATATAATTTCAGAAGAATTTTGCTCTGATGATTGAATTTTACAAATATAACATGATCTTTCCCTGATTAAAGAGTTCCTTCATTGAATTAATCTATTCATGCTAGTGTAAAAACTTGAGAGGAAAACAGATTCTATTTTGACAGATATAAAATATGAAACATTTCACATGAGGTCACTCTGCTTTATTATGACTTACACAACTTTACTATGACTATATTAGTTTGCTAAGGCTGCCATAACAAAGTGTAACAGACTGAGTGGCTTAAATAACAGAAATTTATTTCCTCATAGTTCTAAAGTCTAGAAGTCTGAGATCAAGGTGTCAACAGGGTTGTCTTCTGTGGTTTTAGTCATTGGCTAATAGATGGCTGTCCTTTTCCTGTGTCTTCATATAGTCTTTCCTCTGTGTGTGTTTGTTTCCTAATCTTCTCTTATAAGGACACAAGTCATATTAGATTAGGGTCCACCCATATAATCTCATTTTACCTTAATTACCTCATTAAAAGACCTTTCTCCAAATACAGTCACATTCTGAGGTACTAGGGGGTTAGGACTTCAACATATAAATTTTAGGGGGACATGATTCAGCCCACAATAATAACCTACACATTAAGAAAATGGTTTTATTTAGAATAATTTGGCAGAGATTTTGTTATGATGTTAAAACCATATTCTTTATTCAGTGGTTACTGTGTTGCCATAGTAATTTTAGAGAAGCTTGAAAAACATCTTATTTATTCAGAATCAAATCTTTGTCAGATAACATTTTTCCATTAATGTGGGACCCAAATTAACCCACCTTACTGTATTACACAGAATTCTACTTGGTTTGGAGTATACCATATAACATCATATTACTGATCATATCATTGAATAATTTAAAAACTTATACTGATTTGTGTCAATAAGACAGAGATTTATAATGTATTTTTAATTTGTTAAATTTAGAGTATCACATTTGAAGGATTGGCATATCTGTCAGGTTATCACAATTGATCTCATATTTTTTAAAACTGCATGTATTAGGTTTAAGTGCATGATTTTAGTATTTGCCATTTTGGACTTAACATTATTTTGTGTCAGGAGTTATGATGTTAAGGTAATTAAAACCTCTTATATTTGCATAATTCATAACATTTATATCCATATAATTCTCACTAATCATCATCCTTCAATATCTAAATAAAAAGTTGAGCCCATCTCAGATACAAAGGTAAGTCTAGGCCCTCTTTATATTTTTCAGAGCTTTCCTGGGGATGCTTTTGTTCACTTCTGACTTTGAATTCCTGCTTTTAGAGTCATCTCAGTTGCGAGATCCAGAGGCTGTTGCCCTTTCTCAACTCTTTAGTCTGCTCTTTATTTGGATCACTTGGCTTCATTCTCACAAAAACCTTAGAACAAGGGATAACCAAAGAGGATTATTGCACAATCCAGAATAATTTAAGATTAAATAAACCTTCACTGTCCTAAAATTTTCCTGGTAATTCCCATCACTGGAACGATTGCATCTCTCTCTCCAGTTCCCTCTCCTTAGCCCAGACCCTTCCCCATCTCTATCTAGTCTTTTCCCTATCAGGATCTTCAGCCCTCATTTCCCTACTCCCTAGTTGCCCACTCCAGTATATAAAGGGTAAGTCTCAAAGTACCTGTTACTTAAGCAGAGCAATTTAACTATTTGTTGCTCTGAGCTTCCAACTCGGTGATGGATGGGATGATAGGGATGAATTTTGCCTTTCTTTCCAAACATGCAGATTAAGATTTTTTTCCCCTAAATCAGAAATCAGTTCTACCAAGAATTCATCCTTTCTCCACTTCCCAGATGACTCAAATTGTAGCCATCTTTAAATTTCAAAAAAAAGTTATATTCAATTTAGAAGCATTACATAAGCATAAAATAATATGAGGAAATTGTGTTATTAACAAAGTGCATTATTGTATTAAAAAGCATTCCCTGGTTTGTAAATGATAGTCATTAACCATCACTAAATAAATAAGTAACTTCTGATATCCTTCAGCCTTAGGTAGGCTATCTATTGATAGAATTGCCTACGTGAGAAGCAGTTAGATTGCAAAGCAATAGTTGTAATTTAGACCACCACACTTGTGACTTTTGATTTTCAACTTTTATTTGGAGTCACTATTTTCTCTGCCCAAAGTTCTTAATATGTATGTCCTATCTCTCCCAACGTGTAGTTACATGGGCCTCTTTGCTGTCTTGTTTAGATACCGTCAGATTTCTCCAAAGTGAATTAATGTGCACTGTAAAGGCAGTGCTTGAAGTCAGACCATTCCAAATTTACCTTCCGTAGGAAAAAATCTTTCCAGCCACTTTTTTTAACATCTTTATTGGAGTATAATTGCTTTATAATGGTGTGTTAGTTTCTGCTGTATAACAAAGAAAATCGACTATATGTATACATATATCCCCATATCCCCTCCCTCTTGCAAATCCCTCCCACTCTTCCTATGCCACCCCTCTAGGTGATCACAAAGCACCAAGCTGATCTCCTTGTGCTATGTAGCTGCTTCCCACTAGCTATCTATTTTACATTTGGTATTGTATATATGTCAATGCTACTTGCACCGTCCGCCCCAGGTTGCCCTTCCTCTTTCCTATGTCCTCAAGTCCATTTTCTATGTTTACGTCTTTATTCCTGTCTTGCCCCTAGGTTCATGAGAACAATTTCTTTTCTTTTTGTTTTTTTTAGATTCCATATATATGGGTTAGCATATGGTATTTGTTTTTCTCTTTCTGACTTACTTCACGCTGTATGACAGTATCTAGGTCCATCCACCTCACTACAAATAACTCTATTTTTTTTCTTTTTTTTTTCTTTTTTTTTTTTTTTAAACAGTTTACAGACTGCAGTGCTGAAGACACACTACTTTTTTTTTTTTTTTTTTTTTTAAACAGTTTACAGACTGCAGTGCTGAAGACACACTACTTTTTTTTTTTTTTTTTTTTAAAGATGTTGAGGGTAGGGCTTCCCTGGTGGCGCAGTGGTTGAGAGTCCGCCTGCCGATGCAGGGGACACGAGTTCGTGCACTGGTTCGGGAAGATCCCACATGCCGCGGAGCGGCTGGGCCCGTGAGCCATGGCCGCTGAGCCTGCGCATCCGGAGCCTGTGCTCCGCAACGGGAGAGGCCACAACAGTGAGAGGCCCGCGTACAGCAAAAAAACAAAACAAAAAAAAAACAAAAAAAAAAAGATGTTGAGGGTAGGAGTTTATTAATTAATTAATTTATTTTTGCTGTGTTGGGTCTTCGTTTCTGTGCAAGGGCTTTCTCTAGTTGTGGCGAGCGGGGGCCACTCTTCATTGCGGTGCGCAGGCCTCTCACTATCGCGGCCTCTCGTTGTGGAGCACAGGCTCCAGATGCGCAAGCTCAGTAGTTGTGGCTCACGGGCCTAGTTGCTCCGTGGCATGTGGGATCCTCCCAGACCAGGGCTTGAACCCATGTCCCCTGCATTAGCAGGCAGATTCTCAACCACTGCGCCACCAGGGAAGCCCCTATTTTGTTTCTTTTTATGGCTGAGTAATATTCCATTGTATATATGTGCCATATCTTCTTTATCCATTCATCTGTCAATGGATACCTAGGTTGCTTCCATGTCCTGGCTGTTGTAAATAGTGCTGCAATGAGCATTGTACTGCATGTCTCTTTTTGAATTATGGTTTTCTCAGGGTATATGCCTGGTAGTGGGATTGCTAGGTCATATGATAGTTCTATTTTTAGTTTTTAAGGAACTTCCATACTGTTCTCCACAGCGTCTGTGACAATTGACACTCCCACCAACAGTGCAAGAGGGTTCCCTTTTCTCCACACCCTCTCCAGCATTTATTGTTTGCAGATTTTTTCATGATGGCCATTCTGACTGGTGTGAGGTGATACCTCATTGTGGTTTTGATTTGCATTTCTCTAATGATTAGTGATGTTGAGCATTCTTTCATGTGTTTGTTGGCAGTCTGTATATCTTCATTGGAGAAATGTCTATTTAGGTCTTCTGCCCATTTTTGGATTGGGTTGTTTAATTTTTTGATATTGAGCTGCATGAGCTCCTTGTAAATTTTGGAGATTAAGCCTTTGTCAGTTGCTTCATTGGCAAATATTTTCTCCCATTCTGGGGGGTTGTCTTTTCTTCTTGTTTATGGTTTCCTTTGCTGTCCAAAAGCTTTTAAGTTTCATTAGGTCCCATTTGTTTATTTTTGTTTTTATTTCTCTAGGAGGTGGGTCAAAAAGGATCTTGCTGTGATTTATGTCAAAGAGTGTTCTTCCTATGTTTTCCTTTAAGAGTTGTATAGTGTCTGCCCCTACATTTAGGTCTTTAATCCATTTCTGAGTTTATTTTTGTGTATGGTGTTAGGGAGTGTTCTAATTTCATTCTTTTACATGTAGCTGTCTAGTTTTCCCAGCACCACTTATTGAAGAGGCTGTCTTTTCTCCATTGTATAGTCTTGCCTCCTTTATCAAAAATAAGGTGACCATATGTACATGAGTTTATCTCTGGGCTTTCTATCCTGTTCCATTGATCTATATTCCTGTTTTTGTGCCAGTACCATCTCTCTTGATTACTGTAGCTTTGTAGTATAGTCTGAAGACAGGGAGTCTGATTCCTCCAACCCCATTTTTCTTTCTCAGGATTGCTTTGGCTATTGGGGTCTTTTGTGTTTCCATACAAATTGTGAAATATTTTGTTCTAATTGTGTGAAAAATGCCATTGGTAGTTTGGTAGGAATTTCATTGAATCTGTAGATTGCTTTGGGTCGTACAGTCATTTTCACAATGTTGATTCTTCCAATCCAAGAACATGGTATAGCTCTACATCTGTTTGTATAATCTTTAATTTCTTTCATCAGTGTCTTATAGTTTTATGCATATAGGTCTTTTGTCTCCTTAAGTAGGTTTATTCCTATATAATTTATTATTTTGTTGCAGTGGTAAATGGGAGTGTTTCCTTAATTTCTCTTTCAGATTTTTCATCATTAGTGTATAGGAATGCAAGAGATTTCTGTGCATTAATTTTGTATCCTGCTACTTTACCAAATTGATTGATTAGCTTTAGTAGTTTTCTGGTAGCATGTTTAGGATTCTGTATGTATAATATCATATCATCTGCAAACAGTGACAGTTTTACTTCTTCTTTTCTGATTTGGATTCCTTTAATTTCTTTTTCTTCTCTGATTGCTGTGGCTAAAACTTCCAAAACTATTTTGAATAATAGTGGTGAGAGTGGGCATCCTTGTCTTGTTCCTGATTTTAAAGGAAACGGTTTCAGTTTTTCACCATTGAGAATGATGTTGGCTGTGGGTTTGTCATACATTGCCTTTATTATGTTGAGGTAAGTTCCCTCTATGCCTACTTTCTGGAGAGTTTTTATCATAAATGGGTGTTGAATTTTGTCAAAGTTTTTTTCTGCATCTATTGAGATAATCATATCGTTTTTCTCCTTCAATTTCTTAGTACGGTTTATCACATTGATTGATTTGCGTATATTGAAGAATCTGCATTCTTGGGATAAACCCCACTTGATCATGGTGTATGATCCTTTTAATGTGCTGTGGGATTCTGTTTGCTAGTATTTTGTTGAAGATGTTTGCATCTATGTTCATCAGTGGTATTGGTCTGTAGTTTTCTTATTTTGTGATCTCTTTTTCTGGTTTTGGTATCAGGGTGATTGTGGCCTCGTAGAATGAGTTTAGGAGTGTTCCTCCCTCTGCTATATTTTGGAAGAGTTTGAGAAGGATAGGTGTTATCTCTTCTCTATATGTTTGATAGAATTCACATGCGAAGCTATCTTGTCCTAGTCTTTTGTTTGTTGGAACGTTTTTAATCACTGTCTCAATTTCAGTGCTTCTGATTGGTCTGTTTATATTTTCTTTTTCTTCCTGGTTTAGTCTCAGAAGGTTGTGCTTTGCTAAGAATGTGTCCATTTCTTCCAGGTTGTCTTTTTTTTTTTTTTTTGCGTTATGTGGGCCTCTCACTGTTGTGGCCTCTCCCGTTGCGGAGCACAGGCTCCGGATGCGCAGGGTCAGCGGCCATGGCTCACGGACCCTGCTGCTCCGTGGCATGTGGGATCTTCCCAGACTGGGGCACAAACCCATGTCCCCTGCATCGGCAGGCAGACTCTCAACCACTGTGCCACCAGGGAAGCCCCCAGGTTGTCATTTTATTGGCATAGAGTTACTTATAGTAATCCCTTATGATTCTTTGTATTTCTGCATTGTCAGTTGTTAGTTCTTCTTTTTTATTTCTAATTCTACTGATTTGAGTCTTCTCCCTTTTTTTCTTCATGAGTCTGGCTAATGATTTATCAATTTTGCTTATCTTCTCAAAGAACCAGCTTTTAGTTTTATTGATCTTTGCTACTGTTTCCTTCATTTCTTTGTCATTTATTTCTTATCTGATCTTTATGATTTCTTTCCTTCTGCAAACTTTGTGAGGTTTTTGTTCTTCTTTTTCTAACTGCTTTAGGTGTAAGGTTAGGTTGTTTATTTATTTATTTATTTTTTGATTCTTGAGGTAGGATTGCTTTGCTATAAACTTCCCGTTTAGAACTGCTTTTGCTGAGTCCCATAGGTTTTGGAACATCATATTTTTATTGTTATTTTTTTCTAGGTAGCTTCTGATTTCATCGGTGATCTCTCGGTAATTTAGTAGCGTATTGATTAGCCTCCATGTGTTTGTATTTTTTACAGTTTTTTTCCTATAATTGATATCTAGTCTCATAGCGTTGTGGTCAGAAAAGATACTTGATACCATTTCAATTTTCTTAAATTTACCAAGGCTTGATTTGTGACCCAATATATGCTCTATCCTGGGGAATGTTCCATGAGCACTTGACAAGAAAGTGTATTCTGTTGTTTTAGGATGGAATGTCCTATAAATATCAGTGAAGTCCATTTTGTTTAATGTGTCATTTAAAGCTTGTGTTTCCTTATCTATTTTCATTTTGGTTGATATGTCCATTGGTGAAAGTGGGATGTTAAAGTGCCCTACTATTATTGTGTTACTGTCAATTTCCCCTTTTATGGCTGCTAGCATCTGCCTTATGTACTGATGTGCTCCTATATTGGGTGCATAAATATTTACAATTGTTATATCTCCTTCCTGGATTGATCCCTTGATCATTATGTACTGTCCTTCTTTGTCTCTTGTAATAGTCTTTATTTTAAAGTCTGTTTTGTCTGATGTGAGAATTGCTACTCCAGCCTTCTTTTGATTTCCATTTGCATGGAATATCTTTTTCCAACCCCTCACTTTCAGTCTGTATGTGTCCCTAGGTCAGAAGTGGGTCTCTTTTAGACAGCATATATACAGGTATTGTTTTTGTATCCATTCATGGGGTCTCTGTCTTTTGGTTGGAGCATTTAATCTATTTACATTTAAGGTAGTGATTGATATGTATGTTCCTATTTCCATTTTTTTAATTGTTTTGGGTTTGTTTTTGTAGTTCCTTCTCTTGTGTTTCCCTCCTGGAGAAGTTCCTTTAGCATTTGGTTTAAAGCTGGTTTGGTGGTGCTGAATTCTCTTAACTTTTGCTTGTCTGTAAAGGTTTTAATTTCTCCATCAAATCTGAATGAGATTCTTGCTGGTTAGGGTAATCTTTGTTGTAGATTTTTCCCTTTCATCACCTTAAAAATGTCCTGCCACCCCCTTCTGGCTTGCAGAGTTTCTGCTGAACGATCAGCTGTTAACCTCTTGGGGATTCCCTTGTATGTTATTTGTTGCTTTTCCCTTGCTGCTTTTAATATTGTTTCTTTGTATTTAATTTTTGATAGTTTGATTAATATGTGTCTTGGCGTGTTTCTCCTTGGATTTATCTGATATGGGACTTTCTGCACTTCCTGCCTTGATTGACTATTTCCTTTCCCATATTAGGGAAGTTTTCAACTATAATCTCTTCAAGTATTTTCTCAGTCCCTTTCTTTTTCTCTTCTTCTGGGACCCCTATAATTACAATCTTCGTGCATTTAATGCTGTCCCAGAGGTCTCTGATACTATCCTCAATTCTTTTCAATCTTTTCTTAATTTCCACTATTTTATCTTCCAGATCACTTATCCATTCTTCTGCCTCAGTTGTTCTACTATTGAGTCCTTCTAGAGAATTTTTAATTTCATTTATTGTGTTGTTCATCATTAGTTTGCTCTTTAGCTCTTCTAGGTCCTTGTTAAAGTTTTCTTGTATTTTCTCCATTCTATTTCCAAGATTATGGATCATCTTTACTATCATTACTCTGAATTCTTTTTCAGGTAGGCTGCCTATTTCCTCTTCATTTGTTTGGTCTGGTGGGTTTTTATCTTGCTCCTTCATGTGCTGCATATTCCTCTGTCTTCCCATTTTTCTTAACTTACTGTGTTTGGGGTCTCCTTTTCGCAGGCCTCAGGTTTGTAGTTCCTGTTGTTTTTGGTGTCTGCTCACTGTGGGTATGTTTGGTTCAGTGGGTTGTGTAGGCTTCCTGGTGGAGGGAATTTGTGCCTGTGTTCTGTTGGATGAGGCTGGAGTTTGTCTTTCTAGTGGACAGGACCACATCCAGTGGTGTGTTTTGGGGTGTCTATGAACTTAGTATGATTTTAGTCAGCCTCTCTGCCAATGGGTGGGTTTGTGTTCCTGTCTTGCTAGTCGTTTGGCATGAGGTGTCCAGTGCTGGTGCTTGCTGGCCACTGGGTGGAGCTGGGTCTTAGCATTGAGACAGAGATCTCTTGGGAGAGCTCTCGCCAATTTATTTTACGTGGGATCAAAGGGTCTCTGGTTGCCCAATGTCCTGAACTCAGCTCTCCCACCTCAGAGCTTCAGGCCTGACACCCAGCCGGAACACCAAGACCCTGTCAGCCACATGACTCAGTCCGTCGTCCTGTCATGAGGTCACCTGAGATCCAGGTGTCCTGTCAATGTCTCCTCTCCTTGGGTCCCAGAGACGCCTTAGGGGTCGCCTCCTGTCAGGGGCTTCCAGGTCATGTTCAGTCGCCTGAGGGCTAGGCATCGCATCTGAGTCATACAGGACGCTGAGCACTAGCCTTCTCTGCTCTAGAGTGTAGCGTTGAGGGCTTCAGCTGGCGTCTGAGGCCCAGGTTACTGTTTCCACCCAGGTTTACATGTGGGCCTCAGGTTTACTTCAAGATTCTCCAAACTCTTTTCTTTTACTCTGTTCTCAGTCTAGTTCCACTTGCTCATACGGGGCCGCGTTCAGAGGCCTCCCCCGCTGCACTTAAGACCAGAGTTTCTCATGGGCACAAAAGCATTTCTTTCCAGTCCTTGAAGATTGACTCTATTAGGTCACTCTTCTGATGCTCAGCAAGGCTACTCACTGCTCCAGTAGGCAGCTCATTCCAGCCATTTGTATAAGATGAAATGCTAGAGAGAAAAACCTTTTAATTTCTACGCATATGGTTTACCTAGTACTTTTTTCTCTGCCACTTTCTTATTCTCTTATCTGTTTCCTGAGACACAGATCTTTTAAATTAGGCTGGAAGGAAGAGAGTCAAATTGAAAAGTGATTTTCACTGTTCAGGTTTGTGCACAGCAACAGAAAACAGTTCTGTACATTGAACCATAACAGGCCTGGGGTGAGAAATGATTCTCAGAGTCCAAAGATTTTGGCTTCTCTCATGAGCATCACTGAATAGGACTTGTCAACTGTGCCTCTTTTCTTAATCCCTAAATTACCTGCTCAAGTATTTTACAAATCTCCTAACTCCTTCACTTCCTTGATACCAATATTTTTTTTCAGCTGTTCCTTGTTAATTAGCCCAAACACTGGAAGAATCAAGAGTTAGAATGCTTTGTGTATTTATTGACGGTATTTTCACTATTTTAGAGTAGACAAGGCACAGCTGTTTCAGTATATTTCTTTTGAATCATACTTTCTGTAACTAAGATAAATAAAGTCCCAAATTCTTTTAAATGTTCTAAACAGAAATGTTTGTTTGGGGGTTCGAATCCTCTATCTGCCCTTCACACACACACAAGCCCATAAGATTCTTGAGTTTGAGCTATTTGAAGGGAAAATTATTTAAAAATCTTCAATTTCCTTTCTATCTAAAGACCCTTAAGGGTGTGAGATATTGCTTTAGGGCTGCCCATACTCCATGTGCTCTGTCAGAAACTGTTTTGTTTAAAGTAATTCACATTTAAAAACAGCTGTTATGTGGTTAGAAGTAGCTCTGTAGCAAAACAATGAGCAACAATGTTCATCAAGTTAAAAATTATAAATGAGAATTTTATCCATTAGGTAGTATCATAAAATAGTCACTTTGAAATCAGAAATATGTACATCTAACACTTCCTTATTTAGTGACCTTATAATATCTTGGTGCTTCATTTCCCCCCTTAAGATTATTTTGAGAAAAAGTTATCATCTTTAAAGTATCCAACTAGAATTATGTTCTTAAAAAAACTAGTTCCCTTCTGATTTCCAGCTGAGCTCTTATAAGGACACTGGATGCAAACTCTTTAATAGTTCCTCTCATCCTGAGAATATTTTTTTTATAGAAGTTGTTTCCAAATAATGGATTGTATTTATTACAGAGTAACATAATTTGCTTTCTACTATTCATGAATAACCTAAATTAATTTGGTTGAAAATGAAATTTTAAAAGTCAGATAATATAATTAAGGTGGCTGCATAGCTATTTTGCAGGGTTTTTTTATATTCTCAAATGTCATGATTGCTTAGAATTAATCAACAGAAAAAACCCCACTAAAAACATTACAAATATATTAGCCATTAGTTGGCTTCTTCAGATTATCTCAAGTAGCTTAAGTCAATAAAATCATAAGGGCTCTCCTGGTGGCGCAGTGGTTGAGAGTCCGCCTGAAGATGCAGGGGGCACGGGTTTGTGCCCCGGTCCGGGAAGATCCCACATGCTGTGGAGCAGCTGGGCCTGTGAGCCATGGCCGCTGAGCCTGCATGTCCGGAGCCTGTGCTCCATAACAGGAGAGGCCATAACAGTGAGAGGCCCGCATACCGCAAAAAAAAGTAATAATAAATCTTAAGAATTACAATTTCCTATCAAAGCAAAACAAAATAATGTCACTACCAATGGACATATGTGTTTTCATTGTTTATATCTTCTTAACATAGCCAAATCGTTGTCTTATTCTCAGATTTGCAGAGGAATTTTTGCTTTGTATCTTCCCTCACTTCTTAAAGTTTCTCATTATTTTGCAGCTCCTAACTGAATTCATTTTACTAGTAATAATCCTAAACCTGTCTTTCTAGTCACTTTCCTGTCCTTAGCTCCTTGACCACAAGCTATCAGTATCAGTCTTCCTGAGTGCAACTTTTAAAATGAGAACTATTTCAGTTTGGTCAGAATGGTTTTGGATTACACAAAGAACATTTTAAAAGACACCAAAAATTGAGTAAGATTAGGCTCAATTTCATCTTTAATATCATCTAGTGGCTCCATAGTATTCATTTATGATAAACAATAATGTCATAAACAAATGAACACTAGATTGAGGCAATTCATGAGAAATTTATACAACTATCTTAAAATACAAAATGAAAGAAATTCAAATTATTGTGTAACTCTATTCCATTTCCCCTGTTATTATAATGTATTTTTATTGTTCCTTGAGGCAAATCTGTGATGATTTTCTTTTTAAAGATTCACTCCTACTTAACAATGTTCTCTGCATCACCATTTAATGTTGCTATTTTATTAAGAATTAAGTCTCTTTATGTTTCAGTTCAAAGTAATCCCTGACTCTTCAGTGCACTCTAATTTGGTTGTTATCAACTGACTAGCTATCAAAGTGAAACTGCAATTTCAATACTACAGTAGGGGGGAGATAGGTTCAAGATGGCAGAGGAGAAGGACGTGCTCTCACTCCCTCTTACAAGAACGCCAGAATCACAACTAACTGCTGAACAATCATCAACAGGAAGACACTGGAACTCACCAAAAAAGGTACCCCACATCCAAACAAAGGAGAAGCCACAATGAGACAGTAGGAGGGGCGTAATCACAATAAAATCAAATCCCGTACTGCTGGGT
Source organism: Hyperoodon ampullatus (assembly GCF_949752795.1). Lineage (NCBI taxonomy): Eukaryota > Metazoa > Chordata > Mammalia > Artiodactyla > Ziphiidae > Hyperoodon > Hyperoodon ampullatus. The sequence continues at coordinate 53,330,228 of NC_136930.1, read as the reverse complement.
GGGTGACTCAGAGACTGGAGAACACTTATAGCACAGAAGAACATCCACTGGAGTGAAAGTCCTGAGCCCCACATCAGGCTTCCCAATCTGGAGATCAGGCAATGGGAGGAGGAATTCCTAGAGTATCAGACTTCGAAGGCTAGTGGGAATTGATTGCAGGATGTTGACAGGACTGGGGGAAACTGCACTTTTGGAGGGCACACACAAAGTAGTGTGCTCATCAGGACCCAGGGGAAGGAGCAGTGACCCCATAGGAGACTGAACCAGACCTACCTGCTAGTGTTGGAGGGTCTCCTGCAGAGGTGGGGTGTGGCTATGTGTCACCATGAGGACAAGGACACTGGCAGGAGAAGTTCTAGGAAGTACACTTTGGCGTCAGCCCTCCTAGAGTCCACCATTAGCCCCAACAAAGAGCCCGGTTAGGCTCCAGTGTTGGGTCACCTCAGGCCAAACAACCAACAGGGAGGGAACCCAGCACCACCCATCAGCAGACAAGTGGATTAAAGTTTTACTGAGCTCTGCCCACCAAAGCAACAGCCAGCTCTACCCACCCCCACTCCCTCCCATCGGGAAACTTGCACAAGCCTCTTAGATAGCCTCATCCACCAGAGGGCAGACAGCAGAAGCAAGAAGAACTAGAATCCTTCAGCCTGTGGAACAAAACCCACATTCACAGAAAGACAGACAAGATGAAAAGGCAGACGGCTACGTACCAGATGAAGGAACAAGATAAAACCCCAGAAAAACAACTAAATGATGTGGAGATAGACAACCTTCCAGAAAAAGAATTCAGAATATTGATACTGAAGATGATACAGGACCTTGGAAAAAGAATGGAGGCAAAGATCGAGAAGATGCAAGAAATGTTTAACAAAGATCTAGAAGAATTAAAGAACAAACAAACAGAGATGAACAACACAATAACTGAAATGAAAAATACACGAGAAGGAATCAATAGCATACTAACTGAGGCAGAAGAACAGATAAGTGACCTGGAAGACAGAAAGGTGGAATTCACTGCTGCAGAACAGAATAAAGAAAAAAGAATGAAAAGAAATGAAAACAGCCTAAGAGACCTCTGGGACAACATTAAACACAACAACATTCGTATTATAGGGATCCCAGAAGGAGAAAAGAGAGAGAAAGGACCCGAGAAAATATTTGAAGAGATTATAGTTGAAAACTTCCCTAATATGGGAAAGGAAATAGCCACCCAAGTCCAGGAAGTGCAAAGAGTCCCATACAGGATAAACCCAAGGAGAAACATGCTGAGACACATAGTAATCAAATTGACAAAAATCAAAGACAAAGAAAAATTATTGAAAACAGCAAGGGAAAAATGACAAATAACATACAAGGGAACTCCCATAAGGTTAACACCTGATTTCTCAGCAGAAACTCTACAAGCCAGATGGGAGTGGCATGATGTACTTAAAGTGATGAAAGGGAAGAACCTACAACCAAGATTACTCTACCCAGCAAGGATCACATTCAGATTCGACAGAGAAATCAAAAGCTTTACAGACAAGCAAAACCTAAGAGAATTCAGCACCACCAAACCAGCTCTACACAAATGCTAAAGGAACTTCTCTAAGTGGGAAACACAAGAGAAGAAAAGGACCTAAAAAAACAAACCTAAAACAATTAAGAAAATGGTAATAGGAACATACACATGGATAATTACCTTAAACGTGAATGGATTAAATGCTCCAACCAAAAGACACAGGCTTGCTGAATGGACACAAAAACAAGACCCATTAATATGCTGTCTAGAAGAGACCTACTTCAGACCGAGGGACACATTCAGACTGAAAGTGAGGGGACTCATCAAGACTCATCAAGAAAAAGAAGGAGAGGACTCAAATCAATAAAAATAGAAATGAAAAAGGAGAAATCACACCTGACACTGCAGAAATACAAAAGATTATAAGAGATTATTACAAGCAACTCTGTTCCAATAAAATGGACAACCTGGAAGAAATGGACAAATTCTTAGAAAGGTATAACCTTCCAAGACTGAACCAGGAAGAAATAGAAAATATGAACAGACCAATCACAAGTAATGAAATTGAAACTGTTATTAAAAATCTTCCAACAGGGCTTTCCTGGTGGCGCAGTGGTTGAGAGTCCACCTGCCGATGCAGGGGACATGGGTTCGTGCCCCGGTCCAGGAAGATCCCACATGCTGTGGAGCGGCCGGGCCCATGAGCCATGGCCACTGGGCCTGCGCGTCTGGAGCCTGTGCTCCACAGGGGGAGAGGCCACAGCAGTGAGAGGCCCGCATACCGCCAAAAAAAAAAAAAATCTTCCAACAAACAAAAGTCCAAGACCAGATGGCTTCACAGGTGAATTCTATCAAACATTTAGAGAAGAGCTAACACCCATCCTTCTCAAACTCTTCCAAAAAATTGCAGAGGAAGGAATACTCCCAAACTCATTCTATGAGGCTGCCATCACCCTGATAACAAAACAAGACATAGATACTACAAAGAAAGAAAATTACAGACCAATATGACTGATGAATATAGATGCAATAATCCTCAACAAAATACTAGCAAACAGAATCCAACAACACATTAAAAGGATCATACACTATGATCAATTGGGATTTATCACAGGGATGCAAGGATTCTTCAATATATGCAAATCAATCAATGTGATACACCATATTAACAAATTGAAGAAGAAAAACCGTATGATCATCTCAATAGATACAGGAAAATCTTTTGACAAAATTCAACACAGATTTATGACAAAAACTCTCCAGAAAGTGGGCATAGAGGGAACCTACCTCAACATAATAAAGGCCATATACGACAAACCCACAGCAAACATCATTCTCAATGGTGAAAAACTGAAAGCATTTCCTCGAAGATCAGGAAGAAGACAAGGATGTCCACTCTCACCACTATTATTCAACATTGTTTTGGAGGTCCAAGCCATGGCAATCAGAGAAGAAAAAGAAATAAAAGGAATACAATTTGGAAAAGCAGAAGTAAAACTCTCACTGTTTGCAGATGACATGATGATACTATACATAGAGAATCCTAAAGATGCCACCAGGAAACTACTAGAGCTAATCAATGAATTTGGTAAAGTTACAGGATACAAAATTAATGCACATAAATCTCTTGCATTCCTATACACTATGGATGAAAAATCTGAAAGAGAAATTAAGGAATCACTCCCATTTACCATTGCAACATAAAGAATAACATACCTAGGAATAAACCTACCTAAGGAGACAAAAGACCTATATGCATAAAACTATAAGACACTGATGAAAGAAATTAAAGATTGTACAAACAGATGTAGAGATATACCATGTTCTTGGATTGGAAGAATCAATTTTGTGAAAATGACTATACTACCCAAAGCAATCTACAGATCCAATGCAGTCTCTATCAAATTACCAATGGCATGTTTTACAAAACTAGAACAAACAATCTTAAAATTTGTATGGAGACACAAAAGACCCCAAATAGCCAAAGCAGTCTTGAGGGAAGAAAATGGAGCTGGAGGAATGAGACTCCCTGACTTCAGGTTATACTACAAAGCTACAGTAATCAAGACAATATGGTACTGGCACAAAACAGAAATATAGATCAATGGAGCAGCAGAGAAAGCCCAGAGATAAACCCACGCACCTATGGTCAACTAATCTATGACAAAGGAGGCAAGGATATACAATGGAGAAAAGACAGTCTCTTCAATAAGTGGTGCTGGGAAAATTGGACAGTTACATGTAAAAGAATGAAATTAGAACACTCCCTTACACCATACACAAAGTAAGCTCAAAATGAATTAGAGACCTAAATGTAAGACCAGACACTATAAAACTCTTAGAGGAAAACATAGGAAGAATACTCTTTGACATAAATCACAGCAAGATCTTTTTTGATCTACCTGGTAGAGTAATGGAAATAAAAACAAAAATAAATGGGACCTAAGGAAACTTAAAAGCTTTTGCAAAGCAAAGAAAACTACAGACAAGACGAAAAGACAACCTTCAGAATGGGAGAAAATATTTGCAGATGAATCAATGGACAAAGGATTAATCTCCAAAATATATAAACAGCTCATGCAGCTCAATATTAAAAAAAACAAACAACCCAATCAGAAAATTGGCAGAAGACATAAATAGACATTTCTACAAAGCGGACATACAGATTGCCAAGAAGCACCTGAAAAGCTGCTCAACATCACTAGTTATTAGAGAAATGCACATCAAAACTACAATGAGGTATCACCTCACACCAGTTAGAATGGGCATCATCAGAAAATCTACAAGCAACAAATGCTGGAGAGGGTGTTAAGAAAAGGGAACCCTCTTGCATTGTTGGTGGGAATGTAAATTGATACATCCACTATGGAGAACAGTATGGAGGTTCCTTAATAAACTAAAGATAGAATTACCATATGACCCAGCCATGCCACTCCTGGGCATGTACCCAGAGAAAACTGTAATTCAAAAAGAGACATGCACCCCAATGTTCATTTCTTTGCTATTTACAATAGCCAGATCATGGAATCAACCTAAATGCCCATTGACAGACACATGGACAAAGAAGATGTGGTACATATATACAATGGAATATTACTCAGCCATAAAAAGGAACGAACTTGGGTCATTTGTAGAGACGTGTATGAATCTAGAGACTGTCATACAGAGTGAAGTAAGTTGGGAAGAGAAAAACAAATACCGCATATTAGCGCATATATGTGGAACCTATAAAAATGGTACAGATGAACCGGTTTGCAGGGCAGAAATAGAGACACAGATTAGAGAACGAATGTATGGACACCACGGGGGGAAGCAGCAGGGGCTGGGGGGAGTGGTGTGATTAATTGGGCCATTGGGTTTGACATGTATACACTGATATGTATTAAATGGATGACTAATAGGAACCTGCTGTATTAAAAAAAAAAAAAAAACTCCTGAAAAAATAAAATATATATACTACAATCGAGTGACTACCAAACAATCAAATAATGGATTCACAATGCGTAATTGCCTGATCATTTTTTTAAAGGACATAACGTATTCCTATACATTTACTACTCTAAATCATATTATTGGAAAAGTTATTTTTAGACAAATACAGTATATTCCAGGTTGCAAAATAAAAAGTAAGATAAACTTATGAAATCCATTCATTTTACTAAGTCTTGCTTAATAGGATGTAACAGTGGTACAAATCTAAAAATATTTCATTTGTCTTTCTTAAATAGCATTAAATTATACACTTTATTTTGACTACTTATGTGCCATGTTTATAATCATATCAGAGATTTTATAATGAAATGAAGTTTCTAATTTTTAAATGTTTCTTTCAATTTGTTTTAACCAGGTTTTGAGTTCTATTTGTTTTAGTTTTGTTTTTTTAAGGAAAAATGTAGTTTAATCTTGTAATACTGGAACAGACTGGTAGGTATGATAAAGTGATTATCTGAAAATTGGTGGACATTTCAACTGATAATTATTTTTAAAAGTGTACTGAATATAACTAGTTGCCAAAAAATGTGTTGGAAGATATATTCTAAAAGGGTGAAAATGCATGGTTAGTACTGAAATATCCAAGTATATTGAGTACTTTTTTTGATAAAGTTGATAACAGCCCTAGAGAAAAGAAAGTATTGTTTTCTTTAAAATAAATTCATTCTTTCATTTATCCAATAAGTACTTACCGAGTGTCTGCTATATGCAAAACATCAACAAAAACAGAAACTGTCTGAACTCATGGAGCTTATAGACTCTTAAAGGAGACAGCCGTCAAACAAGCAAACAACTGTGATTAGTGTCACAAAAGTCACAATAAATTGTGGCCATATAGTAAAACTAACCTACATTGCGAGGTCAGGGAAGGGCTTCCTGTGGACCAATTTAAGCTGAAAGCCGAAATATGTATAGGAAAACCTTGGTGAAGTCAGGAAAAGAATGTCCTGGGCTGCAGTTTCATTATGGGAAGTGAGTAAGATGCTCAACTGTTCATGATTCCACGTAGTTTTTTTTTTTCCGCAACTAAGATTTCTGATCCAGATTCAGACTGTGGTATACTCCTGAAGTGCAAGGAAGGAATACAAAATTTTATTTTATTATGAATATGTTATACATGTTAAAAGTAGCTCTGTGTTCAATACAGTTTATAAAATAATTGTATCTTTTAAAAAAATTGAAAACAATAGCAATAACAGCCAAAAATCTAAATAAAAATTGTATAAAAAATTTAATGGCCAAAAGAGATTTATCAAAAATCAAAATAAAACAACTATATGAAGCAGAGGTCAGATTTGAAGTATACTGTTAAGATGAAATTCTGATGATCTGATTGAAGATAAATATAGTAATCACATAGTTTTCCATAGAAATGAGGAAAGCAAAAGAAAGATGACTCCAAAAACATGCTTGATTAATGAAAAGGCCGTTTATTTACTGAAGATAATCTGTAACATTTGAAAGAAATCTTACTTGCGAACAACAAGTATGTACTCATACTTTTTAAATGAAAATTGTCCATAGGAATAAGAGCTTATAACTTTGGTATTCTTAAATAGTGGGTCCTTAAATGATATATAAGATATTAGAAAAGCTTAAGAAAATTGTATATAAAGCTGGTAAAGGGCTTCCCTGGTGGCGCAGTGGTTGAGAGTCCGCCTGCCGATGCAGGGGACACGGGTTCGTGCCCCGGTCCGGGAAGATCCCACATGCCGCGGAGCGGCTGGGCCCGTGAGCCATGGCCGCTAAGCCTGCGCGTCCGGAGCCTGTGCTCCGCAACGGGAGAGGCCACAACAGTGAGAGGCCCGTGTACCGCAAAAAAAAAAAAAAAAAAAAAAGCTGGTAAAAATTATAAGTAATAAGTTAAATAACAATCTAAAGTGTTATTTTCCTATGCAGTGTTATTCTAATAAATATATTTTCACATATGTCTCTTAACCTTAGATTTCAGACTGAACTGAATTATGATGTTCTGGAAGTTCATGATGGGCCAAATCTTCTGTCACCCTTGCTTGGATCTTACAATGGCACACAGGTGCCCCAGTTTCTATTTAGTAGCAGTAATTTTATATACCTTCTATTTACAACAGACAATAGCCGTTCTAATAATGGTTTCAAGATTCATTATGAAAGTAAGTAATGCCCACATGTTTTTTGATCTCCTTATTCTGTTTTCAGTACTTTTGGTATTACCATTGTATCATTAAGAGAACTAGGAGATTTATTAAAGAAAGGAAAATCAAAGCTTTCCTTGACCTATGAGAATACTAATAAGTTACAAGTTGTGTGTTTTAGTAAATTCTGTATTAGATTTTTTCCAACAATATCTATGTAATATCATTATGAAGGGAAATACTAAGGAAACGTCAGAAATAGCAAATAAAAAATCTTAAAAAATGAGTTCACATAATAGTTATTTGTGCTGAAAAGCCAACAATAGGCAGTAAAAGGCAGTCTAAGATGTATATGAACATTGACAAATTCTTTTAGCATTTACTTCATAAATTCAATCATACTTTTATATTTTATTCATACTCATTGCATACATTTCCATTAAAAGTATTCAATTTTATTATTTTGTATGAAGTATTGAAAATTATATTAACAGTGAAAAGTAAAATATATACTCATATATATGCAGCTATGGCTAACATAACTAGCCAAAGGCTATATATTAAAACAGGCTCTAATTCACAGTGTTGGATTCAGTTTAGAATACTTAGAATACTTTACTTTTGTTTAGAAAGTCTAAAATATGTCTGATATATTTTTTTTAAATTGATGCTGGTATATGCATAGAAACGAGTCTCTGTTTTGTTTATAAACATCTGACATATTTAAACAAATATGGTTGTATTGTATATGATGCATGGTTGCATACATATATATATGTATGCAACATATGTACACATTTTCATCTAAAAATACATTGCCATATATCTTTTCATGAAAAACAGTTTTGGTGAATGTACCTAACAGTACATTTAAGATTACTGCAAGATATCTTTATATCAGTTTCAGATAGATATTATATCACTTCTTTTTATATTCAAGTCTCCTATGCCCCCTTCCCCCTCAGGAGAAAATTTCAGCATTTAAAATTTGTAACTTTATATTCCATGTAGGGTGTCTCTCTTCAGTAAATCTGGTTAGGCGCATGGGTTTTTAAAATCGTTAATATATATTTATAGCTATTTTCTTTTTAACCTTATCCACAATATTATTTAATTATATTAACTTCCCTTTATTTAGAGCTTTGTGGCATGGAAGTATATTTCCTAAACATTATTGTAAAATGCCACGAGAGGATTAACACATACTTGGGAATTCAAATGAATTTAAAGGACTTCAATTGAGATCTTTAATATTTATTAGTTAAAACTGAGTCAGAGTAGTCATTTTTTTTTAAAAATCTATTTCAAAATTAATTTTCACTAGCAATTAATTTGTATCAATATGCTAGAATGGGCAGACACCTTTTTCGTTTTGTCCATTGTTCTATCCTATGCCCGATATATCACATTCAGTCCCACTTCAACCAAGGTATGTAGTCCTAATCATGTTCTCAGACACAGGATTATTTTAAGGATTAAGTTAAACCATCATGCAAAGTGTTATTAAAAGTGTGGGGATTTTTGGGCTTCCCTGGTGACGCAGTGGTTGAGAGTCCGCCTGCCGATGCAGGGGGCGCGGGTTCGTGCCCCGGTCCAGGAAAATCCCACAAGCCACGGAGCGGCTGGGCCCGTGAGCCATGGCCGCTGAGCCTGCGCGTCCGGAGTCTGTGCTCCTCAAGGGGAGAGGCCACAACAGTGAGAGGCCCGCATACCGCAAAAAAAAAAAAAAAAAAAAGTGTGGGGATTTTCAATAAACTGACCCATCAGATTTAGTTCAGATTCTTGCTAAAACTGAACTAAGTGGGCCAAGGACAGAGCCCAAGGGCCAGACCTAATCATAAGAAGGACTTGGAGGAGCCTAAACAGTTTATCTAAGGCAGAGCCTTTATTACAGACAGCAAGTTTGTCACTTATAGGTCCTGGTGAAATAGTCCAAGTTATTATTGAGGGCTAGTGCCTAAATGGCAGAGTGGAGGCTAAGAAATGCTGAGGTTGATGAGAGGCACAACAGACATTGATTTTGGTCAAATCTGGCCAGGAGGCAGTGATTTTCAATTTACATTTGTTTACAAAAGATCATTTTCTTTCATTTTTATTCTAATTAGTCTTCTGGTTTACTTAGTAACATCTCAAACCCTTTCTTACCAAGAAAACAAATAAAACACCTTTTCTGTTGACACTTTCTTAATAAGTTTCTCAAGCTGAAGGAAACCAAACTATCTTCTTTACATGAATCATTCACATACCTCAAAATCAGCAGAGTAAAACTTTAATTATTATACTACTTAAAACATTAAAAATGTATTTGGTGTTTGGTGAATTTCTATTTTTATTTTAATAGAATCCATTAAAAGAGAAAACTCGATCTCTCCAGTTGAACCAAAATTTTATGGGAAGGATTTCTTGCAATGCTACCAGTGATTGCACTCTAGAATTTTATTTTATTCCCTGTCTTGGGCACTTTTACCCCTTATGTCTTCCTCTCAAAACAGGAAGATTACAAAAACTGTACCAATAAGATAAGATTATTTATCGTTTACAAAACACATTAAAATAATTAAAATAACACAGAATAGACTTTCCTTTTTTTGTTTTAGTACAATCCCCCAACCCCAAGGGGGTTTATTATGTTGTATTTCTTGAAATACAGATGTAATCATGTTTCTAGGATATCTAAATATTACATAAAACAAGACAATGATAAATGGATGCAAAACAAATCCATAGACACAGATACCAATCTCTGAAGACATATTTAGAGCCTCCTAAAGCAATCAAATGGAGTTTTAATGATAAAACTAATTTCATAGAATTATTTTAATGACCAAATGAGGCAAATTTTGCAAACATTTTAGAGTTGTACCTGGAATATAATAAGTTCAAACATTAATTATTGCTATGATTATTATTGTATATGTGTATATATATATATATAATTTATAATACAAAGTTTGATAGATAATTGTATATTTTCAAGTTTTTATATAACTAATGGTCTGATTTTTTGGTCCTTGTGGGTAGGAAATGTCAAAAAATTTGTTAAATAAACTGCTAATTTTTAAGTAAAGCTATGGGCACATTAATTTATTTGTAAAAATTATCACTCACAATTGTTTGAAGCAATGAGAATCATTTTCAGTGATTTGACTCTCATCAAGCTTACTCTTTTTCATATTCCCTTTGTTTTCCAGGTGTTACAGTAAACACCTATTCTTGCTTGGACCCTGGCATACCTGTACATGGTCATCGCTATGGTCATGATTTCTCCATCGGATCTACTGTTTCATTTAGTTGTGACCCAGGATACAGGCTGAGCCATGAAGAGCCCCTTCTTTGTGAGAAAAACCACTGGTGGAGTCATCCACTTCCAACATGTGATGGTAAGAATTCATTCAATATGCAAAATAAACTGATTTATAAACCAAAAAAAACCCAACATAATCTTGTAAAATGTGAGGCTGAACATAAATATAAATATTTCATATGTTTAAAAGAATATCTTGAAGTCTGCCAATTTTATGTTATCAAACCATTAATAAAGAAACAAAAGAATGAATATTGATAATCAGCCAAACTTACCCCATGCCTAAGGATGCTATATGTATTTTTAAAATGTGTTGAGGTAACCATTTTAGGTGCCCATTGTGTGCTTCGGGTCCTTGAAATAATAGCATTGAAAGTGTCATGTTGTTGTCAGATGAATGCAATGAAGAGATAGAGAATTTACCTCCTGTCTGAAAGGCAACATGTACTAGACCAAATTTTGCCTAGCTACGCAGCACTGTGGCAATGTACCAGACTGCCCTGTGGTGACAAGTCCCTGGCTATAGAAAATATTATACCAGTGTCCTTACCTCTTCTTTGTTTCTGTGGAGACTAAATCAGCAATCCTTCATTTTTCAGAAAACACATATGAAAATACAGTGAAAGAAGCTGCTTTCCTATGATTGAGAAGTGCTTGCACACTTGCTTTATAAAAACACACATAATGTAAATCTATTCATTATTTAGTTCTGGGCTTTAATTTTTATTTATAACACTATTCCTAACTTTTATTCTTTTGCCAAGTGGAAGATTACATTTGTCATTTCATAATTAAATTTTCAAATACTGTCAGTGCCATCATTTTTCTGTAACAGCTTTAGGTCAATTTGTTTTTTTGCTTCTTTGTTTGTTTATTTATTTATTTAATTCAATTATATTTGGCTGTGTTGGGTCCTCGTTGCTGCATGCAGGCTTTCTCTAGTTGCAGTGAGCAGCGGCTACTCTTCGTTGAGGTGCACAGGCTTCTCATCGTGGTGACTTCTCTTGTTGCAGAGCATAAGCTCTAAGCGCAGGCTTCAGTAGTTGTGGCACAAAGTCTCAGTAGTTGTGGCACATAGGCTCAGTAGTTGTGGCTCGCGGGCTCTAGAGCACAGGCTCAATAGTTGTGGTGCACGGGCTTAGTTGCTCTGCGGCATGTGGGATCCTCCAGGACCAGGGCTCAAACCCATGTCACCTGCATTGGCAGGTGGATTCTTAACCACTGCACCACCAGGGAAGCCCAGTCAATTTGTTTTTATAATGAGGTTTAAAAGAATCATCAACACTTCCTCCCTGTATTTGGTACAATACCATTTGTAATAGAGTTCTTGTGGTTGTAAGTGACAGAAACCCAACTCTAACTGATTTTAAAAAATGAAAACAGAATTTGTTGTTCAAAGTTTCAAACTTAGAAAAGGTATGGGTGGCATACTTCTCATTGCTAATTATAATCATGAATTCAAACATTTTCAAGGATATCTCTATTTCCATCTTGGCTTTTCTCTCTCTATTGGCATCATTCTCTTTAACTGCAGCCAGGCTTTTTCCATACGGGGAATTGGAAGTGGAGAATACACTCTCATAAAGATGGAAACATGTAACCTCATATTTCCAGAATCAGAGGAGAATGAGAGTTCTTCTTTGTTATTCTAATTAGAAAAATCCCAAGAAATGTCTCTGATCAGTCCATAATTATACTCGTAACTGAAGAAAAGGAGAAGCACACTTTACGATTGGCTTTCTCCAGGTCATGTGTCCATCCATCCTTGTGGTTGGAGACAAATGATTGTGGTGTAAAGATACTATGTTTGTCAGGTCCTGGTGAAGCCACATGATTGGCATGAGTAAATTCACCGAAGTAAAAAGGTGTGGTGGCAATGTTATCAGAAGAAGCAGGAGAATAAAAATAATGTCCAAGTATACCAGCATGCTTAAATATTATTAATAATAAAAGTGAGTGTATCTAGTTTTCCTAGGAGCAGCATAGGTCGTCATCATCTCTTGTCAATGCAACTGCAATCAACCTTAAATTCAATATCCAACTACTTCAATCTAACCTCCTTTCTTCACACTAAGTGTATTTCATGCTCTATCCCATGTCAAAAAATGCTGAATGGCTCTCTGTTTCCTAGGAATGAAAGTCCAAATTATTAATCATGGAATTCATGATTCTTAACCATGTGTCCTCCTCTTTTGTATCCCCATTTCATTCTGAGCATAACTGGACAAGGGCTAAATTATATTCATTTTTTGAATGTCTGAGCTTTGTATAAATCCTCTAAAATTAACTGAACTCAACTACTTATAACTAGTAAACTGATTTGATTACGTCTTTCCTTCAGTTTAAACTTTTTCCCCAGAGGCAGCTAATCTAAACTTCCTGGGGTTAAAGGGAGGAGAAGTGAATAAACAGAATTGATTTTCCAGATCCAAGAGTATAACCTCCATTGGCCTAGATTGCCTGGATACTCAAGGTACAGCATGCCTCACTTTTATACACATCAGCTCTTATAGTTTCTTCATAGCCCATAGTTAATTGATTCACAAAGCACACTAGTCAGTGAGGGTTGGTGATGATAATAATAGCTAACGTTTAATGAGGGTTTACCATGTGCTGGTACTGCTATAGGTGCTTTAGGTATATTAACTTGTTTTATCAGAATAACTCTATGAGGTAAGTGCCATTATGATCACCACTTAACAGATGAGAAAATTAAGGCAAACAGAGATTGAGTACGTTGCCCTGTGTCATCCCACTAGTTAATGGCAGAATCAGGATTGAAACTCAGGCAGCCTTGATCCAGATCCTGTGCACAAGTCTACTATTACACGGCCTCCTGCCCACATTTTCTGCAATAGTAAAGTACTAAGATTCTTTAAAATGAAGAGTACAATTGTAGATTTGTTATTCTTTCCTCAGTGATGCCACATGTTTAAGAATTTTGTATAAAACATACATATAGCTGTTTAAATAGTTTATGGATATTCTGTACTCCTTGGAATATGTGACTGAAAAATCGGACTTTTTTTTTTTTTATCTAACATGTTATATGGACAAATACTTTTAATTCAATTCTATTTTTGTGTACTTAGGTTTCTGAGTAAAAAAATGATCTTACTAAATTTATCTTGTTTCATTATTGAAACCTTGAATCTTGAACCTCAAGTGAGAAATGATTCAGTTAGATTCTACGTTATTTAGTAAATTTGTTATCTTATCTTTCACCGTGCATTTCTTGAGGGGTCTCTTTACTTTCCCTTTGATCTCTTAGGTCTACTCTTCAGAAAGCAACCAGAGTAATTATTTTATAAGTTAAGGCAGATCAGGGCACTCCCCTGCCCAGAATCTTCTAGCACTTAGCATCCCAAGAAGAACAAAATCCAAAAACTTTTGCATGACCTAACTGCCCCCAAGTAATCTGGGCCCTGACTGCCTCCCATGCCTCATCTTTCACAAGTTTCTCCCTCATTCATGCCACTTCACTCCAGCTACACAGGTCTCTGTTTTTTTTCAAATGTTGAGAACCCTTCCCTCCTTCCTCCCATTCCATCCTTCCAACCCCCCTCTCATTTTTTCCTTCTTCCTGAAATAGGATTCATATAGTCACATGTCCTTCTTTCTAAATTCACTCAGTCTCCACTTAGAAGTCATATCACTGACAACTCCCCATAAAAGAGTAATCCCTGTCATGCCACTTATATTTTCCATCATAGTATTTACCACTCTCTAACATTATGTATTTGTTGTCTGCTTTTTTTGTTTGTTTTTGTTTTCAAAATGTAAGTTCTGTATGGCAGGGACTTTGTTCACTGTTATGTCCTCAGTGCCAAGAATAGTTCAGTTCCTGTCACACAGTTGGTGCTCAATAAATCTGAGTTCAGTGAAAGAATGAGCAGACTATTCTTTCCAGCCTTTTGGGAATACTTACTTTATTTTGATTTTGCATTTTTATTTTCTGCCCTTTGCCTTCATCAGTGTTTTTCCTTTCCACTAGAATGTCCTAGCCCTTTCCAACACTATTTTTACCAAACTCCTAGTCAATCTTTTTTTGTTGTTGTTAATTTGTCTCCAACTTAATCTTTTTTATATATTTTTTTCTTCCAATTTTATTGAGATATAATTGACATCTAGCACTGTATAAGTTTAACATGTACAGCAATAATGAGTTGACTTACACACATCATGAAATGATTATCACAATAAGTTTAGTGAACATCCACCATCACATACAGAATACAAAATTAAAGAAATAGAAACAAAGTTTTTCCTTGCGATGAGAGCTCTTAGGATTTACCCTCTTAACAACTTCCATGTATGACATGCAGAAGCACTCATTATGTTTATCATGTTGTACCTTACAACTCAGTGACTTGATTATGCTTTCCTTGGATAAAGCATCTGGGCAAAATCTCAACTTTTCCTTGACCCTGTAGTTCTCTACTTGTTATGGGACTTTTTGCTACCTTATTGCCACCTATTGATCCATTAAATCAATATTTGTTAATTATACTGTGTAGGCACTAAGGAAATATTGTGGAGCATGAACAAACATTATGTGTTCTCCTTGAGCTAGTGGAGTAGATAGTAGTTATACTCATTTTCTTGTTTTCCTTATTATATTCTTGAGGTCAAGAACCATGTGTTGTTCTTTTTCCTATAACATACATTTTTAAAAGACATCTCCTAAACATAAGAGGTTAGATTTTAAACAGAACGAAACAGCATGTTTTACTAGCCACTTTGATTAGATCTCACCCTTTAATATCTCTCCAGTGTTTTTCATAGAACTGAGATTTGAATGGCTCTAGAGAAGGTCAGACAGGAAAAACCAGAATACCATTCTGCTTTGGCCAACAAGTGTCAAGGGCAGCATATATATCAGAAGCCACGCCAAGAGATGTTTTCTGTGTACTGGGGACATAAAGTTTTTATGAGTACTACAGGTAAAGTTGAGGTCATGTGCCAGGTATGATTCTACCCTTCAGAAACTAGACATTGTTAATTAAGATAGCTACCCTATTTGATAAATAGATAGGTAGACCACATATCGTGAATTGCCTAAGACAAGCCTTGTTTTCACTCTTTCTCTTGGCACTCTAATTTTCCCCTCAAATTATTTATCTCATTTTGTTTGATAAACAATATAGCCATCTTATTTGGAGGGAACTTTAGAACTAAAGAGATTACATGATTATCTGTGTCACCTAAGTGATTAATGGCAGAACCCAAAATTGAACTGAATGTACTTAAACTTTATCATTTCCCTTATTTCTTCCATATTATTGACAGAGTTGAGTACATAGACTAACATAGCAAGAGAGTACATGGATTGATATTTAGGATCCAAGAATTCAAGTCTGCATGGTGCATAGAACTCAAGTAATAAATAGTCTCAGATAAGGGTAAACAGTTCAAAGTAAACAGACCTAGAAATGAGAAAAGAACAGATTTGAGGTTAAAAACAAACAAAAAATCATAATGGGATTTGTAATAGGTAGCTATTTCCTTACTGCATTGCAATACTCAAAGTGGTTTGATTGATAATGGTCTAGAAACAATCCGTTCTAGTTATAGACAACTTAGCAATTGCCAAGTATGTATCTCTACCAAGTGTAAGGTGTAATTTTCTGAGTTTGGGCAATTACATTCAAGGGCTTGGCTTTTGAGGAAACTTCACTATTTTAAAACTTTGATTATTATCATGTGACCAGGTAGTGACCATATGTGGAAAAAATCAAGGAGAAAAAGAAGCTAATAGCCAAGATTATGGTAGAGACATATACAATATGTCTAATTACTCTCAGCTCATATTTTGGGCTACTGTTGTGACTTTTTTGTGCTATGATCTTTGTCCTTTTAGATGCTCTTCTTTGCCAGCTGTTTGCTCTAACATAAAGTAACTGTTTTTTTCATGTTTATTTTGTTGCTCCCTAAATTCTCTGCAGTGTTTCAAGGATTCATTTGATATATAATTTGTCTATCTTCCATTCACAAGAACATATAAATCTATTGTGTCTGTTACAGAAGTGTTTGTATCCCTAAACACATATGGCATCAGCTAGCAAGGTTATTGGGATAAATTGGAATTCCTTCAGAAGAGGGGATATAAAGGATAAGACAGGAGATCCATGGCATCCTTTTTCGATATTCTTATTCTAATGAAGTTTACTCTATGAATGGTCATATATTCTGTTGAACTGAGTTAATTCTCAGCATTTCTTTAAAAAATATTCTTGGAAAATTTTTCTTAATAGTTTCTATACCACTGTGTATTTTACAATGTGTTTGAGTTCCATTTTCTACCTGAAAAAAAAAATCTCACTTATAAAACTTCTTTTTTTATTCATCTTAACATTTAGGCCTCTCATGATTGATTCTAATTGTTTCTTTGATTTCCTCTTACACTTATTGGCATTAACAGGAAGGGACCTTTTAAGAGAAGCAAGCATCATCAGATTGAGAGAATATGAAGTAATAAATTAACCAATTAAGAAATTAAGACAACTCGTACTTGCATTAGCATCTATCACTGTGCATTATATCAATGCACATGTAGCTAAATTTTTGTGATTGTTCAAAAAGCCAATAATATAAAGCAAATACTATTCTAAATATTTGCAGTGTAAAATGATCTCATTTAGAAAGATGAAAGATTTCATTAGGTTGATGAAAATGCTGCTGCTGCTGATGATGGCAGATTGTTTTAATCACACACAAAGCCATTGACAAATGAGAATCTATAAAATAGAAATCAATTAAAGATAAGAACATAGACAAGTATATTGACACATTTAGCTTTGAGGTGCTTAAAGAGAGAGTGATTTGAAGATGAAAGTATTAAATGAATCTGAGTAAATGAATGATACCTTTGAATAATGTTTATATAGATTGATCATTTGAAGTAGAATGCCAAAAAGTCAAACATGCGAAGGACATCATAGTTCGCTACAGTATTTTTTTGTAGAAAAAATAACTTGTAATGTGGGAAAAAAAATCAGCTCTTGATTTGAGTCAACTTAAGGTTGTGGACTCAGGAACTAGACTGCTTGAGTTCTCTCTGTGCCTGCTTTCTCATCTGTAAACTGTGAATAATTATAGTACTTTTCTCATAGGGTTGTTATGCGGTTAATTGAGTTAATAAAAATAAAAGTCTTCAGAGTAGTACCAGTCACATTGCAAGTTCAATATGAGTGGTCTTGTTTTTGCTAAAAACGAGTGAGTATTTGCAATTTTATCCTGTTTTATTACAAAGTAAAGTAGAAGTATTTTCATATTTTCAGTTTCATCTTTCAAAAAAAAATAAAAAAGAAGAGAAAGAGACTTAATCACATTCTTTCCCATTATTTACTGTGAAATTCTGTCAGTTGAGTCAGTTCCTTTCAAGGCCTTTATCCAATACTAATATTCTCAAATAATAGAAATTTCTACTGTGTCATAAAAATGCACTCTATATTTTGTCATCTGATTATAATCTAAGTAACAATATAAATTTTCATTAATAATATATGAGTTACTGACCATTTCTCCTAAACATTTTAATGTGTTATGGTTACTGAACTTTATTCATTTACCTGCAGAATGTTCTTTTAATGCCCACCTTCAACACATATGGTAGGTGCAGCTTGCAGACAGCAAATTTCTAAGAAATTAGCTACGTACAGAAAGAAGGATATTTTAAAAGTAGCTTTATTTGAAAGAATGTTGATGAATAGAAGAGCTTTCCCTCTACAACTGGTACACCCACCAAATACACACACATGCATGCACAGTAGCACATGTCTGATGTACTTTCTAAAACTTCACATTTCTCTTTTCTGTTATTTTTTGTGTTTAATTTAATTAAATAATTCAACTCTCTTAATTTTAATGCTTCTGCTCACTGATTTTTACTCTTGCTATATGAAACATACTCCTTTCAATAGAGATTGTAGGTTTTAATCCAGTAGAGCATTTTCACTCATTACATTTCACTCAACAAATTCATAGCATGTTGTATTGTTAGGTGTTTTTTGTTGGACTCTCACAATGGAGAATAAAATGAAATATAGTGTATTAGGAACAAATTATTGTTTGTAAAAATAATCTAATGAAATAATAAACAGTTCTCTGACAAGCAGAATGAATCACAAGGAAAATTTAAAAAAGGTCAACTTAGCACCACCATTATCAGCAAGATACAATGGAAATGATATACCTAGCCCTTAACTTGATCACAAAAGTACAATGAGGCTTTTTTTTTTAATTGAACGAAAATTGAACGTTTCAGTAAGAATAATCACCAATAAAGGTCTGTGCAGGCTCTAAACAGGAGCCTAGGCTTCCAGACCGTGAATATTATTGTAAATGTCTTAATAATAAATGAAATTGGAAGCATAGGCTTATCTTGGTCTCAAGAAGGTGGCCTATAAGACAACTTCAAGTGAGGTACTAGTCAAGAACTTCTTTTATTCCTTGGTGAAGTAAAAGAAGTAACAAAGGGAAGAGTGTTCTGTTTTTTGGGTTTTTTTAAATTAATTTATTTATTTATTTTTGGCTGTGTTGGGTCTTTGTTGCTGTGCGTGGGCTTTCTCTAGTTGCAGTGAGCGGAGGCTACTCTTCGTTGTGCTGCACAGGCTTCTGACTGGGTGGCTTCTTTTGTTGCAGAGCACAGGCTCTAGGCACAGGAGCTTCAGTAGTTGTAGCACGTGGGCTCAGTAGTTATGGCTCGCGGGCTCTAGAGCACAGGCTCAGTAGCTGTGGCGCACGGGCTTAATTGCTCCACAGCATGTGGGACCTTCCCGGACCAGGGCTCGAACCCATGTCCCTTGCATTGGCAGGTGGATTCTTAACCACTGCGCCACCAGGGAAGCCCCAAGAGTGATTTTTAATTGTGTGTATATTTATGTAAATCTAAGCCTGCTTAAATACTTCTAGGAACTGCAGATTTACAATTTCTAGTCAGGTCAGTGTAGAATAGCAGCCAGATTGCCTCAACTCTTCGTTCTCAGTGTTGCTACTTGGAAGAAATCATGGAAGACAATAAAGCCAAAACTCACTTTTCTGGTATCCCAGGGAAGTTGAGCAAGGATCAGAGCAGATAAGGCTGTATGATGCATTCACAGTTCTTACTGCCCTTACCCATGTTGCCCATGTCCAAGAGAGTAGACATCTCCAAGTGGAATAGAATAAGGAGTCAACTTTTCTCTGCTTCCACGAGAATGTACATTCTTACCTGACTATATCTTTGTTTCCTTTAATTTTTAATACTGGTAAAATTATCTGGCATATCATAACCACTGATGGTAGAAGGCATTGTAAACTGTCATTTATTCTAGAGTAAATGAACATTGAATTAAATTTCAATTTCTTTGACCTCAGTTCATAAACATTTATTTATTTTTATTATCTTGGAGTATTTACTTAAAAATCAATATCCTCTCGGAAACCCCTTTTTGTTCATGATATTTCCCAGAGAAATGTACAAGTGCAGAAGCAGCCTTCAAAATTTCAGTTTACTTCACCGTTTTAAAAATAATTCTGTGAAGAATGACATATATCCCTTTAGGATTCTAAAATAAATAATTTTGTATAATTAACAATTTGTTTTCTTAAAGCTTAGTAAAAGAGGGACTACTAAAGAATTAATTACTCATGTTTAATTTACAACCAATTTATGCAAATGTTTCTTATAATTAGAAATATGTAAGATTAGTATGTACTTCAAATGCAAATGTGGGAAGTTGAGCTAAATTCTCCTGGGGCCAGTATTAATTCTCAGATACTATTACATATCTTTTTCTTCTCTAGTGCTGCTGCAAAGGACGACATGATTTCTTAGTATTGGAAGAGGTCTTTACACATTGCTGTTATTACCAGGAAGTAACTTAAGCAAAAATAATCAGACTCATTCTATTTTAAGAGAGATTTGTTCAGCCTCTGCCTCTCTAACTATGCCTGATCAGATGACTGCATTTCTTTGTATTTTCAGCATTATGTGGAGGAGATGTTAGAGGGCCTAGTGGAACAATCTTATCACCTGGTTACCCGGAATTTTATCCAAATTCTCTGAATTGTACGTGGACTGTTGATGTAACCCATGGAAAAGGTAATTTGCCTCATACAATGATAATGGGTTATCTTCTGAATTTTCATTGCATCTATTTTTATTTCATTGTCCTTTACAATGTCATTTTGCATGAGCAAAACCAGATCAGTACTAAAATATGCTAACACAAAATTCAATTTGAGTAACTGCAGCAGAGGATTATATTTACTTTTCTATAGTATTTTACTCATGTTTTTGTCAGAATGGTAATATGAGATATTTATTTTCTTTTGATATATTAAACTAATGTTATTTGGAATTTTCAAATCAACAGAATCTCAAACAGGATGGCTTTTGTCTCTGGCACAGTGGGTTGATTTCAAAAGTTCAAAGGGGAATAGGAAGATACTCTGAAGTGCTGAACCAATTGTAAAGCAAACAGTACATGTTTATATACACTCGTTTTAAAAATGTTTATGATCATTTATTATAACTATATTTCCTGTGTAAATTTATAACAATTCTAGAAATATCTGTCTCAAATTTTCTGTCGGAACTGCAGTTATATCTGACATAATTGAGTGAGAGTATAAAATTGCACTGTGCATATGGTAGATGTTAATAAATGTCCTTTGAACAAATAAATGAAATTCCTTGTAGTACTAAGTATGGTTCATTCATGCAATACAACCAAGATAGTATATTAACAATATAAGTGGTTAAGGCAAAAACTTGACACTGGAAAATGGGCATTCTAATACAGCAAAACGAAAATGGATGAAAATTATTTACCTGAAAAAATCTACATGCTAATCTTTTTTAAAAGAGTTAATTTATTCATGATAAAAGCTGCTTTGGAGAAGTGGTTTTTGTTTTAGCTCTATTCTTATATTATTCTTATTGGTTTTTACTATTACATTGTACTTATTAACTTTACTATAGAAGATCTAAAATAACCCCACCCACAAAATCCTAGCAATGAGAAGATGATATTACAATTTTAAAAATTAAAGCTTTATTTAATAATTTGAATTCATTGTGTTTTTTACACAATGTATTTTTATACTCCTGTTCAACTATGTGAGATATATCTGCAGTTCTAATAGAATATTTGAGATACAAATGAAGTTTGCCTTTATTAAAATTATACATCCTTTTATTGACAGTGAGGATTATATAAGGATTGTTATTTTAATGAAATTAAATATAATTGAGAAAAAAATGCTGTTAAAATGAGTATTCTAGTATTGTACAGCAGGAATGAGGTAGAATACTTTGTAAACTGTTGTTTTTGTTGTTCTCCATAATGGAAGACTCTGCTGGAAGTTAGCCAAAGCATCCAGTGTTATTACTATTTCAGTGTGTAGTGGATTAATGGAGTTTAAAATAAGCTTCCTTACATTATACAAGAAAATGGAGGGCTAGGTACTGCTTGCTATGTAAATAGGGGTTTAATTAACACTTAAGGTTTTGCATCTTCACAGATTGCAAGTGTTAATTAAATCTGTATTTACATGGCAAGAAATGCAGATTATATGCTTTTCTTTTACGAGTCAACAAAATTGTTTGGAAGTACAACTATTCCAAAGTGTAGCCAAAGTTATGTGAAGGATAATCTCTTAAAGTTTGGAGAAATTGTCAAGGTAATATAATTTAAACTCTCACCCAGCACACACAGATGCGCACATGCACGTGCACACATGTGTCAATATGTCACCCCCTCAAGGTCATAGTTAGTGTCATGACTAACTAAAACCTAGATATTCATGATATTTTGACTTCAAGCCCAAGTTTTTTCTTATATTTCTGTAACAAAAATTGCCTTCATAAGGCTTCTTGAATTATCACTTATATGAGAAGGTACTATGATGTTGAAATCACTGATTGTTTCTCACTATTCTTCAACACCCATTGCCCTATTAAGATTTTATGTCTTTGCCTGTCCACTTCTTCTTCCTGAAATGTCTATCCCAAGGTTGCTCTTCCACAAACATCTGTTCACTTTTGAAGGTCATTGCCTTCAGAAGCCTCTGCTGATACCTTTGACAAACTACCTCTATTTCTATGCTCCTATATTGACTCACATTAATCACTTTTATAGCACTTAGCATAATGTTTGAATTTTTATTTTATGTATCTTTTTCCCTCAGATAGACCATGAGTTATTTACAATCTTCTAATTTTTTATATTCCATAATGCCTATAATATAGTAGGTTCTTAGTATCATATTCTTATTTGGATTAATTGACCTTCAGCAGAAGGTGTTAAATTGTTTTGCTGCAGTGAAAACAGATTTTATTGCTTAAACTGTAATCTGATAAACAGAGGCTTACTTTTATAAAGTAGCTGACTAGGACAGAGTGACATGAAACCAATTTACTTTCATGTTGAAGGATTAAACAATAATGATAGCTAACGATTGCTGAGTACTTCCTCTGTGAAAGCACTGTGCCAAGTCATCCCCTATATTGTCTCATTTAAACTTCAAGACAACCCTATTAGAACCCCATTTTTCAAATGGAGAAAGTGTGTCTCAGAAAGACTATGTATGTAATATTTGACAATGGGTTTATTAGCACCACTATCTAACAGAATTTTTAATTTTCCCGAGTATTAATTCAGTGCATATCAGAACAACCACATTTTTCTAAGAAAAACATGCATAATGATTTTTTTCTTATTATTTTCTATCTGTTCTTGTATTACCTGCCTAGTTTTTCTTACTTTTAGTCTCTGATCGAAATCAAATTGACTTAATCTGAATTTCCATTCATTATTTTGTAAACTTAGATAGTTAATCTAGATGGCAAAGCATCTTCTCCTTGCCACATTGACACCTCATTCTTATTTACATCTGTCTAGCGCAAATTACCACACTTACACTGAAGAACATTTGAAAGACTGACTTAATTTCTGGACCCCTCCTAAAAGAAGCTCATTGTGGAGAGAGAGAGAGAAAAAAAGTGTTACATTTTGAAAAAGAATTAAAATAGTATCATTGTACATTTCAAATATTTTCCAAATTGAAATCACTAACCCATGCGATAATAACTCATCTTATCATTGCTTACGTTTTCGGTGTATTTGTTTTGGTCTCATTTTATGTCACTTTTTGTTTTTTTAACAAACGAGGTAAATTAGGAGCTTGGGATTAACATATACACACTGCTATATATAAAAAAATAAGCAACAAGGACTCACTGTATAGCGCAGGGAACTATATTCAGTATCTTGTAATAATCTATAATGGAAAAATAACGTGAAAAAGAATATATATATATATATATATTCAGATATACTGAATCACTTTGCTGTATACCTGAAACGAATACAACTTTGTAAATCAACTATACTTCAATTAAAAAAAAAAGCAATGAGGACTCCAAGACTCTCCAGCATTTGGAACTATAAAGTTGATGAATAACGTTAGAGAATGTTACTTTATCATACTCTGGGCTTTTGGATTGTTTACTGAAGATTTTGGTGATTCTTTTAGATCAAGTAAACAAATTTATTAAACACTTCAAGAGAAAGATGAATGTGGTATCATCCTTTATTCCATTTGGTATCTTACATGCAGTATGGTGTGTGTGTGTCTGTGTGTGTGATTGTTAGCCTTTCACATGCATTTGAGATAATGTCATTAAACTCTCACATGAGACCACAGTGCAATGGCATACCATACTCACCAGGACAGAACAAATGAAAAAATAAAAAACTTTCAAGTATTGGTGAAGATACAGAGCAATTGGATTTGTTGATGGAAATGTAAATTGGCTGAGCCACTTTGTAAAGTAGTATCTATTAAAGCTGAAATATATAAATGTATACATATACATGTATATTTATTTCACATGAGCCAGTAATTCTACTCCTAGATATCTATCGAACAGAAATAAACACATATGTTCTTCAAAAGTCATACTTGAATGCTCACAGCAGCACCATCTGCATTTGGTGCTAAAATACAAACTATCTAAATGACCATCAACTTTTGAACAGATAAATCAATGTGTTTTATTCACAAAATGAAATGGATCACTAAAAATAAATAACTTACAGCCACACACAAAAGTAGAGATAAATCTCACACACTTAATGTTGAGTAAAAGAACTCAGTCCCAAAAGAGCATACATTGTATGAATCCATTATATAAACTACAAAGAAAAGTAGTCAAACTAGCCTATCCTATTAGAAGTTGAGTGAGTGGTTACTTTTGCCAAAGCACTTCTATTTTAAATAAAGGATATACATTTTCTTTGAAATTTTTAGAAAACTTGTGTGATTTCTTTTTAGGCATTAATTTAAAATTTTTATTTCCAAGTAGTTTCTAAGACATGATTTATTGTATAGAAGCTAAAGAAAACAAACAGAAAAAAAACCCAAACAAAAGAAAGATATTATACTATACATTTAGAATATTTTATAGCAGTGCCTTTCATTTTCAGAGAAATCAATTGTAAGAAGAGTTCTGATTTTTGTTAGTTTGGTAACTGTATTTTACTGATATAGTTTATAAGTCTAATTTTCATCTTTTCCTTAATAGGTGTGCAGTTCAATTTTCACACCTTTCATTTGGAAGACCATCATGACTACTTACTGATCACAGAGAATGGTAGTTTTACCCAACCACTGGCACGCCTGACTGGTTCAGAACTTCCTTCAACAATCAATGCTGGTCTCTATGGAAATTTCAGGGCTCAATTGCGCTTCATTTCAGATTTTTCAATATCATATGAAGGATTCAATATTACATTCTCTGGTAAGAAAACAAGTTTAAAAATCAGATTTTTAAAAGTATGAGCATAACTTTTGTTATGTATGACAAAACAGAGAGAGAAAAAAGAGAAAAGAAAAAAAGAAGAAAACAAAGAAATTATCTGCCAACAAATTTTAATGAAACTTTGAAATGCCTTGAAGATTGTCTATAGTAATATATTAAAGGGAACCTTTAAACAATAGCAAAAAATAAATCAATTCACTAAAAAATTTAATAGAAATACAATAAATACATTTCTTTAACTTGCATCCTGCAGAATTCTAACAGAGAAAAACTTGCTAAAATGCCAGTTGAACTTAAAATGGAAATTCATACATATATTTAAAGTTTCAATTAGGCCATAAATGAAATGTTAGTTAAACCAGTGATATTCTAGTTTTGTGTTTCTGAAAAAGGCATAGTTTATAGGCCAACATTAAGACAAACTTAATTTATTCATTTGCAACTAGATGATATAGAAACAAGTTAATATGGTTATTCTTTTATTCTAGAGTAACCTCATCTGTAGGCAACATTATAACTTGGATTACAGGAAAAAACTTATAAGACCAAAGTGAATAAAAATGTATTCTTATTAGTTCTACTTTCTAGTTAAATGGAGTAGTGAAAGAGAATACAGAAACAAATTAATAAGTAAATTTTATGCCAATCTACTAACATTAAATTTATAATATTACAATTATACATAATTTTATAAATAATCTATAATTTATATAAATAAAATCATACAAATACTAACCTCATCCTTCAACAGTTATTCTAGTATTTACATGAAAATACTTGTCTTCTAAAATAATTAAAGTATTTCATAGTGAATAGCAAATGAGCATAATCAATTTTAACCTAGAATGTTAAAAGTATATCAAAATAAGTTTTTTAAACAATAAAATAAGAGCTCATCAATATGAAACAATCCCTGTTGTTCTCCACTGCAATTACATACTAAGCATGTGCTCTGGAAATATTTTTAGATAAGCGACTTCTTCTTAGGACTATATATAAATTATAGGGCTTTCCTGGTGGTGCAATGGGAGTCTGCCTGCCGATGTGGGGGATGTGGGTTCGTGCCCCGGTCCAGGGGGATCCCGCATGCCGCAGAGCGGCTGGGCCCATGGGCCATGGCCACTGGGCCTGCGCGTCTGGAGCCTGTGCTCTGCGGCGGGAGAGGCCATGGCAGTGAGAGGCCCGCATACTGCAAAAATAAATAAATAAAAATAAATAAATAAATAAATAATTATAATATTGTTGTTTAATTAACTCTACTCTCTCATACCCTGAAGAGCGTTTAACTATTCATTTTCATGATGCTCATTCATTGCTTGAGGAAGTTTTCTTGTATAAATCTATAATTACAATTTTCAGTTTATGGGACCTTCAGTCTTACATAAAGCCTTGCATCTGAAGTGACATGTTCTTCAGAATATGGATGAATTGAATTTCTTGTATACTAGAGGCACAAGAACCTTTGTCATTTAGACTATAACCATTAAGTAAAAGTCATTTCAAAATGCAAATCATTTCATTCTAAATGGCATTTTGCATTTGAAAATATGAATCTATTATGCCATTATTATAAGTCAAAAATCTATGAAATGGAAATATTTCTAATGCAGAAGAAAAAATACAAGATAAATAGCTACATTTTCAAGGTGTCACTCAGAAGGTGACATTTTCTCACCTGTATTGAATTTCACACATAAGAGTATTCATTAAATTAGTAGACCTTTCACAAAAGAAGAAAATTATGTGTGCCATCAGCATATACCCATAATTTTACATATAGTAAATTTTAAAATGTATGGCTGCCCCTAAAAGCATCCATTTAGCAAATAATAGGGATATACCCTTAAAGGTTACTACTAACATTTTCTTTGTTCTCTTCATCCAATTACAGAGTATAATCTGGAGCCTTGTGAAGATCCTGGAATTCCTCAATATGGTAACCGAATTGGGTTCAGCTTTGGGGTTGGTGACACTCTGGCCTTCTCATGCTCATCAGGTTATCGTCTGGAAGGGACACCAGAGATCATCTGTCTTGGTGGCGGCCGACGAGTGTGGAGTGCAGCTCTGCCAAGGTGTGTGGGTACGTGGTCAGCTGCTTTCATTTGCTTGTATGTGTAGTCACTGTCCATGGAGTTGCATGGTTATACACCCTTCGTTTTTTAATAATCTGTTGAATTTCTTCATTTCTTTCATATTAGTTATTTCAGTGTTTTTTCCACTTGGCAATCTGGTATACCTCAATTACCTTCTCAACTGTTCTATTCAACCAACCATGCTTCTAAATTTGTTTTCAGATGATGAGAATAAGGAATGAATAGATAGACAGGTAGACAAATAGGTAGATGACAGAATCATATTTTGAGAGCTTACAGAAAATTGCATTCTTGTATTCTGTTAATAGATGATTTTCCATGGCTTCCAACTGAAGTTTTGACAATATTTTATAACTTAGAATTAACATGTAGGAACATGATTACAAGGGAAAATAATAGATAATTTAAAGACCATCAAGGCAAGTATTGACTCAGTATGTGCCATCTATAGAATTAATCTGTTATGATAGATGAATTAAGATGGGAATTTGTTTCACATGAGATAAAGAATTGCAATAATTAAAATATTGAAAGTTTGGAGCACCACCTCAACCTTTGGAAATGAATATTTTGATAAATTTTTAAAAAATCTGTAGAGAAAATGAAGGACTTTTCACTAGGACTTAAAGTCATGTTTATTTATATTAGGAACTAGAGAGGCAAGAATTTCTTTAGGTCATCACCCATTCAGTGGTTATCAGTACTCATTTTTACAATAGAACAAGATGCAAAAGATCGTTTTATTATTTCATAAAGCTCTTAAAACTCTCAAAAGCATTTAATTTGAATTTAATTGTAAATTTAGTGGTGGGTCACAGATCTTTGTAAGTTATAATATGCTACAAAATCAAGCAAGTTGGTAGAAATTTGATCTGTGGTTTAAGAATTTTTCCTTTTTTTCTTTTTTTAATGGAGGCAATATACCCCACCAATGAAAATGCAAATGGAGAAGAGGATACTCTCTATGACTTATTCAGTATGTTGTCCACTGTATAGAATGTGGTGGGAATACCTGTGGATCCCCAAATCTAGTAAAAAAAAAAAATGATCTTTCAAGTTAATAAATTTTATAGTTATGAGATTGTTTTCACAGCCCCTAAGGGTTATATAACAGACAAGCTGATATTCAACAGGTGAAATTTCTTTTTAAAAATCATAGGCTTTTATAGAAATGGCACAAGCAGCCACAGAGGCTGGGAGGTGATGAGTAGTCATATACTCTCAGAACATCTTTTCCAGGAAGACATGTATAGTCCTTTTGTTTTTATGTTTGGGGTTTTGGGGTTTTTTGTTTTTTCTGCTGTTGCCAGATTTGGAATTCCCCTCCTTATCTGAATTGCTCCCATTTCCATTTTTCTTTGGTGTGAATATTAATGAGAATCTTGGGAATAGTCCAAATGCGGGCTACAGAGTGTCTGGGTTTATATCCTGGTCATTTGATATTGAGTTAATTCACTTTTCTAAACTTCACTTTTCTCATCAGCAAAATGGTTAGAACATTTTGTTAATGTTAGTTATAAGGGTTAAAGAGATTAACCATGCCAGTCAGACACCTAATACAATCCCTGGAATATAGGAGGGTTTCAGAATTTAGATGCTGTTATAACTCTTATTATATTGAGAATAATCTGCTGCCTATCCAACCCGCTGATCTAGTTTATAAAACCAATTATAGTACGGAATGAATTCCATGTTATAAAACACCAACCTTTATGAGGGTCTACCTGGCTCTTTTATATATGTATTTACCTCATTTAATTCTTACTATAATTCCGTTATTGCTATTCCCCCTATTTTTCATCAGAAGAACCTAAGTCTTAGAGATTTTAAACAACTTGTCCAAGATTGTCAAGGTTGTATGTGGCAGAACCGTGATTTGCATACAGTCTTTCTCATTCTGAAACCCAAATTCTTTTCACTAGGATGGTTTAACCTCAAAAAGGTTGAGGAAAAGGTAAATCTCAAAGAACTCTAAGTCACAAAGAGTTGATTAATATTTTCTTTCAAAGTACCAGAAACATACCAGGATGTTACACAGGCTGAGAAGAAAGTGTTTGTATCTACATTTTTAAGGTTTACTCCACTTTTACAATAAATTTTAATAAGTAGATTTATGAAAATCTGACTTTGCCAAACAAGTAACTTCAAGTTAGTTTTGTTATATTTAAGTATTTCTTTGAGAGTAGGTTTATTCGTGCTTAAATCTTTTGTGAGAAGTATAACATAAAATCACCCTATGGACAAATTTAGAAAACAAAGTTATTGCCATGGGAATTTTCCCCTCATTTTAAAATTAACTGTGCTTGCTTTTAAGCTTATTAAAGTATACAATTAAGTTTACTGTCCTTAATAAATTCCACTGTAGGTATACATTTAAATTACAAGATAGGATGAGAAATATTTTCAAATAGTATGATTTTAAAAAAATTTTATTTCTTCAATTTTCTTTAAACTTTTCTTCACTCTTTTGCCTATGCGTTAAAACAAATATGTTCCTTTTTGCATTTCTGGTTCCGTATATGCTTATGTATATATTTCTTATTTTGTTATCTTTTCAAAGTTCACAGTCTTCAGTCACATAAAATGTGCATTATTTGTAACTATTCATATGAACAGATGCAGTTTTAGCAATGCTAGTTTATTTGGACAGATTTTATCTCTTCTTAGATTCTTTGTGCTTTTCATTTCATATATCTCTAAAGCCAATTCTCTAGTGCATACTTGTTTAAAAACATAATTTAGTACTCAGCATCGCCAGGCTCATAGAAAGCTTATGTTACAGACAGTGACCAAATTATGAGTAGGTTGTATTCCAAAAGTTTGTTTCTGCTTCAGTTATTTGGAATCTAGGTGGTTTTTCCTTGGTACAAGGTTGCAAACAGTGCATTCCCAGAACAAATCGTAGATGAGACTTAAAATTTTGAGTCATTTGTAAAACTAATACTAACATTTACTAAAATGACTTACGTATACCTAGGTTATATAAGAATGTGCCTGACTCTGAACATAAGGCAACTGATAAAGCAATTTTTGGAAACTTACTTTTTGTTTATTTTTTACTATGTATTCAATTTTGATCCTATATTTAGTGTGTAAATTGGTTAGTGTCTTTCAGTCTCTGTTGGTAGAATTTGGTGAAAGTTATCTTAATTCTAGACGTTAGATGAATAATAAATGTTTTCATTTAAGCAATTTCCTGAGAAACCTCTGCATTTATGTTTTAAGGTAATATTTTAACAAAATGAGACAATATAATAACACCATAATATTGTCTTTATGGTCTATAAAATATTATATTATGTACCATTCCAAAAATCCACCTATGCTTTGAAAGTAGGTTTAGAATAACGATTTTATCAGTGAAGATACAATGTCTATAAAAAACTCAAGGTTTCACACAAACTCAGGGGAATAGCCATGCTTAGCACAAGTTCTGAGGCCCAGGCTTGCGTTCCATTAACAAAAGCACACCGCTGTCTTTGACTGGCAGTTTCAATAAAGTTGAGAGGGAATCTGGTCTTAATTACAGTTGATACATGGCTTCAGAAAACTCCTTAGGCTGTCCCTCTATTTCAATCAGAGGAAATTTCTTCTATTGTGACCCATTTATCGGGGGTTACTTAAGTGCAGGGAAATTGTTAATTTTAAATTATTTTGTTGAAGTATAGTTGACATACAATATTATATTAGTATGAGGTGTACAACATAGTGATTCAACATTTATATGCATTACAGATTGATCACCACGATAAGTCTAGTAGCCATCTGTCACCATACACATTTATTACAATGTTCCTTATGCTGTACATTACATACCTGTCTGTGCCTTATTTGTTTTATAACTGGAAGTCTGTACCTCTTAAACCCCTTCACCTATTTTTCCCACCAGGGATTCTTGTCTCTAAGAAGTGGCCTCCATTGCAGGCAGATAGTTCATATTTACTTTTCAGCCTTTCCTAAGCTATGTGATCTTTGGAAGGTTGTTCAGATCTTTCTCCTGCCAAGTTTTCTCAAATGTAAAATGTGGATAATTACATCCATAATGCAAGACAGCTTACAGCTCTAAGCAATAAAAGATATGTAAATCATCTAATGTACCACTCAACAAGTGACACTTGCTCAACAAACCTTAGTCCCTTTTCCTTATGCCTGCAACTCTCTTTACCACCATTCCATTCTCCTAAGGGCCATGATGACTGAGTGATGAAGAGTGATTTTCACCAACCAGCAAGAGAGGAAAGGGAAGAAGAAAAGGAGATAAAAAAGTTTTAGTGTGCCATCAGCAGCTGAGTACTTCATACACGTAATCTCATTTACTACTTAGTGATCAAGATGAAAGTTTTACCTTTAAAAACTACATATATATATTTATGTTTTACATTTTGAAAAAGATAAAAGTAATAGGTAAATGATATTTCAGTGGATATATTTTATATTTAAATGATTATCCTGTAGCTCCACATTGCTATGGATATGGATATCTGGTCACATTTTTAAGTTGCAATCAAATATCCAAAAAAAAAGTATAAAAAAGTTGATTACTTTGAAAATGAGAAACACTGACTTGTATTTGGTCAAAAAATAAGTACCTGATTTCCCTTTCTAAAGTTCACATTACAAAAAACACAGGCATTCCCATTGTCATCTTTCTAAATAAAAAAAACAAAAACAAAAAAACTTGCATGTCTTCATTAAGCTTCCAAACATACCAGGAACCATGCCAGGTCATGTTGCAAATAAACTAGGAACTAATGAAAACATTTTGTTTTGGAAAGTAAATTAGCAAGTTAAATATTAGTAATGATTTGTCTTTAGGCAAGAGTCCACACATTTTAAGAATTCCATACATTTTGAAGTCATTTTAAAGACATTAATTCATTCATTCTTATAGTTTATTTAACACATCTACTTCTATTTCTAATTTTGTGTCATCAATTTTTTATCTGACCTTGGACAAGTAACAACATCTTACCTTAATCGTGAGTGAAATGAGAAAAATGGTAACTCTACATTACACATCTACATATATTTCACACTTTTCTAACTTTCTAGATGATATATACTGATGGTTACTTATTTAGTTTTAAAATGAATGTCAAAAATAAGGGAAACAGGTGAAACGTATACGGGGACTCTCTGTACTATCATTATAATCTCTTTGTACATCTAAAATTATTCTAAAATGAAAATTTTATTAAAAATTCAAAACAAGAAAGGATAAATTGCACTTGAAGAGACAGTTCATCTTTAAACAAAAATTCTATTTATTTCATCTCAACCTCCGAACTCCCTATACTAAAATTACATACCTCAGATACCCACACATGTATGTCAAATATGACTGATTTATCAAGTTAGTCACCATTGTAGATATACAGTGCTGTAGAAAGCAAATTATGATTAAGAGATTTCACTAGGTCTCAGACACTACCATTAATTAGTTGGGTGACTTTAAGCAAACATCTTAATTTTCTGTGCTTTTCTTTCCTGGAAAGGATAATGCCAGTATGAGTTCTACTCAACCCAAATATTTCTTGTAAATATAACAAAAAATAATAGAAAGTTTCCTTTAATAAATTACATACAAAAATGTATATTTATATTTTTCTTATATAATTATGAGTGAGTACATTGATTTCTAGATTTGACAATATAAAAAATCTATAACAATAATAACTTATACTTTGATGTTTTATAGTTGTTTTTTTTTTTTAATTTCCTGCTTTGAAGCTTCTGAAGTAAGCAGAGGAGGTATTATTCCTACTTGACAGCTGAAAAAGTGCTGTTACAGAAAGGTTATAAGTAATCAGTGGAAGATTATGCCAGAAACCAAGTTTCGAACTTTTTCGATTGGTGTTGTGGTATACCAGGTGGCATTTCTTTATTACCTTATTTATTGATGCACTATTTTTAAAGACTACCATTTTTTATGGAATAGACCATGGATGAGTAAACATTTTTTTTCTATAAATGCTAGATGCTAGATAGTAAATATTTCAGGCTTTGTGGTCCACACAGTTTCAATGACAACTACTAAATTCTGCCATTGCATTGTGAAAGCAGCAATAGATAATACACAAATGAATAAATGTGTCTGCTTTCCAAAATAACTTTATCTACAGAATCACACAAGAGGCTGGATGTGGCCCTCAGGTCATAGTTTGCTTATCTCTGCAGCAGATTTACCAAGCTTAGTCAACTGAATATCCCCTTTGCGTTTGGAAACTTACTAGTCATTCATCTCTAAGGAAAGAAGAAAAGATCCTTTTCCCATTCTCTATGTTTTTCGTTGTGGGTTCTTTTCATTAAAGCTGCACATAATTCACTTATTTCTAAGGGATTTCTAATGATTTTTTTAATCTTTTTTTAACATATTTATTGGACTATAATTGCTTTACAATGGTCTATTAGTTTCTGCTTTATAAAAAGTAAATCAATTATACATATACATATGTCCCCATATCTCTTCCCTCTTGCATCTCCCTCCCTCCCACCCTGCCTATCCCACCCCTCTAGGTGGTCACAAAGCACCGAGCTGATCTCCCTCTGCTATGCGGCTATTTCCCACTAACTGTCTGTTTTATGTTTGGTAGTGTATATATGTCCATGCCACTCTCTCAACTTGTGCCAGCTTACCCTTCCCCCTCCCCTTAAGTTCAAGTCTATTCGCTAGTAGGTCTACATCTTTATTCCCATCTTGCCCCTGGGTTCTTCATGACCAATTTTATTTTCTTTTAAGATTCCATATATATGTGTTAGCATATGGTATTTATTTTTCTCTTTCTGACTTACTTCACTCTGTATGAAAGACTATAGGTCCATCCACCTCACTACAAATAATTCAATTTCGTTTCTTTTTATGGCTGAGTAATACTCCATTGTATATATCTGCCACATCTTCTTTATCCATTCATCTATTGATGGACACTTAGGTTGCTTCCATGTCCTGGCTATTGTAAGTAGAGCTGCAATGAACATTGGGGTGCATGTGTCTTTTTTTTTTTTTTTTTTTTTGCGGTACGCGGGCCTCTCACTGCTGTGGCCTCTCCCGTTGCGGAGCACAGGCTCCGGATGCGCAGGCTCAGCGGCCATGGCTCACGGGCCCAGCCGCTCCGCGGCATATGGGATCCTCCCAGACCGGGGCACGAACCCGTATCCCCTGCATCGGCAGGCGGACTCTCAACCACTGCGCCACCAGGGAGGCCCTGCATGTGTCTTTTTGAATTATGTTTTTTTCAGGGTATATACCCAGTAGTGGGATTGCTGGGTCGTATGGTAGATCTATTTTTAGTTTTTTAAGGAACCTCCATACTGTTCTCCATAGTGGCTGTATCAATTTACATTCCCATCAACAGTACAAGAGGGTTCCCTTTTCTCCACACCCTCTCCAGCATTTATTGTTTCTAGATTTTTTGATGATGGCAATTCTAACTGGTGTGAGGTGATACCTCATTGTACTTTTGATTTGCATTTCTCTAATGATTAATGATGTTGAGCATTCTTTCATGTGTCTGTTGACAATCTGTATTATCTTCTTTGGAGAAATGTGTATTTAGGTCTTCTGCCCATTTTTGGATTAGGTTGTTTGTTTTTTTGCTATTGAGCTGCATGAGCAGCTTGTAAATTTTGGAGATTAATCCTTTGTCAGTTGCTTCATTGGCAAATATTTTCTCCCATTCTGAGGGTTGTCTTTTCGTCTTGTTTATGGTTTCCTTTGCT
This sequence comes from Hyperoodon ampullatus, assembly GCF_949752795.1. Classification (NCBI taxonomy): domain Eukaryota; kingdom Metazoa; phylum Chordata; class Mammalia; order Artiodactyla; family Ziphiidae; genus Hyperoodon; species Hyperoodon ampullatus. The sequence goes on along the minus strand of NC_136930.1, from coordinate 53,295,193 downwards.
GTGCAAAAGCTTTTAAGTTTCATTAGGTCCCATTTGTTTATTTTTGTTTTTATTTCCATTTCTCTAGGAGGCGGGTCCAAAAGGATCTTGCTGTGATTTATGTCATAGAGTGCTCTGCATGTGTTTTCCTCTAAGAGTTTGATGGTGTCTGGCCTTAAATTTAGGGCTCTAATCCATTTTGAGTTTATTTTTGTGTATGATGTTATGGAGTGTTCTAATTTGATTATTTTACATGTAGCTGTCTAGTTTTCCCAGCACCACTTATTGAAGAGGCTGTCTTTTCTCCACTGTATATTCTTGCCTCCTTTATCAAAGATAAGGTGACCATATGTGCATGCATTTATCTCTGGGCTTTCTATCCTGTTCCTTTGATCTATATTTCTGTTTTTGTGCCAGTACCATAATGTCTTGATTACTGTAGCTTTGTAGTACAGTCTGAAGTCAGGGAGCCTGATTCCTCCAGCTCCATTTTTCTTTCTCAAGATTGCTTTGGCTATTCGGGGTCTTTTGTGTTTCCATACAAATTGTGAAATGTTTTGTTCTAGTTCTGTGAAAAATGCCAGTGGTAGTTTGATAGGGATTGCATTGAATCTGTAGACTGCTTTGGGTAGTAAAGTCATTTTTAAAATGTTGATTCTTCCAATCCAAGAACATGGTATATCTCTCCAGCTGTTTGTATCATCTTTAATTTTATCTTCTCAAAGAAGCAGCTTTTAGTTTTATTGTTCTTTGCTATCATTTCCTTCATTTCTTTTTCATTTAGTTCTGATCTGATCTTTATGATTTCTTTCCTTCTGCTAACATTGGGTTTTTTTGTTCTTCTTTCTTTAATTGCTTTAGGTGTAAGGTTAGGTTGTTTATTTGAGATGTTTCTTGTTTCTTAAGGTACGCTTGTATAACTATAAATTTCCCTCTTAAAACTGCTTTTGCTGCATCTCATAGGTTTTGGGTCATTGTGTTTTCATTGTCATTTCTTTCTAGGTATTTTTTATTTCCTCTTTGATTTCTCCTGGTTATTAAGTAGTGTGTTGTTTACCCTCCATGTGTTTGTATTTCTTACAGATTTTTTCCTGTAATTGATATCTAGTCTCATAACGTTGTGGTCAGAAAAGATACTTGATACAATTTCAATTTTCTTAAATTTACCAAGCCTGGATTTATGACCCAAGATATGATCTATCCTGGAGAATGTTCCATGAGCACTTGAGATGAAAGTGTATTATTTTGTTTTGGATGGACTGTCCTATAAATATCAATTAAGTCCATCTTGTTTAATGTATCATTTAAAGCTTGCGTTTCCTTATTTATTTTCATTTTGGATGATCTGTCCATTGGTGAAAGTGGGGTGTTACAGTCCCCTACTATGATTGTATTACTGTTGATTTACTCTTTTATGGCTCTTAGTATTTGCCTTATGTATTGAGGTGCTCCTATGTTGGGTGCATAAATATTTACAATTGTTGGATTGATCCCTTGATCAATATGTAATGTCCTTCTTTATCTCTTGTAATAGTCTTTGTTTTAAAGTCTGTTTTGTCTGATATGAGAATTGCTACTCCAGCTTTCTTTTGATTTCCATTTGCATGGAATATCTTTTTCCATCCCCTCACTTTCAGTCTGTATGTGTCCCTAGGTCTGAAGTGGGTCTCTTGTAGACAGCATATATATGGGTCTTCCTTCTGTATCCATTCAGCCAGTCTGTGTCTTTTGGTTGGAGCATTTAATCCATTTATATTTAAGGTAATTATTGATATGTATGTTCCTATTACCATTTTCTTAATTATTTTGGGTTTGTTATTGTATGTCTTTTCCTTCTCTTGTGTTTCCTGCCTAGAGAAGTTCCTTTAGCATTTGTTGTAAAGCTGGTTTGGTGGTGCTGAATTCTCTTAGCTTTTGCTTGTCTGTAAAGCTTTTAATTTCTCTTTCAAATGTGAATGAGATCCTTGCTGGGTACAGTAATCTTGGTTGTAGGTTTTTCTCTTTCATCACTTTAAATATGTCGTGCCACTCCCTTCTGTCTTTCAGAGTTTCTGCTGAAAGATCAGCTGTTAACCGTATGGGGATTCCTTTATGTGTTACATGTTGTTTTTCCCTTGCTGCTTTTAATATTTGTTCTTTGTATTTAATTTTTGATAGTTTGATCAATATGTGTCTTGGCATGTTTCTCCTTGGATTTATCCTGCATGGGATTCTCTGTGCTTCTTGGATTTGATTAACTATTTCCTTTCCCATATTAGGGAAGTTTTCAACTATAATCTCTTCAAATATTTTCTCAGTACCTTTCTGTTTCTCTTCTTCTTCTGGGACCACTATAATTCGAATTTTGGGGCATTTAATATTGTCCCAGAGGTCTCTAAGACTATCCTCACTTCTTTTCATTATTTTTTTCTTTATTCAGCTCTGCAGTAGTTATTTCCACTATTTTATCTTCCAAGTCACTTATCTATTCTTCTGCCTCAGTTATTCTGCTATTGATCCCTTCTAGAGAATTTTTAATTTCATTTATTGTGGTGTTCATATCTGTTTCTTTGCTCTTTTTTTCTTCTAAGTCCTTGTTAAACGTTTCTTGTATTTTTTCCATTCTATTTCCAAGATTTTAGATCATCTTTACTATCATTATTCTGAATTCTTTTTCACGTAAACTGCCTATTTCCTCTTCATTTGTTAGGTCTGGTGGGTTTTTGCCTTGCTCCTTCATCTGCTGTGAGTTTTTCTGTCTTCTTCTCATTTTGCTTAACTTACTATCTTTGGGGTCTCCTTTTCGCAGGCTGCATGTTTGTAGTTTCCATTGTTTTTGGTGTCTGTCCCCAGTGGCTAAGTTGGTTCAGTGGGTTGTGTAGGCTTCCTGGTGGAGGGGACTAGTGCCTGTGTTCTGGAGAATGAGGCTGGATCTTGTCCTTCTGGTGGGTAGGTCCACGTCTGTTGGTGTTTTTCAGGGTGTCTGTGGCCTTATTATGATTTTAGGCAGCCTCTCTGCTAATGGATGGGGTTGTGTTCCTGTCTTGCTAGTTGTTTGGCATAGGGTGTCCAGCACTGTATCTTGCTTGTCATTGAGTGGAGCTGGGTGTAGTCATTGAGATGGAGATCTGTGGGAGATTTTTACCGTTTGATATTATGTGGAGCTGGGAGGTCTCTTGTGTAAAAGTGTTCTGAACTTGGCTCTCCCACCTCAGTGGCATAGCCCTGATGCCTGGCTGGAGCACCAAGAACCTGTCCTCCACACGGCTCAGAATTAAAGGAAGAAAAAATAGAAAGAAAGAAAGAAGAAGATAAAAGAAAGTAAAGTAAAATAAAATAAAGTTATTAAAATAAAAAATTAAAAATAATTATTAAGAAAAAAAATTGTTAAGTAATAATAAAGAAAAAAAATGGAGAGGGAGAACCCTAGGACAAATGGTAAAAATAAAGGTATACAAACAAAATCACACACTGAAGCATACACATACACGCTCACAAAAAGAGAAGAAGTGAAAAAATATATATATATATTGTTGCTCCCAAAGTCCACCTCCTCAGTTTGGGATGATTCATTGTCTATTCAGATATTCTACAGATGCAGGGTACATCAAGTTGATTGTGGAGATTTAATCCAGTTCTCCTGAGGCTGCTGGGAGAAATTTCTCTGGATTTCTCATGTTTTTACAGAAGGAATGTTAGGAGTGTGTGTGTGTGTGTGTCTGTGTGTGTGTGTGTGTGTGTGTGTGTGTGAACACTGATGCAATTTATGGGTAACCTAATTCACAACCATCTCCAGATCCTTTCATATACCCAAATCTCTTCTGAGTACGAAGTCCGTATTCCCAGCTGTGCACTGGCCCTTTCCACATGGATGGCCTCCCACAAGCACACCCACTTCACACTCCAAAACAGAACTCATTATCTCTTCCACGAAGTCAGCTCTTCCTTCTGCACTCCTTCATTCAGGTATGGCATCATTCTCATCCAGTCATTCAGGCTAGAAACTGTGTCATCTTTTACTTCCTCCTCTCTCTCTTTCTCTCTATCCATATTGGAAAGTCACTGAGACCTACTACCAAAAGCTATTGCTCAAATTTACCACAATTTCCATTCTCATTACCTTTATTTTAATCCAGCTCTTATTAGTCCTCATAAACGTTACAGCACAATAATGATAATGTGTGCTAGGCATTGTGTTAAACAATATATATATTTCCCTTTATATATTCCTTTTAGAAACCATTTGAGAGAAGGTTATTATCACATTTTATAAACTAGCCAGATTAATTATTTAAGTTGGTAAAGAGCTTGAAGTCAGCTTTTTTCTGATTCCAGCTCATGTTTTCTCAATTATATGTATAATCCTACTATATCATCTCTTCTTTGCTAGCTGGACTTCCTGTTTCCAAATTTCCCTCATCTAATGTATTTTCAATAACATTACTAATTATATTCTTTTTTGTAGATGAGTAACAAATTACCACAAAGTTAGTAGTTTAAAACAACACATTTACTTTCTCTTGGGTAGAGAGTATGGGCATGGTTTAACTGGGTCCTCTCTTAGGGTCACACAAGACTGTAATCAAGATGTTGAGCAGGGCTGAATTCTCACCCGAGGTTCAGTATTCTCTTCCAAATTCACATTGTTATTGGAAGTAATAAGTTCCTTGTGGTTACAGGACTGAGAGCTTCAATTCTTTGCTCAATTCCTAGGGACCATCCACAGTTCCTTGCCATGTGAACTTCCCTCGCTCAGATGCTTCCTTCATCAAAACATCAAGGAAAGTCTGTCCAGTGAGTCTCTAGCAAGATGCAGTTTTGCATAATGTTATAAAATCACAGGAGTAATGAGAAACAAGTCACAGGTCCCACTTAACTCAAGGGGAGGGTACTGTACTAAGGCATGAATGCCAAAAGGTGGGTATAATGGGAGGTTCACCTTAAAGTTGACACCAAGTAACCTTAGAAAGATCAGATCATCTGTCTACTCCCTGCATAAATCAGTAGGTGATTTCTCATGCCTATTAGATACAGTTGAAATTCCAGAGCTCCCTTCTTAGGTTGGCTTTACTGCCCTCTTTATAGTCATTTCCCTATATGCATCCTGGAATACATTGACAAGATGCTACATGCCATTCCCAAGCACGCCAAGCACTTTCTACATTTTAAGATGCTAAGGATGTGTTGAGGTCTACTCTATGTGCAGATGATCGAACTCTCACTTGTGTTGGCACAAGCAAACAAATAATGTCTTTATCTCTAAGAAGGTACATGCAAAGATACAGTGAGAGAAGTCACTGAAAGCATTGTTCAGTGGCTGGAGGAGGCTTTGCATTTTAATCTGTTGAGCTGTTATTTCTACCACCATACCATAGATAAAGATGCCATTATCTCTCATTATTTACTTTATTATTGTAATAGCCCAAACAGACTCTAGTCTCCATTCTTGTCCCTTTTCCCCAAACTAAATAGTAGAGTCAGAATGAACTTCCTATGATACAAATTTGCTGATGTTACTCTCTTGTTTAAAATTCTACCATTGTTCTCCATTGCCCTCAAATTAAATTCTGAATGTTACCCTCTTACTCCTATCCCCACCCCATAAGTTCACCAAATGATTTATTCTTCGGACTCATCTTATTTACCCATCATTATATGAAGCCTTTCTTGACCTTCAAAAAGTGTGTTGGATGTCCTTCCTACAGGCTGCATGTGCTTTTCTGTATTTACCCTTTCTGGGATTCATAATGCTGTATTGAATTGCCTTTTTATCTATATCAGTGTTTAGCATATAGAAAGCTTTCAGTAAACTTGTTGAGTTGATAAAGAAATGAATATATAATAGGGGCAAAGCTCCTTTATTTTTACATTTTCAATTTACTAACTTTAACATAAACAAAGCTGCACTCCAGAGATACTCTATTCAGCCTAACACCAATAAAGGACTATAATTACCTTTTCAGCCTGGACCATCACACAATTCCTTAGTCTATAATGCATTTGCTATGTGCATATTAACACAGAACCCCTCAAGTCTAATAAGTAAATCAACCAACCAATGAACAATAAATAAATTTATCTTTTTTTTATTTCTATCATAATTATAAGTGCTAAGAGGAGGCTAATAATTATGATAGAAACAAAAAAAGATAAATTTATAAAAATTGAATATGGTGAAAAAATATTGTACCTCATATCTGTATATGGAATAAATCTTTCCCAATATGTAGTGAAATTCAGAGCTCAATAAGGAGACTGGCTGACGTTTTTTTCCCCCTAATGGAATGAAAAGGAAGGGAAAATATATGCCTGATAGAAACTGAGTATCCACAATTTTCACTGTAAACATATTAACAATATTTGAAGCAGGTTAGATTGGGAGCAAATTTGTGCTGTATGTAAACATGAACCATAAAAAATAAGCCAGTGTGAATGGGAAAAGACAATGCACATTTCTTTTTTAATATAACTAAATTGAGGACTGTGAGCTTAAATTCTTCTCATTCGTTTAGGATTTATAAACAAATGGATTTATGGAAAGCCTTTTATAAGCTAAGTGAGTAATATAATCTAAGTAAGCTCCTGAACTTACTTTATTATATTGTAGTTGGCAAGTGAATACATGCTGTTGTATCTGATGGCTGTGATGCCGTTGAAGGTAAAGGCTGTATTTCAGTTATCTTTGTACCTCCTGTGTGTTTGCCATAATCTCTGGTATATTACAGGTGCCCATTCTGAGCATAAGATAGTATAAAGTTAATTCACCATGTGATCATCATGAACCAAGTTAGAGTAGATCGTGACTTACCTATAATGGTGATTCACTCATAACGAGACTCATTGAAATGATCCTCTGTGTTATTAGAGTCTCAGATTTATTTGGACAAATTAAAAAAAAATTTTTTTTGAGAACCTAAAATAGCAGACTCGTAAAAAACACTTCATTTCCCTTATATGTCCTCATGCTCTGTCTGTAAATCTTGTTGCAAGCCAAAATTTGCCTCCCAATTGGAAAGTCAGAAGATAAGTTAGTTCTGGGATTTCATAGAGGATACAGACTTCTTTAGAGAGGGTTGAGTTACAAAGAGGAGCAGAAAGTGGAGTATATACTGGAATCTGTGCTTCAGGATCACATCCTTAAAACAATTGCAACAGTAAGAGTCTCACTTTAGAATCACAAAAGTACCAGAGGCACTTGCTTTCTCTGCAACCTCTAAATGACCTCTTACTGCTTTTGTGGAGAATTATGCCCATGTTCAGAAATACCTACAGCATGCTAGTTCTTCACCTGTGTCTAATAAACTTAATCTAGACGTATTGGGAAACATGCTGAAAAAGGGAGAAATGGTTAAACCTATAAGTAGTGATTTAAAGAAAAATAAATGCAGTATTATTAACCTGGAAAGCATGAAATTCATCGGCTTTGCACTAGACAAAGTAATTTTGGTTTTTAGTTTAATATGTCTTTGTATTTTTTAATATGTCTTTACTTAATTAGAAAGTGATTTGTCCCTAGCACATATTAGTGCCAGGTAAGAAATATTTTACCTGAGGTAATAATAAAAGCTAATATTTGCTATGTGTTTACTACATGCCTGGCATGGTCATATAAGGTTTGAATAAGGACACTGAGGCATAGGGAGGTTAAGTAATTTATATTAATAATTTTTATTTGAAGTCGATTAGATTGGGAGCAAATTTTTTGCTATATGTAAATATGAGCCATAAGGAATAAAAGCATTAAATAAGCCAGTGTCATGATATTCTGTACATATCCCCAAACTGGTTCTTGCTTACAACAGTGACATCTGTAGCTCTCAGGAAATGCTATCTTTGGCAGTGCAGATAACTGGAGGAGAAAATTAAATGTTATTGTTACTTGTAACTGAATTACATTTTGATACCCCTGTCTCAGGAGAGGGTAGGATTTAACTGAAGTTGCAATAGATTGAGAGTACCTAAAAGCCTTTGAAAGTAGGAGGAAAGGTCATTGTTACATAAGGCAAATACATTTTAAAATTAATTCTAATTCTATGTTTTTTGTAAAGTCCATGTGTCTGTTTTGTGTATATGTGTGTATAGATTTTATTTTTTCATTTCAGCCTCATAATATTGAAAATAACAGCAAAAATATGTATGTTATTAGTACAGAGGTTGATTCCTAATAAATGTTTTTATTATTTGTCAGCTGGTAATACACTTAGCTAAGATATGTTCAAATGTACCTAGCACTTTGAAAACAGACAAAAGCACATTGGAACAGAATAGAACTATCAATTAGTAACTGTGCATTGTGCTAAGGAACCAATCCACCTTACGTTCAGTGACACTAATGGGGGTAGGTTTAGGGTGAATCCATGAGAGTAGGACAGTGATTATTCTACCTAGTAAATGCATTCAGCCCCTAATCAAGGGTATGTAATAAAATGAATTTCACTTTTTTTATCATTATTTCTGTTTTCTAACTGTTTTCTCTTCAGCTCAAGTTTATCAACCTCAAATCCAGCTCCTTCACTACAGGACAAATCGGCTGAAGTCACCTTCCTTTGTTTAATATACCAAGACAGTTGTTGCCATGGAAATAATATAATGTTATAAAATAAGCATTGTAAGTTAAATCTAGAATCAAGAAGGGACATATGGGTCAGGTATGAGAGAGTGTGCTTATTTAAATAAAAAATAGCCTCAGTAATCATAAAAAATCTCAAGGTAAATTACTGAGAAAACACAAAAGAAAGTGAACTTCAAGCTTTGGCAAGTTATTTGCAGAATTTAAATATTGCCCTTCAAGCAGGTGTTTTAAAGGAAAGGAGTTAGGGGATTATTAACCCTCCCACAAACTAAATTTCTGGCTGCAAGCCATTTTCTACATCTCTGCATTGTACCCAAGTACAATGGGTACAATGAGCTCTTTGTAGCTCTCTTTGAATACCAGTTCAATTATTGGTATGCTTGATGTATAGGTAACATTTTTCTCTTCACGTGTTTTAATCAGTCTACAAAACCTGTGCTTCTAAAGGTGATGGATGGTTTTTATTTCATGCGATTTACTACACCTTTCTGAATTTGCACTAGTTAACGTTTTATTACGCTTGGCTACAGAATTCTGCAGGCTTGAAAAATTAACCATTTCTTATCTTGTAAAATTGGAATCTCAACTGAGTCTAATCACAATTTTCTAAAAATAAATCCTGGGTTTTGTTTGTCCTGAAAAACTTTTGATTTGTTTTCAGATTTAAAAATTATAATGATAAAAACATTATCTGTTTTTCTGATAATGTAAGATTATTATAATGTTCAATTATGTTCAGTTATGGTATTTGAAACCACTTAATGCCATTTACCTGTGTAAAAACATTACATGAGGGCTTCACCACCATATCGTCTCCCTGTAGAAGGAAAAGGAAAGCCAGGTTATACATTTTACTCCTTGGAAAATTTGTAGAAAAACTCCTCTGATTATGGTCTAGGCTGTGTATGCCACCTTATCCCAAATTTTTTAAATTCATCTATTAAATATGCATTCAATATTTGTTCCATGATATTTTAAAAAGTATCCTGCCTTCTTCTTTCTAAACAAGAGCAAATAAAAACTATCTGGTGAATTTTATAAAACTACAAACTCTCCACTTCCCTGCTAAGAGACTCTCCTCTCTTACATCATTCCAACTCAACCACTCTTCCCCAGGAATCAAGATTACTGCACTGGTCAGCCATGATCAATAATGAAACCATGTATTACCCTCAGATGTGTGGGGTTAAAACAAAAAGTTGAGATTCTCTGATGAAGAGAGAATAATGCAGTCCTCATTTTCTTGTGAGCTTGGAAAATATTAACATGCTATTATAGTTTTTTTCCTAAAGTACAATTTCAAGGATATCATCACTAAATCTATCATTTTCTTTCTTTCTTTCTCTCTTTCTTTCTTTCTGTATGGTCCCCTCTCTGAAACATCCTCATTTGATTACATTTCACTTATTGATCTCAAATGCCTTCCTTGTAAATGTACAAAGAAATACCTAAAGAGAATCAAGCAGGAATAAAGACAACATGCAAATTTCTGAAGCTTTAATGAACATGAAGGGATTTGTGAGTTGTTGATTAGTCAAAACCAAATAGCCTAAATATGAAAATCATATCTTTAAAGAATTTTCAGTCTTTTAGTAGTCTGCCAAAAGCTATAATGGAGAAAGAAGAGAAATAATATTGTCGAGTGTTTATAATGTACATGGCAGTGCACCTGGTACTATAAGGTTTTTCTCTCATTTACTTCTTACAATATCTTATTACCCATATTGAGAAAGCAGTGTCCAAAGAGGTGAAGTAATTCACATTGTGTCTCAGCTAGCAAGTAAAGTATAGATCTGTCTGTCTTCCAAATCTTGTAGTCCATATTCTTTACTTCATACTTTATTTGAAATTTTCCAGGGTTGTAATAATAACACAGAGTCAAGTAGCATTACCATTTTGAAAAACGTGTTGCCATTCTGTGAACATTATTTGTTTACATTTTCTTCAGGGGAAAAAAGAGAATGGTTTGGAAATTATGGAATTTGCCAAGGAATTTTTCTTTGAATTTGTTTACTTAATTTTCAGGTTAAGTATTTCTATGGTATTTAATCCATTCCCAGTTTTTGAAGGCTTTTAAGAAACATTTTATTTGTTATATGCATGCATTGTCCATAGAAATGTTAATAAAAATAATAAGAATCAAATTACAATGAATATTGTGATATGATCCAGCTAGGGTTAGAATTATTATTTTTGGACATAGGTAATGATATAACATTGAATACTTTCAAAAACTTTAATATTTATTGCTTATGATATTTTTATTCCTTAGGAATATGTCCCACTCCGCCCCAAAAATGCTGTTCATATTAGTGGAGTAAGTTCTCTCATTAAGCTCTCTGACATTTTAGCTTTGGGAAACTCTAAACTTAAGCCTTTGAAAGTTAGTGTTCATTCATTCGATCATCTATTCATTCATCTATTCATTAACTCACCAAACTTAGAGTGACAACACTGTTTGGCATGCTGTGTTAGGTGATGGTGATATAACCAAGGTAATTCGATATTAGTCATTATTTTGTTAGAAAACATTAATGGGTTTGATATATTTATCTGTTCTACCACCCAACCAAAAATTAAACCAATCCAATTCAACAAATACTTAGTGAGCACCGAGTTGGGTGACAAAGGTAAAAATAGAAAACATACTTTCCTCCAAGATCTGCCACCCTATTTTAAGGGGAAATAAGACTAATGATGACATCATAAGATGGAAATGAGAAATGAAACCCATAATATAGCAAAAAGGAATAACTTTTTCTTTGGAAGGATAGCAAACAGCTTCTCAAAAATGGCATATTTGTGAAAATGAGCTGAATTTTGCTAAATAGAAAAGGTGGGGAAGACCCTCTAGGCAAAGGATATAACATAAGTCAAAGAAGTAAAATTAATGTATCTACAGATCTGTTTTGGGTCTGAGTGGCTTTTTTGGAACTCTTTTTGAGTCCCAGTTCAATTATAGGTGTAGTCAATGTGTAACTAACCTTTCATTTTTTATTTTATTTTATTTTTTAACGTCTTTATTGGCATATAATTGCTTTACATTGTTTTGTTAGCTTCTGCTGTATAACAAAGTGAATCAGCTATACATACATCCCAATATCCCCTCCCTCTTGCTTCTCCCAACACTTTCTTATTTCTGCTTTTTAATCAATTCAGGAAGGCCGTATTTCCTTCAATGACAGATAGTTCTTATTTCACAAATTTTTGTGTGCTGTTCAGAAGGCTGCTTATATGTTTTATTAGAATTTATATATTAAAAGTAGCAACTCTGTAATATTCCATATGGTACAGAATCTGGACTTGGAAAAAAGATACCCTAGGTTTAAACCATGGCTTTACAACTTAGTGGTTTTACAAGTTGGACATGATATTTAATCCCTCAGACCCTCATCTATAAAATGGAGATACAAGGCTTCCCTGGTGGCTCAGTGGTTGAGAGTCCGCCTGCCGATGCAGGGGACACGGGTTCGTGCCCTGGTCCGGGAAGATCCCACATGCCGCAGAGCGGCTAGGCCTGTGAGCCATGGCCGCTGAGCCTGCGCATCCAGAGCCTGTGCTCTGCAGCGGGAGAGGCCACAACAATGAGAGGCCCGCGTACCGCAAAAAAAAAAAAAAAATGTAGATACAATAAGAAACTGTTTAAGTTTATTAAGTTTTTACTATACCTAGGCACTATGCTAAGTGATTTACCTGTATTAATCCAGTCTTTTCCACGTGTGTGATGTAGTTAGGTATTGTTATTATCTCCATTTTACAGATGAGACCAATGAAGTACAGTGAAGCTACTTCACTGAAGTAGCTGTGCGCCCAAGATAACACAGTGCTTATTATCCAATTTTACATTGTTGAGTTCTTACTCATTCAGCATGAATGAGCTTAAATTCATTCTTTTGCATACAGATCAAAGTAGAAGGTCTCCTCTGTCTTTAGGAAACTTGAAGCTGAAAACACATTTCTCATTGCTTGATGCAACAGGACAAGGGCTGTACAAACTGAGAGGCAGAGTTCGAATGACAGAAAATCTTGTATGCTATGTTAAGGAGTAACTGAGAACCATTAAGATTAAGCAAAGGAATAATATGGTCAAATTTACATCTTAACAAGATCTTTCAGATATTTACATGTATGAATGATGGATTTGGGTTTCTCTAGCTTCAGTTTGCTATATTGAAATTAGGGAAATCCATTAGGAAGGGGTTCTAGTATCTGATACCTAAGCTCATGGGCCAGAGTGGTAAAATTGAACAGGAGGGGGTAGTTTTAAGAACTGAGAATGTTTGTGCTAGAGATCTTCAGAATGTTTGATCATAAATCCCTCCTTAATTTTCTCAAGTTACATGCAACAGCAGTTATTGCCAATTCCTGGAATCAATTTAGTGTAACGTCTCCAATTCAGAAGCAGAATCTTGGCTTCCCAATCAGAATTCACAGAACTCCTCTTTTGTATGCTTTTCCACTGCTTTTATATCATAGCCAGACCTCAGACCATTCCAAGAGCCAACTTCATCTTGAGTGTAGAATAGGGAGAAATACACACTACTTGTGTGGCATGGTCTCCATGCTGCAGACAGAGGAGAATTCCAACTGAATACACAATCTGGAAATCATGGGAGAGCTCCAGGCTGAGAAATAATTTACAGGTTTTCTGTATATAGATGCTATTGAAAGCCATGGGATTGGATGAAATAAGCAAGGGAGTAAGTATAGATTGAGAAGAAGCCAAGCTCTGACCTCACCAACGTTTAGGAATCTGTGAGATGAAAAAGAACGAGCAAAGGAGACTGAGAAGTAGGGGTATGTAACATAGGAGAAACGCAAGTAAAGACTGATGTCCTAAAGGCTAAGGAAGACTTTAGTCTCTTATTATTTTTTCCTGTAACACGACTTTTTGAAGAGACTGAGCCACTTGCATGCAAAATATTCCATATTCTGGATTTTTCTGATTATTTCCTTATTGTGTCATTTAACTTTTTTGGTTACACCACTTTCCCATTCCAACTCCACCCCCACCCCTTTGCTGTTTTTCCTGTAAAGAGCAGGCTAGGTCTAAATACTTGATTAGTTTTTGGTTAAACTTTTCTTTTTTAAACCATAGTCCTTTGTGGGAGACGCTTGTACAACATTTTATATCTTATTAGGTGTTATATAAAACCTAGATATTCCACTATTATGAATGCTGTCAGATCACATGCTTGAAGGGTTTTTTTTTTTAATAAAATAGAAGAAAAATGCCATATTTTATATGCTAATGAGAGTGATCCAGTGAAGAGGAAACACTGATGAGGAGGATAAATTGATTGCAAATTAGCAGAGTTCTGTCTTTGCATAAGAAAGAATAATGTACAAGCAGAGGTGCAGTACAATGTACAAACCTTAGGAACACAAATGATCACCCCAAGTGATGAGTCACAGGAAAAAGCAGAGAATGTGGGCACAGACACAGGTGGGTGGGATAATGTAGTGCTGTGCTAATAGAAACTTGTAAGAAGTTTGCTTTTGTTTTTTTTTTTTTTTGGCGGTACGCGGGCCTCTCACTGCTGTGGCCTCTCCCGTTGTGGAGCACAGGCTCCGGACGCAAAGGCTCAGCGGCCATCACTCACGGGCCCAGCCGCTCTGCGGCATGTGGGATCTTCCCGGACCAGGGCACGAACCCGCGTCCCCTGCATTGGCAGGCGGACTCTCAACCACTGTGCCACCAGGGAAGCCCAAGAAGTTTGCTTTTGATTAGTTTTCTCTGTGAAGTAGGAGGCCATGATCATTAGCTGAGAGAAGGGTGGAGGAGGAGGCACTGTATCTTTGAGAAGAGAAGTGAAGGTACGAAATAGTTATAAAAGAGTGGGAGAGTGCATGGATTTGGAAATATTGAAAGCACCAAATAAGACAAGAATCATGTTTTGAGTGTGACAATGAGCCAGGAGCTTAAATCCTGTCAAGGAATGAAAAGGGTTGTAGGTGACTGCAACAGCAGAAGTACAGTCTGATAATATGTTATTGGAAGCCTGGAATGAGCGAAGGAATGAACAATGATGAGCAATAAGCAATCCTACTTCACCTTCAGGCCAGTAGGAAGTAAAGTATGGGAGGGAAAACAGCTACTACTTGACAGCAGAGAAAACAATGAAATGAATAAAGCAGCTGTTGAGCTTACCAAGAATTGATCTAGGATTTCACATATATGTCGTCCTCACAGAAATCCTATGTAGGTACTGTTATAATCCTCACTTTATAGGTTCAGAAGCTGAGGCACAGAGAGGTTAAATAAAATGTCATGCAGTTGATAAGTGAAAGAATCAGAAATCATAGTTCTCAATCTGATTTCGTGATTTCTGTGAATCATGTTGATTCAGCTGCCTATGTACATAAAGATTATCCAAACCAAAATAGAGGTACAAATCATAGAATTATTTGAAATGAACTGAGCCCCAGAAGAATTGGTTGGAAGCATTAACCGTGAATATGGCTTGTAATATATGCAGGCAAAATTACAGACTCAGTATGAACACTCCTTTCTAGAATATTGATAAAACTCTTAGCCAGGAGTAACTTTAGTTAATGCCTTCATTATGGCTTGGGTCTCCATCTTTCTTTATGGTCCTTGCTCTTTGTTGCCACATCATCTGTGTCTATACTCCATGATGGTACAGATTGTACTAGTTGCTTTTAAGTTCTGTGGTACTTAAAGCTCAAAGAATTTGGGAACCCTATCTAAGAAGAATAATGCAAAGTTTTGAATGTAAAATTAGGCACACAGCCTTGGAAGGAACCTATGCACGTGAGGGGCCCTAAAACTTAAGCTACATTGGTAAATCTGGTTTGGGATAATTCCTGCTGGTATTCTGATTGAAGAAAAGTTGCAGTTTCTCCTTTTTCAAAGACATGATACCACTCTTTAAAATATCAGCCTTCTGTCTTGACTAGGACTTAATAACCATATTCTATTCCTTGTTCTATTTCTATTTCTGTTCCTAATTGCTCTTTCTCAATTTGGGTTAACTTGAGACTTATAAGAAATTGAAGTCTTCTGGGTAATTATTTTACAATATGAAAGTCCTCTGCTCTCAACAGTCATCCTTTCATAGTCTGAATCTTATATGCCATGATTTCAGGCAGGAGAAAGTATCTTTAGGCTGATTCTTTTTTTTTTTTTTTTTAACATAGATGACTCTTCCATCTTCATCCAGAGCACTTTCCTCAGTAGTCTTAACTCTCTTGTCAGGAGATCTTTCTTCCTCTTCCTATCACTCCTAATCCATGCATTAGCTACTTTCCTGAGTAACTGCTATTGAATTACTTCATGCTCTTGCTTCAAATAATTGGCATGGTAGAAAAATTTTGAAATTTCAAGTTAGAGGATCTGGAGTTAAGTAATAACTTACCACTTACCAGCTATGTTATCTTGAACAACCACTTTGTATTCTGGCCTCAATAACGTGTAATCAAAAGGAAGACAATGCTTACCTTTGTGTAACACTCAGTCAGAAGTATCTTACAGATAATCCCGCTGAACCCTAAGTGTTAGAGCTCTTTGATCATAGGTATTCCAGATTCACAAGTAACTGCTTTCTCCAACATGAGCCCATTGTTCAGAGGTAGCTGAGGCTGGATGGATTTCAGAAGCCGCAGCAGCAGATGGAGCCCCAATTCAGGGCTCCCCTCAGGCCTCTAGTTTGCTGGTCCCTCTCCTCCTAACCTCATGTTGAACTCGTGTTCCAATTTCCCCTCCTGAATTTTGACTTCAATGCAACCACTCCAATTTATCAGGCACATTTTTATATACGTCAGCCTCAAAGGCAGAGTTGGAATAGAGGCCTGATGGATATCAGGTTTCATTACCTTTTCTCCCACAAACTTCTTCTGTTCCTGTGTAAATATATGGATGCAAAGAGGTACACAAAGGACTCTTCTTGCTCAGTCCCACCAGTAACTGCAAACATGTATGTTGAAGGAAATGAAACGAAAAGTTAAAGGAAAGGTGAAAGTTCTTTCTTCATCTGCGTTGTCTGAGTTGAAAGCCAAGAAATGGTCTGTTAAACATATATACATACTTAAGTTTCTTAGTGGATTCCTGTTTCCAAGAATCAGTTTTCATTCTGAAGTTTTGGTGTAGAAAGGAATCCCTAGTGTACATTGTGATAGATAGTAAAAATCATAATTGTTGAAATCAACTGGTCAATGTAATGGTCCTAGGATTTGGCTCATAAAAAGCAGAGAAGGACAGGTTAACTGCATGTTCCCTGGCAATGGAATTTGTTTTTTTTTTTAAATAATCTGCAATTTTTAGTTTTCGACCTTCAAGGATCAATGTAGAATGTGTCCCTTTAAACAACAGATGAGAGACTCTTATTCAGTGAGATAATTATGGATTTGAAATTGCTATGTGCTTTATTAATGAACCCGAATATTTTTAGTTGTTGCAGGTTGTTTTCTCCGAGGCATACTTACACATAATCTACCCCAAATTGCAAAAGCTTCACTTGTGCTTAAAACACCAATTCATGCTCTTCCTCACTCTATTTTAATAATGGCCAGGGCCAGAAGTATGCATGTTTAGAGAAGTGGTAATTTTTTTAGTGTGAAAAAATAAAGTCAGTTGGCTTCTATTATAGCATAAGTATTAATGTTTTGCCTAAAGAAGAAAAACTGTAAGTCAATATTATTTTCTCCTTGTGCTGAAACATGGAAGATCAAGTTTGTATATATTAATGTTGGTCTACTCCTCTCACAACGACACGTAATCTGTATTATTTTGTTGTGAAAATTTTATACATATATTACTATCAAATTCTTCAAGGAAAACAAGCCTGTAAGGAAACATCTCTACTGTGTAGCAGATTTCCACATAAGTCAAGTGGGTGAAGCTTGTCTGTGGTCTGACCTAACTCTTGGCAGAATGTCCTGGGGTTCTTTCTGGAAGAAGGGGAGATAAGCAGCCTGGAAAGGAGTTGGCATCAGCTTGTTTCTCATTAATCTCCCTAGTTTCAGTTGAGCCAGGACTTTTTGCTGCTCCCCTTTTAGGGTACATTTGCAAGCTTCTGGATAAGCCTTGGCTGGCTATACTTTAGAGTTAGCTCCTCAGTGGCAGAGTGACCTGAACCCATGCCATCTGTCATCTGGCCTCTTTGGTTTAATGTCATCTGTGGGACAAGAGATACAAGATGGCATTATGCTGATTTTGTCTTTCCTGTATAAGTAATAAACTAAATCCATTTGAACTTGCTGTCTCCTTACCAGCCAAATCTATGGAAGAATGGCAAGACCACCCATTAGCTGCAGTAGTGACCCTGCAGCTTTATTAGCCTTTACACTGCTTCTGAGGGACTGCTCGGCCACTTGACAATGCCATAACCCATTAAAGCAATGTTCTGAAATCAAGCATTCAGTAAATGCCTATAGTTTATTTGTCTTATAGGGTAGGGATGCTGTGTAGTGGGAATATATGCAACACAGGCATTTTCAGGATGTGTATGTTGATGTCATGTATTTCCATGACAGGAACAGCAAAACGGGAACAACACTAAAAAATACCATTATCATACGTGAGGATAAAATAACACCATAATAGATATCATTTATTGAGTGTATACCAGATACATGGCTCTGTTCCAAATCCATTACATGTGCTAACTGCTTTAATCCTAAGAACAACACTGTATTTGGTACTATAATTATCCTCATTTTGCAGATGAAGACACATGAGATTAAGTAACTTGTTCGAGGTCATATAGGTAGAACCCAGGTGAGAACCCAGGTGTTTGAACTCTAGACTCATTTTTAATTACTGTAGTATGTTGTGCCTCTAGTTAATGAATGTGAAGTACACCAAACATTGCCATTTCAATGGCAGCTCAAAGAAGCTTCATGGTCATTCTCCTGGAAAATAATCTGCTTCTAATATTAAATAAGTGGACAATGAGATTTTCTTTCCTTAATTCCAGAGGTAATAAATTGCTTGTGCCTTCTAGTGAAACAAGACTTGTACTTAGTTCCCATAAATATTATTTTCTTCTACAGATGGAATTTATATAACAGAATACATTAATTTCACTCTTCCTTTATTATATTTTGTTTATGATAGCTCCAGTATCCCTAGGGACTCTGTGTATATATAGTTGTGAGCTTTTATACATATACATAGTTGTGAGCTTTTACACTATATATATGTAAAAGCTGCCCCAGAATACCACCACTCTTTCTCATATAGCTTATAGTATGTAGGTTATAATTATGTCTTTCTTTAAGAGTCATATTTGGTGACAGCCTATTATAGATTTTGCAATTAGTAGTTACATTACTGGTTACATTTTATGATATGAACACATTCTATATCTTGTCCAAAGTGACTGTAAAAATATTTTATTTGAACCTTTTTGCTTCAGGTTAAGGTTTTCAGCATGCTTCTAGGTACCAATTACAATGCTATCTTAACTATCTGGAAAGATCAACAAACTCTCAATTAAAATTGTCAGGTTCAATAATTTCATGACTATTGCTTTTGGCATTTAAAAAGACAATTCAGGGGCTTCCCTGGTGGCGCAGTGGTTGAGAGTCCGCCTGCCGATGCAGGGGAAACGGGTTCGTGCCCCGGTCTGGGAAGATCCCACGTGCCGCGGAGCGGCTGGGCCCGTGAGCCATGGCCGCTGGGCCTGTGCGCCCGGAGCCTGTGCTCCACAACGGGAGAGGCCACAACAGTGAGAGGCCCACATACCGCAAAAAAAAATAATAATAAATAAATAAATAATAAAAATAAAAATAATAAAAATAAAAAGACAATTCAGGAAATGTGTTTAGGTTGTCAATAGTTTAACTCTTGAGAATAAAAGCCCATATTTGTTCAACATTTGTGAAACACCATACTGTCATGATTCAGAGCTCCTAAATTAATCTCATGTACTGTGGGTTCTGACAGTTCAAGTTCATGTGTGTGTGTGTTTTTTTTTTACATGCTTATTGGAGTATAATTGTTTTACAATGGTGTGTTAGTTTCTGCTTTATAACACAGTGAATCAGTTATACATATACATATGTTCCCATATCTCTTCCCTCTTGTGTTTTATGATAGAATTGGTATACTACATTTTGCATTGGTCTGCACACACACAAAAAAAGCTTTTACTACTGTCAAATTTCAGCTCAAAATTTGTTCAGGAAATGTAACGTTTTTTATTTATTTTATTTTTTTTTACATTTTTATTGGAGTATAATTGCTATACAATGGTGTGTTAGTTTCTGCTTTATAACAAAGTGAATCAGTTATACATATAAATATATCCCAATATATCTTCCCTCTTGCATCTCCCTCCCTCCCACCCTCCCTATCCCACCCTTTTAGCTGCTCACAAAGCGCTGAGCTGATCTCCCTGTGCCATGCGACTGCTTCCCACTAGCTATCTATTTTAGATTTGGTAGTGTATATATGTCCATGCCACTCTCTCACTTTGTCCTAGCTAATCCTTCCCCATCCCCGTGTCCTCAAGTCCATTCTCTAGTAGGTCTGTGTCTTTATTCCCATTTTGCTCCTAGGTTCTTCATGAACTTCTTTTTTTTTTTTTTAGATTCCATATATATGTGTTAGCATATGGTATTTGTTTTTCTCTTTCTGACATACTTCACTCTGTATGACAGACTGTAGGTCCATCCAGCTCACTACAAATAACTCAATTTCGTTCCTTTTTATGGCTGAGTAATATTCCATTGTATATATGTGCCACATCTTCTTTATCCATTTATCTGTTGATGGACACTTAGGTTACTTCCCTGTCCTGGCTATTGTAAATAGAGCTGCAATGAACATTGTGGTACATGACTCTTTTTGAATTATGGTTTTCTCAGAGTATATGCCCAGTAGTGGGATTGCTGGCTCGTATGGTAGTTATATTTTTAGTTTTTTAAGCAACCTCCATACTGTTCCCCATAGTGGCTGTATCAATTTACATTCCTACCTACAGTGTATGAGCGTTCCCTTTTCTCCACACCCTCTCCAGCATTTATTGTTTCTAGATTTTTTTGATGATGGCCATTCTGACCAGTGTGAGATGATATCTCATTGTAGTTTTGATTTGCATTTCTCTAATGATTAATGATGTTGAGCATTCTTTCATGTGTTTGTTGGAAATCTGTATATCTTCTTTGGAGAAATGTCTATTTAGGTCTTCTGCTCATTTTTGGATTGGGTTGTTTGTTTTTTTGATATTGAGTTGCATGAGCTGCTTGTAAATTTTGGAGATTAAGCCTTTGTCAGTTGCTTCATTTGCAAATATTTTCTCCCATTCTGAGGGTTGTCTTTTGGTCTTGTTTATGGTTTCCTTTGCTGTGCAAAAGCTTTTAAGTTTCATTAGATCCCATTTGTTTATTTTTGTTTTTATTTTGATTTCTCTAGGAGGTGGGTCAAAAAGGATCTTGCTGTGATTTATGTCATAGAGTGTTCTGCCTATGTTTTCCTCTAAGAGTTTGATAGTGTCTGGCCTTACATTTAGGTCTCTAATCCATTTTGAGTTTATTTTTGTGTATGGTGTTAGGGAGTGTTCTAATTTCATTCTTTTACATGTAGTTGTCCAGTTTTCCCAGCACCACTTACTGAAGAGTCTGTCTTTTCTCTACTGTATATTCTTGCCTCCTTTATCAAAGATAAGGTGACCATATGTGCATGGGTTTATCTCTGGGCTTTCTATCCTGTTCCACTGATCTATATTTCTGTTTTTGTGCCAGTACCATACTGTCTTGATTACTGTAGCTTAGTAGTATAGTCTGAAGTCAGGGAGCCTGATTCCTCCAGCTCCGTTTTTCTTTCTCAAGATTGCTTTGGCTATTCGGGGTCTTTTGATTTTCCATACAAATTGTGAAATATTTGGTTCTAGTTCTGTGGAATATGCCAATGGTAGATTGATAGGGATTGCACTGAATCTGTAGATTGCTTTGGGTAGTACAGTCATTTTCACAATGTTATTTCTTCCAATCCAAGAACATGGTATATCTCTCCATCTATTTGTATCATCTTATAATGTTTTTTTAAAAATTGAATTTGTTGTAGGTCATTGCAAAAAAACTGAAAATTTTTATGTTTATTTAAAATATATAATTCAGGAGAGCTTTAAAGTGATAAAATTATGGTATCCAAATTACCAGTAAATAATATTTTTGTAGTATATTGTTTTAGAATAACAGGCTTTAAGTTTTACCTAACTGCTATTCTCTAAAAAAGCTTAAACAGTCTTCTTCAAATCATAAACTTTCAATTCTCTAAAGACAACATAAAAAAATCTCAGAAATATTTTTGTAACATTATTTTAATTTAAAATCACTTTTTTATTTGTGATCTTTCAAAGAAATTTAAGATATTAAGTAACCTTCCACTTAAGTTAGAAAGTCTTTATACTTCAAAATATTGGGGGCTTCCCTGGTGGCGCAGTGGTTGAGAGTCCGCCTGCCGATGCAGGGGACACGGGTTCGTGCCCCGATCCAGGAGGATCCCACATGCCGCGGAGCGTCTGGGCCCGTGAGCCATGGACGCTGAGCCTGTGCGTCTGGAGCCTGTGCTCCGCAACGGGAGAGGCCACAACAGTGAGGGGCCCGCGTAAAGCAAAAAAAAAAAAAAAAAAAAAATTTGTATTGTATATCTAAATTCAGCCCTTCTGTTCTATACTTATTAAATTAATTGAGTTTATATATTATGTAAATGACTGTGATTAATTAAATATATTACTAGGCTCTAAAGGGCTATTATCAGTTTTTATTCATTTTCTAAATTCCAATTAATCATTTCAATACAGTGTAATTTTCATTGCATTCTGGGCCTGTCAATGTGTTCTATGTGATTGTCTTTGATAATTCTGCTTGCACTGTAACCAATGTTTAGACCTGGTGTTTTAATTAGAGAAAGGCAATATTACTACTAAACTACTACTATGATGACTAGTACTACCACTTTTACTACTCTTTGTCATTTATTCAGTAAATACTATGTGCCCAGCCTGGTTCTAGAGAATTTAAGTCTATGATTTCTAATTCTCACTTAGTATAAGAAATTTTTCTTAATTCACTGATAAGAAAACTATGGCACAAAGTTGACTACTTGCCAAAAATCACTTGACTTGCAAGTAACAAAGCTGGATTTGAAGCCAGATGAATCTGATTCCAAAACCCATTCTCTCTATGTGCAGAGTTGTCATATGAAGGAGCAACTTGGTTGCTGACTGTGTTGAGGCTTCAAAGAGTGACATTATCCTGGGTGGTTAGTCCCCTAATTCAGCTCCAGATTGCAGGGTATGAACTCAACTTTGTTGAAGCCCTCTCAGTGTATTTACATACCAGGCAAGATTGTTAAATATATGTATTAGTTTATTGGAAGAGGGATATATTTCATTCCAACAATCGCACTATTCATTGTCATTATCGTGTTCTTTCTGACATCAGGTTGCTAGTGATACCAAATCATTAATCACAACATTGCTTGGAGATCTAAGAGTCAGAGCAAAATGAGATAAACAGGCTGGAAGGATATTTCTCCTAGACCATACCAGAGCTTTTAATGGCCCTCTCCCCCAACTTCCTCCTCCCAAAATACATACATACACACAGTTATGAACAACTTCAGGGTGAACCGAAGACCTCTGTTGCAAAGGTCCTGTGTATCTGTTCACCACAGACAGCTAAATTCTTTTTCTTAGAATTTATTTTTCAGACTTCCAGTTAACTATTTCAAAAAGTATTCTATTTCAAACCAAGATCTATACAAAGTTAGAAATTAAAATTAGTTTTAGTTTAAATCCCATTTTCTGTATGCCTCTTAGATGCCTGTCGCCAGGATTGGAATTTTAGTGTTTCAAAAACCTCTTAACAACTAACTTAGTACAGTAATGTTACCTTTTACATATGGCTCTTCATTCATTCCCAGATGCTTATGTTTAAGTTTTTAAAATACTCAACTGTTACAGTCATGGTTCAGCATAAAAATTAAAGTTGTTGAATTAATTCATCTCCCAAACTTACCGATTAGATATAATCATAAACATAAAGAGGGAACCATCTCTATTCACATTTCCTAGGGTAAGAAATAGCAATTGGTCTTATTGAATCTATTTTTAAAAATATATACCTAGTTTGAGAAGAATATAGAACCTAGTTTGAGATTAATACTCTAAAGCACTATTTTAACTAATACAAATTTACTGAGTATCCATTCAATTACACCAATTATGGGCTGACCGCTCTGCTAGGCAATTGGGATATAGTGTCTCAGAGCAATGATAAGTTCCTTGACTTCAAAGGGCAAACAGTCTGAGGAAGATATAAACAGGTAAATAGGCAATTTTAATAGAGTGTAATAAATGCCCTAAAAGAGGGGTGACTTCCCAGAGGAAATGATCTCTAAAGGAAACTGAGGGATGAGAAGGCATTAGCTATGTATGGATGGGGAGGATGAGTGTGAATGAGGGAGAAAAAAAAATCTACTGAGGGGTAACAGCTTCTGCAAAGAGTGGGTATCAAGAAAAAGCAGGGGCTTCCCTGGTGGCGCAGTGGTTGAGAGTCCGCCTGCCGATGCAGGGGACACGGGTTCGTGCCCCGGTCTGGGAAGATCCCACATGCTGCGGAGCGGCTAGGCCCGTGAGCCATGGCTGCTGGGCCTGCGCGTCCAGAGCCTGTGCTCCGCAACGGGAGAGGCCACAGCAGTGAGAAGCCCACGTAATGCAAAAAAAAAAAAAAAAAAAAAAAAAAAAGAAAAAGCAGAATACGTCTGTGGTACTGTTGACAAGCCATTTGGCTGCTGTTCACAGAGATAGGGCACAAAGAAAGCAGAGAAGGCTGTGGATTGAGAAGTTGGAGCAAATACCTTTTGCTTGGGGATTTGAGCTGCTATGGTATGTACAGTTGGAGATGTGTGCTGGACAGCAGGATATACAAAGCTGGAGATGGATAAAGAAAACTAGATTGGAAATAAATTTGAGAATCATAGATTGATCAATGAAATGAAATTTTCAGAGGAGGTATAGGAACTTAAAAACCTGTTATATTTTCAGCATATGAAGCATTCTAGAGAAAAGTAGAAACTGTCACAGACCTTACCTTTGACAAATTTATATTATGAATGTTAGACGGGAGATGAACCAAAAAGTTAGTGCCAAAGTGAGTGTACTAAGAGAAGTCCTAAGAAGATAGAAATTTGTATGGATTGAAACTGTCATGGAGGATTTTTGAAGAAATAAGACTACATATATGTAGTAAATGTCCAAACTAGAACATGTTAAAATGTCATTTTGACTAGGGAAATGTCTAAATATCTAAAGTATGAACATAATATTCTTAATTTTGTCTCCAGGAAGCTTTTTGGCTGGATTTAACAAATAATATTCAGTAAATGCTCCTCCTATTTACTTTTAAACAACAACTTGCTTAACATTCATAAACTGTGTTGAAACTTTAACATTTAGAAGTTGTACAGAGTGGTCACATTTTATGCAAGCATATTTTGTGTTCCTAAAGACATCACAATTCAAACTCTTAAATCGTGCACATTTCCTACAGTAATAAATGAAGAGGTGAGAGCATAAATTGTTAAGTCTAAAATAGTAGTGATTTTTTTTCACTTTAATGCTGCTTTAAAATTTTTTCAGCATTTTTATAATATTTTGTAGACTGCTATCTCCTAAATTAACAAAGCATATTGTGGTAGTTAGGCATATTTGTTGTATTTTGCCACATATAATTTCCATTCTAAAGTTTCTTTATTTCCTTTTTTTTAAAAAAAAATTGACATTAGCGTAACCACAACTTAATGAACACTTGGATGCTTGAAAGAAAATTTTATAAGATAACGAAACATGTAAATTATAATTAAAGTGACTGTTAGAATAATAGCAAAGTAATGGTGGAGCACCCTTGCTTCACCAGAGACTGTTCCCAGTTCAGAGCCTGAATGATCATTTAAAGACGTACATCCTAGAATTCCTCTACGTTTGTCCCTTTGATAAGCCTCTTCATCAGAACCCAAATAGAGTAAGGGATAGGAGAACAGAGCATGGTGGAAGAAGGAAGAGGGAAAATTCAATGAGGTAAGGACAGAGAGATGAGGGTAGACTATATCATGTAGAGCTTTGTTGACCACTACAAGGACTGGTTTTACTCAGAATGAGATGGAAAACCATTAAAGTGTTCTGAACAAAGGATTGTCAAAGGGATGAACATATAGGGATCCTAGAGTGTCTATCTCTAAGGATCATTCAGACTCTGAGTTGAGAACAGACTCCAGGGGAAGAAGAGTAGAAGCAGAAAAAGTGGTGAGTTTGCTACAACAATAATTAAGGCACTCCAGCCACAGTGATCTCCTTGCTGTTTCCCCAAATGCCAAACACATTCCCACTGTATTTGTTATTCTCTCTGCCTGTGGTACTTTTCCCTAAATAACTGCATACTTGCTCCTTTACCTCCTTCAGATCTCTGCTCAAATGTGATTTCTCAGTGAATACCCTTCCTATGTCTCTTCTCTAATTTGCTTTTTCTCTTTAGCAATTATGACCATCTGATCTATTGTTCGATTTACTTATTTTTCTGTCCTTGTTTGTTTCCTGTCTGCCCTCACAGGAATAGATGCTTCATGAAAATAAGGATTTTCATCTCTCTCTCTCTTATTTTCATGGCTGAATCTCTAGTACGAAGAATAGTGTTTAGTACATACTAGACAATCAATAGATATTTGTGAGATGAATCAAAGAATCTCATTACAAGCACTCCAGAGTATTTCTCATGCAAAGCATAGTGTACCAAAGGATGGCAGGCGTTTCCAGTTAAAATAAAGGGGGAAGGTCATGTGACATCAAAATAAACATGGTTTACAACCAGTTTGGTCCACAGCTTTGAAATTGTGAGATTCTTTATTATTTTTTAGTTGAAATATTTATGTAAATTTAAATTATTTATATAAAGTGAGAATTTATTAATATTTGTATTAAGATATTTCAAATTTGTATAATTCAAATTTATATAAACTGAAATTCTACACACGTCATCTGCTACAAGATTTTCTCCTTTTAATTTTTGCTTTAAAGAGCACTTATTCCATAAAGAAATTTAAGCAAAAAAGCACACTAACAAAATGAAAACAAAAACCTCTATCTTAATAGCAGCAGTAGTGGAGAAAAAAGGAGCAAAGAAAGAAAAACAGAGCATAAAAAACACTGGTAAAGGGAAAAGAAGAATACAGGCACTTTTAGATGGCAATATGCCAGAACAATACTCAAACCATGTGTATAGAGATCATTTTCTTTCAGTTAGTTTTAGAACACATGATTTTTCTTTGGCAGATTAAATTTTTTAAAAGTTTGTAATCGGCACTGTCTAAAAATATACACTGCAGGATCACAATATTTTTCCCTTCCTAATAAATTTTTTTCAAAAGAACACTGATCTCAAACTCTGCTCGGAACTCATCTACTGTAGAATCAGTAGTGTTGCTATGGAGAAGTCAGGGAGGGATAGTCACCACTCTCCAGCTGGTCCTATAATTTATAATCGCCTGGCATGTTGCCCCATACTGCAGTCTCTCCCCTAAATTCTTATGATTTACTAGTTACATCCCATTAAGATACAAGACAGAGAATGTACAGCTATGATCTTCAAGGAATCTTCAACCCATCCACTGTGCCTAAGAAACTGGTACAGAGAAGACCAGGGAAGTGGAACCATTTCTTATTCACAATCATGCAGACCTTAGTTCTCTTAAAATAAAAATTATGTGTTTATATATCTGTCACACCCAGTTGGTAATGCCTCTTAAGGACATGAGGAACGTAATGAGATGAGACAACTCTTAAGAAAACCAAGGGCATTGTACAATTGTTTTTGCAGATTGCACTTCATGCCTGCAAAACCTGATTAAGTTTCACATTCTTTGTGGGCTTTCCTCAACCACTGCAGGCAAAACTGGTTATTCCATTCACAGGGCTCCCTTTAAAGTTGTTCATATGTGTTTTTAGAGCACATAGCACATCACATAGAAATTTATTTAATCTGTTTATTTCACTCCTCTACTCCCAGCAAATAGCACAGTACCTGCTATGCATTAGAATTTCTATTCATCTATGTGTTTAAACTGTAACATTTTAATTCACAGTGCTATATTTTGGATGCTTACATTTCTGTCACTTAAAGGAAATTTGGATTCTTATATTTTGTATTGACAAATTATTCTGTATTCAGTGTTGTTGTCCAGTAGACACAAGAAGGTACATTTGAATTTAATTTCATTAGCTAGAATCTGTAATGGGAGTATATAATGACTCAGCGTGTGTTGTTTCCCACAACAAATGCCACACCAGAACCAATGCTTCATACCTAGTTTGAATACAAAAGCCATCTCCAATAGTCTGTTAAGGATCATGCTTTGGAACAAAACATACAGCTGGCACTATTAATGCTTAGCCATCTTGCTTCTGATTGTTTGAATTATTTTTAGATTTCTGGACTTTATGTGTGTGTACATGTGTGGAATCCTAAGTGCTCATTCAAAATTCGACTACTTTTTTCTGAAGATATTTTTTTCTAACTCTTTTATCTGTTAATATCAAGAAGATAGCAACTAATTAGTTAACTAAAGTGGCAAAACCCAAGATAGTTCATTTCCTTGGATTAATTTGGTACATTCCATAGAATGTAAATACTCCCTATCTTTCCTGTAAGGAATGTTTAGAAAGGTATTTAGCAACCAGAAGGTGTACCTGCTGGCATATATGTAGTCTCGGGCTGGGACTCTAGCTCCTGATTTTTGTATTCACAGATGTAGAATCAAGGCTTACCTACATTATGAGTGGCATTCCTCAGTCATTCTATCCCCTTGAAACCTTAGAAGTTGAGCTAAAACTTTCCATTGTGAAGTTATTTAGAAATTGTTAAATTGTTAGCATATTGATTTGTTTCTCTTGACATATTTAATTTGCAAAAATATGTTTCACTCCATAGTAAATCCTCTCACATCTTAAAAACTCACCTAAAATGCCACATTTTTCAAAAATTAGTTATAGTTTGCTTTACAGTATATGAATGTAATTATTGAGTACTTAGCATGGTGCATTTTAATACAGTTTGAGGAGGAAAGCATGAGGCTTTTTCCTGAATTGAAATTGTGACATAACATACATTGAACAAAGAGAAGGCCTGAAGTCTACTCCTTTCATCCTCTGGAGTATAGCTAAGAGATGAGAATCAGAAGATGATGCTCAGCTGATGAAGGGGCAGTCAGACCTAGGGACTTTCCTTATGAGTTTTGTTTTGTTTTTGTTTGTTTTGTTTTTTAGGGACAGGGGAGGCATCTGTTTCAGGATTTCTGCAGAACTGGAGAAGTACTAGTCAAAATGGCCTTTGGCCACTTATTAGTTATTTAGATCATGTTATACAATTGTTCTTCATCGCCACTAAGAAGAGAAGAAGTGGTGAAATCAACAACAACTTGGATTTCAAACAGCTGGGAAAATCTCATATTTACCACTACCATTTCAAACTTGATGGTCGGAACTAGGGAAATATCAGAGAATCGGGATTATGTATGTTACCGAAAGGACAGAGATTCTGAGAGACCAAAACATTCCTTTACTTTTGTTGTTGAGGCTCCTTCATAGTGTTTCTTTAAGTGTGAGAAACAGGGACATCCCTCTGCTCACAAAGGCTGTAACTTAGAGCTTAAGGCAGGATCAACACATCATGCCAGAAATTATTTATAATAAATGCCAAACTTATTTATGACTCTATTTGTGGAGATGAGCCTTGGAAACGGTTCTTAAGCGCTTCACGACTTTTTGAATTCAAAGAGAAATGTGGTAACCACCCCTGAAACCCCACTTGAAAAAAATCATTTAAATGAAAAGTTGCATGTTACAGTTTGGAAAAAAATGTTATTGGTTTTGGAGAGTTTAAGTGGGAATAAATAACAATCTTCAGCTGAAAAATTGTGGGTTTTTTTCAATACCTGAACTTATCTAACATATTCCTTAGACATTCATTATATTATACACTTCCCTCTTTAAACGTGCCCTTTTATATGCTTTAAAATTTTTTGCTTACTATAACATTTGGGTCATATAGTTCAGTAGTAGGGGGCACTCAATAGCATAGAAATCACCCTAATATTTAAGAAACCATGTGTCCCTTATTTGCTTCCTTATCCTTCGTTTAAAAATATTAGAAAGACAGTGCTCACTCTAAAGTAATACGGAAAAACAAAGAGGAAAATGCATAAAGAAGCTGTCTGCTCCCATCTCTTGCTTCCATTCTTCTGCAGTCCCAGGAGAGAACTTTATTACTCTTATGCTTAATCTAAGACTATTTTAGATGAAAGATATTGTATTTTAATATCTGAGTAGGAAAACATGTTTTGAACATCGCTGATACCATTTTTTCACTAAATTTTAAAATAATGAGCCATTTATCTAAAAACTACAATAGAATTTGTTGCTATATTCTTATAGTACTTTTTCTTATATGTATGTTGTTTCATAGTAGTAATCATAGTACATGTGGAATTCAAATCTGTGTCTTCACTTATCACATTAAAAATCACACAGATTTTCCCAAGTAGCTTCTTTATTAGTCTAGCTTTAGGATACTAGAATATTAAGACTTCAAAATCTGAGATGACTTTTGAAAACCCTGCTTAGCCTCTATGTCTGTACTATTGTAACGTAAACACGTTCAAATCTTATGTTCAAAAATAACCTAAAAACAAAAATAACAAAAACAAAAAACAAAACAACTTCCACAAACCTCAACAACAGAAAACCTTTCTTTAAACCTGTCACTGCTGTCTATCCTTGTATCTTTCTACCTCCCTTTACAGCCAATATCATTAAAGTCCTTGTCTTACTCTTACTTCCCAACCTCTTAACTACCCAAAGCAGTGAATTTTTAGTATTCATCTTAATTTAACTCTCTCTGACATTTAATACTACTGAGAATTTTTTTCTTGAAACTATCCCCTCCCTATTCTTCCATGATACTACCTTCTGTGAATGTCCCTTTTGCCTCCCACTTAAATTCTGATGCTCCGTGAATTCTGAACTTAGTTTGCTCTTCTTCTCAATTCATGTAGTCCCATGACTACAAATATGTCTAGCTGCTTAGTGGACTTCTCCTCCTGATATCCCATAGACATACTAAATTCATCACGTACAAAAATAAATTCATCAACGTACACAAAGCCACTCCTCCTTCTATAACTTTTACTTTCAATCTCCTTTTCCTCCATCGTTTTAGTTCAAACTTTCACCATCTTCTAATTGACACACTACAATAAATATTCTCCAGGTTTTCGTCCCTTTAGGAACCCAGGGATATAATCCATTCCCCATAGAGCTGCCCTAATGGGTTTCTCAAATCTGATAATATTTTTCTCTCCTTAAAACTCTTCAGTGGGTCTCCAGTGCCTATGTGATAAAATCTGAATTTCTTAGAAAGGCATATGAGCTACTGGTTCTTCTAACTATGTCAATCTCATTTACCCATTTGTGCTTTCATTTTAGCAGTTCCCTTGGCCTGGAATCTATTTTTCATATATTGTAATCACTTATTTGATTCAGATCAAGGATAACCTATTCCATGAAGTCTTTCCTGACATTATTGTCTCATTGATACTTTAAAGTGTATAATTTCCTCATTTTTACCATCCCAGGCCATTGCACAAACTTGTATCACACTACAGATTACACATTCGTGCACATACCAGTTTCCCTATCTGTCTGTCCTCTATACTACATATTATATGAGGATAAGGAACTTATCCTAAAGGCCTAACATAGTAACTGGTATGTCTATAGGTATTATTTGTTAATAATATTATTTTTAATGAGTAAATTAACTTTGCACAGTAGACTCTAAATAACTGTGTAGGGAAGGAAGAAACCATGAAAGGACACTGCCAGGTTATTGGAATTCCTCCACAGTTTTGCACTGAAAATTGTGTATTTGATTTAAAAAATAGTTTTGAGCTTATGTCTTGGTAAAAGAATAATTCTGCATGGCAATAATGATTACTGTGATTTTTCACAGTAAAAAAAATGAATATAGAAAATGCATTAAAATTGATTTTTTAAGGTGAAAAATAACAAATCCCAAATTAAATTCTTCCAGTGAAAAAATTTTAAGGCACTCTTGATCTGTAAAAAACTTTAACAAGCACTAATCTGTACTTGGACACATGCATGCAGTGTATTTAGAGTCTAGAAAGTGAAAGCCATGTAAGTATCACTGTTGTCTAAGAAAAGCAAAGGCAAGGGAAAAAACCTGACTTTATACAAGTAATACTAATGGTTCTCATATTTTCAGTGGTGGCATAAGGAAATTAATAACTCTACACTCTAATTTTCACCCCCTTCTAAGAATCCAAGCACTAATTACCTATTTGAGAAAAAGAAATCTGACAAAGCATTTCTAAAGAACAATTGTGGGGACTTACCTGGTGGTTCAGTGACTAAGACTCCACACTCCCAACGCAATGGACAAGGGTTCAATCCCTGGTCGGGGAACTAATGTGCTGCATGCAGCATGGCGTGGCCAAAAACAAAGAAACAAAAGAGCAAATGTGTTATTAATACTGCCAAGTCATAAAGGAATATTAGAAGTGTTCCTAAATATATTAAATCTTATTAACATATTTTACTATATTTTACAGTTTTAGATGCCCGTTTCAAAAAAATTTAATATCTCTGAAATTAGTACATATCTCACAATCAATGGCTACTATAGATTTTTCAAAACATTTTTGCTTTCTTGTAAACATATAAAATAATGATGCCTCTTACAATCAATGGTGTCTTAATTTGATGAAATACAGTAGAAATTAGATATGGAACAAAGTGCACTCAATTAGCTGATAAAAGCTAAAAAATAAAGTAAGTTCACATATATGACAGAAAAAAGTGATTGATTTGACTATGGCAGTTTGAATGGCCCCACACCCTCCTATGTGAACACAATCACATATTACCATTATTTTTCCTCTGGTAATAATTTAACATATGGGAAATATATTTCTGCTTAATGCTGTACCTTACGTGACTTAGCATACCATGTGTTTAGGTTCGAAACTTTCTAAGTTTTTTTGAACAATACAAGTCAAGTTTACTTTAATCACTTTCACAAAACAATTTTAAAAGAACCCATGGTGCCTTCCAGCATAAAAGAAGAGATTCAACTGCAATGCAAATCTTAAAAATAATTGCAAACATCACTAGTCATAGACATTTTTCAAATTTCCCAGCCAAGTTACTGAAAAACATTTTACCTGTTTATCTGAAAATATATGACTGTGTGCAATAGACGCTACCAGGTTTTGTTGTTGTTGTTGTTGTTGTTGTTGTTTATCTCAGTAATGGAGATTAATGATGCATAGGCTGGCCTGTTTTTTTAGTAAGAAAAATATTAAATTCAGTGGGTATCCTTGGTCTACTGAATTCCTCACTGTAGCTATGACTCTTATCACCTGAGTCCAGTACACATATCTCTCCTACTCCAATCCAACCAAAGCCACATTCATCAAAGTATTATTTTCAACTCAGCAAAGAGTTTCATATTGGTAACTCAAATAGATTTCTTAATCTGTAGGTTTAAATTTAAAAAATATATTTTATATGAGTAGGGTTTGTTTTTCACAAAATAAAGACATCATAATAAACAGCATGTAGACTGGAGATTGCACAGAAAAGATTTATATCCTATAAAGAGCCCTGAGGGCCTATTCTCCAAAAATGTTTCCCTAATGCTCTGCTAAATTATGTAATGTTTTCATATTATTAATTCCTGTGATTTAAAGATGACCTCTCAGTTAAAATCAGAGAGAAGAGACATTATCACATGATTAATAGTGATTATTTAACATTGATTATTTTGTAGGAAATTCATATTAACAAATTTAGGCTTTGTAAGTTAGTGACATCAGTTATCAAGAACATATATTCATTCTAGACCAAATAATAAAAACAAGGTGCTGTGCTTATGTTAAGGTAGGGAAAAGTGTCCTTTCTTCACTTCCACAGAACATTGCAAACCCTGAACTCTGAAGCAATACTTTTCTAACTCAAAATCTCAAAAAAAATTTTTATGAATGTAGCTCATTCAATCTCCTCTATTCTTCATCTTCTGCAACCAACTTAGTGACATTTTCCTTTCATACACACCTCAAAAAAACATTTTTCCCCCTACCATACCAGATACACAACAAAAGAAACCCTACCTCTAACTAGATGTTACACAAAGTTTTTCTCATACTGGGTCTTTTAGTTCTCAGAACCTGTCATGGGCCCCCCATAATGTTTTCAGACACTTTCCTTCTGTGTGGGATATTCTTTCTTCCAACCTGCCTTCTACCATCACCCTTAATATCCTAATTTCAGTCCTTCAGAGAAGCGTTGACTTTACTCAGAAGAACAGTCAGGGCTTCCAGTTACATGTTTTCACATACTGTATGTTTATTTGAATGATTATGTAGTAAACATCTGTCTTTCCACTGGAAAGTAAGTTACATGAGGAGCTCCAACACTCTGCCTCCCATATGCAGTACAGAATAAGAATTTAATAAATATTTATCAAACGAATCAATCAGTTTTTTCCAAATCAGAGTATATTATTATCTGCTTCTAGCCATTTTAAACATCTTAGTATACATTACCTTCCATGGTACTCTGTTAAGCTTGTATTTATTATGACAAATGTTTCACAGACACATATTACATTATGTGTGCAATTTGTCATAGCATCTGACTGAAACCCTAGCATTGCCCTGATGCAGTAAGTCACAGATTTGTGTTTGTTCAGTGACAGCTGAATACTGTCCATAAATATCACTCTGGTGGGAGATGATGGCTATTTTTCAACTCAGATTTATCACTTGGATTTTAGGACTTCCTTTACTCAAACTCCTCTTTCCTGTGTAGTTGATGGTTTTTGTCTTTTTTTTTTTTTAAGTAACCTTACCTTCCTACAATCAAATAGCCATTCCTCTCCTCTCTTGAGGTTAGCTGTTGTGCTGCTAGTTCCTCTTCTCAGTTAATTTTAACATATCTTGAGAGTATTCAGTAACAGTTTGCCAATACTCATATCTTCTCACTTTAAGATGTGCCTTGTAAAAACTTGCTGTGCTAGTTATGTCATATACAATGAAAATGTTGTAGTTTGGGTATTTTTCCTGGACATTCATGAACAGTGCAGCCATGACTATTTGTGAGACTTATCTCTGATAATTCCAGATGACATTGTTTCCCTTATTCCTTGCACCATCACAGCCACCCAATGCTGGAAAGAACCGTAACAGTGTTATTTAATATCAAGCCATTTTCTTCCTTATTTGGACCCTGAAACTGCATCCCTTGGGGACCAGAGGTGGTGCTTACATGTGCAGACAACATCATGTACAAAGGCTTAGAGTGTGACACTGTGGCAAAGGGCCAGTAGCTCAGGATAGGTGAATTACAAGGTCCATGGGAAAGAATGGTGGGTAATAGCTAGAAAGGCAGCGGTAACATCATAAATGGCCTTGTTTGGCGTTCTGTGGATTTGATTTGCTGATAGTATTTGTTAGGCAAAATGTACAGGATCAGATTTGCATTTGGAAAATATCATTCTTAGCTTATTACACAACAGACATAGAAGTATGTTCATTGCTAGACTGGGGCAGAAGGTCAAACTATGGAAAGTTATTGTTAATTTCAACATTCGATCCTGTTCAATTCCACTTGGCAAGCAAGACTGCTGTAGCCTAAGGGTGGAAAGAAAGCTTATACAGGGCAAATGTTAGTACTACATCGAGTACTGGGGAGCCAGTGTTTGGTCTACTTTAAAATTAAAAGGTAAAATCAAAGATGAGGTTCCATGTAAAAATAAGTTTATTAATCACCTAGCTTCTGGAGTTTGGCACTGTGGCTAAATAAGTTCCTCTGAAACTTATTGTTAGTAGAAAATTTTATTTTATTAAAACTCATCAAAAAATAAACTTGTTCATTTTCTTGTATAGGTAGAACATTCTGAACAGATTTTTATCATTTTATGTTTCAAGATCTTTCCATGATATGAGATTATCATTCTGAACATTAATAACTGTATAATGGAATGCAGATTTATAAATTATATGTGGGATGAATGTATTCTGACCTCCAAGACATACCCCAGCCTGCACAAAATAATCCTCTTAATTTTTAATATAATGTCCTTAAATAGTGTGTGCATCAGTTAAAGTGTAAAGAAAAAAGTGAACCAACTACCAGTTTATCTGGGATGGTCTCAATTTACAACTGCTGTGTGGGATAATTATTAATAATGCCTCCTTTCATACTAAAAGAGTACTTTGATCTGGAAGAGAAATTATATGTTCACCCTTTTAACACCATAGGCGATGACTGATAAATATATCCCAGGGTAAATCCCAGCTCTGATACACACCATTTGTTCAGTTTTAGCAAGAAAACTCACTTCGGTGTCTTCATCTATAAAACTGGAGAAAATAAGTTTTACCTTGTAGATTTCTGCCTTGTAGATTTGTACCTTTATGAAGAATAAATGCAGAGTTGGCTTTATGGATGTGAAACCCATGCAGTCCCACAGTGGGGGGCTTCATGCTGAGAAGGGCCATGCTTGGTTTAATGCTCTACTGATCTCTTGAAATTGTTAACATGTTTTCAACAAGTGTAGTATATTTTCCTTTTGTACTGGGCCCCATAATTTATGATGAGTCCTGAT
Source organism: Hyperoodon ampullatus (assembly GCF_949752795.1). Lineage (NCBI taxonomy): Eukaryota > Metazoa > Chordata > Mammalia > Artiodactyla > Ziphiidae > Hyperoodon > Hyperoodon ampullatus. The sequence goes on along the minus strand of NC_136930.1, from coordinate 53,258,955 downwards.
TAAATGAGAAATGTGCTAATTTAATCCAAATTTTCTTCCTTAATTCTTCCTTTCTCGTTTAGGTCCTGATTTTATTTCACCAAGTAGAAAATCATTTATAGTCATTTTATAATGCAAATGTCACTGGAAATATTCAGTAAACAATCTATAAGAGGTATAGAAAAGTTTTATTTGAGCCAAACAGGATTATAGTCTGGGAGACAGCCTCTCAGATAACTCTGAGGAACTGCTCCAGAGAAGCATGGCTTTCAGCACAGTTTTATATCTTTTCAGAACAAAGAAAGTCAAGCAAGTTGGGGATACATCCCTTCAAGATTTAAAAAAAAAAAACCAAAAAAAAAAACAAAACACCAGATCAGCATGTGTACAGCAAGTCAGTATGTCATTGGCACCTGTGAAGGGAGTCTTATTACCAAAGGAGTACCAGCATTGGCATCCCAGGAAAGGAGGCATTTAATCTTTATTTTTAACATGGGCATTCTTTGCTTCTGGTTAGTGTACACGTTTTTTTTTAAATGATTAAAGCAGATGTACAATGTATGTCTGGTAAGCCACAAACAGGCTGTTTTAATTAGCACAAAATTCAAGTTAAATAATGTATAAGCCAGAATGATTTCCCCATACCCTAATATGTGAACATTTCTTCCATTAAAACCAACTGAAAATTAAAATATAACAAAAGCAGGATATTGTTCATATGAAAGGAAAATTTCCTTTATATTTTACACTAAAAACCAGTGTTTATAGTAGAAGGCACTTACTACCTATTCAAATTTTGAGAACATTACAATAAATTATTAGTATATTTTGAAGTAAATTATCATTTGGCCTTTATTTGGGGGGGGCATGTTATATTCAGTTAAAATAATTTTAATATCATAAATAATTCTCCAAAATTAGAAAGAGTTCTCTGGCTATTCATACCTAAGTGTCTTTCTACACCTGAATAGTCACACTGGGGACAGTATAAATATCCTAAACTATTTTTCTTTGTATACAACATGATGCCACCATTAGTACTTATACTTAAAATATTCATAATGATAGCTTTACTGTATCGAGCTCTTGTTGTATGCCAGTTTCCTGCTAAATGCTCTACATGTATTATCTACATATAATAATACACACACACACACATACACACACACAAACATCCCTATGAAGAGGCTATTATTATTTCCGTAATAATAATTACAATATTGAGGCTTAGAGAGACTAAATAACTTGCCAAAGCCATATAGATAGAAGATAGAGCTTAATTTTGAAACTAATCTCTGAATTTTAAAGCCTGAGCTGCTAATCAGTGTTTCAGTATTTTGCAAGTTGGCATTCAAGTACATATTCTCAGAATTACATGATTCTATAGCATAGTTTAAAACTGTCTGCATTCCCTAATAAATAATCTAACTGATAAACATATATGTGTATTCTGGATCATCTGTATGACCTGGGAACTTTTGTCTCCATGCCCCCACAAGCATGCCTAGATTCTAATAAGCTAGTGAGGAGGAAACGAGGCAGATTTAAAATGTAAATGATTCCTCTAAGATCAGGAACAAGACAAGGATGTCCACTCTCGTCACTTTTATTCAAAGTTTTGGAAGTCCTAGCCACGGCAGTCAGAGAAAAAAAAGAAATGAAAGGAATCCAAATTGGAAAATTAGAAGTAAAACTGTCACTGTTTGTAGATGACATGATACTTACATAGAAAATCCTAAAGATGCTACCAGAAAGTTACTAGAGCTTATCCATGAATTTGGTAAAGTTGCAGCATACATAATTAATACACAGAAATCCCTTGCATTCCTATACACTAACAGTGAAAGATCAGAAAGAGAAATGAAGGAAACAACCCCTTTTACCATCACATCAAAAAGATAAGATACCTAGGAATAAACCTACCTAAGGAGACAAAAGACCTATACTCCAAAAACTATAAGATACTGATGAAAGAAACCAGACATGACACAAACAGACGGAGAGATATACTATATTCTTGGATTGAAAAAATCAATATTGTGAAAATGACTATACTACCCAAAGCAATCTACAGATTCAGTGCAATCCCTATCAAATTACCAATGTCATTTTTCACAGAATTAGAACAAAAAATGTACAATTTGTATGTAAACACAAAAGACCCCAAATAGCCAAAGCAATCTTGAGAAATAAAAATGGAGCTGGAGGAATCAGGCTCCCTGACTTCAGACTATACTACAAAGCTACAGTAATCAACACAGTATTGTTTTGGCACAAAAATAGAAATATAGATCAATGGAACAGGATAGAAAGTTCAGAGATAAACCCACGCACCTATGGTCACCTAATCTATGACAAAGGAGGCAAGAATATTCAATGGAGAAAAGACAGTCCCTTCAATAAGTGTTTCTGGGAAAACTGGACAGCTACATGTACAAAAATGTAATTAGAGCACTCCCTAACACCGTACACAAAAATAAACTCAAAATGGATTAAACACCTAAATGTAAGGCTGACGCTATAAAACTCTTTAAGTATTATTAAAATAGAATTAATTTAAATCAATATTGGCAGTGTATGAATTTTTTGTTTTTGTTTTCCCTGAAAGGTCTTGAAGGAGCTTTATTGGGTGACACGTCATGTGACTAATTGATTGTTAGCATCATATCATTAGTTCTTATTATTTTATGCTTTGTTAAAATAGTATTGTTATTATTGATATTATACTGACTGCTCCATCTTGATCATTTTCATTTCCTCATTAGGTTTTTTTTTCTTTTACCTGATTTTTGTTAATATTTAAGTATTTAAACAGTAAAGTATTTAAAGGTAAAGAATCATTCTAAAATGAAATTGATCTCTCCCCTTTTTTTATACTTTAAAATAAATAAATTATAAATTTAAACATAATAAATTAATCAGAGATCTACAAACTTAAAATACATCCTGAAAATCTTTGTCCTCATCCTTTTCCATGCTATCCTTTCATCCAAAGGGGGGGGAAATACTGAAACTATTGTGTATCTCTATTTATGTACAGTGTTCTGTCCAGAGGCAGTAGTTCCTTCTTCCTATGTATTATATGAGAGGGAGTGAATCATCTACAACGTAAAGCCCTTCTGTACATTATTTTCATGTTAGACTCTAGTTAAAATAAAATGCATTTACACTTCCATACATTACATTACTTGAAATGATAATGCTTTCTATTAAACTGTACTTCAATATTCTGTTTTACCTGCAGCTGAATGTGGTGCATCTGCAACAAGTAATGAAGGAATTCTGCTCTCTCCAAATTATCCACTCAACTATGAAAACAACCATGAATGCATTTATAGTATTCAGGTTCAAACAGGAAAGGGAATCAATATTTCAGCCAGAACATTTCATTTAGCACAAGGAGATGTTCTTAAGGTAGGTGAACTGAGAATATTTATATTTCGATCATTTTAGTCATTAAGTATACATTAATACATATATACATGTATATGATATATATGTATATATAATCAACCACAAGTTGATTCTGCCATTCATAGATTTAAATTATACATTATTTCCCATTTTCCTGTCAGTATTTTTCCTGAGATAGAATGTTTTGTTTCTAATGTTTATTTATAATAAGTAAATTTTGATTTTATGATACATGAATTTTTTTTCATGACATAAACCCATTTATAATATTGTTTTAAAAAGCAAAATACAGAATTTTTTGTAATAGAAGAAAAAAAAATGTCTATTGAAAATGCCCTACGATATTACCAATAGCTGTTCACTTCCTCTACTCCAGTAGTCTCTCCTATGCTTTGTAATTTAGTTTCTGAACCCAATTTGCTACATAGCTGTTTTCTTTTTTTTAACATCTTTATTGGAGTATAAGTGCTTTATAATGGTGTGTTAGTTTCTGCTTTATAACAAAGTGAATCAGCTATACATATACATATATCCCCATATCTCCTCCCTCTTACATCTCCCTCCCATCCTCCCTATCCCACCCCTCTAGGTGGTCACAAAGCACTGAGCTGATCTCCCTGTGCTCTGCTGCTGCTTCCCACTAGCTATCTATTTTACATTTGCTAGTATATATAAGTCCATGCCACTCTCTCACTTCGTCCCAGCTTACCCTTCCCCCTTGCCGTATCCTCAAGTCCATTCTCTACATCTGTGTCTTTATTCCTGTCCTGCCCCTAGGTTCTTTAGAACCGTTTGTTTTTTGATACATGAATTTTAGTGTTTCAATAACACCAAAATAAGAACACTTTCATGCCAAATATCTTATATTCAATAAATATTATCTATGAAACATAATCCATAAATGGACATTTATTTATTTTTATTTTGATGTTTATTAAGTAACTTATTTCTGTTCATACATAAATAACTTTGCATTTATGACTATGAAAAAGTTTATAATTTATGAATATATCTAACAATATCTATAAATTATTTAAGAAAAAGTATACCTTGTTGATAATAAACATTTAGGACAAAATTTGTTAATTTATTTTAAAAAATTGAAATAATCAAATTTAAAGATACAATTAAAGGGAGTTCCCTGGTGGCTAGTGGTCAGGACTCAGTGCTTTCACTGCTGTGGCCACAGGTTCAGTTCCTGGGTGGGGAACTAAGATCCTGCAAGTGACACAGCGCTGCCAAAAGAAATTTTTTTAAACGATACAATTTTAGGCAAATGAATATTTTCATACTTGCTGATCCATATTTTTCAAAGTAAGTGTTTTGATAAATACAGTTTATATTCATTATCGGAATAAAAGTAAACACTTCTATAAAATCACATTTAAATATTTAAAAAATGATCACATACATTTTTTTCTCATTATCAAGATTTCATTAATCCAGGTAAGAAATTCAACATATTTCTGTTTTCACAAATCTTGAAAAAAATTATGATATCCGAGGTTGACTGGGGTGAAGGATTTTTATTTAAGCAGTGATTTTAAGGTTGTTGGTTATGTTCTTCTTTTAAAAAGAATATTAATTTGATGATAACTGATGGTTCTCTAACACAAACAGTTCTGTATGCTTGTAAGATTTGTATAAACATGTGAAAGATTTCCTGCAATACACTTAGATATATACAATTTTAGTATTAATTTAGAGCCATTCCCATTTTTTATGCTTTTCCTCATTAGGCAACAGAAATTTACTGTATTATATCTTCAACTTCCAGTTCATTGTTTGGATTTTCCTGTTAAAATAAGTTTATTTGCTAAATTGGAATCAACATTGAGATTAATGGGATGCTTGTACTTAGAATTAAGGCAGTGGTTATTTATTTATTTATTTATTTATTTATTTGGCTAACTGTGGGGAAAAAATGTATCAAGGTGTAGATCAGAAATATGAGTGTAGCTACTAAACTGTATCACATAAGCAACAATAATAAACATGTATTTATAAGTTAAAAGTCAGGAAATGCTTCCCCATGCCTACCACAATCCTTCGTAAAATATTTCTCTGCTCTCAGTGATGCTTGAAATTTCTACATTACTTTTCCATACTGAATGATGTTTATTTTTTGGAAAATTCATTAGGGATAACAAGTGATGCTTTTTAAAAAAATAGCCCTAATATGTTTCTCAGAGTGCTTTCTAACATATTACTTATTTGGAGTAAGGTCATATGCATTTGTGATGTGTGTTCCCTTGAGGAAGGATGGGACCTCAGTAATAAGTGACAGTCTGAGAGGATGTGATGGTGAGAGACAAAGGAAAGCAGAAAAACTCAATTTAAGGCCCTTTAGTGGATTTCATTAAATAGTGATTTTTCTTTCATGAGTGAAAGGATGAAAATTTATATTCCCAGAATTTTTTAAAAAATTATATCTTTCCTAGAATAAATATATGTTTTCCAAAGTTGAAGAGATTATATACTAAAATTAACCTGGAAACACACCAATTTGATTATCCTTCTACTGATAGTCTAACCTGGGATTTATTCTAAATTATCACGTTATAAGAACTTCAGTAGCCATATTACAGAGATGGTTGGGGATGGGCTTTTAAACGCTGTCTGTCTTCATGGTCTCTCCACCAGTGTACAATGTAAAATGCTTGTATGTTATTCTTCTCATTAATTCCATGGATGACCATTAGGTCAAAGATACCTACTGACACAGGCACAGTTAGGCATGCAGAAACAGACAATGTACTCTGCAAAAGACAAATGATTACTTCTCAAAGACTGCTAAGCCCAGAGTCCTCTCAGGATGGAAGGTCATTTGCCTCACTGCAAACTAATCCATGAGAGCCCATCCTCATCCCCAGCACTTTCCAATATTAAACCTAGTAGAGTCAGTTCTCTTTCTCCATTCCAACTAAGACAAAAGAAGAAATAAGAAAAAAAAAAAAAAAGCCCATTATGGAATTCTCTGCCAAGCATTGTGTTTTTTTTTTTTTTTTTTTTATGTGGTAGGATTGGCTACGTTCTTTGGAATGACATTCTCTTGTAATCTTTACATGGGTATAAGGCTTGGAAGAAGGTTTGTTTTCTTCTGGTTTCACTTACTATATAAATCACTGTATTGGATTCTGATAAAAACAAAACAGCAACAACAATAAAAAACAATTTGTCTTATTTATCTATATCTATACACACACAAAAACAACTTTCCTTTCCAATAGCTCATCATCTAGGATGATGCTTGTTTAATCATCCACCCACTCTCTCTCTCCCTCCTCCTCCTTTTTATAAACACCTTAGTTATTTATAACCACACTAGCAAAGTTTCAGTAGGTCTGGGGAAAGTTGGTTCAGTTGGTTTGCACCCGGGATTAAGGAATTTTATAAAGCCCTCCAGATTATGTGATGACCAGCAGGTTTTGGAATTAAGAATATATCTTTCCTTGGTTCTGTTACTTTCAATGGGCAAGAATATTGAACTTCCCAATCCCTCACTCAAAATATGTAACTTAATTAATTCTTTTAATTAACATTTATAGATGGTGTTTATTATATATAGGCTCTAAATTGTCAATAATGAATAGCTCTCCTTGTCAGCTGGATAGGAAAAAAGCTGAATACCAGACAGAAATACTATTTATGTTTTTGTTGTCGCTGTGTTTGTTTTTATTTTCAGAAAAAGACTAAGCACTATGTTTAGATAAAGAAATGTAGCAGGGAAATAATTCAAGACAATCTTTTTACCACAGTCAGCATTGTGAAGTTTAAAGACATTTCTTACACAAAATGTAGACTAAATGGATTATTATGGAGAAGAGCCAGTAAAATATCCCAAAATTGGTTTTGAGAGTCCAAAAGAAAGGGTTAGGAGATGTATATCATATTTATGAAAAACTAGATAGTTGAAGGACTTAATAACATTCTTTTAGAAATATGATGAGAAGGTTATTAATGTGTTGCTATTGTTGTTTTCGAAGACGTATTATTTTTAAGCTCTTTCATAACCTATTTGTGAATCTTTGACAGTACCACTTGTGAGAGCCTATTGTTAAATTTTCAGTACTTTTGTGAAAATTAAAAATTAAATTGTTACAATTACATTACAATTAAATTAAAAAACAAAGGTAATAAATGCAACTTTTCATTTCCTAATTATTTTACTACTTTAACTATTATCGGTGCTTTTGGGGTTAGTTATATATACTGTATCTGTGTGGTGGAAATACTATGTCAGGTTGTCCATCTCTTCCCAACTCTGTATTCAACAATGTCACATTGATAGCTTGATATTAGCCATAGTAAGTGTTTACACTGCAGAAATTGGCAAATACTACAAACCCTGACTTGATTTATTGCTTTGCTCATTGTCAGTACATAAGTAGAAACGGTTTGTATCTGTAGCCATTATATTATGAATAGCACAAAAAATTGAGAAAATATCTTTTCTAGTATTTGAAAACTATTATTCAGTTTAGCAAAGAAGTTGCTCATATCATTTACAAACCAGTGACATTCTGATATAACATCGTTTTTGATGTTTCATTTTCATCTCACTTGTTAACAAAAAAAATCAAGCAATAGGGCTTCCCTGGTGGTGCAGTGGTTAAGAATCCGCCTGCCAATGCAGGGGACACGGGTTCGAGCCCTGGTCGGGGAAAATCCCACATGCCGCGGAGCAACTAAGCCCGTGCACCACAACTACTGAGCCTGAACTCTAGAGCCCACGAGCTGCAAATACGGAGACAGTGTGACACAACTGCTGAAGCGTATGTGCCTAGAGTCCATGCTTTGCAACAAGAGAAGCCACCACAATGAGAAGCCCGCACACCTCAGAGAAGAGTAGCCCCCACTCGCCGCAACTAGAGGAAGCCTGCATGCAGCAACAAAGACCCAATAGAGTCAAAAATAAATAAATCAAAATAAATTTTTTAAAAAATCAAGCAATGTTCATTTAAGAACAACTTTTGTCTGTAAGTTGCAGTTATAAGTTGCAGCTACAAAAGTTTGGCAAAAAATACTGAAAGCACTCTGTAAGAATCAATTAGCTCTATGGAATTTACAATAATGAGTATTGTATATTTTATCCCTGTGTATAAATAGGATGTTACACTTTCCTTAAATCAGTGATTCACAAATGACAGTCTGTGAGCCAAATCAGACTGACACCTCTTTCTGTAAATACAGTTTTAATAGGAGAAAGCTGTGTTTTTTGATTCACATATTCTCTATGGCTGCTTCTGTGCTAGAAAGGCAGTATTGAGTAGTTGCCACAGAGATGTTAACAGCCTAAAATATTTACTATCTAAACCTTTTCAGAAAAAGTATGTCAATCTCTCTTTATATCAATAAAATTTACTTAAAAAACATATATATCAGTATGTACATTCACCAGTTTGGTTTGTTTGAGAGCTGGGTTTTAAATATTTTCTAGCACACCAGTGATCTCATAAGTCTACCACATGTATCTACTAACTGCTTGTTGTTAACTGGTAATCCTCTGTTATTTCCCCCTTCAAAAGCACTCTGTAAATATCCATTTGTATAGAGTGCTATGATAGGCCTCATAAAACCCTTCCTTTTCTCCCCTACTGAGGATCACAGAAGTGAAATGATGTGTGACATTCCAATCAGCTTTGATGGTAGAGCTGGGACCACAAAGCTAAGGCCCCTGAAAACCTGACCCCTCATTGCATTCCCAACTCCCTCCCTGATACATACTAATTCTTAATATTGAGTACACATTATATAGCTATCGTAAAGACAAATATTTGAGTACAAACAAATGTTTTCTTATCTGTTACATATCATCTTTGGAGAGAACATAATAAGATTTAAAATGTCCTTTTTAACAATTGTAAAAATTATTTTTTTCTTTTTCATTCAAAATTTGAACTCTAACTCAACTTATTAGAAAAAATTATTTAAATTCCAAATCAACCTATAAAACAAATGGCCAAAATGAAAATTCTAGTATTCATGAGCAGGAATGATTTGAAGGTTTGTATGATTATACTTACATGCATGTGTAATTTCTCTCTTTTTATTTTACTTTTTTATGTACTTTTTGCTCTTGGGTTCAGATAATAGCTTATTTGCTAAATTCACTAGAGAAATTACTGTGAATATACTTTCTAATCATACATTTATTATGTCGTTAACAACAGCAACAGTTTTAAGTGTCCATAAGCAGTTCATCATAATAGAGTTTGACCTTGCAGGTGTAGGAGGGTCTGTATACCATAACTAATTTCAGGCCCTGATCCATTACAAAAGGTTTGATAATTGAAACATGGCAGTATTAAGTTATAGTCTGTTCTAGTGTGGGACTATCAAATTAATTGCAACCTTATAACAAATTAGAATCTTGTCAAAGAGCTTCATTAATGTTATAAAAGCCCTCAATGCCTTTCACAATATTAATTCTTAAGAAAACTTGAAATTCTACATTTGATATAAAAGTAAGTCTTCATTATCTGAATTAGGCTCTAAGTAACTAAGAATATTTCTATTGTGAGCACCAGTCCTCTCCCTTCCAATTAAAAGGTATACTATTATAATTAGCTTAGTCTTTTTTAGCTTTCTAAATTTCTGAGAAATAAAAATAGATATTAAGACATATCTCAAAAATAATAATATATTTTTAAAAAAGGGAAATAGGCTCAAATAAATAAAAACATACTTAAAGATCCTGACTTTAAGTAGAAAAGCAATGAGAAATAATCTCAAAATTTCTATGTGGTTCTGATCAGACCCAATATGATCACTCTGTACTGTAAATTTATTTTTAAATGAAAGGCACATTTTGATTGTTTTATTTTCTTATTTGTATGATTGCATACATGTCTACTTCAAATGTAATTTGTCTTTGGCTACACTGCTTTGTCCTTCCTTGTTGCCTTTATGTGCCCATATATACTTGAATACATTTGAACGATTTTATTTACAAGTTAAACAGCATGGACTTGATCATAGCTATAAAACTCTTCTCCTTTTAAAGCCTTCCTAATTAACACTTGATTTTCATTTTGATTTAACAATTTTATACATGCTTCCAAAATTTCGTAGCTGAATGATCACACTTCAACAAAAGTTGCGTTTTCTGACACACATTTCCTTGTCTCTGAATTATTGCTTTTACTGTTATGACAGGTCAGAAGTAAGGCAATTTCAGGCAAGAAACAAGTAACTTTCAGAAGTATTTCTCAGTTGTTTCTATTCATTATCATTCACAGAAGGAGCCCCAAGCTCCAACTTCATGAAACTAAGTACTTTGGAATGAGATTTGTCAGGGTCGGTCTGGTCTTTGTAGGACCACAAATCATCATAATATCCAAGATTTTATGAACTCTAAGAACCAATTTTCACACCCTTGGGGTTAATAACTACCACATTAAAAATGTGTGCCTTAAAGGAAAAAGAATAGTAATATGCAGTGTTGGCAAACTCTCAGTTTAATTACTGTACACTTTTTGGAAAATAATCTGACAATACATGAACATTTTAGCCCCCAAATTCAACATATTGAATACTTTCTTACTGAAATACAAGTACCAAAAAAGAAATGTGCAATAACATCTAAAGGGTGCTTATTTCAGCATTAGTTTTAGTCACAAAAAACTTTAGTTTATTAATATATGGAATGGTAGTGCAAGTTGTGGTAGTGCCATTGAATGAAATATTACACAGCTCTCAAAAGGAAGAATATCTATCCACTAACCTGAAGAAATGTCTATAATGCCTTGATAAAATAAAAGCAAATTAGAGGGCAATGAGAAGCTACACCTTCCGAAGAATGGGAATGAGGTAGGGAGCTTTGGGAACATATCAGTTTTGCTTTGTATAATTTTGCCTTGTTAAATCAGCTTCTAAATGCATTTAGTACCATTTTAACATTTTAAAAGTGTCAGATATGAAGTAAAGGACATGGGTAAATAGAAGTTGCAAGTACATTTTATATTAATCATGTTATTAGAAAAGCAGGTGTTTGGTGCCCTTGAGCAAGTTCAGAAAAACAACCAACCAACCAACCAACCTTAGAAACCAAACTTTCTATAGGTATTCTCAATTTTAAATTGTCTGCCATTAGAAGAATTGTTTTTATAAGAACAAAAACTTTATAACATGATTTTGAGTTTTACTTAGTGTCTTCTGAGCTTGGAATATTAAAATTACCCATGTGGAGTCTAACTTTCTTACCCTGATATTTGTAGGAATTAATATATGCAGTTGTTCTTGGGAAACAGGTAGTGACCTGATTTACGAAGAGTGTAATAATTTCATTTTCTTCACAGATACAAATACATGCTCTGAATTGGTTATTACTGGCAAATTTACATTTTAATTGTAAATATATTTTTGCAGATTTATGATGGAAAAGATAAAACAACTCATCTACTAGGTGCTTTTACTGGCGCATCTATGCGAGGACTGACCCTTAGTAGTACTTCAAACCAGCTCTGGCTAGAATTTAATTCTGATTCTGAAGGGACAGATGAAGGCTTTCAACTTGTCTATACTAGTAAGTATTTTGGGAAAAAAAAAAGGCCAAACACTGACGCTAAATATTTATTAAATAATTGCAGTACACCAGGTGAAGTAATATTCAACATTTGATTATCAATTTGCTGTTACAGCTCCCTTCTATGTATATAATTTTATTTGAACCTAACTTAAAAAATTACAGGTATTCTAAATGTTGCTATTTTACAGTTGAAACAGCTAAGATTCAGAAAGTTTAAGTAATTTGTGACTTTGAACTTATTTATATATTTTAAAATAGCATTATTCTTCACGTGAAATATTTAAGAAATACAATTAAATGTTTTAATAAATGGGAATCCAGTGTTTGAGCTCCTACCTGTAATTGCAAAACATATGCAATCCATGTGTAGTAGTTATACTTGGTCACCCTTAATAATTGGATGGTTTCAAATGATTTTACACAGAAGAGTAGCTAAGATTTGTGTTTGTTTTGCTTTTGTGTTAAATTGCCTTGTTAAAAATAAACTTATATAGAACTATTGTGTTATACTCAAGTCAGCTTTATGACATTTAAACAGGTAGAAGCTCAAAGACTGAGAATCGTTGAGAGCCGTAGGTAGGTGGGTTACATCGTTATATGAACAAAATGAATTTGTTTTACCTGTATCGTAATTTAAGAAAAACTAATTACACCAATGAACATTAAGTCGTATTCAAATAACATATTTATTAAGTTTCTGCCCTGTGTAAGAACTGTTCTAGGAAAGTAAAGTGCATGAAAAACTGTGGTGATTCCTGGTTGTGTGTTAATAAATTTACAATTTACCAGATCAAATCAGTTTTTTGGAAGTTCAGAATATTCGTGTAATATAGCAAAATAAATTAAGGAACAGTATTCAGAAATCCCTTTTACTGTTAGAATATTTGAGAGAATTGAATGAATTCCATAAATTTTCTCAAGAAGTCAAATGAATGGAAGCTATTACAGAAATGGGGAAATTGAAATGGTTACAGCATCAAAGATATTCATGGGATCCTAAAGGGAATATGAATCAGATTATTGTTTGTGAAAATGCTCTTTCTTAATGATATAATTAGGAGACAGGAGACATAATACTGAGATATTATTCTTGCTCCTTGTTTATTTAAAGGTTTTTTCCTACCTGTGCTAGAATTGTTAATTATTAACATTAACACAACAGAAATTAACAAAATGATGTTGAATACATATTTTTAAATCCTGAGAACTCTTGTGTATAATGTGATTTCTTATGACGCCCTCCCAAAGACAAATGAAAATCCAAGCAAATCGTGTTCACAGATATTGCTGTGTGATGGACTAAAAATAACAGTATTACGATTATTGCTCAAGTATAATTGGTGTGATCTGCTTAGAAGAGCAAATGTTTTTAAATCTGTTTTCATCTTTCCCTTTTTGTTTTCTGACAGGGCTGGTGACATTTTTCAAGTCATGGCTCGATGTTTACATAATGGTGTTTCTTTGTTCTGCATCATTTTGTATTTCTCTTTTTCTAAAATGTCAGTGGGTTTCATAGAGGAAACCTAGATTTCCTTTTCTGATATGTAAATTCTATGTAATGTGAGATTATTGATGCAAAGATACTGGGCATTGTAGGCCATACCTGGATATAAAATTGTATGGCTCAGGTGTGTGGAATGAGTAAAATCATTGACTTTTTGGTCATTGCTGTGAGCTACTGGTTGTCAAAAAGAAAAAAAAAAAGAAAAGAAAGAAATGCTTAAAAAGAAAATATTTGAAGTCACTCTTCTTAATGACTCTGGCTGTTCATTATAGGATGTGCCTCATTATGAAGATGGAAAGCTATAGAATTGGGAAGAGAATATAAAAACAATTATTTTTTAAAGAGGGCAAACATACATCTATGAATATTTTTCAGTCTCAGAACTGAAACTAAAATGTTTCAGTCTATATCCTGGGACTAAAATATTTATAATCTGCTTCCAAGTTGTCACTGGATATCACCGGGTCAGTAAATGCTCCTAAGATTTTCTGATCCAATGGCTATGTGCTGAGCTCCTTTGTTAAGGAGGGTCCTGGAAGTAGTAACACATCTGTTATTAAATGTATTTGTTCCTAAGTGTTACTTCTGTTTTTTACAATGGCAATCTTTTTACATATCTGCAATTATCTTAATAGTTAACCACAAATATCCTAGCTTTGAAAGAAGCTACTTCCCATCCTCCAAATATACTTTGGTTTCCAGCCTTAGCACCTGTAACCAGGCTTTTTTTCCTTTCAATATGCCCCACCCACCTTGGGCATCAATTGAACTATTCAGCTTCAAGACCATTTCAAATATTTCCCTACTGGTGCTTACCCTGATTCCTTCAGCCAGAGTTAGCCTACTTTTTAACACTTCTTTTACAGTGGTCTATATCCACAGCTAATGTAGCTGTTATCACATGGTATTGTGGTTATTTTTGTTTGTTTATTTGTTTTGTTTTTTGAAAACATGTTATGCATAGTTCTTCATGGGGCCATTTCACTTCATAATGTCTTTAGTCAGTTTTGGTCCAATTACAACTTTTTACATATTCTTGGTAAATTAACATGTAGTCTGAATACTGATTTTGTAAAATGTTTTTGTGATATAGAAGATTCTACTAGGCCACACATTTTATATTCCTAAATTTCTTAGAAGCAGTAATTAATTTTTGAACATGAGAGAAGTTGCTAAGATGTGCAAACATGGGGGAAAATGGAAAAGAACAGGCTTTGTGTTCGAATCCCTGTATCCACTTATTTCTAAACTCAACCCCACCCCTGCCATTCTGTGGTATGTTCTCCTTAAAATTATTCCACCTTTGTTTCTGAAACATCTGAGAGAACACTGTGAGATAAAGAGGAGTTCCGATATTCACATTAAGAGGACTAGAGACAGGAGAGAGGAAATTTGGCTAGGGCAGATCAGGTAAGGATTCATGAATGAGGTAGCATTAAAGGTTGTGTTGGTGGATCACAGAAAGAAATAGTGGAGAGTATTCCAGGCAAAGGGAATAGGATGAAGAAAGGCACAGAGATTAGAAAGAACATGCTAAGCACATTCAAGGGAAATAGAGCAAATAATTTAATTCAGATTAATCCCATTTGCCTAGCTTCTCACAATACTAGTTTCAGCATAAACAGGCCTTTTATGACCATCCTTATCTAATGACACCTGCCCTATCTAATGATAGTCATTTTTTATCTACCTTTCTATTATCTGTTTTTTGACTTAACAACATTTGCTGTAGTCTGGTTATTTTCATTTTAAGAGACAGAATTGCATTTGGTTGAGAATAAAATGAAGAAATATTTTAGAACAGGCCTTTAAGTTGTGTGTGTTTTTTTTTAAGTTGTGTTTTATTTCAACTGTCTTTTTAGTCCATTCATTATATAGTCACTAAGAATAGCAAATGGACTAGTGGAAACAGTGGTTGAGATGCCGCTTTTGACTTCAAGTAATAGTAAACCTAACCATGGCTTAAACAATTAGGATTTATTTATTTATTTGTTTGTTTATTTATTTATTTATTTATTTATTTATTTATTGTGGTACGCGGGCCTCTCACAGCTGTGGCCTCTCCCGTTGCGGAGTACAGGCTCCGGATGCACAGGCTCAGCGGCCATGGCTCACAGGCCCAGCCGCAGCATGTGGGATCTTCCCGGACCAGGGCACGAACCCACGTCCCCTGCATCGTCAGGTGGACTCTCAACCACTGCGTCACCAGGAAAGCCCCTAAGATTTATTTTTATCATATGAGAACTGTGAAGAGAGAAAAGGTAGGTAGATCTTGATTCAGTTGTTAAAGGGCCATGCCACTGTCTTTTTGTTGTGGCACTCCTAGTGTGTTCACTCTTGTTCTCATGATTATTGTGACACGGTCACAAGATGGCTACTTTAACACTGAACATATTCAAGGCAAAAAGAAAAAGGGAACAGGTAGTGTCAGCCATATATGTCCCTTTTATCAGGAATGCAAAATCTTCTGTCAGACATTCTTTTATCTCTCTTTGTCCAAAACAGGGCTATGTGGTTATGCCTAAATTTCCCAGCAAAGCAATCTGGAAAAATGAAGCATTTGTCAGACTAAAAAATTGGATTATTATTTGACTATGATGATATACTTCCTGATATGCTTCAATTACTGCTGGGAGCAAAATCAAGGTTTTGTCCATGAGGGAGAAGAAAAGGAGCTATTGAGAAGACAGTGGTGTCTACTATGATGTACAGCTGTAACAGATATTCCAAAACATAATAAGTTCAAAGATATTGTATTAATAGATGCCTCTGTGATTAATGGTGTCATGGAAGTCTAGAGACTCTTGAGTGCCTAGAAAGGAAAATCATTTGGCTCACCCATTATTAATAGTTTTAGTTCTACTATACTAAGAAGACAGTGAGCTTCTCTCACTTTCCTTAACCAATAAATAAATTACAACATACCTGGTATGAAAATGCTACACCACTTTTGAGGGGAGAAAATTTCCCACTCCTTTATTTTTCTAAAGTGAATTAAATCTTTTCAGTCTTCATCCTTTAGAGTTGTCAAGAAAAATCTTAATTTAGTCTTTTGTAGAGAGATCCTTCTTCTCCCAAATTAGTTTCTCAGTCAAGTCTAGTTTGATTTAGAGAACTGAAGCATGGATAGCTATGCTGGTTGAATGTAAAACCTCTGTGACAAACTTGGTCAGACCTTGACTAACATTAGGGAATCCAATTGCTCTTCCATCCCTCCAATTTCTCAGAATTAACTCCCTCCTTGAGTCAGGCCGCGCTCTTCCATTCTTTTCAAAAATGGCTAACAATTACTCTTGCCCTTGAGAAATCTGAAACTTATTCCAAATAAAAATCTAGATGAGGCATATTTTCAGGTGTTTATACAACATAAAGTAATTAAATATGTAGTTGTCTTTCCTAGAGGGTATAGGGGAGTAAAGTGAGAGAAAATTACTATTGCCACCTTCTAAACTTGGAAGAAAAGGTCAGAAATTAGGATCTCAATGCAATATTCTCCCTAAAACATCACTCTGCTCTGGATAATTCAATAATAGAACTTAGCAAAACCTGATAGGATACTCTGACCCAGTCCCCTCAGCTGCTCAATACACATTCAAGAATGCATTCCTAAATCTGATATCTTTTACTGTGTTTCTCTCTGAAGGCTGAGTTGTAGAAATGTCATTTCTTTTTGGTCACATTTCTTGTCTTCCCTTTTATTCCTCTATTGGAATTAACTTATTAGTGCAAAAGTTATTCATTAGATCATAGGTTTAAATTTTGTCTTTCTCCACTGGAATGTTTTGTGCCTTGGGAGTAAAGAGAACACTGAAGAAGACAAAGTTCCTGCCCATATGAAGCTAACTTTTTAGTGAGACAAGACAGAAAAGAAAGATATGAACAAAAGATAAGAGAACTGCATTTAGAAATAATTTGTAACAGGATGATAGGATAGATAGGTCTACTGTACCCAGTTTGTTCAGGGACTGTGTCTCAGGAGGTGTCACATGAATTGATACCTGAATTATAATAAGATATCTGAGGGTAGAGGGTTCTAGGCAGATAGATCAGCAAGTACAAAGGCCTAAGACACTTCAGCTTGAGTTATTTGGCTGGAGCTGTGTAAGCAAGGAGAATGGGACAAAATGAGAGGTAAAGTTTGAAGCTAGACAGGGGTGAGGTGGACTATAGTAAGGGACTTAGATTTTATTTAAAAGGCACACAGAGGCATTTAACATTATTAAAACATTAAATATAAGAGTTAAAAATAATAGCTAACATTTATTTACTACCTACTAGATACAGATATAACTCTATGAGGGAAGTACTATTATCCTCAGTGAGAAGAGGAGGAAAAACAAAGTACAGAAAAGTTGTTACTTGCCCAAAGTGACATTGCTCATAAGTGCAGATATGGAAATTGAGCTGAGGTCCTCTGTCTCTAGAATTCGCAAGCCTAATCACTATACTATATTACCTCCAATCCAAATTTTGGATATTTTGTATTTAAAATTCCATGGATTTACATCTTTTTTTTTTTTTACTGTTGAAGTAAATGTAAAAATAATAATAATTTTTAAAAATGTTAATGCAATTCTTCCTAAAGAAACTTTTGTCATTTTATGCCTAAGGATCTGAATGCTTTATTATTGGCCAAATTTACTATCAAAGAATGCTTTAGGCCTAGTATCTCTTATGTTGTTCATGAAATCTTTAAACTCTATTTCTTGAAAATATGCTTCATTGCAGATTCTTCTGGCTTTATTTATTTTTAGTTAATCCACTTTCATTCAGCAGAAAGGAATTGGGTATTTTAAACAATCATCCAATAAAGAGCTAAATTGCACCTTTTTGATAGATTATAGCATTGTCTTCTCAAAAGCTGATCTGGCAAAAGTCCGTGATGCCCAGCCATTAGGCATTACCTCTGGGCCCAGATGTCTTCTTGTTATCACCTCTGCACATTTAATTTTCTAAAAAGCCCATTTGAAAATGTCCATTATCCCAAGGGTATAGTTCAGATATATCTGGATGTTCTTAGCCTTTGAGTTTTGTTGCTTGAAATAGTTTAGTAATCCACACGGAACATGGCCATTTCAAATTTTATATTCAAATTAAACATGGGCAATAGCTACCTTGTGATGACATTTCTTGCATACTAGCTTTTTAAATATATAATAAATTACCCTATTTAAACTCTTTAATTTAGTTACCAATATGGTCTTGACAATGTTAACAATGGAAAATAATCAGATGACCTATTAACTCTAACTTTACTCTTAGTATATAATTTATTCAATGCAAATGCAAGTAGAAAATAAGTAAATTACACAGAAGCAACAATGTTACTCTATGTAAATCCGTATCCTATAAACTACTTAACAGGTACATTTGGCATTTCTATTACTCTTTAAATCTTGAAAATTAACCAGGCAATAAAGGAAATATTGACTAATGCTGCATTATATAGTACAAGGTATTCTAACTAAAATATTGAAAAAATATTTCTTGATTACCTGTCATTTATATATATAATATTGGATATAATTTCTTCATGTTAGAATAACAGAAGAGTCATCTTCATAGCCTTCACATTCCAAAAGCTTTGTAAATTTTGAGCTTAAATATCTAATGACCTACTAACTTACTCCTTATATAAAATTAAATTCTGGCAGATTGAAGACATATGCAAGTCTCAAAACTTTAAAACGCTTAGAAAAAAATGTGGCCTAGAATAGCTGTGTCTTTAAGGTGAAGAAAGATTTCTTAAAGAAGATACATGAGCAAAAATCTCTCAATACTCAGGAGCATTCCTGCCCTTCTAAGCACTTCCCTTAAGTGTAGAGACAAAAAATCTGGCAAGTGCATTTCCCTGCTCTTGCCAGCCAAGATCTCTGCTTAGATTCTGCCAATTAAAGGCAAACATGTGAGAGCTGAAAGGTAGGTGGATAAAGAAGGCATTATTTTCCACCAGCATCTGCAGGCAAGAGTGTGGTGCTGGCAGGTGGTTGTATGTGGCAGCAGCTTCCCTGAACTCCTGGATTCTTGAAAACCAGCAGTGATCTTCTGACCTTCACACCCTCTGAATTTCATTGTATTTTCCCTCTAATTTCTTGTATTGAATTTGAGCAACTCAAAATATCTAAGTGGCTTCTGTTTTACTGACCAAGTCCCAGTCCTTATTATTATTATTATTATTATTATTATTACAAATCTCTCTATAGGGAAATATACCATAAATAAAAATTTAAATGGTATATTTTAGAAGGAGATATTTACAATATAATAGAAAAACATAACTCCATAGAAAGGAATCCTACAAATCAATTAAAAAATATAGTCTAAAAGAAAATATGGGCAAAAATATTTCACAGTAGAGGTAATTCCAGTAACAATAAGCAAAAGAAAAAAAGTGCTGGATAGAAATTAAGAAATGAAAATTAAAACCAACATAATTTTCTATTGCACGTTTGCAAAAATTGGTAAAAATTAAAAAGTGGTATGATACTAAATGTTGATAATAATTTGAAGAACTTGAAACTCATGAACTTTGGAGAATGTAAATTGGTATAGTCACATAGGAGAAATTTGGTGATATCTAGTAAAATTCAGTTTTTAGATATGTCTAGGTTGAGCCAATTATGCATATACTAAATTTGGCTGATGGCTAAAAATTAACATTCAGGCAAAGCTGAATCCCACTATCCCAGAATGATGTATAAATTTAAGATGTACAAGACACAAACTAGCATATTTAATAATATCATTTACTTTTTCATGCCCAAAGATTAAACTGTGGGAAAGGTTTTGAGTAACATATTTTCTAGTCAGAACTTTATACATGGGATTTAGAACAATGGCAATTAAAAATAAAAAATAATTATTTACCTTATCTCCTATTCCTCCAGTTGGAAATGCAAAGCAATCATTTGCCCAAGCTTTTCTGTTTGTATGTTTAAACTCTTAACTTCTTTTTATTTTTAAACAGTTGCTGGAAAAGTAACTGTTTTTAATGATTTTCCAAAATTTTATTATGCTGCTACTATTGATATATTTATATAAATGGCTAATTTACGTATATAATTTGATATAATTTATATGTTAATAAATTACATTAAAAGTTACTCAACAAATAGAATTAAAAAGTTAAATTAAATGTATATAGCTTTTCAAGACTCAAAACTGTAAGGATTGTCTTCTTAAAGCATTCTTATAAAGTTGGTCATTTCAAAGTTTGATATGTCTGATTATTAGTTTGATTAGTGAGACAAGTGTGTCAGTTTTTTTATTAGTGAGAAAAAAGGAATGCATAATTTTTCTTCAGTGCTTTCTTCTCTTTATTTTCCTTATGTCTGAACCAAAGAGGATTATCACAGTGTTATGTATGGTTGTAGATTATTTTCTGCTTGTGAATTTTAAAATGACATTCTGCTTTATATACATCCTCATTTAAATATAAAGAATTCTAAAATAAGACTTATTCTTGCAAGACTCGTGGATTAAGTGGAATTTAATAACCAAATATTAAATATCATTCTTAAAGATTATTCTGCTAAATATAATGTATTAAATCCACCAAAGAATTCTATAGAGTTTAAGATTATGGTAGAATATTGCTTTATTATTTAAACTTTTATTAAGGTTTTTGGTTTAAAAAAGGATATGTTTCTCTAACATTTATCTTATTACTTTCTCAGTTTCGTTATTAACAATCTAATTCCCTTTATATTTAGCAATTTGAAAGTTCTTACTTTTAGTACATAAAGTTAACATATCTTCATTCACCATTCAATACTCTAAAATTTCACTTTAACAGTATTAAATATATATTTACATTTTAGGAGGATTTCAAAGAAATAAACCATATAAGGACCTTCTTATTTTAGTTACATCAAAAGTGCTTACTTACACTCAATAAGTGATTTTCAGATATCATTTATATTTCTAAGCCATCTGCCTTATTGTACTATTGCTACTATTTTGCTAACCAGATATAACATCACCCTATGTGAATGCACAATTATTCATAAACAAATTGAACAGAAATTATGTTGACGCAGGGATTGAACTATTTATCTTTCATTGGCCAAGGCAGAAGTTAAATAAGAGATTAGCAGATTTTGATTTAATCTTGAGGAGAAAATGATCTATGAATCCCTACATGGTGCATACACCATAGAAACACTTGCATACGTGCAAATGGGGACATAGAAGTATAGCATTTTTATAACAATGAATAATATAAGCAATATAACAATATAAATGCCCATGAGCTGGAGAATAAGTAAATCAATTTTGGAGTATACCTCCAATGGAATATCATTAGTAGTTAAAATAAATAAAATGTGTGTGTATGTGTGTGCATAAATATAAAAGTAAAAATGCAATGCTGGGCAAAAAATAAAGGCTTAAAAGACTTTTATTTTAATTGTATAATTTATGAAATGTACAGATGCTTGCAAATCATACATAGACATAGATATGTGTTAAACATATAAATTATGTGTGAAAATAATATACTAATTGAGAATATTTGCTAGCTCTCAGTAGGGAAAGACCAGAAAGGGATTGGAGACAGACATAAAAGGAGTTTTAACTTGTTTTGCATTATTTATTTCTTAATAACAATATTAATGTGAATATGAACCAATTAATATAAATGTTAATCTGAAAACTAATCTGAATTAATATTACTATTAATCCGAAGCAACTATCCAATAGTACCAGATGGTGAAGTTGTTGTTTTATCCTTTCTACCGTCTTGTAGATTTCAAATAGTTACTTTAAAATGTTAGAAATCCTTAAAGAAATCTGCTATATGGTGGCAGGAAAGGAATTAGATCTCAGTTTAAGTTATTCAGCAAGTCAAAAGGATTTAGGTAATTGAGGATTTTCAGTTCATTTTGTGCTCTAGAAATTTTCATTTCATCAGAGTATCAAATTTCACAAGGAATGGTGAATATTTATAGTATATATTTTTTCATGCACGTCTTTGTCAGTTTGAAGTATTTGAGCTTTTCAATGAAAAGACTGGCAGCTGAATGTTTCCATAAAGATAAGACAGTTCTGAATATTTATGAATAAGCAACAATAATTCCACCAAATTGGACTAAATTATGTTGTGCTTTGTAGCTTATATACTGTTGTCCATGTGCATTTTCATCTACAATGCAAAGTATTATAAATTATCTTAATTTACAAAGAATATCTCCATTATACCTCATCACCAGCAATTGCCAACCACATTTACAAAGCATTCAAATTAAGGGAGGATGAATTTTCATTTGGTAATATTTGGTAATAAACCTTGAAAAGAAAGCTTGATTTCCATTTTTATTTTGATAAATGATATGTGGTAAAACTCAAAAGTGGCTGAATCTTGAATAATAAACTGAATATTATGTCTGGTAAAAGGAATTCAAACTTGTTATTTTCAAGCAGGGACATTTTAAATGTAGTGTTAAGTGTGCAGATCCATACAAAGTAGTATGTCCTAAAAATTTTGTTACTACTTCTGTTGTTTCTACTTCTATTTTTGAAAGACTGACTTGCTTGACCATGTATCCTTTATATCTCATATATGTCATAATTTGAGTTAACAACTTCTAACCTCTTGTATGGCTCTGTTTTTGAAGCTGTTTGCATTTGCCTTATTTTAACATATTTTCACCCTAATGAGGCTGTCACAGATTGATCCATATAGGAAATTCCTGAAGGTTTTTTAAGTGTCTCATAAATTTCAGTTTCTCAACAACATTATCTTAGCTTATTTTTCAGTTGTCTCCTAGAGATAATTGCCTCTAAGAATCACACTCATTTATGAACATTACTGAACATCTGTTATGTGCCAGATTTTGTGCTGGGTAGGCATTGTGGGAAAAAGAAAAAAAGTGAAATAAGTCCAGTCTATAGGAAAACAAAGAAAAGAAGCAAATGATTGTAAATTAATTAAGGTGTGTGAAATAATTCTGTTGGTTAACAGAGGAGGGAAAGATGAAGAACCCCTAGAAGAGACCAGGAAGAGCTCCTTTTGTTCTCCAAGAGCTAGTGTAGCCCTTAACATACAGAAATTATAGTATAAATTCGGTACTTCTAGCTGTACATTTCTGGTAATTTTATGTTTATTTTGACACTCTAGGAAGTCAGTACTATAAATTAGTGATTTGTCATCGGTGAGCTAATACATCCTTTTTTGCTTTCTAGTTCAAATTTAGATTAATTTGGTCAAGGATCTGTGCCTACAAAAGAGATACAAATCTCTTTTTGATTATCATATGATTTAAGATGTACATAAAAGTTGTCCTTTTGTCAAATATTATTTGTCTTGAAATCACAGACTTCCCTAATTCATGAAGCTATCTGGGATATTTATCATAGTCCTGTAGTCCCAGAAACTATAATTGATATAATTTAGCACCTCATTATTGTTGGTGCATTCATTATATCTTACATTTATCATACATTTATGTAATTTGTAAAACATTAAGGGCAGAAGAATTCCTTAGCTAGGGAGCTTAGATTTTAATAATTAGTGTAATGTTTGATTTACATTCTGAAGTACCCTTTTCTAGTTCTTTCAATATCTTAATAGTGAATTGTGCTATGACTTTTTTAATATTCATCTTTATTAATTTTATTCTGAATATGCACACAAGGTGTTCTGGATCTACAGAGATTAATTATTATCATTTAAGTGATATAATTCATAATAATAATAGTAATAATAATAACTGTGTCAGCATCCCTTTGACCCAGTCCTTACCCCTGTAGTAACACGATGAAAATCAGATGGAAAGATATACACGAGTGACCAGGGACAAGGAATAAAGAAAAATGCACGTAGTGTGCTTAAGATAGTTGTCTTTAACTCCTCTCCTGAAAGGAGGAAGAAAAAAACTTCTGCTCTTTGGAGATGGGATAGAAAGAATTCTCGGTTTTTATTCTAACCTTTGGAATGTAAATTTAGGGTTTCAATAGTCAGATTAGCCTGTGTCTCCAAGTTTTATAATCTAGAGACGTCTGTAAGGTTCTGGGTCTCATTCTTCCTTGAAATGTAAACACAAACCCCCTTCAGAGTTAGGTTCATCTCTGCAGCTCTCACTACTCAAACAGTTGTAACTTAACTTCTCAAGTGTTACACTTAGCCCAAGATCACAAGTTTCCAGCAAAAGTCATGTGGAAAGCCCCAACCCTTTAGAAATCGAAAATATGTTCTCTACACCCTACACTTTTTTCTTTTCCTTGTGAGAAATTTTGAGAGTCGTACATTCTGGAGAAGGCAGAAAATAAAAATTCAGAGTTCTTCAGACTGATTACTGTGTTACATTAACTCTTGATAAAGTATATTTTAAATATAAGGCTATTTCACTTTCTTCTAAGACTATAAAAGTAAAGCAGTCTAAAGTTATATTTGCAGTGGAGATATTTGTTACTTGGACAGTTATGATTTCACATATTTTGCATGGATTTTAGTTTTTCATTATTTGATCATAATAGTTACATTGGTCAGAATCTATTGGCTGCAAATCACTTGAAGCAGGCAAGAATCTTACTACTATAAGTTATGATATAGTCATATAGACCACGGGGTGGCATTGCTAAAGTTGAATAATACAACAAATTCTAATTTTTGAGAAAAAAAGCTCTCTATGGTGGCTGTAAACTAACAAAATTAAATACAGTAAGAGTAATAAAACCAGGAAAAAGTATGTAATCATATAAAAAAATAAAAAGGGATGATTTGTACAGTTTTAAATCTTCCTGTTAAATTTTGTCTTTAATAAACTTGTATTTTCTCATAGGTTTTGAACTTTCACATTGTGAGGATCCTGGCATTCCACAATTTGGATACAAGATCAGTGACCAAGGCCATTTTGCTGGTAGCACTATCATTTATGGATGCAATCCAGGCTATACTCTCCATGGAAGTAGCCTTCTCAAGTGCATGACAGGGGAGAGAAGGGCATGGGACTATCCTCTGCCATCCTGTATTGGTAGGATACTGCTTTAGGTTTTCATGAAATAGTTCTATGGAAGTGTTATTAAAATATACTGTACCTTTTCAAGTTATTCAATCTGTCCACACACAACTCATACTTTAATCAAAAAGTTAATGAATTCATAGCTCAGATTTGTGGAGAGTGAGAGGGTTCTTTTCATAATCTTACCAGTGAGTACATTCTCTTTTTTGGGTAAAAAATGGTTTGAAGCCATTATGTTTCTCTTATCTTGATATAAAGTTTAACTCACTACAAAAATATGCTGAAACTCTTAATCATACACATTTATTGAATCACACTGACCAGTTTTGTTTTTTGTGTTTGTTGGGGTTTTTTTTAGGTTTGTTTTTATATACAAAATTATTGCTTATGCTGGTATCAAGCTAGATTAAAAAACAGTAAACTATTCTCAATAACTTCAAAGTCTTTATTTATACACTTTTTCTAAAACTAAAAGTGCATATGTTTTTCTTATGTGTATGTATCATGACATAATTAAATGAATTTCAGTAACAAAAGGCAATGTGAGAGTCAGTGATATCAGATATATTGCCTACATGAAGCTATAGATTGATCATTTTCTCTCTTGTTTGTATAGCTGGAGTACAGTTTTATTGCTACCATCTTTAGAGTGATTAACAAATAACTGGGTATTATGTGAGAAGCAGGGTGGATAGAAAAGTGTTGATAAAGACATCTGATTTTTTTTTTCTTTTTTTGCTCCAATATCAAATAGGTGCCAGGCTGGAATACTAGGACAAGAAAAGATATTTAAACAATATCAAAACATTTAAACAAAACACTAACTCCTCAGTAGGGAACAAACATGATTCTTTAGCAATTCTTATTTCTTAATGGCATTTGTGGAATCACAAATCCATTCTGTGTCAGGCCCATATGGATAAAATTGACTTAAACTTTTTTTTTAACAGCTTTATTAAGTTGTAATTGGTATCTTTACAAAATGCACATGTTTAATGTATACAATTTGATGAGTTTGGAGACCCGGACCTTTTGAGATAAATTTTAATGTTTCTTAGTTGATATGGTCAACATAGGAATCTCCACAAAACTTGAAGGAATTCAAATAGAAAAAATGAAATGCTAGTTATTAGAGGTCTTGCAACTAATTGCAGTGTTTTTGATGACATGAGACTTCTA
This sequence comes from Hyperoodon ampullatus, assembly GCF_949752795.1. Taxonomy (NCBI): domain Eukaryota; kingdom Metazoa; phylum Chordata; class Mammalia; order Artiodactyla; family Ziphiidae; genus Hyperoodon; species Hyperoodon ampullatus. The sequence goes on along the minus strand of NC_136930.1, from coordinate 53,232,389 downwards.
TTGGCTTATTAAAACAGTGATTCACACAGAAAGCAAACATACTTTTATCTAACCAGAGTGCAATTATAGTGCTTTCCTTCAGATGGCATCTGAATTTTGGATAGATTATGAGGATAATACTACAGTAACAACCTAAATTGACAAAGCTTGAGATTCTGGAATATGACCAACAATCAACCCACTGTCATTGGTTATGAGAACAATGTAGCACTGATTAGTTCTCTCTGAAGTTATGTTCTTTGATGTGAATATGAAATATATTCAGAAAGTCATTAAGGGTTGCAATAGCACAAAAGTATAAACTTGTAAATACTGACTTTCCATGTTGTCTTTAAAATTTGAATCATAAACAAATACATTAAAAAACATATATTTTCCTTATATGTTAAACCAAGGTGAAGACATTTTTCATTTTTTGGAAAAATTTTATGCAAATAGGACATTTGGTCTGGGATCAGAAAGAAGATTTTAATTTTGTTTGCAATGAATCAATGAACTTTATGTTTATGAATCTGCAAAGTCAAAATTTAATGACTTGACACTGCTCAAGATTTCATGTGAAGGTTTTTTTTTTTTTTTTTTCTAATGATGGTTGATCAGGAATAACACCTGAAACAGTTGGACACATGGTGTGTCATGCTATGACTTCCATGATAACAGAAGATGAAATTCTATTTTAGATGGTGTTCTTTACTGGCAATAATTAATAGCTTTACCACCTGGCCTAAAATCATAATTTTCTATGCCCATTAACCTTAAATATCTATTATGATTATTTTTTTTGCCTTTGCCAAATAAAAATCTTTTTCTCAATTATGTGGATTATTTCTAGGTAATTATGTTTCTGTAGCTTATACATTGAGCAAACAAAAATTAATTTTTGAGACGCCATAGCCAAAGAACTTTAACCTGTACACCTTCATTTTTATCTACAAATGTAAGACTTCTGTCAGAATATGAACCCCAATGTTATGGTATATCATACTGTTTCATTTGAAATCAAAATACCAATAATATTTGTAGCAAAGAAATATGGAAAAAGGAAGAGGTATGTTTAAATTCAAGATAAACACAGGGCTTCCCTGGTGGCGCAGTGGTTGAGAGTCCGCCTGCCAATGCAGGGGACACGGGTTTGTGCTCCGGTCCGGGAAGATCCCATATGCCACGGAGCGGCTAGGCCCGTGAGCCATGGCCACTGAGCCTGCGCGTCCGGAGCCTGTGCCCCGCAACGGGAGAGGCTACAACAGTGAGAGGCCCGTGTACCGCAAAAAAAAAAAAAAAAAAAAAAAAACCACAAAAACAAAAAAGATAAACACAGTACCTAAAATTCCAGTTTGCCTTGAAGTTGTTTAAAAATTAATCTGGAGGAATGAAGTGTCAAATTTGTTCTCATAAGAAATATATGCCAATAATAGTGATAAATCATTAAAATGATGAAAAAATGAATTATTATAGTTATAGAGTTCTAGGTTGTCCAACAAAGTTTTTACTTAAAAAATGAGAAAAACCTCAATAAGTGATGGTAACTTCTTAAATACAGATATCTTTTTATTTACTTTAAAAATAACTTGTTTATTATCATAAATTAAATTAAGCTAATGTTGCAATACAAAATAAACTTGCTTAGCCCTCTGTATGTATGTGTATCAGTTAGGGTTCTCCAGAGAAGAAGGATTAGTAGATCTAGATATAGATCTGTCTGTCTGTCTGTCATCAAGAAATGTATTTATTTTGAGGAACTGCCTCATGCAGTTGTGGGAGCTGACAAGCCCAAAATCCAGAGGGAAGGCCAAAAGTCCAGAAACTCGGGCAGGACTTAATGCTGCAGGCTTGAGAGACTTCTTCTTTTCTAGAAAACTCCACTTTTCCTCTTAAGGCCTTCCAATTTTTTGGATGAAGGCTACCCACATTATCAAGGGTAATCTTAAAGTCAACTGATTGTAGATGTTAACCAGGTCTATAAATAGCAATACCAAAACTTGTGTTTGATAAAATAACTGGGTACTGTAGCCTAGCCAAGTTGACACATAAGACTAACCATCATAGTGTGCTAAAATGTAACACCTAAAATCTTTAAGATAATTTTACCTACATGAATAGAACCTACAGATTTGAACCATGATATTCTATTGTTATTAGGTCTTTTCCAAATGCTGAAACTTTCTGTCTTTGACCTTCTTTGCTCTAATAATCGAAACAAAACAAAACAAAATCCAAGATGCTTACTTCAGTCATTGAATTTGAGTAAGACAGTAACACTGCAGAGAACAAGCAAAAGAAATATAGTAGTATATTCAAATATTTAAGCAAGAAGTAAAATAATATGGATTTGGTTTATTTTTTGGTACTATGATAATCTGGAAAATTTTCAAACGTATAATGTATTACTACACTGTGGTTTCTAGGATTTAGAGATGTAGAGCAATTAAACAAACTATTTAGTTTCTCCTCTTCTCTAGAAAGAGAATTCTTTCTAGATTATTTGCTTATCAAAGTAAAATCATTCCAGATATCCCAATATATTAAATATTATTAAAATGGAGAGGGAATTCCTCAGAAGATAAAATTTTTATTATATTGTATGATGATTGTTACATTTTTAATTTGATAAATTTTATAAAAATTAGAGACCTGTTTGATTTCAGTTTAAATCAAAACTGAACTAGATTTAACTGAAGAAAAATTTAATAAAAATGCCATTTTGACTTTCGGGAGGTTAAAAGTGAAAGAGTTTAGAGTGATTTAAAGGGGAATAAAAGGACAATGAAATTTAGAAGGCCTGAGGGACTGCAGTAAAGCTTAGTTTTTCTCAGAGGTGAGGTAGTAAGATGATGAATTATTCAGCCTACAATCAACTAGCAGTGAGCAACTTGCCATCTGTTTCCCCTTTTTTACATTATCATTATTTAACAACACATCTTAAAATGTTTGGAAGCCTAAACTCGGAGTTTTGAGTGTGTACTTTTTCAATTCCCTAATTAGGTTTATTATATTATTTTTATATGATCTGACTTGAGATTCTTTTTTTATTATACAGTATGTTCTTGCTTCAATTAATTCCTTAAATCTGAGAAAGTATATACAAATATATACTTTCAATAAGAGGAGAAACCAATCTCTATTTTCCTTCAGGTGAAAAAATATATACTCGAGAAATTTGTAGATTGTTTAGAAAGATTGGCATTAAATTGTGACTTAAAATTGAATTAATCTTTTACTAGCTGAATGCGGAGGTCGTTTTAAAGGAGAATCATCAGGAAGAATCTTATCTCCTGGTTATCCCTTTCCGTATGACAATAATCTGCGTTGCATGTGGATGATTGAGGTAGATCCAGGAAACATTGTCAGGTAAATGGATTTTATTATTTCAAAATGACCAGGGAATCTGAATTTCCCTGATCAGCCTCTATATACAATATCAATTAATATCAAGATTTTTCAATGTTTTTTAACCTTGGCAAAGAAAAACGTGGTTTTTATATGTTTAAAATATGAAAAAAAGTATTCATAAGCATGATTTATTGATTTGTGGTCCACAGCAGTAGTTCACACAGCCCCTTAGAGAGAAGCTTTTCAGTTATAAGAGGGCACAGAAGGTGCGAATTTTTCCTACTTGTTGACGATGCTATACTTTCAGTTCTGAATGACTTAAGATGCTGAGTACATCATTTTGATAGGTATACAGAGTTGTGCAGATCACTGTCATGAGTTCAGCCTCATGAACATTTAGAAGAAATAAGAATGGAAGAGGACCCAGTACCTATTCCCTGTCTTTCCTAGATTTAGGCATATCTCTGAAGCATTTGCTCTCTTCCCCTTTAACCATGTTAGAGTTCCGTTCCTGCTGAGTTTAGTTAGGCGGCTCACAGTCCTTCACATAATTTCCTCTTAGATGATGGCAGAACCGCAGCCTCCTAAATTAACACCAGTCAGGTTTCCAAGGCGAACCTGCTCTCAGTTCTAGTTTAACTACTATTGTTATGACTAGGGATGAATTAGTAAATGAACAAATTCCCCTTGACGTATGAGCTAGCTATTGTGTTATCACTCACAAAACAGTGACATTAAGAATTGCTGCTTTATATAAATGGATTTTCAAACAGGCTTATGGGTGATGAAGGCAGTTTTATGGAAAACAAATATTGTCCTTCAAATAACATGCTGCAAGGTGTACTCCATGTACTGTTGGATGCAGTGTGAGCTGGTACATTAATTTTGCAAGGCAATTTGCAGCTACAAATTGAATCGAACCTCAGCCTACTTTTCTTTAAGATAGGTCACGTATTGTTTTATTTTAAATATTAGAAATAGTAAATGTGAAAATATTAAATTCAACAGAATTCTGAGATTTTTAAAAATTAAATAAAAATATTTGATATTAAATTGCAACCCAGATCACATATCACACATGAATGTGGTATGTGTGTGTGTGTGTGTGTGTGTGTGTGTGTATGTATATATATATATATATATATATAGAGAGAGAGAGAGAGAGAGAGAGAGAGAGAGGGAGGGAGAGAGAGAGAGAGTTGAACATGTTGATGTAATTGGATTTCTAATTTTTGGCATTAGGCGCAAGAAAAATCAGACACTAATTTTGTCTAGATTAGACACAAAGCAAAATAGATTTAACATGAAACTTTTTTTTTCCTTTTTTGTGCATTTTGTTGGGGGTAGACACTTTCACATTAAGGAAGTTCCCTTTTACTCCTAGATTACTGGGTGTGATGATTATGAATGGATACTGAATTTTTTAAATACTTTTTCTGTGTATATTGAGATCTTCATGTGATTGTTTTTCTCCTTATATCTGCCACTGTGGTGAAATGTAATCGTTGGTTTTTGAATGTGAACCATTTTTGCGTTTGTGGAATAAACCTCATTTGAGTCTGATAAAACAAACAAAAAACTTGAAACAGTGGAAATAACACATACTATGGAATTAGATAACTTGAGTTCAATTCATGACTCTGCCACCCTTTGGGCAATCTTATTTAATCTGTCTCAACCCCATTTGCTACATTTGTAAAATTGAGATAAAAATTGTTCCTGCTTCATTGGGTCATTGTAACAATTAAAGGAAGAAAATCGATGTAATGCATTTTGCACAGTGCCTGGCACATATGAGATCCTCTAAGTGTCACCTGCCATTGCCACAGTTAAAAGTCATGAACACTGAAAAGAATGTACAGATCTTCCTCGGGTTACATCCTGATAAACTCAACGTAAGTTGAAAATATCATAAGTTGAAAATGCATATAATATAACTAACCTACTGAACATCATAGTTTAGCCTAGCCTACCTTAAACATGCTCAGAACACTTACATTAGTCTACAGTGAATCATCTAACACAAAGTCTATTTTATAATAAAGTGTTGAGTATCTCATGTAACTTTATTGAATACTGTAGTGAAAGTGAAAAACGGAATGGTTTTATGGGTATATTATGGTTGTAAATGTATTGGCGGTTTGTCTTTGGGATCTTGTGACTGACGGAGCTGTAGCTCCCTGCCGCTGCCCAGCATCGTGAGAGAGTATCATACAGCATATCACAACTGGGAAAAGATCAAAATTCAAAGTACAGATTTTACTGAATGCATATCTCTTTTGTACCATCTTAGAGCCAAAAAATCCTAAATTGAATCATCATAAGTCGGGGATAGTCTGTATACCTAATTTTTTTATAATTTGCAGAGGTGATGTAATAGTACATTTAATCATATTCTAAAAAACTTATACGGCTCAAGAAAAATTCATTAAGTTTATATATGCAGTTTACATAATTCATTTTTATCTGATAGAATAAAAGGAATATCTAGTATAAGCAAGATGAATATTTGTTATATTCTTTATTTAAAACTGAATCCATGTTTAAGATAATCAGAGATATATGGTTCTCCCACAGCCTACAGTTTCTTGCTTTTGATACGGAAGCATCGCATGATATACTCCGAGTTTGGGATGGTCCACCAGAAAATGATATGCTTTTAAAGGAAATTAGTGGTTCTCTTATTCCTGAAGGAATCCATAGCACCCTCAACATAGTAACCATCCAGTTTGACACGGACTTTTATATCAGCAAATCTGGATTTGCGATTCAATTTTCAAGTGAGTTATTTTTTTTATTTCTTAAATGAAAAATAGGAGTGCTATTTAAATAGTTCTGTTTACTGCTCAAAACTTTAATTTTAATGATCTTAAATATTCCTATTTCTAGTCTTATTATTCATCTGGAGTTAAGGTAAAACATAGAAAAAAGAAATACAATAAACTTTTAATTAATTAATTGTTGAGACCTTCTCTCCAATTGTCAAACCAATTTTTCATAAAGAAAAGATGGTGTTAAAATAATTCAGCAAATGAAATAATTACATTATACGGCTTGTAATTTGAACTTACCATAAAATTATATTTTAAAATGTACAATTTTTGGAGATAAGGAAGGAAATGAATATTTGCCATTAAAAGAAAAGCAACCCTACATTTTTACTAATTTTATTTTTCTTCTGTTAAAGATCTTAATTATATATTCACAGGAAGCTTTGACAAAATATTTTAGATCTACTATTAAACTAAAGATTTCCTACAACAATGAAATATCATTCATTATAATTACTAGTGTTCATGGCCTTTTTTCTTTTTTTTCTTTTTATGGCACTGCTAAGTGGTTAAATATATGCTGTTCTGTAAAATGGATTTTGGTTTAATGGCTGAAGAAAATAAATGAAAACTCAAAAATTTTAGTTGCTATTTTTTCGCTCTTATTACCAACACACATTATCTCTTTGTGAAAAATATCTAAGGGATCTTCTAATTGTATAGCCTTAAAAAGTCCTATTAATTGAAACTTATTGAGATTTCCAACATCATCTATGGGAAGAGTGCAAACCAGTATTCTTCAAATGTGCCTTAATTCAAATCCTGTCTTCTTATGAATTGCAGACTTTGGACACCTCACCTCATCACCTGAGTCTGAGTTTTCTAACTCACTAGGAATAATAATGCTTATCCCATAAATAGATTATTAGGATTTAACATGATCATGTGTGCACAGTTCTTAGTATTGAGTAGTAAATAGTTGGTGCCCAGTGAACTATTATCGTTATATGAATAAATGTAAAATTGGAACCCTTTAGAAAAAGCATGAGGGACTTTTTTAATGACTGGCCTGAAAATATACCACCTTAGGTTAACAACTGGTCAATACAAATATATAATTAACTTGACAGACCTTTTGTTCATGGAAGACAGTTTGGCATAATCAACTAAAGTAAATGAATTGTTTTGTTATAAATAAAGCTCATCTGAGAGAGGTGTACATCAGCAGAGTCAGTATCTTTCAATTTGTACCCTTAGTGTATCTTTTGAGACAAAGAAAAAAGGAATGAAAAATAAGAGAATGATTATGTAATTAATGAACATAAATGGCTTATAATTCTGAAACACTTATAAATGAAACATTGTTCATATTTATATCTTCTATTTTCTACTGTTTATTTCTTTTTTATTTGAAGTTAGGAACAATTTGTCAGCAAACTGCTTATGATTGCTGTTCAATTTCAGTTATTTATAATGGTAGTTTGGCAACCAACAGCTCTCCTTTCATTTACCTTAAATTAGTAAGGTTTTACACTTAAATGGTTATTTGTGATTAAATATCTGAATGCAGTCATGTTTAAAGGCTATTTCAGGCTATTGTTTGTGAATGCCACGTACATCTGATTAATAGAAACAGACTGCTTTATATGCATTTCTGGAATTTTTAATGCACATTTGTCTGTGAAATTAGCAATACATTTTTATATTTGTTGCATTTGTAGGGCATATTAAAGTTATGGAAACTATATGTATCATACCAGAGTTGTAATAAATCTGCCTCCATAATATTCTTTTAAGATGCATACAAATGTGTACTACTGATCTGAGACTAAAAACCTATTCATTGAAATAAAATTACCTGGAGAGTTAATATATTGTGAATAGCATCAATTAATGAAAATTAGTCTCTGGGCTGGAGATCTTCTATAACTTATGCCTATACAGCTTTATAAGTGTTTAGATTTCAAATGTGAAAATAGTTTTTTCATGAATGAGGTCTTGTTTGGTGCCAAGAACCATAAGTAGTTTGTATGACCTATTTAATCCTCACAGAAGCCATATGAGATATGTTGTATCATCCCCATTTACCAAACAGTACACTGAGGTTCAGAAAGTGAGCTAATTTGTTCAAGGTCACACCCTAGCAGATGCCTGCAGCTGTGACTCAAATCCACCTTTGTCTGAAAGGAGATTAACACTGTGCCTGGTGTATAGTAAATGCTTAGCAGTTATTACTACTCTTTTGCTACCCTTATTTATTAGTTATTAATATTCTAGAGGAAATACAAAGATTTTAATTATATGTTATTAGTTACAATGAAGTTCTACAATTTAATCACCTTGTCTTTCTGATTATGCTTATAAGAACCACATCTAAGTTCACACTCCCCAAAAGCAGATGATTTATACAAGTGAAGCAGTGAGAAGGAATAAAGGAAAGGTGGAGTGTGTACATTCCTATTTAAAAGAGACAGTTGCACCCTCTGGCTAAAGTCATTTTGCCCTATAGGAAGACAGACTAATTTTAAAGTGGAACTTGAAATAAAGAGTTTTATGTAAAGTCATCTAATTGTCAAAGAAAACAACTCAACTAATCTTAAAGAGAATATTAAGGTCTGTAGTCCAATAAATCATGACTATGGGTCAAATTTGGCTTGCAGGTCAAAATTTGCCACTTGAGTGTTTTACCTGAATTCCTTTTCCCAAGATAAATCTATCTCTTGTTACCCATGTATTCATTTGTTCATTCGTTCATTCTAGGAGAGTCTATTAAAGGACCAGATAGTAAGCATATTTATCTCCAGCTATTTCTCGAGTGAATCTTTCCTTTCACTTAGGCAAATCTTCTTAGTTACATAAACACACACACACACACACACACACCCTGTACTGTTTTCTGTCCCTAAAGTTTCTTTTACTTTAAATTTTTTTCTTAAGTCTTGCTCATTCTTCCAGACTCAGCACCAAGACCTCTCTTTATAAAATATTTTCTGACCTCTGTATAGAACATTTTAAATGTTTATAAAACCATCTCTTTTTTAAAACATCCTCTGACCTCTCTATATAAGACAAATTCCAGCCCATGCTCTAGGCACTAGCTATAATTTTTTTCCAAATAAAGATGTGAAAACATGGTTTATCATTTCATTGTTCTGAAGATGTTTTAATTATATGAACTTCACCTCTCTAAATGTCCGTAAAGAGCAAACATTCTATTTAGGGTGATCATGTAATTTATTGTTCAAATCTAAGATAACTTTTGAGAGTAAAATGGGACACTTAAAAATTAAGCTGGACAACAGGCATAAACTAGAACAATAGTAGCCAAATCAGTTTGTATCATTATTTTAACTGTCAGATTTTCATTCTTTTCCCATTCCACCCACCGTCGACATCACAATGCCTGTTCCTTTTTTGAGCAAAGAGCTGAGTGTCAAATAATAAATTAAAAAAGGAATGAGTCAGGAAATAACAGCAAAACAGTCTTAAGCAACAAAATGCAACCAACGAAATGGATTTCAGTGAACTTGGTGCAAAGTGAATTTAACTGAAATGTAGGTCACATACCAACTTCATAATCACTGTCAAGCCACTATCAGCAGCCTCATGTCTTCTATTTCCTGATCTATTCATTCTTTGTAGTCTTTTGCTTTGCCTCTTGGTGTTATATTCTGCAAGACTCTTTTGCTTAATCACAGCTACTTAAGTCTGACATGGCTACCTCATGCTGTCCTATGTTCTGCCCTTGGTTCTCAGCAGTCAGCCTCTATATATACCTCCTACTTTAATTTGTAATCTGCTTGTCTCATCCCACTTTAGTTCCTCAGGGAGGACATCTTTAAGTATCATGCTGTCATTTGCCCACAGAATAGTTGGTTCTGACAGAGCATTTTCTGTGCTCTTCACTCTTTGACATCTCTTTTAAGAATATGCCCCTGCTGGATAATACAAAATACCAAGGGCCATATCTTATACTGTTGAAAATTCTCAAGGAGATGGATTCCTTAGTCATGAGACGTTTATGTCTCCTGGCCTTAAAGGACTGCATGGTGCCCCTGAATTTGTTCCCATCCTCATTATTACTGCCTACACTGCTGTAGCAGTTGACTAGCCACTCACTTCATTGTCTCTCCAGCCAGACTTTTCTCTACATTTCCACCTGACTGTTTTGAAAATATAAATCAGACATCACTCCTCTGTTTAAAATTCTTTTATGGCTACACAGTCATAAGTTCAAAACTGTGGAATTACATTTAAAGCCTCCACAATTTGCGCCCAAATTACTTGCCAGCTTCATCTCTCACTATTCAGTTACATACATCTAGTCATCTAACTGCACTGTCCTGAAAAGACATTGACCTTTCACATTTCTGCTTCTTTTGCAAATCTCTTCCATGTTCCTGGAACACTTACGCCCACATTCAAAAATCCATAAATTCTTAGTCATTTTTCAAGGCCCAGGTCAAATGATACTTTAAGTACTAATGAACTTCTAGGCAGAATTAGTCACTCCCATATCTGCAGTGCCCTGGCACTATGTATGTATTATATTAGAATGGCTGTATATCCTTTTTTGCCCAAGACAGCCCTGGTTTATGCCTATTTTCCTGGCATCCTGACTTGTTTGACATTTGGTCTGTATTTTCCATTTTCAACAAAGTATCATTATTAATAGTTCTGTTAAAATAGCCAAGGTGTATTTATTAGCTATTGTCTTTGATCTCATTTAGTACTGTGTGAGATATATTCCCAGTGCTCAGAGTAATTATAATACATGATTAATTTTGAAAGACAAATACTGATAACCCATCTCTATTTCCCAGTCTTTTGTGCATGCCAGGTAACTTACACTTCCCTTTCATGGGTAGCATATAGGGCTCTTGTAGATGAAATGAAAATATTCTCAGATATTAACATCTAACTCATTCTGATCTTAGATGGTATTGGGAGAACTATTTGATACTGTTGCCCTGCCAGCTATTTTGTATAACAGCAAGTTATGTCATAATCTATTCTGTGGCTTGAAAGATACATAAAGCTGTCAGACCATGAGTTGGCCAAATTACTGAGAAATATGTATTCTTGAAATATCCACAGAAGTAGAGGTTGCACAGATGTGCTGTAGAGCTATAGTCTGAATGTTCTTGCCATGAGTGCTTGTTATTTATTTTATAGGATAAATTAACAATTATTTATTTTATCATACTGTTTTATTATTTTACAATAGACATTTATGGCAGCAGTGGGCTAGAGGGTACATACTGAATATTCATTTCTTAAGAAAGCTTAATTCCACCAAGATTTCTAAAAGAAAGTTCAGCTGAAGGAGGCTGTCAGGAAGACCCAGCAGAGATCAACAAGGCTGTCAGACAAACTTATTCTTGCAAAAATTGAAAGTAAACACAAAAAGATAGCAGGAAAGGACCTAGAAGAATTTTTGTTTATTATGATTTGTGAATCAAAGCATTTTAGTACATCCAGAAACACATTTTTTAAAAAGTGGGGAGTTCCACTTGATCCCATTTCAATTAAACATATTTAAGTAAATTGTAAAAATATTTTTAGAGGGTAAATCATGTATTGATTGGTTATTTTTCTATACAATCAAAAATTAGGAGAATACAGAATAAAATGAGACTTCCTTGGCTTGTATATTATATTAACATTCTGTTAAGCTACAGAGGGGGCAATTTTATATTTTAAAATATGGAACATAATTAAATGGTGATTTGGAGCCATGATAATACATTAACAACATCTTTGTCATTTTAAAGTACCTGATGTATTAAATTGATTATTATTATGATTATTTTAAAGTACCTAACTACTATAGCTATGTTCTTTTTAGTTGAATTATTTCCTAAATAAAATTTCTCCCTGGTTTTAGATTTATCCCTGGGACCCTGATATCATTGGTATTAATAGACCAATTTTTCCTAATAACTTGTTAACCTCATGTGAAAGGTGGGATAGTTTGATTGAGAATGTAGTATATATGATATTAAACATGAGATTTAGACCTAACAGTATATTAATATTTTAAGATATTTATACTTGATATTTTTATTTTATGAACAAATTGCCTACAAATTTTAATATGATAAGTTGTTGGAATACCTCTTTGGATTAACTACATGGTTCTTAGACTTTTATTACTTACATATTAAGGATTTTATACAAGTTGCTCACAATATCTGCTAATCATCAAATTTTATTTTTTAAATTTTGATGTGCCAATCATCAAAAAACCCTAAAACAAGTGTCTGTCATACAGAGTGAAGTAAGTCAGAAAGCGAAAAACAAATACCGTATGCTAACACATATATATGTAATCTAAAAAAACAAAAAGGTCATGAAGAACCTAGTGGGGGGCGGGATGGGAATAAAGACTCAGACCTACTACAGAATGGACTTGAGGACACGGGGTCAGGGAAGGGTAACCTGGGACAAAGTGAGAGAGTGGCATGGACATATATACACTACCAAATGTAAAACCGATAGCTAGTGGGAAGTAGCCACATAGCACAGGGAGATCAGCTAGGTGCTTTGTGACCACCTAGAGGGGTGGGATAGGGAGGGTGGGAGGGAGGGAGATGCAAGAGGGAGGAGATATGGGGACATATGTATATGTATAACTGATTCACTTTGTTATAAAGCAGAAATGAACACACCATTGTAAAGCAATTATACCCTGATAAAGATGTTAAAAAAAACAAAAGAGTAACATCTCAATTAAAATAAAAGAAAATCGATGTTGAAAATGCAACTTATACACAATGTATGTTAACATACATGGGGATCATGTGGTGTCATTGACCATGTGAAAACTAGAAGACATAAATCTGTTTAAAAAAAAGCATGACTTTTCATTTAGAACAAATGAAAACTCTACTAATTTCATCACTTTATGTTCTAAATTCTCTTCTGCATATATGAAAAGTGTTAACATGCCAGCTTCCTTAGCAGAACTTACCAAATAGTTAAATGAGTCCAATCTTATATGTCACATATATAAGATGTGACATTAATCACCTCAAATATTTTAATTCCAGCAAAAGTTTTACTTTTTACCTCCATTTTATGAAGCAGAGTATAGTCTTTGAAAGTTCATTGTGATAAAGATGAAACATCTCATATTATAAATTTAGTTACAATTTTAACATTTCAATAATTAAATTTACTTAGACTTATTCTATGGTCCAGCATATATTTTTCTAAAAGAACCATGTACATTTGAAAAGAATGTACACTTGCCATTATTGTGAATTAAATACCAATTAGATACAGTTGGTTGATAACATTGTGTTTGAAGTGCTCAATATTATTACTGATATTTTGTCTGCTTTTTTTTTTAATCCACTAATGAAAGAGTAGCATTGAAATGCCCAACAGCAATTGTGGATTTGCCTGTTTATTCTTTCTATCTTATCATGTCCTGTCATGTTTGTGTATCATGAAGATCTGTTACTAGGTGTGCACGTTTGAGATGCTATGCCTTCTTAATGAGTTGACTGTTTCATTACAATGAAGTAGCTTTCTTTTTCTCTGGGAATTTTCCTTGTCTTGAAGTTTGCATTGTCTGATATGAATATCTTATAATTAGTGTTTGCATGGTATTTCATTTAGCATCCTTTTAACTTGTCTTTATATTTAAAGTAGGTTTCTACTTTAAACAGCACATGATTGACATACTACTTGCCTGAGCCTTGTTTTTTTATACAGTCTGAAGATTTCTGCCTTTTTTTTTTTTTTTTTTTTTTTTTTTTTTTTTTTGTGGTACGCGGGCCTCTCACTGTTGCGGCCTCTCCCGTTGCGGAGCACAGGCTCCGGATGCGCAGGCTCAGCAGCCATGGCTCACGGGCCCAGCCGCTCCGCGGCACATGGGATCCTCCCAGACCGGGGCACGAACCCGTATCCCCTGCATCGGCAGGCGGACTCTCAACCACTGCGCCACCAGGGAGGCCCAAGATTTCTGCCTTTTAATTGTAGTCTTTATTTATGTTCATCTTTATTAGAGTATAATTGCTTTACCATGTTGTGTTAGTTTCTGCTGTATAACAAAGTGAATCAGCTATATGTATACATATATCCCCATATCCCCTCCCTCTTGCATCTCCCTCCCACCCTCCCTATCCCACCCCTTTAGGTCATCACAAAGCATGGAGCTGATCTCCCTGTGCTATACAGCAGCTTCCCACAAGCCATCCACTTTACATTTCGTAGTGTATATATGTCAGTGCTACTCTCTCACTTTGTCCCAACTTACCCTTCCCCCAAATTGCAGTCTTTAAATCATTAGACCGTTCACACATAAGGTAATTTTTATGGTTTTGTTTGGCTGCTGTATTGCTATTTACTTTTATTGAACCCACCTGCGCATTTACACCATCATTTTCTTCCCCTCTATTAACTTATTGGCTAAACATTTTGGAGGTGGGGGTGTACTTGCTCTATTATTAATAGTATGCATCTTGGATCAAAACCTACCATTAACTTCTATTACACACTGTCATATGTAATGTAAGAATGAGAGTGTATTTACATTTCCCCCTTCTTTCCTTTGGACTATTGTTTCCATTTATCTTACTTCTATTTATATTAACACCACAATACCTTTTTTAAACTTGAAGCAAACAATTATCTTTTAAATATTTTTTTAAATGAGACAAAGATCACATATTAAAATTGTAGTGTTAAGGATAAGGCTATTTGTTTTGTGATAATACAAATATAAACTTTGGTGACACACAACTTCGTGGCAAAAACAAAGCTCTTATAAAATTAAGAAACAGATATATACTTAGAATTGGTTGTGGTGTACATATAATTCGTAACTGCAACCAAGCAAATTCTACCCATCACAATAAAACTGTCATTAAAATTTACAAATATTTTTATATACAGCAAAATAATTGAATTACATTTTTTGTGTGTATGACAAAGTAATGCTGATTCAAAAATAAATAAACTTTAGTATGTCAGTACCAGCTTCTGTTTTTGCCACTCATTGTCATTCAGACTTAGAAAAGTTTGCATCTCTGAAGCACTCTTTTTCATAATCAACCAAAATGCCCTACTATGGTTTTGAAATTTTTAAAAATAAAACCTTTAAATTTGGTTGATTTATATTAAAATCATATGAAAATCTTTAATAAAAATACTCAGTTATTGGCATGTTAACGATCTTCAGCTTTTGAAAATTTTGGTGAATTATAATTATTGAAAACAAAGTTTGGAAATAGGAAGACATTTAAATGCTATTTTTATGTAAAAGTTAAAACAGTGTATAAAATTAAAATTTGAAACTATTATTGTCCTGTAGCATGATTTGACTTGTGAAAAGAGAGTATCTTTTGATGAAGTTCTTATTTTTTAATCAGATTGAATTTATATTTTATACTATAATGGAATAAAGTTGAGAAAACATACAATTATACAGCTTACAAGTGAACTATTCCAAAAAAAATCATTAAGACAAGTTGATAAGTTTTATATTATAAAAAATTTTGTCAAGAAAGGTATCTGAAAAGAAGTAAAAATTTACTATCTGTGAAAATACTTAAGCTGAAATATTTACACATTGTTGTATGAAATAAAATCAAATTGAAACTTTCCTCTATTTTAAAGAATTAGTCCTAAGCCTACCAGCTACCTCAGTACCTATAAAGAAAAACCTTTCTCAATTAAAAATAGTATGGCCTGTAGAGACCTCTGTTAACATGCCAATGACTTAAAATGTATTAAAAATACCTTTAACAATACCAGTAAAAATAAGAATATATTGAAAACCACATACTTAAGAAAAAATAGTAAAATGACATTAAATATGTCTAGGAAACCAATTAGAGAATGTACATTTGTACCACAAATGATCATTTTGCTTATCTTATTTTTAATGTTTAATTAACTCATATAAAGATGTTTTTGTGTGCCAGACATGGCATTTTAATTTTTTAGAAGTATTTTTAGTAGTTTTTGTATAGATACTTATTTTGAAAAATACATCAATGTAATATTATCAATCTGGTAAATCAGTACATATTTTTAATTACATAATTTAAATTACTTTTAACTTTTTATTTCATGCCCACAATTTTTCACTTTCAGTGACAAATGTCACCTGATTTTAATAAACATTTTATTATATTAAAGACATATATACACATCTGCTGTCCCTCTTAGACTGTGTTCCTTTGAAGCGCAAGGTTTATCCTATGAATATTTGTATCACCAGAACTTGGCATTGTACCTGGTATTTAGTACTTAGTAAATGTTAAATGAATCTGATTGAGTAGGAAATTTTTTAATAATGTAAAATTAAAAGCACACTGGTATTATATACTGTCAGTCAAGACTAATGTAAAACAATATTTATATGTTTTTACTCTTTTTTTGCTCATTAATTCTGGTGATTTCCAAATATTAGAATTCAATTCTGAATTAGACTTCTATATAATCCTTTATAATCCTTGGATATAAAATCAGTTTCCTGTTTAGGTACCTTTGACAGTCTTCAACCCAACATGCCTTTTGATTTCAAAGAAATTAGACCAGTAATTTTATTTCACTTTTGTCCATGTATTAGAGAACAAGAATCAATGACGGTATGGGGGTGTTGGCTCTTATTACAGTTCATCCCTAATATAAAACATACTTGGCTTATAGTGGGTGCACAACAATTACCTGGTGAAATAAATGAGTAAATATGTATTTTTAAAAGGTATTTCTATATAAAGTACTTGGAATATATTATAACACTAGTTTTGTGGTTTCTTTTGCATTAGCAGCTTTGTTCCCGTCCAGGGTTGATAGGAGGAAAATCTTGTCATGCTGCTATCTACTTTAACCTGACTTGCCATATCATTACATGTATCCTTAGAAACATAATGAAATTCTAAAGATAGCCACGTTACTGAGTAGCTAGCAGAGTGTAGGCCTAATAATGATGTTGAACATTCTTTGTAAAATTGATGGATCTTGTACAAAGCAGGGACTCAGTCAAGGGCAAAATTCTCCAGGGTGAAATCCACCTCTAGGTTACCATCTGCATTTCACATATTTTCCGATTGATTTGATTCTAGATGGGATTTCCTTCCAGGTTAAATATTCCCATTACCCAGCTTGATTTCCTTATAGATAGTGAAGTGGAGAATATCGTGTCATTTCTTAGTCAATACAAAAATATAAGGCAATAAAACTGGAAGAGTGTAAGTCCTTGTGAATACCAAATCTGGACTGTGACCTTGCTGAAGTTTCTTGGCATACTGAAAAAATATATACAACAACTTCTTAGACAAACTACACAGTGAATAGTAAAATCTAGTGGTCTTTAAAGATTTATCTCAGAGTTTATATTTTCATATAATTATACAATGTAATTGTTAGAATAGAACTTTAAGATTATTTTCTAATACTAAATCAGGCAGGTAAAAAATTATTATTATGTCAGTTTTACTGATGAGGCAGTTAAAATTCAAGGAACTAATACAACCTGGTCAGTGTCCCTTTCTTACAACAGTACAGATTACAGTTCAAGTCTTCTGCTTTTGATTTTATCCAACTGTATAGAATCTAAGGTTTTTCTCTTTTGAAAGTTCTTGAGATAAACAAGTTTGTACCAAAGAGTCTACTTTCTGAATGGAAAGGACACACAAGAACTTATGAGTGATTTAAGTGTATTTATTCTTTGTTGCACAGAGCAATGTCATAAGCAAACTGGACTGTTAATTTGCCCAAGGTCACCAAGATGGTAATTAGACATTATCTCTGAATTATCACCCATAATATAGTTGAAACTTATACATGTGCTAGTTAGGACTGTGAAATATGTATTAGGTGAGGTGAGCATTTCCAATTAAATTATACTCTCAATTAGATGAAACAAATATAAAATGAGAAGTCAGAAATATATTTACAGTACTGATGAGTTGTAAAAATGGTGAGAACTCAGTCATTTTCTGTAGTATTTAATGCTATCAGTATTGTTCTGAAAACAGCCTCAGGTTATCCAGATGGATTAATTAAAACAAATTAAAATGTAATATAAATGTTGTTACTGCAGTCTTGGAATAAATGTTTCCCAGTGTCAAACAAATGCTACATTATAAACAAACCTTAAGCATACATTGAAATGATTAGTTGTAATTTTGTTCATTCATTCATCCATTCATTCATTTCACACACTTTTTAAAAAAATTAATTAATTAATTTATTAATTTATTTATTTATTTATTTATTTATGGCTGTGTTGGGTCTTCGTTGTGTTGCACGGGCTTCTTATTGCTGTGGCTTCTCTTGTTGCGGAGCACGTGCTCTAGGCTCACGGACTTCAGTAGTTGTGGCACATGGGCTAAGTAGTTGTGGCTCTCGGGCTCTAGAGCACAGGCTCAGTAGTTGGGGCTCATGGGCTTAGTTGCTCCGCGGCATGTGGGATCTTCCTGGACCAGGGCTCAAACAGGTGTCTCCTGCACTGGCAGGCGGGTTCTTAACCACTGCGCCACCAGGGAAGTCCCCCACACATATTACTTGAACTATTTTTTTTTCATTGAAGTATAATTGATTTACAGTGTTGTGCCAGTCTCTGCTGTACAGCAAAGTGACTCCGTTACACACATATATTCTTTTTTTATATATTCTTTTCCATTATAATCTATCACAGGGTATTGAATGTAGTCCCCTATGCTGTACAGTAGGACCTTGTTGTTTATCCTTGATGAACTATTTTTAACTATTGTGAAAGATTCTCTTCAATTTCTTACATATAAGGACAATTTATTCCTAGGGTATAGCAACGCTTGATTTGATAAGATCCCATGTTGCTTAACAATAAATGCAGTAACTCTTTCAGTGGATTTAGACTATTGGTGAAGATTAAAAGCATTGTAAAAACAATTCCTAAGAAATGCTAATGTAAACTTTCTTAACTTGAGCATAAACTCTTTTTTAATTTACATACACATATATAAATAGCATGTTAATAATGTATCTTGAAAAATTATTTTTACTGTATATGATAAGTAGTTATGAAATGGTATTACTTTTACATATCTATTTTTTTCACACCCTGAGTCATGAGAATTTTTAAGAAAAAACTATTATGGATACAAGTGGTTTTTGGTGGAATAAAAACAGTTCAATTTTAAAGGAAAAGTTTGTCATTACAAATTTATTATTGACTTATTATAATAACCAGATATAAAAATTCATTTTGTTAGAAGTAAATGCTACCATACAGAATAAAATCATTTGCATAAAAAATAAAGTAAAAATTACAAGATTTTGTATGTTTGCTAATGTTCAGTTTATTTCTTATGTCAGTGATTTTACATTCTATGGTGAATTTATTTCTAACAAAAGTATTTGTATCTGGGTATTATATTAAATTAGAAATAAATTGGCAATGAGAAATTTTTACTTTCAAATGGAACAATATTTATTTGATTTTTTTGATATCAGTTGCATAGGAGAAAATTTTATACACAGGTGAAATTTAATATTTTTTACATTTTTATTTACAAAAATTTGAAAATCAAAAGATTTTATAATTTTGCAAGTGTTTTGGACATGGTAAGCTGAGGGGCCTATTAGATATACAAGAAGTTAAATAAGCAGTTGAATAGAATGGTCTGAAGCTCAGGAAAGACATTAAGACTGAATATATAAATTTGGGAAGCATTAAACTAAAAACAGCATTTAAAACCATGGGATAAGGTGAAGTTATCCAAGGAGAAATTGTAGAAAGTTGGGAGCAGAACCATTAAGAACTAATCCCTGAGGTACTACATCTCTCAGTCATTGGGTTAACAAGGCAGGGATAGCAAAAGATACCAAAAAGAGCAGCAAATAAACCAGAAAAGAGAACTAGCAGTCTGATGACTGAGAAGCCAAGAAAAAAAGTGCTGTGACAAATGTTGCTAAGATGTTTCTGAAAAAAGAAGGCACTAAGTTATCATTGAATTTGGCAGCCTAGATTTAACAAGGACAGTTTAGTGAATACGTCTGATGAATGGCAGATGAAACTTGAGACAGTTGTATAGATACCTCCCTCAGGACAGATGTTTAATAGGTTTCCTACTAAAGAAAGGAGGGAAATGAGAAAAATAGCTAGAAGAGAATGGGAATGTAATGAGGATTTTGGTTGTTTATTTAAGATGGAAGTTGTAAGCCACATTTGTATGTTTTTGAGAATGACCCAGTACAAAAAGAAAACCTAGTGATTCAGAAGAGATGAAAAATGTTCAGGAATGAAGTCCTTGAGAAATAGAAAGGTTTTAATACCATCAGGACAAGAACTAGGGTTAGCCTTACATAGAGCAAGGGCACCTTCTTCGCTGCTACAGGAGAGGAAGTAAAGAATATAGATGCAGACACCAGAGATTTGGTGAGGGTGCACCTATCTTATTGTTTCTACTCTCTTAATGAACTGTAAGGAAAGAAATCAGAATAAAAGGACAGGAAGAACAAGAATGAGAAAAACAATTGGAGGGCAAATGTTCTTGATATTGTAATTACTTAATACCATTTGACACATATATGGCTAAATTTGGCATATATCAGGTTAAATTTTATTTTTATTACTTCTAATAATACCCGCAAAATAACCTTGAGTCTTTCTTTTCTGCTTTCCTTTATGGTGAAATATCAGGAGCAAGAAAATTTTTGTGTGTAATGAAGGGTTATAAACTGTTCTTGCCTTTCTGTTTCAATGTAGGTCTAACTTTTTTGCCCAATTCTTTTGTTAATAAACAACTGTCAGAGTTCCATTAGTAGGGCACGTCTTTTTATTGTTTTATCTGGTAATGGTTTGTGCTGAGACAGTATACCCTAATGGCTAAGAGCCCTGCTGTTTCTTGATTCAAATTACAACTCTGCTAAGAGCAAACTTTTAATATCATGGAGGCTTATTTTACCCATTTAAAATAGGGATAATAATACTTCATAAACACATACTTCATAAAACACATACTTCATGTGTTTTAGCCTAAGAGTATAAACTTAGCTTCTAGTTAAGTGTTTTGCACAATGTATGCTCTCAATAGAGACAATAATAGTAATCATCATTATTTTATTGGTATCTATTCTGATTGCCCTTCACATTGAACAACTACATCTCTTCCTTAGATACACAGATTTATTTCAGTTTGACAAAATATACACCAATGGAATCCTGTGAATAAGACTGTGTTGTTAATATCTGTGCAATTTTTTTTAAGTAAGAAATTAATACATTTAAAGCTAAGTGTTATAAACATGTAGGTTTTGGACTCTTCCAATCAGAACGATAGGCAGGTAGGTAGCTGCTCTTCTGATTTTAAAATGACAATAAAGATTAATAACATATTTTAGAAATTTCAATTGAAGTCATTATTTCACTTGAGCTTTATACTATAGTTCACACTTTTTTTTGCAAACACTCTATCACTTTTGCTTAAGAAATGTCCCTCGGTAATGGTCTCATGTCTGCATAGGACACTTCATCCACTTTAACTATGTGATGTTGGTCAGGCTTCTTATCTTTTTTTAGCCTCCATCTTCTCATTGGGAAAATATGGATACTAATAGTACCCAGACTTCTTGTGAATCAAATGAGATATAGATCATAGTACAAGTGTTTGAAAGACAGTAAGTGTCCAATAAATATTACATAATGACAATATTAACTAGTCACATACTCTTCTATTTATATACCTTTTCCCTGTGACTGTTATCATTTTTACTGAATAATCAGCTGTGAAACAGACTAACCAGTTGATAATTCCTATTCTAGACTAACCAAAATGTTAATGGCCATTTCTTTTGGGGGGGGACAAGGAAGGGAAGTCATCTTTTATAGTCAATTTCATTAAGTTTTGAAAGCTAAATCCAAGATATATTTGGATAGGATAGCATATAAGCCTATTATATACACTTTCTAGAATGTTCCTTTCATGATAGCATTGCAAGTGAGATAACAAGTTTGTTAAGACCCTTTATCTTTGTTGGAATTTATGCTTACTTTACATATTTATGTTAAGAAAAATCAGGAATAAATGACAAACTTAAACCTAATAGAACAAATACAGATATTCATTTCATCAATTAAATTTGAAGTAATTTGGACTTAAAAAACTGAGGTTATAGGGCTTCCCTGGTGGCACAGTGGTTGAGAGTCTGCCTGCCGATGCAGGGGACACGGGTTCGTGCCCTGGTCTGGGAAGATCCCACATGCCGCGGAGCGGCTGGGCCCGTGAGCCATGGCCACTGAGCCTGTGCGTCCGGAGCCTGTGCTCCAAAATGGGAGAGGCCACAACAGTGAGAGGCCCGCATACCGCGACAAACACAAACAAAAACAAAAACAAAAAACTGAGATAATAAATAGAAATTACCTATTTTAATACACTGGTGGCAGGTATATTATTTTCTAATATATACTTTTAAAATTTTTATATCTTTAAAATAGTTGATAAATTGAAATACTTAATTGCAAAAAAAGTCCTCATTCTATAGAAACACCCTGTATATTATTCCACAGTGGAAGAGAATAGAGAGGAACAAACATCTACTTAAAAATATATATATAACAACAGTAATAAAATGCAAATAAGAATTATATATCTTGAGAATTGTATGTTCCACAAAATTAAACAACAAATGTCAAATAAAAATTCTTAATCTATTTTTATATATGTGACAATACTTATTAAGTTCTAATATTATATAATTGTTTTTAAATCATGCTAATTTTGTGAGATTATTTCAGTCCTAATTTCCAAGGAGATACAGAATGACTTTTTAAATGTTTATTTATTTTCTTCAATGGCTATAGTTTCTATTTAATACAGAAAAGAAGAATGACCGATGCCAAAATTAATGTAATTTTGTCTACCCACAGACACAGTGTATAACCAGTATAGAGACTAAACTTTGAATAAGTAAAGAAAATAAGACAATAGCATTCACAGCAAGTAATTCTTTCTGTGTGTATTTAACTAATTGCTTTCAGAACTCAAGTAATTGCAAGAAGAAAAAAATTATTTGGTCTTTCACTAAACCCCATCATTCTCTATTGTATTTTAAAATCTTACTTGTAATTTATTTATGAGTTGAGAGAAAAAGGAAGAGTACAATTTTACCACCTCTGTTCCTTCAAGTCAACCAGACCCAAAGGCAAATGAATATTTTTACATATTATATATTAGCTATCATATTGAAGCCTTTATATTTTAGCTACTAGGTTCCACTTTAAATCTGTAAGCACAGTGACTCTGACAATAGGGCCAAAACATCTTTTTTCCCTCAAACTCTGGTAAGACATGGTTATACCAGCTGCTTTCATTTCATTGTTTTCGTAACATTGTTATATGTACATTTTTACTTTGAGAATGTTCATATTAAGCTTCAAGCTTTTTGCAGAGCCCAGCACATAGGAAGCTTCTACAACAATAACAAAAACAACAACAAAAGAATATTTTTCATAATCTGTATATCATTCTACTTTTCAGCTTGAAAGCTGTAGCACATTTTACCTTTATATCACTCCTTTCCAATTAAAACATCCTAAGTGTAAATCTTGTATGTAGGACATCCAGCTCCACTTTTGTATTGTAAAACCAATTCATAGATCAGTTTTAGTGTTGGTGGAAACCATTCCAGAGCAATTCAAGGAAAGCTTAATGACTGAGTTTATCACAAAAGCATTTACAAAAAAAAAAAAAAAGGTCTATCAATATTGAAAGAGTATAATTGACAGACCCTGTAATGCCTGATGGATGTTCTGCTAAGGAACACTGATAGGTATTACAGAACAAATCCAATTGGAAATTGGAACTAAGTCCCTGCCCCACTTCCCTCAGTATTCTCCAATATGAGTCTGATTGTTATTCTATTAACAGTTAAAAATAACTCTCTCAAAAATAACTCAAATGAAAGAAGATTGAATATTTTTAAGATGGACACATTTATGTGCACTGTAGCTTTTCTATTTATAGATATAATCTCTGTATTTTTTATCATTTCTTAATGGGGTTTATTATATTTAACTGAGAAAGAAATTGTATCTCTGGGACAGTGAACAGGTAGAAGAGGACAGTCTAGTGTAACATTTAAGGGTTTGGTTTCTGAAATCATACTGGGGTTCAAACCTTGGTTCTGCACCCTTTAGTTTTTGTAATATTGAACACGTTACTTAATCTTCCTAAACTTTAGTTTTCTCACCTCTAAAATAAAAATAATAATGGCACTTGACCCATTGGTTTGATAGGAGAATTAAAGGAATTATACATGTAACGTCTTCATCCTTGGCCATTGCTGAGAAACACTAGTTTGTCAGTAAAATGAAGCAAAACTGTTAGGATTTCTGATGATGTGTATAATGATACATAGATTTAATTTAAGTGGTTGGTAAAATAACATTTGCAGTCTACATCTTGTAACCCTTTTTAAAAAGTAACCCTTTAAAAATTAACCCTTTTAAAAATAACCTTTTAGAGTCATTTAGAGTCATGTACCACAGTGTTCATTGCAGCTCTGTTTACAATAGCCAGGACATGGAAGCAACCAAAGCGTCCATCGACAGACAAATGGATAAAGAAGATGTGGCACATATATACAATGGAATATTACTCAGCCATAAAAAGAAACGAAATTAGGCTATTTGTAGTGAGGTGGATGGACCTAGAGTCTGTCATACAGTGAAGTGAGTCAGAAAGAGAAAAACAAATACCATATGTTAACACATATATATGGAATCTAAAAAAAAAAAAAAAAAAAGGTTCTGAAGAACCTAGGAGCAGGACAGGAATAAAGATGCAGACATAGAGAATGGACTTGAGGACACGGGGAGGGGGAAGGGTAAGCTGGGGTGAAGTGAGAGAGTGGCATGGACATATATACACTACCAAATGTAAAATAGATAGCTAGTGGAAAGCAGCTGCATAGCACAGGGAGATCACCTCGGTGCTTTGTGACCACCTGGTGGGGTGGGATAGGGAGCGTGGGAGGGAGATGCAAGAGGGAGGAGATATGGAGAGATATGTATACGTATAGCTGGTTCACTTTGTTATAAAACAGAAACTAACACACCATTGTAAAGCAATTATACTCCAATAAAGATGTTAAAAAACTTAAAATAAAAATATCTTTTTTTTACCCTTTCTGAAAAGATATATAGAACAATTTGCAGTCTGTTCAGTTTTGTGTGTATATATATATGTGATTATATATAATATCACTTTTTTGTTGTTGCTGCTTTTATGCAGTCTCAGACTTAACATACCACCAAATTAGGTTGTTGGGTTTTTTTCGGTTTTTTAATTGATATGGTCCTCTTGATTCCCAAACGACTTTGAGAGTCAGAACATTACAATATTTGTGTGTAGATTCTCTGGTTTCATTGCTGTGTATGAGTATTAGGGAGATGAGCTATCAATACAAAAAGTACACCTGGTAGGTTTTAACAAATTGTTTGGTATATTGGTGAATCTATCTATCTATCTATCTGTATCTACCTACCTACCTTTGTACCTGTTTACTTACCTACTAGGGATGTATACAACAGAATCTGTTTGTAGGTGCCACTGCCATGCAGTTTGAACAATTTGAAGTCTGTTCAGTTTTATGTCTGCCTATTTCTTCTTTGTATTCCTAGCACCTAGCACAGTGTCTGGAATATATTAAGTTAGTAAATGAATGAATAAGTGAATACCAGTTATGTGTCTGTAATCCAGCCATTTGTGTAGTTACTTTAATATGCAGTTTAAAAAATAATTTATACAAGGGCTGAATCCTACATTTATGAATATAATTTAATAAGTAGCTTAAATGAAAAATTTAATAGCTTTTTTTTCTTGATACTTAATTATCATATACTTTAGGATAAATCTGCTTTGTGGTAATTCAAAGTAATATCTTGTTCCATTAACCTGAATAATTGTAGTTAATTATACTATTAAATGTGCCCTATACTGTATATAGAAGAACAGTTGCTTTCCTGTGGTCCCATACTCTCCTCTAATGATTTTTTAAACTTTTTGAAAATTTTAAATAATTTTAGATTTATATGCAATTGTAAGAAATAATAGAGATCCTGTATACCCTTTACCCAATTTCCTCCAATGATGATTTCTTGTATAACTATAGCACAATATCACAAGCAGAAAATTGACATTGATAACAATCCATGAACCTTATTCAGATTTCATTAGTTTTATATATGCTCATTTTTGTGTGTATGTTTAGTTTCTATATAGTTTTATGTAGATTTGATCACCATCACCAGAGGTAAACCACAGTACGGTTCCATCACAAAGATCCTTCTACTCACTGTTTTATAGTCCTGGTCATCTCCTTCCATCCCCTCCCCCTACAATTCTTGGTAACCAGTAATCTGTTTTCCAACTTCATAATTTTGTCAATTCAAGAATGTTACATAAATAGAGGCAAACAGTATAAAACATTTTGCTATTGCATTTCTTTTACTCATCATAATTGCCTTCAGATCCATCCAAGCTGTCTTGTATATCATCATTCCTTCTTTATTACTGACCAGTATTCCATGGTATGAATTTAGTTTAATGATTCACCTGTTGAAAGTGGTTTGTTCCTAGTTTTTAGCTATTACAAATAAAACTCCTGTGAACAGGGGCTTCCCTGGTGGCGCAGTGGTTGAGAGTCTGCCTGCCGATGCAGGGTACACGGGTTTGTGCCCTGGTCCAGGAAGATCCCACATGCTGCGGAGTGGCTAGGCCCGTGAGCCATGGCCGTTGAGCCTGCGTGTCCTGAGCCTGTGCTCCGCAACGGGAGAGGCCACAACAGTGAGAGGCCCGTGTACTGCAAAAAACAAACAAACAAACAAACAAAAAAACCTCCTGTGAACATACACGTTCAGGTTTTTATTTCTGTGTAATAAATGTGCAAGAGTACAATTACTGGGTTATGGTAAGCACATTTATTTATTTATTTATTTATTTATTTATTTATTATTTATTTATTTATTTATTTATTTGCGGTACGCGGGCCTCTCACTGTTTTCTCTCCCGTTGCGGAGCACAGGCTCCATACGCACAGGCTCAGCGGCCATGGCTCACAGGCTCAGCTGCTCCGCGGCATGTGGGATCTTCCCAGACCGGGGCACAAACCCGTGTCCTCTGCATCGGCAGGTGGACTCTCAACCACTGCACCACAAGGGAAGCCCAGCACATTTATTTTTGCAAGAAAGTGCCATCTTCTTTCCAGAGTGGCTGTACCATTTTACATTTCTACCAGCAATGGTTAAGTAATTCCGTTTTTTGCAGAATCTTGCCAGCATTTGGTGTTACTATATTTTTTATTTTACCTGATCTGATAGGTATGTAGTAATATCTCATTGTGGTTTTAAATTGCATTTCCTTAATGGCTAATAATATTGAACACTTTTTCGTGTGCCATCTGGTATCCTCTTTATTGAAATGTTTTTTGCCCATTTTCTAGTTGGATTTTTTTCTTTCTTTTTTTTTTTTTCACAGTTGAGTTTTAAGAATTCTTTGTATATTCCAGATACAAGTCCCTTGTGGAATATAGCCCATGCAAATATGTTCTTCCAGTCTGCAACTGTCTTTTCATCCTCTTCACAGTGTCTTTCATGGAGTATCAAAAAACAGATTTTGAGTACATTTATTATTTAGCTACTAAAATGCCATGTCCCTGTTTGAAGCAAGTTAACACATAAATTATTTACCAAAAACAATTAAAAAGTATTTATTGTGCAGGTATTTAAAAATTAGCCCAAGCATTTTTTAATTGAAGTATAGTTAATTTACAATATTATATTAATTTCTGGTGTACAGCATAGTGATTCATAGATAGTTTTTACAGATTATATACTCCATTAAAAATGCAACAAGGAGATATTGTATAGCACAGGGAATTATGGCCCAAGCATTTTTTAAGTTAATTTTCTAAAAGCACATAGATATGTGGAAGCTTCTCAAATATAAGACCTGGAATTTTGAAGGTGATTTTGGATAGCATCAAAACTAAAGGTTTGTTTCTGTCTTTTCATAGGTTCTGTTGCCACTGCATGTCGTGACCCAGGGGTTCCCATGAATGGGACTCGAAATGGGGATGGACGAGAACCTGGGGACACTGTTGTTTTTCAGTGTGACCCAGGATATGAGCTTCAAGGAGAGGAAAGAATAACCTGCATTCAGGTAGAAAATCGATACTTCTGGCAGCCCAGCCCACCAGTTTGTATAGGTATGAATTTAGAATAATTAAAATTGTATACAGGTGTAAAATAATGCTTAAAAACTGGTTTCAGTGTTATTAATTAAGAACAGTATTGTGGAATAGGTTATATGGAAGTATAAGATTTCAGAGGTCTATGACCCTCCAAAAATGCACAAAGTTGTAAATCATTGTTATTTTTCCCCTGAGGAGAGGGTCTATAATTTTATTAGATTCTCAGTGGTTCTAACACTCTAAAAAAAAAAACAAAAACAAAAATACAGTAAAGAATCAAAGTTCTTCAAATGCATGGACACCAAGGGGGGAAGTGGCAAGGTGGATGGTGGTGGTGGGTTGAATTGGGAGATTGAGATTGACATATATACACTAATATGTATAAAATAGATAACTAATAAGAACCTGCTGTATAAAAAATAAATAAAATAAAATTCAAAAGAAAAAATAGAATCAAAGTTCTTGAAAAATCTTCATCTTCCCTATCTACTATACAAATGTAGTTATTCACTGCTTTTAAAATTTAAAGAGTGGATTCAGACTCTGTATTTAAAATGGGCCAGGTTGATCTTGCCTCAATGATGGTTATTCCTTCTAAGAAAGAAAATTTTATCAGAACTTATGTTTGAGTTTCAAAGCTTTGACTTTCCCTTCAATCCATATATTCTAAATGAATTATCAGTTTTTATTTTGATGATCTAAGGATTTGCAACTGCTTGGTTCATATTTCCAACTCTCTGCCTTTTGAATCCATGGTCTATTCTCTTTTTTTTTTTTTTGTGATACACGGGCCTCTCACTGTTGTGGTCTCTCCCGTTGTGGAGCACAGGCTCCGGACGCGCAGGCTCAGCGGCCATGGCTCACGGGCCTAGCCGCTCCGTGGCATGTGGGATCTTCCTGGACTGGGGCACGAACCCATGTCCCCTGCATCGGCAGGCAGACTCTCAACCACTGCGCCACCAGGGAAGCCCAATGGTCTATGCTTGAGTGTCCATGTTAGACTCTAGAAAATTAAGATACGTATTATTTCCCTACTGGGTCTGAGAAAAAGTTAGAGGGATATACCACTTTTGGAATAAAAATAGTGAGAAAACTTGCTATATAATCTTTTAAAAAAAATTTTGTTATTAAGGTTCTTAAATTCAGCTAGTTTAATCTCAAAACTTGAGCTCAAGTTGGCATCATCTTGAGCTCAAATTGGCATCATCTAAACTGTATAATACAGTTTGCGCAAAGTATGTTATGTGTACTCAAAATTTTATTTATCATATTCTTTACCTTACTACACTGCAGGAAACTTGGGAGAAGATTCCATATCTTGTTCAGTGTATTTCTTATAACATGAAAATTTAGCACTTTTAGGAGAGAAAGCCTTATTTTTGTTCACTTTATATCTCACTCATAAATACATTTTCAATAATCATTTCCCAGTGAGTCACATAATAGTAGGAAAAGAGTGTTTAGTACCTCAGTCAGAAGTGAACAAATCAAGCACTCAGTTATTCAGATTTACTTTACCCCATTTTACGCTTCTTATGCAAGAACTGCAAACTCAAATTCATTAGTGCATCCTATGTGTTGATCTAGGCATTGAGGATTTAGCAGTACAGTAAGACAGAAGAGTTCCCTGTTTTTGTGAACTTCTCTAGTAAACTGAAAACTAAAAAATCTGAATTCATATCACATCTTTTGTATTTTATTTGTTGGAATTAAAAAAACACAATACACAGAACAAAACACATCTAAAGGCTCAAACCAGGCAGGGAGTAGACAGATATTTGTAGACTTCTGTAGAAAATGGAGCAGATGATAAGGAAAAAGCTTATTAAAGGGACATAAAAAAAGCAGAAAATAAGGGCATACATTGAGCCAGTTCCGATTTAGCCATATTTTCCTTTACAGTTTATTTCCATTTATACCTATGTTGCTCTCTATGTACCACTGCAAGATTCTAAATCATCAAACATCGATTAATTTACATTTCTATAAATACACTCATAAAAGCAGAGGAAAAAATACAGAGAAAAAAATATTTTCAAAGGAAAAGGGACTGAAACAATGAAGCTTTCATTTGTTTACTGGACAGTTAACCTAAAAAATGCCAATTAAACTAAAATGCCACATTCAAATTAATTGGAATTTGACTGAGTATCTTGTAAAGAGAATCTTTGTGTAAAGATGAAATGACAGAACTCCACAGACTTACTGTGGAACTTCTTGTTTTATTGTGATTCTTAGACCTATTAAATGGGTGTTATTTATTAGAATTACTAGAAAGGCTATATTATGTCAAATGTTGTCATGTAGAGAATTCTGAAGCATTGAACAGCTTTACACTGAAATGCTAGAAAACACGAAAATCCAAAAGGTTAAAAGAGTGAAGAATTTTGAGATAGGCTGTTATAAAATTCCATTTGTAGACAAGACTTTAGCCAGCAAGTCATAATTCTAGAAAATAAAAGTTAAACACCAAATTTTACTTAAATTAAGCAGATTGTGGGAATTTTTTGTAAGGACAGTGGTGCTGTGTATAATTTTTTGGTAGGAAAAGATTGCTTAAGGAAAGGATATGCATTAGAGCTTCTCTGAGGAAGATAATAACCTTAAAAAAAAAGTCTGAAAAATTGCTAAGCTGCAGAAAACTTGAACTCTGAAACTTATAAGAAAGAACTCCATGATTGGAAATATTATGCCAAAGATTAAACCCTGAACTTTTTAGAAACTTCATAAGTCTATGTCTCAGACCCTTGAGCATAAAGCATTTTGCTTGCATGAGAAATAGTCAACCTTATAGCAAATACCAAGCAGAAGGACAGTCATTCTTAAGAGAGTTAATAGAATTCATTCTAACAGAATTGACAGTGTGAAGATTACTTTGACATTGCTAGAGGGAAAGTAACAGCACTCAATATGAAGGTAAATAACAAAGACATGAGTATGGGTGGGCTGCTGAGAAAGACAGTAGACACAAAACTGAATAGGGGAGGGCTTCCCTGGTGGTGCAGTGGTTGAGAGTCCACCTGCCGATGCAGGGGACACGGGTTCGTGCCCCGGTCCAGGAAGTTCCCACATGCCACGGAGTGGCTGGGCCCGTGAGCCATGGCCGCTGGGCCTGCACGTCCGGAGCCTGTGCTCTGAAACAGGAGAGGCCACAGCAGGAAGAGGCCCGCGTACCACACACACACACACAAAAACTGAATAGGGGAGAAAAATTAAGATTGTAAAATCATTATCAATAGTTGCCTGTATAACTGTCTCATAAGAAATTACATGCAGAACAAATCATTAATGTGTCAGAACTCTATGGAACCTAACTAAAAATTTAATTCATAAATATATTTGATTTAAAGAGAATCTTATTTTGGATGCTTTATGATTAGATGCATAAAAGTAAAAGATGTATTTTCCAAATGGTATTTAAAGTTTAATATATTAAATGCAAAGAGAGTTTTCTTTACTACTGAGTTGTTTGGGATATACAAATGTTAGATAATGTCTCAGCTTGTCTCAATGGCTTTTATAGATTTTCAAAATCTACTACAGTTATTAAATTTATCTGGAAAACCTCAATAAATAATTTTAATAATAGAATCAAAAGAATTTTAAAGGATCTTATGCTCTAATAATCGTATAATCACAAAATATATCCAGTAAAATACTTAAAAATATGTGTAATGGATTTTCCTATATCTTATATGATAAAGGATATACACGTATAAACGTATATGTGGATGTGTTCATGTGTATAAAATTGCTAACGATAAAAAAGACCAAAGTTTCCTGTGAAAAATAAGGAGAACTGAAACAAACAAATAAAATTGCCCCCATGATCCCCCAAAGTACAAATGATACCACTTCCTTAGAATGTGAAAAAAAACCCAAAAAACATTCCTGCCTTTTGTGCCTATATACATATATATATACACATATGTAACTGCATTTGCTATTACACATATTTTTCTAATATTTTTCAAATTCACATATTATTTTAAAAGTTCCAAAGATAAAATATGCCATTGTTTTTATCAAAACATATAGCTTTTATCAAAGTAAATTATTATTTTTATCAAAACAAATTAGATTGCCATTCAGACTTATTCATCTTTAATCTTCACAATCAATACAAGGAGTTAATAGCAATTCAACAAACATTTATGGAATGTGTAGTATATGCTAACTCTCACATAGAAAATAACATATAAAACACAGTCTTTAGCTTGCGGATTAGTGATAAATGCAGATACCTGAAAGGAATATTTAAATAAAATATGGTAAGGGAAATGATGGAGATAGGCACAGTTTGCTATGGATACCAGAGTGTGTTGGAGAGAGCTGAAGCAGAGTCCAGGCTGAGAATTTCTAGGAAAACTCCCTGGAGGCAGTGATGAATCTTGAGACATAAGTAAAAGTTATATAGAGGTAGAAGGGAAGACATGTCAGGAAAAACAAATAGGATGCATAAAGGCATGTAAATACAAGGAACAAGCAAATGATAGCTTTGAGTGTAAATTATGTGTCTATATTGGTGGTTGATGCAATTGGAAAGGTTGCAGGGGTCAAGACATGAAAGCTATACTGGAGTCGGGACATTATCTTTTAGGCAATGTGTAATAACTGCAGAATTTTATGCATGGACATAGTATGATTAGATGTTTTCACTGGGAAGATGAAATGGAGGAAACGAGATTATACTAGAGGCATGGGAAACAAATATTGCAATAATTCTGGAGGCATGTAAGAGTCAGATCTAGAAATGTGGTATTAGAAAAGGAAAGAAGAGATAGATTGAAAAATATCTATGAGGAACTGAGGTAGAGTCTTGGTAGTGCTTCTTGATAGACTGGAGTCAAGGGTGCAATAAAGAAAAGGGAAGAATCTTAGGCCTCTAGCTTGGGTATATATGTGGTTGGATGATAGTGCTAACCAAACAACCTAGGAATACAGGAGAAATTTGAGTTGAGGTTTGGATATGTTGGATATTCTGTGTTTGATGTACCCACAGTGATCAGGTAGAGATAGCCAGTAAGCACTTGAGCATATGGTTTAGAATTAAGCAGAGAAATCTGTTGGAGATGATAGGAAAAAGGGGTTATCAGTATGTAAGTGGAAGATAAACTCACAATTCAGACATGATCAACAAGGAAGAATGTAATAGAGTGAAAATTACAGACAATTAGGAAAGGAATTCAGGAGAATACCAAAATTATAAGATGAAGTGAAAGAAGTGTTTGCCAATAAAACTGAGATCCGTACAAAGACATCAGAAGAAAATTAGAAGTGGAGTTCCAAAAACGAGGAGAGTGAATTTATGGTGAAAGTCAACAGATAAGGATGACTGCAGATATGAAGAGAAAGATAAAGGCAGAAATACCCTCCTATGTTAGTCAATACAAAAGTCATTTGAGGATGAGCTAGGGAGTGTTACGTGTGGGAGGCTCGGAGGCTAAGGGAAATAGCAATGGCTGGAGAGAGCAGGAGAGGTGGGAAGGACCACATAAAAACATCTAGAGTCCCTAAGCAACAAAAAAGTTGTCTCTCTAAATATAATTTCAAATAAAAAAAAAATTCTAAGCCTGAGATAAGTTTTCTCAGCATGAATACTTTGGTACTTTTCTTCAAGATATAACATAAGAAACTATTTTTTCTCAGTGGCCTGCTTTGCTAATCATGTTAGTCTACCTACAGGTACATATAGTACATAGGTGATGAAAGAGAGAATGAGATTAGACTTCCTTTTCAAAAGGCATAGTTGTAAAATAAAAAAACAAATTCAAAATAAGTGAGGAGAGACTTTTATTAACAAGGAATTATTGTACAATTTTACTATTGTAATGTATGGAAATATCAAATCACTATGTTATACACCAAAAACTAGCAATGTTGTAGGTCAATTATAATTCAAAAACAAACAAACTCATAGAAAAAGAGATCAGATTTTTGGTTACCAGAGTCAGGGGGTCGGGGAGAGGTAATTGGATGAAATTGGTTCAAAAGCACAAACTTCTAGTTTCAAGATTGATAAGTACTGTGAATGTAATGTACAATGTGATATGTGACGCTGCTATATGTTATCTATGAAAGTTGTTAAGAGAGCAAATCTTAAGAGTTCTCATCACAAGGAATTTTTAAAATTTTTTCTTTAATTTTGTAACTATATGATGACAGATGTTTACCAAACTCATGAAGGTGATCATTTAAAAACTAAAAAGCATTTTTGTAGTGTGTGGGTAGCAGAACTACTGTGATAGGGAGAGCAATGTGATGGTGAGATCTTCCAGCACCTAAAGAATTCGGAAAAGGGGATTTTTCTTTTATAGAGAGGAGTACACAAGGCTGGAAAGAACCAGGTGTGGGGAAGTGACATGGAAGGGTGGCCCGGAATGCTGTACTCTGAGTGCAGCCTACCCTCAGGAGAGGTTGTGTGCTCACTCAAGGCTGAGGGAGAGCCAGAGTTCAAGGACCTAGAGAAAGGAGAGAAGCTTGACCAAAGTTTGGTTACAAGCGGTTTATTATGATTGATCAGTGAGGTCAAGCAATTCAACTAATAATTTGAGTCAAAGAATGGGAATTTTCAGGGTCCATGTCTGATCTTGTCATAGGAAAATGAGGGGGCTTATTTAAAGGATTTTTTCAAAGACCTGATAAGTGAATCTTATCTGAGTCGGATAGTGAAGGGTGGTTCTTCACAGTGAGCCCATATAACCAAACACAAAAGGGTGAGGGGATTTCTTAACCATCAGGTAAAATTCAACATTTTCAGTTGAAGAAAAGGTGAAAGGAAATAGGCTAGAGGACACTTTGTTTTATTTTTAGGATGAAAGAGACTTGAACACCTGTGGACAAAGGGGAAGAAACCAGAGAGAATAAAGGAGACAAATGAACACAGGTTCTGGAGAAGGAAGAGAGATTGTGTGATTGAGTCAAGGATGTTTTCCTGATTAATAGGAAGGACTCGTTAAATATTCAGGAAGCGTTGAGGTTTGAATAGGGAGAATTAAAGTTGAGATAGTTTGTTTAATCGTTTGATATGATACCACAAAAAACATACAGGTGATAGGTAAATCGTGGTAAATAAATTAAGGCTCAGCAAATAAATATTCTCAGTAGAGTACGTCATCTACTGTGACTGAGGCACTGAGACAAAGGTAGCAGAGGGTCATGGGGAAATATATCAATAATAGCAGACATCCATTATTTAAGATGGTAAAAATTACCAAATTCTAATGATGATATTACATATCTAGGCTCAGGCAAAGAACAAATATCTGAAATGTTACCAGAACCAAAACTCTCCTCTTTCCAAAACCAGTTTTATGCTGTCCAAAGAATCCCGTATGCCTTACAACTGAATGGTAAAATTGATCTGAGGAAAACTATAATTTTAAAACTCAGATAACAATGATGATGTGGTGATGATGTGTAGGAGACATCATTACATCATGAGAATCCCAATCTCAGTCTCAATCTCTCTCTTTCTCGGCGTGAACACCTATATTTACATCCCCACTGTCACACTCCACCACCAGGGCCCTCCATCTCTTAATTTCTCTATTTTTCTGCAGCTGCCAACTTTGTGTAATATATTATTTTCTGATCAAGCTGTGTTTAACAGACTCTGACAATAATCCCTTGAAGAATCTAATCTCTGAATTTCTCTGACAATTTTTTGAGACTCTCCTTTGAAGTGTTACAGATACCTTTGTTTGGGCCACAATAATAACAACTGTCTGTTTTCATCAACAAGTCAGGCAACTAGAATTTAAGAATATCCTAACACTCAGTATAGGAGTAAAGTGCTATAGGTTCTCAGATAGTTATCCATTTTCACTCATTAACCATTATCAAAGCCTCTTCCTCTGTAAATAAAGGTAGCAGGGAAGATTTGAAAATGAACTAAATAACTCATATTCTATTATTCCACTTATTATTAGAGATTTTGTTTTGCTTTGTTTTGTTTCTATCTTTTTTGCAATAACCTTCAGATTTTTTCCTAGTAACCAGGGTGAAACCATTTTTACTCCTTAATGCTTTTCTTTTACATGAAACAAAATAGTAATAGAAAGGGAAAGAAATATAAATATAACTTTTTCTTATCATTTGAAGCCAGTAAAGGAGCTAAATTCAATGTATGTATGTATGTATTTAGTATTTTAATTGTCTTTCTTGAAAGATAATGCAGTATTTAAGCATCCAGTACTGTAAAAAATCATCTGTACAAAACCTCCTAAACTTTTTTAGATAAGTGTTTTCACAAATACTGATATATAATACATTTTATTAATCACTTAAGGGGTTTTGTTTGTTTGTTTTAAATTAAAGCACCCTGTGGAGGCAATTTAACAGGATCTTCAGGCTTTATTCTTTCACCAAACTTCCCTCACCCATATCCCCACAGCAGGGACTGTGACTGGACTATCACCGTGAACGCAGACTATGTTATCTCCTTGGCATTTATCAGGTGAGTTCCCATACATTTCCACATTTTAAAAATATTTTTGCTCATTTGCTTTAGCATTTCACTAGGCAAATTTTTATTTCTCTACATGACATTTTTTAGTTTAGTTTTTATTTTTTTTACCAATTTCAGTGCTAATATTTTGCAATAAACAGTTTACAAATCCCTGTATAGTAGCACAGACGCCAATGTAGTTATGAAGGCTACAGAACTACAGGTGAGTGAGCATCTTTCACCAGTTTCCAATATAGAGGAGACATGTTAAAGGTTGAGTAGTTTATTGACTCTCATGAAATGCTATCTCTTTATAACATTTCCTCCCTCCCTGAACTTACCATCACTGTTTCAAAAAGTTCTGTTTGTCCTAAACTTAAAGATTAAAAGGTCATTATTTCAAGGAATTTTTTCTCCCATATGTGTACCACCCAAAACTTTTTTGAAGTATCTAAATACCCATAGGTGCAGCACCACCACTGGACTTGGGAAGATACATATTCTACCTACTGTCCTTCCTGGTGGTCTCATTAAGTCAAGCTGACAAGAATTTGATGGATCATTTTCCTATACTCTCTCAGCAGAACTTGCCTCCTGATAGAACTTAACATGAGGTGTTCCGAAATTTACATTTGTTATTTAGCAGTATCAGCTGCAGGGTTAGCTTAGTACTGAAGCAGTAGAGGATGCAGTTTCCCGTGTGGCAAAGAAACCACTGAGTTTGAGCCCCAGCTCTGCCGCTGTCATTTGTGTCACCTTGGGTAAATTATTTATATGAATGAGCCTCTGTTTCCTCACATGGAGCTAACAGCTGTTTCACAAAACCCAGCCTAACTCTTTTCCTTAAGATTTCAATGGGAATGTTAGGTACCAGCAACTTAAAGAGTTTCTAACTAGAAATGTTCCTAATCTTCAGTGTTCAAGACTGATGTCTGTTGGCTCTAGTAACGCAGCCCCTTCTTCTGCTAGCATGTCAAAGGTGCTTGGTATTTATGTAAAATATTAAGCTGAAAAATCTTTCTAATATATTGAAGCCAGGTTTAAAAAAAAAAACTAAAAAAAAGGATAATTCAAACTCATGAAAAATTTAAAAAAGTAAAAATATATGGAAATATTTCAATAATTTGTAGCGATACATTGATAATTGGTAATAACAAAGCAACAATGATGACAATGTTAGTTATATGCCAGGACCCAGTTATAAGACAGTTTCCTGAAGTAAGTACTACTTTTCCCATTTTTACAGTAGAGGAAATGACAGTACAAACATTAGAAATGTCAGGGTGTAAGATACAGGGCTTAGTTTACTTAAAAAATTTATTGTAGTTAATAACTGAGTGGGAGAAGGCTGTATTACATGAAGTACATGACCAAAAGTTGATTTCCAGCTGTGTCATTTATTATGTGATCTTAGGGAGACCACTGACGTTTTAGGGCCTCATTGGGAAAATGGAAATGATAATCTCTTCCTTATACCAGAGGATTATTGACAAGACCAAGTTAATATTTATGAAAGTGCTTTGTAAAATAAAACATACTATTGGAATGTACTATCTTTCCAGTTTTTTAGGAAAAATAATTATTATAGCTAACATTCTAAAGGTTCCTAGAAAAAGACTGTTTTTTGTTTTATTCTAATTTTCAGAGAAGTTATAAATCAATATTTTGAATTATTTATTTAAAACCAAACTAGAAATTTAAAAAAAAAGTACTGAAATTACTATTGTTAAATAGGCTTTTGGCCTTCCAAAGATAGTACATTTAAACTATATTTACTATATCCTTTACAAAGAACTTGTTTCTAGTGTTTCTTCCAATAGTGAGATAGGTAAGGAAGTTGTAATTCTCATCGAACCTTAACGATAAAAGACATGACTTTCAGAAAGTTGTATTTTACCCCAGAACAAGGATAGTAAGTAATGAAATAAGACCTTAACCTCTGACTTCTGCTACATTATCAAAATTCAGGCCTCAGACTCACTGAAAGGTTTCAAGAGTAATTAACTGAATCAGACATGTGAAGCTACTATTAAAACAAAATATAACAATATGGTGGTCCCCCAGTTTTCTCATGTTGCATTGTCCCTTTTATATGAGAAGTTGGTAACCTCTGCATTATCCCAGTCTTTCTTCACCACTATTTACGCGCAAGTAAACTAGCTAGATTCCTCTCCCTTGTACATGCATACATAAAGGATTAGAACTGTGGAAACAACCTCTATCAATCTAGTGGATTTGGAAATAGTATCTCCCAACCTAGCAAGTTTTTTGTTTAGATGCAGAGGTGATAAAACTTGACAAAATAGTTTCTCCATTGATGGATGTTTAACAACGGCAAGGTTTATTTGTTTTATTTTATATCGTGAACTTCTTGACTTTTCTTAATCACCCACTTGAGTCCATCCTTTCCTCTGCCACAGTATGAGTTAGGTAATAGACACATGATTACATGTCTTCTGCCTTCTAAGTATGTGGGTTCTATAATCACTATGGGACAATTCTCATACTTTGATGGAAGTTTATCATGCAAATTTTGCAATATTCAAATATTGATTTGAATAGTTTACATGCTAAAATGTCTTTATTCACACATTATTTAATTTTGATGAAGAGTGTATTGGTTTGATTTGCCTATACTAGGTTCTAAAAGAAGAAAATATATTTACTTTCAGGAAAAAGAATACCTAGTACAATGTGTGGTGCTTTGTTTGAGTAATTTAAATGAAAATTTTGTCTTTCCAACTTTTGTTTGAATCTGATATGTTGAGGTGAATTTTAAAACAGCAAAAATGCTCTTAAATTTTGAAGTTCAAGGCAAATAGTACCGTTGACAAAGAAAAAAGGTTGTATTTTTATGATGTAAAATATCTGGATGAAAAATTTTTTAAATGGTTATTGTCTTACACATTTTACTGATATAAAGTAACTTGCATAAGGATATGTAGCTAACAAAGGCAGACTCAAGGCTTGAACCTAAGCTCTGACTCCAAGTCCTGTATCATTTCATCAGCTTATAAACTGTTTGCCTTACAGTCACTTTTATTCCCTATAGACACAATGCCAACTTAGAAATATTTGAAAATATCAAGGTGTCTTTTCTCTTTTCCAGTACTGATTTGATATGCATATTCAGTGTGCTGTTGCCAGGTGAATTTTCAAATTAGCTTATTTTGACAGGGTCTGCTGTTATTTTTAAAGATATTGATTGAATTAATATATGATTATGTGACTATTATGCTTAATGCCTTAGTAATAACCATTCCACTTTTTTCTATCTTTCTTTCTCTCTCCCCTTCTTTCTTTATTGCTTTCTTTCTTTTTCTTTCATTTTAGTTTTAGCATAGAACCAAACTATGACTTCCTCTATATATATGATGGACCAGACAGTAATAGCCCACTGATTGGAAGTTTTCAAGACAGCAAGTTACCAGAGAGAATAGAAAGCAGCTCAAATACCATGCATTTGGCTTTTCGGAGTGATGGATCTGTTAGTTACACTGGATTTCATTTAGAATATAAAGGTAAATGTGAACATTTGATTTTAACATCATGATTTAAATTTTGAACATTTTATACAGGAGAATAATGTTGTATTGGCCACTGTCAGATGTTAGTAATATATGCATTTCTTAATGCAGACTACCTACAATTCAGCTCACAAAAGAGCTCTCACTGTAGACTTTTCCTATGAGTGGGAAGTAAATTAGCATTTTTCTAATTACTACCAAAGGAAATGTATCAGGCAAACAAATAAGCAATTAGTATACTGCAGGAGTTGGCTGAGACCACAAAATATTTCTTAAAAAACAAAGTCATTTTTTGGAAGCTGAGGATTCACTCAAATATCGGGTATTCAGAGACTACTCTCAGTGATAAAGAGAATACTCACAAATTATACTACTCACAAAGGATTTTGACAATCATGTTTCAGAAAATGTCTAAAAATATTTAAATATGTCAATATTCAGAATAGGGTAAAGTGTGATGATGATTATAATATTTTAGAATATTTCTGCAAGTATTTAAATGAATCAATATTACAATGCTATGGATATTTATAAATATATTTTTCTTAAGTTTTATATTCAATGACTATAAGGACAAATTAGATCTTAGTTGTTTAAAGTTAATATTTTTCAGTAGTTGAGTCCATAAAGGACATACTGATAAAGGGATCATTTGAGTTCTGAAAATGCATACTTTGAATTTATTGCTTACTGCTTAGATTTTCTTTTTTTTTTAATTATGAAATATTTTCAATAGCTAAAAATTATACAGAATAGTAAAATAAACTTCAAAGTATTTACCATCCAACTTGACAAACATGGTGCCATATTTGCTTCAGATCTTGTTATTCTTGTTTTAATAAATATAATATTACATATACAATTGAAACTCGTTCTGAATTTGCACTGGGAAGAAGGGTTTGTTTCCTCAGGGCTGTCAAAGGAAGTCAAGATAAATTCCACAACTTCCCATGGCATGCATGGCATGGGTTAAGGAAGGCTTTTTTAGGGAAAGGAAACACAAGTCAGCCGGAAACAGATGTTTGGAGCTCTCCAATATGTCCATCATTACTTGGAAATGCTTGCCAGGGCAAGGTATCTGCTCAACACTGACATGGTATGGATTTCATTCTGATGGAAAGATTGAACCCTCTATGGGTCTCTCATTTTACAAAGTAAGAAAATGGCCTGCTCAGTGTGAGAATATATGAGCTATTTGGTACAAAACAGTAAGGATTTAGGGTGCCAGCTATTTATTGGGGTTGTCTGAAAATACTAGCTGCTCCAAACCAGGGGATCATGGGAAAGCTTAGACTTTGTGACTATGGGTTAGGAAGCACTGATCTTATGGAGAGTTGAACTTGAGCAACATGCCAAAACTCTCCCACTGGAAGAGGCTCCCCATACCATACACCAGAACCCAACTAACTGGCTATCTGGACAAAGTATAGTGAGCAGTCAAGGTCATTTTCAGACGCTCTTGATTCTTTCATGATAGTACCCTCCTAATTCTGAATTTGGGGCTTATCTTTTCCATGTATGTGCACTTGTACGTATTTTTATATTTTCCATCATGTACACTTCCTTCATCTTATTTTCAAAAATAATTATTTTCATCATGTACATATCCTTGTGAAAATTGTTTTTCCCTTTACATTGTTTTTGAGATATATCAGTGATAAAGACATGTAGATTTAGTTTGTTAATTTTTTATGATATTCCATCATATGACTGTATCACAGGCAATTTATAAGTTTTTCAGATAGACACTAGGTTGTTTCAGTTTTCCACTATGAACCATGATGAAATGACCATTCTTTTGCATGCTATCTTGAACATATCTGTGAGAGTCTTTCTAAGATACCTGTATACCTAGAAGTGGGATTACTGGATCAAAGGGTCTGACCCTCTTGAATCTAACTACACATCCCCCAATTACTCTCAGAAGACGTTGTACCAATTTATATCTCAACAGCAGAGAAAGCATTTCAGAAACTCCACATTTTTTTATTGAGATATAACTGACATATAACATTATACTATTTTGGGTGTACCTACAACATAATGATTTAATAAATATATATATTGCAAAATGATTACCATAATAAGTCTAGGTAACATTATCACCACATATAGTTACAATTTTTTTCTTGTAGTGAGAACTTTTATGATCTATTCCCTTAGCAACTTTCAAATATAGAATACGTACAGTGTTAAGTATAGTCACCATGCTGTATATTACATCACCATGACTTACTTATCTTATAACTAGGAGTTTGTACCTGTCAGGGAGGAAAAAATTTTCCTCTGCTGTTCTAGATTCTTCTGGCTGGTCTAAGAATTAAATTGACATGAGACAGATTAACAGGAGAAAATCAAACAGACGTTTAATAACATGTATACATGGGAGAAACTTAGGAAAACTGAATAACTCGCCAAAATGGCTGAAACAC
This sequence comes from Hyperoodon ampullatus, assembly GCF_949752795.1. NCBI lineage: Eukaryota > Metazoa > Chordata > Mammalia > Artiodactyla > Ziphiidae > Hyperoodon > Hyperoodon ampullatus. Next base: position 53,189,686 of record NC_136930.1, on the reverse strand, counting down.
CCCCACCTTATATACATCTTCAGCTAGAGACAAAAGAAGATGTTGGGAGTAGTGGCTTGGGACTTCAAAGGGGAGCAAGGAAATTCATATTGATGGAAAAGCAAATGTTTGATAAATAAATGTTTGCTGGGCTATGCAGAGACAAGGGGATAAAGAGTGGACTCTGCTCTCTAGGCCCTGCTTTGTTTCCCCCACTGTACCTAGCCTGTATTCTTTGCAGATATCTCTGGTCATAGCTGTATTCTAGGAACACAACCTTTAGCTAAATTCTTTAGGCATCTAAGTAGGAGGTAAAAAGAAAGACTTTCTGAGTCTTCTGTTTCTTAAAAATAATCAGCCTAGATTAATACTCATGCCAAAGAGACACATTTTGGGGTGGTAAATTTTGCTCCCCTACATACCCTTTTATCACCTTCATCCATTTCACCCATACCCCACCCCCCTGCCCTGGGCTCTGGCACCTACCAATCTGTTCTCTGTATGAGTTTGGTTTCTTTTTTTTAGATTCCAACATATGAGTACAGTATTCGCTTTTCTCTGTCCACATTATTTCACTGAGCATAATGTTCTCAGATCCATTCATGTTGTTCCAAATGGCAGAATTCCTTCTTTTTTGTGGCTGAATAATATTCCATTGTATTTATATATACCATATTTTTCTTTATTCATCCATTGATGGACAACTTAAGTAGTTTTCATATCTTGGATATTATAAATAATGCTGCATTGAGCTTGAGGATGCAGATATCTTTTTGAGATAGTGATTTCAAGAAACTCCACATTTTTGAAAAACCAGTGCTCTTGTCACACTTGAGTTGTCAATCTCATGGATGTTAAATGTTACCTCATTGTTATTTTTATTGCCTTTCTCTACTTACTCTTAAGTTGAGTATCTTTTTCCTATTTTGCATACTGAAGTTTCCTTTTCTATAAACTGTGTATTTTTATCATGCACATTTTTCTAATCTGCTGCTTTTTTTATTTATAGGAAATATTCTTTATATTGTGGATATTGTTTATCGGTTATCTTTGTTGTAGTAAAAATCTTACCATCTTTGGCAAGGATTTCACTTTATTTCCAGTTTCTTTTGCTGTATAAACATTTAAAAACTCAATATCAATAATTAATCTTTCCTCTTATTCATGGTCTGTGCTTTCTATGCCTTGATTAAAAAACCTTCCTTATTATAAGGTCATAAAGGCAGTTTCTTAAACTTCTTTTTCTAAAGTTTTAAAGCTTTGCTTTTCACCTTTAATCTCTCTTATATATGTGGGGTTTTTTGTTTTTCTCTTTTTGTTTGTTTGTTTGTTTTTTGTAAACAAGGAATCCATAATGCTACTGCTGTCAAATATCGAGTTTCTATGTAACTGCTTCTGAATCTTCTCTTCTGTTCCACTGGCCTATTTTTCTGTCTCCAGGCCAAGACTTCTCTGAATTTTTCTACTATAGCTTTAAAATAAGACACTACCTTATACTTCTTCAAAATTGTCTTGGTGTTTATTAAATGTTTTGAACTTTTATTTAGATTTTAGAACTAAGCCTGTTCTTCCTGTTCAATTAGTTTGGGACTGTATTGAGTTTATAAATTATTTGGGAATAAATTGAAGTATATATGATATTTAATTTTCCCATCTATTAATATGGCATATTTTTCAATTTACTTATGTCTTATTCAGTGTCTTTCAATAATTTTTACAATAGAAGTTTTCTCATCTAAATTTTAAATGTCTTGTAGTTTCCATTGTAAATTGGAAATAAGTGATAAATAAGTGATATTTAAATTGTAATTAAATAAGTGATTGTAAATAAATGATATTGTAAATAAGTGATTTTTTATATTAGATTTTACTGGTTGCTGCTAATAATAAGGCCACTGTGTATTCTTGCAATTACCTAATATCTAGCAAACTTGCTTAACTCTTTCATTCTTTCATTAGCTATCATAATTTTTCTTAGAGTTGTTTTTTGGGGGGAGATTTTCTATGCCAACAATAACAGTTATGTTTCTTTCTAGGCTGTACATACTTTTCCCCTACCTACTCTGGGTAGAACTATCAGTCCATGTCAAATTGAAACAGTGATAGACATTATCCTGTGTCATTGCTAACTTTAAAGAGAAACATCTAATGTTTCACCTTTAACCATGATATTTGCTATTGGTTAGGGGCAATGTTAATGAGGACTAACATTTTTTAACTCATTGTTTTCAGGGACATTTCAAAGTTATTACATATAAAAATCATTTACCTCTATGAGTGAAGAACTTTTAGCACAACATGGTTAAATAGTCAGCCCAAAGTCATATGCAAGATTTGATTCAGAGTGGGCTCCAGAGAACACTCTTACCTAAAATGTTATACTACCTAGAGATATACTTTATCAATTATAGGAAGTTCTCCTCTATTCTTGGTTTACTAAAACTTTTTAATCATAAAGGGATTTAATTTTATCAACTGCTTTTTCATCAACTATTAAAAATATCACACAGTTTTCCTTTGTGAAACTCTTAATGTTGTAAGTTATATATGTATATTTTTTAACATTGAAACATCTTTACATTCGTGGGATAAAACCAATCTATTCATTTTTGTTTGTTTTTAATTATTTTTGCTGATTAGAGTATACTAACATATTAAATTTCTGTAATTATGGTATAGATTTATTACCATCTGTTAAAAAGTGTATTATCATTGATTTATTGCCATGAGATTAGTCTATAATTTTTCTTCCTTGTAGTGTCCTTGTTTAGTCTTGACCAAAATGATACAACTGCCTAATTTTGGGAACCTTCTCGCTAAACCAAAATAGTTTGTTTAAGATAGGGATCATATGTTTCTTAAATGTTTGCTAGAACTTCCCTGTAAAACTATGGACTTGGTGATTTGAGGAAGTAGAATTTTAGTTGTTATAAATCAATTCAGGTTTTTCTACTTTGTCTTAGATTTTTTGGAAACCTTTACCTAAGAACTAGTTATTTACATCTAAGTTTTCAAATGTATAGACATAAAAATGTTCAGTGTTCCCTTACTTTTTCTGTTGCTGTATTTTTTATTAACATTGCTTAGTATTTTTATTAATATTGCTTTTACCTAAATTATATATTCCCTTTTATTTTCTCTAGATTTGCTTTTATTTCTTCTAATTTATTGAAATACTTAACTTATTAATTTTCAGATTTTTTTTTTCTTGTCTAATATGAACTATGGGGGCCTATGAATTTTCCTCTAAGTACCACTTTAGCTGCTTTGCAAATGTTTGAATATGTAGAGATTTATTATTATACAATTCTAAATTTGTTCTAATTGAACTACATTTTGATATTTTCTCTGATTAAGAGTTACTTAGAAGTGCTTACAAGTCTTATAATAAATTTCAATCTATATTTAATTATGAATTTCTAATTTATTTGCACTGTGGTCAGATATGTATGATTCCAATTCTTGGCAGATCTTAAGATTTGTTTTGTGGCCTCTTATATGGTCAGTTTTTATGCATGTTCCCTGTGTGCTTGGAGAAAAGAGTGTCATTCAATTTATGGGTGTAGTTTTTTATATATAATCATTAAATCAAGCTCTCTAATTATATTTCTCAAATATTTATGCCCTTGCCATTTTTTAAAAGTCTGGTTGGCCTAGCAATTATTGAAATAGTTAGGGAAACCTATTATAATTCTTAATTTTTCATTTTTTCTTAAAATTCTAATGATTTTTGTTTTATATATTATGGGAACCTATTTTCAGGTACATATATATTTTATTTTTCTCATTTTTTTGATGTACTGAGTTTATTTATATTTATTCGCTTTTTTGATCTTATTTTGAGCTTTCTACTCCTTTTGATTTTTCTATCCTATCAAAAGTTTCTCCTTTTATCAAAGTCATATCATTTCTTGATATTTTATTGTTCAGTTATTTGCTTATTTATTTAATATACACACTCCCATTGCTGCCACTAAATCCCTACATATATACTAAAATACAAGCTTCTTAAGAGCAAGAACTCGATTTATTTACCACTATACAATGAGTACATTAGAATAATGCCTACATATTGTAATTGTCTGTTAATTATTTAACTGATGGATTTTGAGTTGCTTAAAGAGGTGTTTTCTATTTTAAGTCAAGACATAATTAGAATCATAACATTATTGAAATGTAAGAAACCTTAGAGACACATTCGTGTCCTGCATTTTACAAATGAGAACTTGGCTCTTTAGGAGTAGCTACTTATACCTGCAAGGTGATAGGCTTATAAACAAGACCTGTTTAGGAAGAAAGGAAGGAAGGAAGGAAGAAAGGAAGGAAGGAAGGAAGAAAGGAAGGAAGGGAGGGAGGGAGGGAGAGAGGGAGAATGGGAGAGGAAGAGGGAGATAAAGAGAGAAGAAAACTGTAAGCAAGTCAGTAAAGCTAGGTTCTATTGTGAATTAGTATTTAATAAAACATTTCCAGAGATCCATAGGATAACAGATACAGGAAGAATGCCACAAATACTACCATACTCAGGGCAGATGATGCTAATATATTACAGCATTCTTTCTCATGGAAACTGAACTTGACCTCGCAATCCTTTCTCTACATTCCAGGTAGCCATTATTAAATCCATGTAATTTAGCACTTGAGATAAAACCTACTTGCCATATCTCAGCTAAATGTATTTCCCTTCCTGTTTCCTATCTTGATCAATTTCCATGTCCCATTATTTCCAAAAAGTAAAGATTTATGCTGCCATAGGAAAAGGGACACCTATGCAATGTTTTTTTAAATAGGAAAATACTGATTACTCATTATGTAATACTTTATTCTAGGTACAATGATTAACTCTTTCAATATAGTATCTCTGTCTTTCCCTTTAGCAGACACACTTATAAATGCAAAAAAATGTTAACCAATAGCATTATGAGATAAGTATTGCTATCCCTATTTTACAAATGATGAAACTGAGAATCAGATTGTTAAAATGAATTGCATAAAATGACATAAATTATTACTTCCAATAAGAGTAAAGGCAAATAAAAATATAAGAGTACAGGCAGAGAGAAATATATAAGCATTCCATGAACTATAATTCTTCTCCTTGGACCCTACAGCTACTCCCCACCATCCTCAGCTACTACACCAGTGCCCACTTACACACAATTTCATGAGGTCTTATTTTTATACTGCAGATGGTATTTCTTTACAAAATTAGTGCTGAGTTTATGATACTCTCCAAATCCAACCTAATTAATTTTCTGGACTGGCCCTCAAAATTCTCATCTGTAGGAAAATTCCATCCCCCATTTCAGAGTCTCCAGGATCTGTCTTTTCCTATCAACCTCCCTATTTCTTAAAAAATGTTACCTCTTTAATAGTCTAGTTCCTTAAAGCTAATAAAGTAGTCTATGTTTATGTCTGCCATAGGCAGACAAACATGTCTGAATTTTCAAGATAAAATGTGCACCCCCCAAAATGAATTGACGTAAAACTGGATGTCCTGGATAATAAGAACTATTCATCTGTCATTTGTAATTCATGTTATATACTTTGACTCTGTTGATTTCTGTTAGCACTGAAAAAGTAAAGCTGTTAAGTCCTGACTTGCTCTAAATAATGGTATTAGTAGGTCTTTATTTAAAAATCCATAGGTCCAGCACCTACCTCTATTAGAGCTCACACCAGAGTATAGTTGCCATTGCTTGTGTTCATACCTATCTATTCATCTCCCTCTTGAAGATAGACTGAATCCTATTTCTGTTTGTTTGCAAATGCATAGTAGTTGTGCAAAGCATTTGAACAGTGAACAAATGCTATAGTCAAACATCAAACCAGTACACAAGTCAAACAAGTACACAAGCTTGCTAACATGGATTCTATCAGGAATACCATTTTACATTTACATAAAGCAAATGGTGGATATGCTCCAGTGTTGTAGACAGTAGTAAACTGGAGCAAAGAAGTAGACGTTTGAAGGTAAGGGGAGATGTTTTGCTAACTTGAAAGCAATGTCCCCAAAGAGTTTAAATCAGTCTCGTCTCCATTTATCTTAATGTAATTTCAATGAGATACAATATTAAGAAATTCACACTTGGATACATATTTTATTTTAAACAGTGCTCTCTTTTGCATTGTTTTTGTATTAAGGCTATTTTAAATGATGTCAAGTATGTTTTAAATATTTCTAATTATAATATTTAATAAATGTGACTCATAGTAGTGATATCTATATTATTTTAACAAAATATATTATTTACATGAAGGAGAGAGAATATATACGGTCTTGTGCTACTGAAGGGGACCTCCTGGCAGCTGGTGTTTTAGCTGATAGAGGATGTCAATTTTTATGCACCAAAAATCTACAGTGGAAGACTTAACAATGGTTGTTTATATACGGCATAAGTTAGCCACCTTCTCCACGAACCTTAATGTATCATAAGTTACTTTCTAAATTAACATATGAATTTAAGGTAAGATACATCTTTTCACAGAGCAATCTATTACATTTCAGCTTTACCCTGAGGTGTTCTGCACCAATTGTTTAATTTACATTTTAGCAATGTTTTCCAAAATAAAAGAGATACATGTGTGGTTTATATTTATTTTCAAAAAGCACCGTGGGAAATCTGGCCCTCTGTGAACTATGGGTCTGCCGATAGAGAGAGCCTCTCGGGACTTATGATAATATGTGGGGACTACAATGCATACACAGCGTGAAGGGAGTTTAGCTCTGGGAGTTGCTGAACTCATGCTAGAAAGTATATGCCCATCTGCTCTATTCTGGAAATAAAAGACAGTTGAATATTATATAGTCTGGTCACTTCTCAAAAATAAAAATAATGTATAACTTATTATCCACCGAATAACACTATTCATAATAATGGTCCCTTCATGAGTATATACCTACAAGTGGGAATAAACTTTGAAGTTTATTGAAGACTAAACTTTAACAGTAAAAGTATTTATGGTTCTTATTAGGCCAGAGAAAATGATGTATTTATAAATAAATCATTAAGTGTGAATTGAACAAACATTATTTAATTATTGTCATGCCTGATGCAAAGTATGATAAAAACTTTATAATGATATAGATATTATCCTTATTATAATAACATCTGTAAGTCTTTATTAATAAAATGAAAACAAGAACATAGTAAAGCTTTAATTTTTCCCATTGGATCTTCTTCAAGACACATTTTTCAGCGTTCTAATGTGAAACTTTTTAATTAAAATAAGCATTTAGAATACTTTACTTTCATGGGGAAAAAATTCTGGAAAATAATTTTTTTGTAAAAATGAAAACAAATCCATAGCTAAGATATAAGCTCTATTGCTTATGATCACTTCTCTCTTCCAGCAGACATCATTTAATATGCTTTATTTGGAGAATATAAAGCAAGGGACTCTTTTACCTGGGATCTATTCAGTAGGCAAACTACTATTATTCATAAAATTTAATGATTCATAAAATGAATTATTCATAAAATAAATTATTTTATTAAATTAATTATTCATTAAAATACTATCAACTTGTCTGCCTCACATTTTTTTTCTAAAACTAAAATCATCTTTCCATCTGCTTCCTAGACATTTATATAAGAATTCTCCAGATGTTCTCAAAGTTTCCAGATGTAATTGCTATGGCATACATGGAAATAAACAAGGGCAGTATTATTCATAGAAAGCTATTCACCAAGGATTTAAAGCAGTATGTAAACATAATAATGAGATAAATTAATCCTCTCAAAATGAGGCTAGCAATATAAAATTGTTACAAAAGCAATATTTTTAATTTGTCAACCATGTTTCCCTTTCCTCAAAAAGTAGGAAGTTTGTATTATATTACAGATTCACTGATATGTCACTGAAAATTTGGGGAAAACTTTAAAGAAGGAAAAAAGCAAACTTTTCAAAAGATGAATGTTAGGCAGTTAGACTTGTCAAAGAGATTAATCCTTTTAAATAGTAATTTCAATCCTTCCTTTTCCCTCAAGGGATTTAGTTCAGTTTCATGAAAGACAGCTGTAAGTGTTAGGTTGCTGTTCTGCCTAAAAATTACATTGCGTTTTCCTCCTTATTTAAGAAAAGGATCAATGTCAGGTTTTATTCCTAAAAATTAAACAAACCAACCTCTGCAACACCAAATCCTCATTCTTAGTGATCAAAGAACCTACTGGTTCTTTCCTTAAAATAGTATCATATGCATATTTTATCTGGGAAGAAATATAATTCCTTGAGCTGGGGAGCAATTTTTTATTGAAATCTGAATATGATATATGGCATACAAATTTCTTGTGCTGCTGTGTGTATGCACGTGTGTACGCCTTTGGGAGATCAAGTTATTTAGTTTTGGAGTGAAGCTCAGAAATCAGGTTTATCTGACTTACAAGCTCTAGTACAACTTCTCCCCTTCATGTCTCTCATCTCCCTTTCACCTAGTCTGCTTATTATCCCTCAATGCTCAGGTTAGATGTCAGTTCTTCAGGAAGGTTCTGAATGCGTCTCCTTATGCAAAACACATCACAATCACAAGTATTTATTTAGTTATTTTCTTTATAGACTGTAAAAGCCATGAGGGCTAGAATATTTTTTCATTGTCCACTGCTGTATTTCTGGTGTTAGTTGGATAATGGGCTCTTAAGTATTTGTTGGAAAGAAGGAAGGAAGGAAGGAAAGTGGACCTTTTTCATTCTTCTGGTATTCTAAATATTAAAATCATGTAAATGTTTGTTTCCACTATTTCCTCTTTTTTTTTTTTTTGGCTGCATTGGGTCTTCCTTGCTGCACATGGGCTTTCGCTAGTTGTGGCGAGCAGGGGCTATTCTTCGCTGCAGTGCGCATGGCGGCTTTCTCATTATGGTGGCTTCTCCTGTTGCGGAGCACTGGCTCTAGGCACCAGGGCTTCAGTAGTTGTGGCTCGTGGGCTCTAGAGCACAGGCTCAGCAGTTGTGGCAAACGGGCTTAGTTGCTCTGTGACATGTGGGATCTTCCCGGACAAGAGCTCAAACCCATGTCCCCTACATTGGCAGGCAGATTCTCAACCACTGTGCCACTAGGAGAGTCACCCACAACTTCCTCTTTAGTTGAATTCAGAGAAGTCTTGTGAAGTATTTTTTCCTAAAGCATAAATTTCTCATCATTTCCTATAAATGTTGAAGCACTTTGAACTCTGCAAACTTTAATGAATGGAATAAAAATATTTTTTCTGTTCAAATAAATCAGATTTTGATATATTATAACAATATGATTTCTGTAATAGCTGAACACCAAAATATTGTTGACTTAAATTCCAGTGATTCCACGAGTCCTATCCAAAGATACACCCACCTCCTGAATTCCCATTAATATAAATTCTAATGTAGAAAATCACATTTGTTATCTTGAATTTGTGATGGCCCTTACGTTGCTCATCTCTCTTATTTCTTAAGTAATCTATAATAATAATAATAAAATGGAAATATTAAGGTGTTACCCAGATCTGTTAACAACACAGTGTTCTACTACTTATTTACCAAAATGGATGAACTAATCTGTTTCTCTACATATTTTCAAAATATTCTCTCAGTCTCTCTAGTTTACTACCTGCATCCACAGAAAACAGTTCTTTGTTGTGAATGGACTTTACTTTTCAATTTGTCTGTTACTATTAGCTTTGAAAGTTCTTGGCTTTGACATAGACTCTCTGTCCAAAAAGATCATAGTTTGGATATTATAAAGATTTTGTGACTCTGTTTTACTGGGCAGACCTCTGACAGAAATGTGGGGAATGAGGTAGGTTAAGAGAAATGGTATCAGGGCAGAGACATAGAGGCTTTTACTTTCTTCCTAGTGATGAACTGAGATCAACATAGGCAGTAGTACTGTATCTATGTTCAGTCACACGGAATGAGTGTACATCATTTGGGAGGAAGATCTTTTAAATAATGAAATATTAAATAAATAAGTTCTTTTCCAAAATAATTCATTTAAAATACTTATGCATGGATTATAGCACATAATTTATAATAAACCACAAAACCCTGTTTGACTATAAATATTAGATACTGATTTTAATGAAAAGACCAATGAAGAATTTTATCTTTTATAAATCAATGTGAATTAGTAAAACGTCAGATATGGTTAAGGACTACTTTGTACTTTGAGCCCTCAAACAGAGGCAGAAAGGGTGTTGGTGCTTTCTGTTTACCTAGAGGTAGAAATGAAGAAATATTAAAAGTTTCAGAGAATATTGTGTTTTAAAATAATTAATTTTATATCAACATTGTTTTACAGCAAAACTCCGAGAGTCCTGCTTTGATCCAGGCAACATAATGAATGGCACCAGACTTGGAATGGATTTTAAATTAGGGTCAACAGTCACCTATTACTGTGATGCTGGTTATGTTCTTCAAGGCTATTCAACACTCACCTGTATCATAGGAGATGATGGAAGACCTGGATGGAATAGAGCCTTACCCAGTTGTCATGGTAAGAAAATACTTTTTGGCTGAGTTTTTATTATTAGAAAGAATCAAGAAATGTTTAAACCCGCTTCTGTTTTTTTTTTAAAAAAATCAACCATTTAAAACACAATCTACGAGTGTGGTATAGGAAATGTAGAGATTTTATCAAGGATTTTAAAATTGGATTCTGTAAAGAAATGGTTTTGAAACAATGCTCATATCCCCAGGTGTCTCTAAAGCAATGTGCACATTATAGTATGCCAGCTCTCTGAGAGCAGGGACATTGACTGTTCTGTTCATTTGTGTGCCTTCAGGATTTAAAGGAGTACCTGAAACTTCAGGTACTCAGGAAATACTGACTGAGTAAATGAGGAACAGACACACTGAAACTGACATTTCAACAAAAGTAGATAAATGCAATAACAAATATTATCAAAAATCAGTGATAAATCTTTATCTGAAATAGGGATATAGAAAAGTAGACATTTTTCCTAAGAATAGGTTGTCTAAAAACAATGACCAAATTGGAGCTACTCAGGCAGCTCCAGCAGCATGAGGAAGACCCAAGGGCACAAAAAGATGGAGAAATACCTAAAATTAGTTTCAGTAACATATCAGATATGAACGTTGCCAGATCTGCTACAGCTAGAGTTACTACAAGACCAGTACATCAGTTTCAGTGCGCTGAAGGATCTGACAATGATCATAGCCAGGAGAAGATCACTTATCTTAGAAAAAAATCTTAGGAAAAATATATTCAAGAAGAGATTTAATATCTTTGAGATTAAGGCAGTTAAAAGAGGCACCTGAAACAGAAACATCACCTTCACTTGGGATATGGAATTTGCTAAGCAGTTAGCTACAATAAATGAAGAGCCCTTTCAGAATGGTTTTGAACAGATGACCTAGTGGACAAAAGAAGGGAAACTGGGAGTCCCCAGTTAAAAATGAAGCAGATCTTAATGATGATGGTTCAGAAATTCATGGATATATATTTCTGGATAAATAACTGGAGGATTTTCCAAAATAAGGGCCAATCCACGACTTCATAAAGCTGGTTTCTTGTGGCCTTTCCAAAAACCCATATCAGAGTGTTACACAGAAGTGGAACATAGAGTGGTTTAAAAATTATTTTAATGAAAAACAAGTTATTCTCAAGGAAAGTTACATACAACTCAGTTGCAGACCCTGGTAATTTTAATTTCAAGCTCTTGGAAATGGGTATTATAACTAAATAAAACAATTTTACTAGTAAAAACCTAATACTGCATGTTCAAAAATCGCATACTTATACATAACTCTTTTTTTTTGGCTAGAAAACCAAGTTTTTTGTTTTTTTTTTCATTTTGAAGTTGAAATGTGCAGTGTGTCAAAATTAAGGATTTTGACAAATCTAAAAGTCATGTGACATTTAACAACTGTATTGAATCCTCAAATCTTTGGCTTTTCATTTATGTGTCTTTTTAATTGATATCCCATTGCAATCAACTTTACTAATAAGCACTATCATCTTATTGGTAGTCTCACTGTTGCTAGTGAATCAGTAATACATATACATATGTCCACTCTTTTTTAGAGTCTTTTCCCATATAGGCCATTACAGAGCACTGAGTAGAGTTCCCTGTGCTATATAGTAGGTCCTTATTAGTTACCTATTTTATATACAGTAGTGAGTATATGTCAATCCCATTCCCCCAATTTATCCCTGCCCCCCTTACCCCCTGGTAACCATAAGTTTGTTTTCTACATCTGTGACTCTATTTCTGTTTTGTAGATAAGTTCATTTGTACCCTTTTTAAAGATTCCACATATAAGTGATATTGTATGATATTTCTCTTTCTTTTATAACTGTTTATTATTGAAGATAGAGATACAGTGCAAAATACAGTTTAGTGAGGAAAAACAGTGATATCACCATGGGAAGTTACCACAGACTCCCTAGTCAGTTGAATGATCCTAACGCATTGTACAAAATTGACATGGGAATGATATCATTCAGGGCAGATTTTCCAAACTATGGGTCACCACCAGTGAGTCATAAAATCAATTCACTGGATTGTGACTAGCATTTTTATAATTGATATAACATTGAATAAAATAAAATAAAAGATAAAGACAAAAACATTATAATTCAAAGAACGTAGTAAAGATATTGTTTTCTGGAACTATTTTCAGTTATATATACAGAGATAAATAAAATACAGTAAATAAATATATACCCATATTTGAGTGTGTGTGCATGTAGGTGTGTATGTATATGTTTTCAGTTATATAAAGTGTATGTATTACTGTGAATTTCAGTGGAACAGGAAAAACCAGCAAGTCTGATCTGATGATTAAAAGTTTGGATTTTGGGGGTCTAATACGCATGGTAATTTTTCTTACTTATATAATGTATTCACCCATTTGAATTATATGTGTGTGATTTCTGAGTTACACAAGTCATTTGACCTCTCTAAGCTTATCGTCTCTCATTTGTAAAACATGGATAATTGAAATCTTTGCTTCAGAATGTTGTTATAAGAAATTAGGAAAAGATAGGTAACTACTAAATGGTCATTCTATTAATATCCGAACAATTGGTTAATTCTTGAATTAATGATTTCATCTATCAGAAATTAAAGGGACTCAGTTTTAGTTTTAACATTGTGAAAATATTAAAAGAATCTTGTAACTTTATTCTTTTCTCTCCTGCTGAAAAAAAAATTAAACCAATCGTATGAAAAAAAAAAAAAAAAAAGAAAAGAAATTAAAGGGAATAAAAAGAGAAATAATTACTTTGGATTTAATCCTGACAAAGAGAAAAAAATAATTGACGACATGGAAGTTTATAGGAAATGTAAGAGAAAGAGTGATTTATTATCTTAGAATTTAGAGCCATACAAAGGAGAAATCTGTTTATAGGCAGAAAAGCATACTAAACTTAGAAAAACACTTTTCACAATTTACTGTCAGTAATCATTAAGAAACCATAGAAAATTTCCAGGAGCCAGACAAGAAATAATCAAAAATCTGATGGGGAAAAACCAAAGAATACAGAAAACTACAGATCAAGAAGATAAGTGTTAATCACTGGAGTAAATAATTAAATGGGTAGACTTCAGTGACTTAGGTGGGAAAGGCAGGAGCTCCATGGGTCAATTATAGCCCAGTTAAGTATATTTCATGTTGGTTGAACAGTAGTATCTACAGACAATTTGGAGGGAAGAGCAGACCTGAGTTCATGTCCTCTTACTGTATCTATAACCTGAAGCAAGCTGAACCTTGATTTTTAAATCTTTAAAGCCAGATAATAGTTATTAACTCAATAGATTATTGTGAAGATTAAGTTATTAATCACAATACATGCAGAGGGCCTAGTAAAGTTCCCAGCAAATACTGACATATTAATACATGTGATTTTTAACACAATGTTCTAAAAGAAGCATATCACTGGAAAACATGCATTGCATTTTGCATTGTATGTTATGTTTTAGTTGAACTAGTACATTTTTGTCACTTCAATATTAATTAAATCTAATTTATTAATGTTATTATATGAATACACATTCACTCATTCCTGAAAATAGCACAGGAATTGATATTTTAAAATTTCTTAAGAGAGAATAATTTTTACCATCACTTACAATGGATATCATCAGACTTTTAGTCATAATGCCAAGATATAAAAATCAGAAATTATTCAATGCATGCTTTAAGCTATTAGAAAAAAATTTAAGGTAAATTCATTATAAACATATGACCATAACTGATAATTTCTAGTATAGCAGAGAGAAAATGAAAGCCCATTTTTTAGAACTAGATATACTTAACTCTAAACAATGATTTTAAGACAAGGAAAAAGCCTGGGTCAACTATGTGACCTTGTTCAATGTATTTATTTTGCATATCTAAGCATGAGATAATATTGTGTAATTTGCAAGTTTGTTAGGAGAATTATTTTCAATAACTTATTTAAAGTGTTTAGTACTGTGGCTGTTACTGTCACACACTAAGGAGAGCTTAATATATTTTAGTTTCTTGATCAGTTTCATATGCATCTATTCGTTTTCCCTCATGGTGATTATACAGAAATCCAAAATATACAGGACTCACTGACTTTCAGATTTAATAAATTAATACTTTAAAAGTCAAAATTAGTGCATAAATCATGTGCAATAGAGCTAAAAGGGTTTGTTCTTTATAAGCATAAATTCCTTTTAAGATAAATTTTGTATTTTTTAATCAAAGTAAAATGTGAATATGATAACTAAGAAAAGAATACAGAGAAGCGTACCATTTAAAGCAATATAAACCAATGTTCATCTGCCCTACCCCTCTCTATTCTCCTATTCCTCAGCTGAGTTTTCTAATAATTTCTATTTTAATTTCTCTGATGGCCCTCTCTGTGACTCTGCATAACATGAAGCTCTATTCCTTGATTTACCAATATTAGACAATATCTATTGATTCCCTGATATAAAAGATAAACAGTTATGTCACATCTGCAGCTCCTCTCTTCAGTGTTTCAGTTATATTATTTTTGGTTATTCTAGTAATTGCCTTTGTCATGTATTAATTTGCTTATACCTCTATTTGTAATTCCATCAATGTTTGAGAATTAGGTTGCCAGTCTTTGCTGCTTTTCATGCCAAGTCTTACTCCATAGAAGCAATCCTGACAAAAGTCTCTGATAATGGGAGCAGGAAATTTTGACTGACTGGTAGCCTTTGTTGCAGAGTACATGAGTAGGGAGTTGGCTATTAGACTGTGATGCTTAAGTGCCAAAATAAGGAAAAGTTTATTTATTTATTTATCTATTTATTTATTTAAGTTATTTCTTGTAATGTTGCTTTAGTGCTCCCCCAGAACACCATAAGCTCATGAAGTCTTGGGCTACATATTATTCTTTAACATGCAGGACATTAATTTATACAAGAAGGCTCTTAGTCAAATTATTTTACCTGATCCGGACCCTAAGAACTTACAGAGTCAGTCGGTTTCAGAAGATAGATTTTTATCATGGTTCAGGATTAAGTGTACATTTTAAATCTGAAGAAAATATTTTTAAGAGCTTATGTTGGACACTGAGAGATTATATTTGTCAGAAGTAGATCCAAAATGATAGCATCCTGTGGTAGGTCCTTCTCAATGTTGAGAAATCCTGCAGTTGATCTCATGAGCATGTCACATATATTAAATGATGGCAGAACAGGATATCTGTATCTGCAATTCACTTTGTGATAAAAAAAAATTGTGTTTGGAAAATAATTTCTTTTCTTCTTATTTTTCATACTTTTCATATCTGTTGAAACCCTGAGATATTTTATCTATAGACATACTGGATTAAAAGAGAAGTCATATAGCATTCTTATCCATGATCTGATTCAATATTAGGTAAATGTATTAAAACACAATGATGACAGAATCCATATTTCCCCTTAATATTCATTACTTGATTTATTTCACCTAATGGTATTCCATTTGTTTATATAAATACATCTCTACCCTGATCTAGGGCACCAGTCATCTCTTACCTCTTAACCTCTCTCCTAACTAGTTTCTCTCATTTTCTTGTTTCCCTATGCAGTCTCTTCTGAACACAGCAAAGTAATCTTTAAACCATACGTCACATTATATCACACATTTACTCAAAATCTATCAGTGGGCTTCCCTGGTGGCGCAGTGGTTGGGAGTCCGCCTGCCGATGCAGGGGACACGGGTTCGTGCCCCGGTCCGGGAAGATCCCACATGCCGCGGAGCGGCTGGGCCCGTGAGCCATGGCCGCTGAGCCTGAGCGTCCGGAGCCTGTGCTCCATAATGGGAGAGGCCACAACAGTGAGAGCCCCGTGTACTGGAAAAAAAAAAAAATCTATCAGTGCTTCCTAAATCTGAATAAATGCCAAAGATCATATAATATAAAGCTCTACTTAATCTACCTATATACAACCTGACCTCTCTAAATATTTTCCTTTTTTACTTTATTCTTTGAGCCACATTGGCCTCCTGGATGGTTCTTCAAAGCACTCATCACACTTCTGCCTCAGGGCTTTTGCACTCCTTGTCCTTTCTGCCTAAAGCTTTTTCCCCAGCTCTCTGGCTGGCTAGCTTTTTCACTTCTTGTAGGCATATGATCACTTGTCTTTTTAGTAGAAAAGCCATTTCTATTTACTTTCTCCTGACTCCCCAAAGCTCCCAGGATGAAATCAATGTATCTAAAATTGAAACAGTATATCCTGGGTAAAGATATCTCTGATGTGTAAATCATTAAATTTGGGAATACTGGCCATAGTACCAATGCAGTAATTTTGTTGATTGATTGATTGAGGCATAATTGACATGTAACATTAAACTAGTTTCAGGTATACAAATAATGGTTTTATATTTATATGTATTGTAAAATGATCACCACAGTACATCTAGTTAATATTTGTCACCATACGTATATACAATTTTTTTTTCTTGTGATGAGGACTTTTAAGATCTATTCTCTTGGCAACTTTTATGTATGCAATACAGTAGTATTAACTACATCACCATGCTGTACATTGCCATGATTTTTTATTCTGTAACTGGACCAATGCAATGTTCTTGATCTTTTCTATTGCTGTAGCCTACAGTGAGCACCCAAATAGTATATAATTATAATGATAAGACTCTAAGAATAAACATATTTTGACTGTTAAAGAATCACTAGTTTGCCAATTATTCTAAAGAGAGAGTATCATTCATTCCTTTTTTCTCAGGTGTTTAGGTGTATCTATATACCTGGTCCTATACTAACTATTAGGGATAAAGACATGAATTCAATATAGTCCTTCCCCCTGAAGAGTTTACAATCTGATGAGATACAGACAGATAAGGTACATTGCTAGAAATAAAAGTAGAGTATCGTTAAGAGCAGCATGGAGATGCCTCTGACCTAGTTACAAAGAGAGATCGGAGAAGTCTTCCTTATGAAAGTGATACATGAACTGAGTCTTAAAAGTGTAATTAAGAAGGAACCAGGTGAGACACAAGGCATGAGGAGATAGTATATTTCACACCTAGGGTTCAGCGTATATAAAAATGTAGAAGCAAGAGTAAACAGGAATGTTGGTAGAATTTCAAGCAGCTCAATAGGCAAAGTGTGCATGGGGTGGAGATAATAGCTTATCTGTATTGAACACAGTTTGAAGTTTTATATACATATTATTTTATATCTCACCACAGCCCCAAGAATTAGGGACTACTAAAATTCTCATTTTACACATGAGGAAACCAAGACAAAGATTCAGGTAGCTGCTCAGAGTCCTACTTGCCTAGCAGTCTTGTTTAGGAGTCCATGCTCTTAATCACTGCCCTAAAGGTAGGCTGGGCAATTCTACAAATGACCTTCTATTGATCTTTTTATATCTCTAGAGCCTAAGAGTGCCTGGCTCTTAACCAACGTACTAGTTGTTTAAATGCTTCATGAATGAATACATGGCACCAGGAATAAGTGTGAGATTTTGGATTCTCCACTTATTTCTGTAATCTTCCTTTAGGCTAGGTATGAGAATTAAGAAAAGGTAAATTCCTACCAATAACTGATATAAAAGTGTTCACCTGAAATGGATTTTTGCATTTCATTTGAAATACAGCTCTGCACAGAATACACATGCCTTAATAGATATAGTCATTAACTCAGTTCTCTTTTAAATCTGCAACGTTATTTTTAATACCTTTGTTTTGCTCATGTTAACATAAATCCTGGATTCTGGAAAAAAATTAACTGAATCGCCAATGACCTGTACGACTGATCAAAGTGCATGAAAACAACTATGTTAAACTTAGACATCCAGTAGTCATCTGACACCAC
Source organism: Hyperoodon ampullatus (assembly GCF_949752795.1). NCBI lineage: Eukaryota > Metazoa > Chordata > Mammalia > Artiodactyla > Ziphiidae > Hyperoodon > Hyperoodon ampullatus. Next base: position 53,171,452 of record NC_136930.1, on the reverse strand, counting down.
TGTTTGTTCAACTTCCAACTGCATGTGAAATGATAAAAGCTTTTAAAAGGAGAGCTCTCTTACCCTAGCAACTGAAGAGAAAGTTTTGAAACAAAGAAATAAATAGTTCATTTTGTGATTATAGCTTTCCAACTTTAGAGTTATCTCTCATTAGTAACCTCATATGACCTACTTTTAATTAAACCATATTTTTTATGAATAATTAAATAATTGAACTTTTATTCCAGATCTTCTGTTTAAATGGCATAATTTGCCTTGGGCTAATTCCTTATTTCAAATATCCTTGAGGTTTACAAAATTTTTTTGAGATGTAAAATGAGTCTAGACCCCATTCCATTATAAATGCATATAGAGATTTTCTAGTCTAATATACTAAGCCATTTAGCATTTGATTTCATTTAAGTATGTGATATAACTAAAGCATGTAGATGAAAGATTCATGAAACAAGGCCTAGAGTTAAATTGTTTTAAAGTATCATCAAATATCTGCCTTTAATCAGCTACACATAGGAATTTTGTTCACAGACATAATACACAAATTACTTGTCAGAACCATGTTCTACAAAGAAGTGTAATACATTCTGTGTTGAAAAAAGTTAAGGTAGTATTGGGATAAAACCAAAGCACATTTCGTTTTCATATGATAGGAGGAAACGTATACGAAAGGAAATGGGAAGGGAAGCTGATGTTATTGAGCACCTGCTAGTTTTCAGGCACTCTTACATACATTATCATTCCAGCTGGCCTCCTGCGTGCTCCTTTAGAGAATCATTAACATTGTTATTAATAAATCCCTGCTGGATTGGACTCTGGAGCATACCATATATAGAGTTGCCCATGTGACAAGCAATTCAAGTGCAAATCAATACCTATAATTCAGAGCATATTTTCTTGTGACCAGAGACTTGGAGCTCATATCTAAAGCATTTTTATTTTCCGTGCTTTTGGCATCTCAGTCACTACACCATGTCTCCAGATGGGTAGTTGCATGGCCTCTCATCATATTAAGATTCCCCCCTTCTCCACTACCATCTAGTCTATATTTAAGTCAGACCTCAAATATGCCTTCCTAATGTATTGCCAGTTTTTTCAGAAAAATAAGAAAAAAAAATTATACAGAAAGTTGAATCAACCCAGCAATTCTCTCCTTACAGATGAAGAAAGCAAAGCGTGTAACAGTAACTATTAGAAGTCATGGTGAGATTCAAATTGTATTATGGTAATAGGACAAAAGATCTAAAGATAGCCAAATCTTTTCTTCTATTGGGGAAACAAAAAGTCTGCTAACAAAGTTCATTCCACAAAACCTAGAAGATAAAGGAAGCAATTTTTTAATTGAATAAGCATATCTGGAATACAATTCACATTGCAGGCAGTCTGTGAAAGATACCATAAAGACAAGACAGAATCTCACACAAATGTATGCAGTAAAGAAAGAACAAATAACATTTCTTTTATCTCCTTGAGAGACAAATTGGTGTACCTTTTCTCTTGTACCTTGTGAGTATACCTTGTAAGAACTCTGAGTTAATTTCAGAAGTATGTGTTTATAGTTTCAAAGGTCAGATGGCTGGAAGCCTTGACAGTAAAATGAAAAGATTGGTCTACTGTGTTTTCAAAGAGACACTGTAAAAGAAGGGAGAGGGAGATTACTGCTTCCCTTCCCTTTATTAAAAGCAGAAAATTTCATTTTATACTTATACTTTAACCAGTGAACCATTCATTCCAAGATTCTTGAGGGAGATATATACATCAAAGGTGACAAAATAGAGCTCTCTGAGCAACAGGGAAGTTGGTTCCTAACCCCAAAACACATTGAGTGAGTTAGATTGAGCCACATGGGAGAGTTAGTTAGTAAATCTGAACCATATTTAGGCTATGGTTCTAAATAACTTCAAGCATAAGTCAACTCTAAGACTAGGTATTTCTCCCAAAGTTCCAAACCTGAGTTTTAGGACCTTTCTGATGCTGGGAAGAATTTATCAGTCCTATTAGGAAAGGAGACAAAAGAGCAGAAAAGAAGGGGTCCTCCAATGCAACTAATATTTTCCAGATCTTCTTAGGCCAAAGCAACAGTCTCTGAACCAATCTTCCTTAAGAAAAAGAGTAGATAGAAAATCACAAGGACAGGTTGTTTGGGAGGAATCTAATTAGAATAGTAGAGGTTCCTTTTGTGTGTGTGTATGTGTGTGTGTGTGTGTATGTGTGTGTGTGTGTGTGTGTGTACTCTGATGAAGCCTATGGACCTTAGAAACATCTTTTTAAATGTACAAAGTAAAATAAATCATGTAGGCTTGAAAGAAAAACCAATAATATTGAAATACAGTTATCAAAGTACATAAAATCTATAATTGAAAAAACACATTTTTGATGTACTAATATATGTACTTCTTAATTAATGCCTTAAATTAGAAGTTCCAGCAGCAAGACTCTAGTACCTACTATAATTTTTAGTAGTGATGAGCATAAACAATATTTTGAGGTATCTGCAACAATTATATATAATATTAAAAAAATGTGATTTGGCAACAAAGTCCCATTTACTTCTAATGCTAATGTAATTTGTTGCTTACATTTGAAATTAAAGGATATGTTAAAATTATAAAAAATTAGTTAGGGTCTAATGAAAATATAGATATCTTTACCTATCCAAATTTATGGAACAAGGGAAAGAAACACCTGAATTATAAGAAAAGGGGGAAGATGAGAGGATTTCTTCTCCCTTTCACTAGTACTGTTAGCTCTTGTTTCCCCGCTATTTCTAAAGGATAAAGAATCCAGAGAAGTAGAGGACCTCACCCACACTGACCATCAATAGCTGGGCACAGCAAAGCCACCCAACCCGTGAGAATACAGCTGAATCGAAGTTGTAGGTTCCTCTTCCTTTGGGATAGAGTACTTTGCTCTTTATCCTTAGGGAAAATTAAGAGGAGAGGAAAAAGAAAACCATGAGCTCCCCTTAGAGGGCAACAATGCCCTGGGTAGGGCCACTAAAAGGCATCCCTGTCTCTCTCAAGGGAAAAGTTTTGGTAGAAACACCAGGCAAGTTCCTCCTGCGCTTTCTCTAAGTTTTGTATTCCTTTTGGGATTGGTGACGTTAGTTTATCTTCCTAAGGCGTTTATGAAAGCCTCATTTTATTGCCTCCAAGAGATTCTGGAGTAGGTCAGGAGAGTTTCTTAATTCATTTCATCTAAGACCACATCGTATGCCAGATGGAACAGACACCTCCTGTTTCAGTTCCAGTTTGAATTTTCTTCTCTTCAGTAAGAGAGACTACTCAGTCAGTAAATAGTGAAGCTGGAATTCAAAACTACACCTTTCTGATTCCAAAGCTTTGGGTTTTATATTGCATTTGTTGTGCTACCCTAAAAAAAGGGTTTGAAAAATCTATGAGTTTTACATGCTGTGCATTTAGTCAACAGCAAGATATTAATGTATATTTTATTCTTCCTAATATTTATGGTGTATATTTATTAGAAGTCCATTATAAACACAAACACTACACTAGGCTCCAGAGTTATAAACAGTGTGCAAAAAAGACATGGGGGCTTCCCTGGTGGCGCAGTGGTTGAGAGTCCGCCTGCCGAAGCAGGGGACACGGGTTCATGGCCCGGTTCGGGAAGATCCCACATGCCGCGGAGCGGCTAGACCCGTGAGCCATGGCCACTGCGCCTGCGCGTCCGGAGCCTGTGCTCCACAACAGGAGAGGCCACAACAGTGAAAGGCCTGTGTACCGCAAAAAAAAAAAAAAAAAAAAAAGACATGGAAACTTTGACTTAATCTATCATGGAGTCAAGAGATAGAAACAGACCTTAATCAAAGAGCCATACAAATATATATATATATATATATATATATATATATATATATATAATTACAAGTTGTATTCAATGTCCTGAGACTAATTGATGGAATGCTGTATGATGGGGGCTTCTGAGCTAGTCTGGAGACAGGGAAGAAACTTTCCTGAGAAAGCAGTGTTTGTGAGAAGATCAGGTAGGAGTTAAAAAATTGTTACAGGTTTCTTTTTTTCTCTCTAAACTTACTTTATACTAATATGTTAGCTGTCTTAAGTAATTTTTTAATAATAAAAGACAGTTATCACTAACAATCAATGACAAAGAAATAAAGTAAGCAATGAAAAGGGATTGTAGTTTTAAAAATGCACTAATAATTTGATTAAAATCATTTTAAGAACTTGCCTTCCCATACACAGTTTCCTACAAATCATTGATTAGTGATTTCTAGGGTCTTGGGAGTGGAGCATATGGGAAGTGACTGCTAATTAGTATAGGAATTCTTTGGGGATGACAAAAATATTCTCACATTAGATAGTGGGGTTGGTTACACAACTTTGTGAATATGCTAAAAAGATACTCAATTGTACACTTCAAAAGGGTGAATTTTATGGTATGTAAATTTTATCTCAATCTTGAAAATGAGGTTAAAAATTAGTGACGTAGGTATCATAGATAAACTACTAACACCCATGAGACCATTAGTTTTAGTAGAATTTGTATATGGTAACATGGGAGATCTATCAAAGGAACATATCTATTCATAGACCTTTGTCACAGAATGAACTCTTCTTTTTCAAAGAATGTACTCTGTGATGGAGAACACAGCTCATAGAGCACTGAAGGGTGAAGGGAATGTTATCCTAGCCAGCAAAAGCAGATGAATGAGTCTAGGCAATTAGTGAGGTGAGGTGACAAGATATAGAAGCTCATATTGTACTAAGTTGACTTACTGAGTCATTAAAATGGTTTATAAACCACTGATTATAATGTTAAGATGGATTTTTTTTGTGTGTTAAACAGGAGTGCGGAATTAGAACACAAAATTAATTCACAAGTTATGAAGACTGATTTTTTGCTCATTTTCTTTTCAGTGAACAGATGAAACAATAGAAAACTATTTATTATTATTATTGCTATTATTATTATTATTATCCTTAGCAGTATTTTTTATTATTATCCTTAGCAATATTTTTATTACTATTTTTAGTAATATTATTATTGCTTATTATCCTTCGCAATATTATCCTTAGTTTTCCAGATACATAATTTGAATGTATCAAAGATAGTGCAGAGGAAAATGAAGAGTAAAATAAATGTGACTTAGAGTAATAGTTTATAATTTAAAGTAATATTTATTACCATTGTGATAAAATAGCCTTATGTGAGGTTTATTATCTAAGGCAGATATACAAAATGAAGTGTGTTTACTTATATAGGAAACATGAAGAGGCACATGAAATGAATGGCTGAATAGTTAGGTATTTTTGCTAAGATGAAGGTTTTGAACAAAGGAGAGAAAAAAGCAGTAATAATTTTAATCTTAAAGTCAATACTGAGAATAACAGCTGTCTGTATTACAAATTCATATCACAGGGGGTTATGAAAGTCCTTCTCTTAAAAAAAAAAAAGACTCCATGAGAGATACAGCTTTCAAACACATTCTATACCAGGATTTATGATTTGTGATATTCAATTGGGCTATATCAGAGCATAGGTAATTTACTAGAAGTGGACCAGCAGTTTTGTAAAGTACAGCAATTCTTTCAACCTGAAGGAGTCACAGGTGACATCTAGTAAATTATCTATTTAATATACCATATTGCTCTTTTGTGACCTGCAAGAATTCATCACTTTTGAGAGTACCTAACTTGCTTTCAGAGAAAAATTTATACATTATATAATAACTTTCATTATAGAGTATATTTGATAATAAATTATACATTACACAAGTGAAAAGAGAGATTTGAAGTTGTGAGTAGCTTAAGGCTGCAGTGTACATAATATAAAGTCTCTGGACATTTAAGAAGTACCTCTTCCATGTAAGTGATTTGAGATTCTTCTGTTCTTCCTACCTTCAGTGGGAAGGTATCTCAGCTCTTCTTCTTCAGTCCTCTTCCTCCATCCCACACACATGATCAAACCATAGGTGGGAAGTCCTTTTTATTGCACTAGCAGCCTTAACATTTAATTTCAGTCTCATCTTCTGATTTTCCTAGAGATAACCACATCTGTCTGTTGTATCACCACATCATAGTTCAGGAGTAACACAAGTATATACAGTATAGTTCCAGCATGGGCATATTTTACTTGTACAAATCAAACCATACAAATTCATCCAAAAGAGGATTTAAAAAAAAAAAAAAAAACCAGGAAAAGAGGGAACAAGGAAAATAATACAAAATTAAACTGCGTGGGTGATTTTGCTCCCTCAATGAGGGTATGCTACAGACTGATAAAATGTTAGCAAGGGGCTTCCCTGGTGGCGCAGTCGTTGAGAGTCTGCCTGCTAATGCAGGGGACACGGGTTCGAGCCCTGGTCTGGGAGGATCCCACATGCCGCGGAGCAACTAGGCCCGTGAGCCACAGCTACTGAGCCTGCGCGTCTGGAGCCTGTGCTCCTCAAGGGGAGAGGCCGCGATTGTGAGAGGCACACGCACCGCGATGAAGAGTGGCCCCCCGCTTGCCACAACTAGAGAAAGTCCTTGCACAGAAACGGAGACCCAACACAGGAAAAATAAATTAATTAATTAATAAACTCCTACCCCCCAACATCTTAAAAAAAAAATGTTAGCAAGGATTTGCTACTGTGAAATGGTAGGTATGAGTTTGCCATTCCCTCAGTGGAACTCAGTGTCCATGTGACTGGCTCTCAGATTGTAAAAATCTTATGATTAAATATATTTCTAATGTTTAAAGATACATATCTTACACAAAATAGTGTCTCTAAATATAAAGCAACAGTGATTCCTGGTAATCAGAGAAACAGCAAAGATTTCAATCCCAGAAAGAAAAAAAAAAAAAAATAGGCTTACATGGATTTATTGGGAGGGTATATCTTTTTTTTTTTCCCATTTTAAACAGGAAGTTTATTTAAACAGCAAGACGCTTGACTTGAAGGGAAAACTATCTAGGATTTATTTATTTTAGAGTAACATCCTTACTTAAAGACAAATAAGTGAAAAACATTAAAATTCTCCAATCAGGCAAGGTATGCAAGGATTTTTATGTTGTTCTTTAAAAAAAAAAAAAACAGTAAGAGCAAAATAACTTACTGGAATATAAAGATAAGAACTGAATGAGCATGCCACTGATGGAGAAAAGGGGGTATTTTCACAGAACCGGTATTTTTCTCCATCCCAACTCCATTTGATGTCAATCAAAACATACCATTGGCCATTTAGTTTAAAAAAATGCAATATGCTTGTACACATATATCAGTTACTTTAGGTACAATAAAGGAATGGGGGTGGGGAAAATGAAAGAGTAGAGAAAACTGTACTGTAGTGGTAAGGATGTGGTGGAACCTAATTGTGGTTTTCTAATTTAGAATGTCTTCTTGGTCTGGAGGAACAGAATTCTGGAGTAAAGTAGCAGGTTCACTTTTTAGTAGACACCTCCTGTCTGCTGCCAGAACACATCAATTGTATCTTCATCCTCCATTTCCAACCATGAAAAATTCTTTCTAAAAACTGGTAATTTTGAATATAAAACAACCTTGGGCACCTCTGCAGATGTGTCTGTTTCACTGATTGGCTGCCCATCAAATCAGAATTTGATCTGCCTCATTGACAAACCCTGTGTTCACAGGAGGCTTTCATTAGTTTACTAAGTGGCATATGCCTCTTACTCTTAAACTGCACCACAGAACCATCCTGCCCCTCCACCTTCAAATTAATATGATCGTTGTTCTCAGTCTTGACTCCTTCCGTGGGCTTTTCGTTGGCCATGGCGAGCGCCGGAGTCTCTTCAGCTGCCACTTCACAAAAGAGGTACCAGGTCCGAAAGGAACGAGCACACAAGCAGCACCAGGAGCGGCAGAAGCAGGAGAGGGTATATCTTGATTGTCTTGCATTCAAGTCAATTTATGGGGTAATTTCAACCAAGTGAAATGTTTGTGTTATGTGCTGACTGTGGAACACCATTTTATAGTAGCATGGTCTTGGCAAGCGTAGTTCATTTAATCTTCCAACAGACCTTTATGGAGAATGTACTGTGTGTCAGAACTGTTCTAGGAAGAGAAAAGAAACATTATAAGACTTATTATGTGTTAGAAAAATCACTAGCTGTGGTAAGAACTTGTGGGGATGAGTGGAACTGGGAGTCTGTTGAAAGAGCCCATATGGAAACTGTTGGGAGTCCGGTTTGCAGCACTTACAGTGGCAGAGGAGAGAGAGAGGCTGAAAAGCTACAGGAGAGTACGAGCAACAAATCAGTGATATATTGAACTCTAAGAGTCAGGGGAAAAAAAAAATATATATATATATATATATGTGTGTGTGTGTGTGTGTGTGGATGAATCACTTTGTCTACGTCTGAAACAGACACAACACTGTAAATTCACTATACCTCAATAAAAAATTGTTACAAAATAGAATAATGGCATTTTATATTAGGCTAAGTTTGACATTTTAAGTGTTTAAAATACTTAGGTTTTGGGCTTCCCTGGTGGCGCAGTGGTTGAGAGTCTGCCTGCTGATGCAGGGGACACGGGTTCGTGCCCCAGTTCGGGAAGATCCCACATGCCACGGAGCGGCTGGGCCCGTGAGCCATGGCCGCTGAGCCTGCGTGTCCGGAGGCTGTGCTCCGCAACGGGAGAGGCCACAACGGTGAGAGAGGCCCGCATACTGCAAAAAAACAAAAAAACAAAACAAAAAAAACACTTAGGTTTTATATGTATACATAAAACACAATTCTTTAGTGCTGTGAAATCATAATTACAGCAAACAATATAAATGTTAGAATTATTGTCAAAGCGATAGCACATTTTAGAATTAGCAGTTTGGCATTTCGAAAAGTATGTTCTGAGGAACATTGGTCCTGTGAGATGAAAGAGAGCCTCCATGATCAAACAAGTTTGTAAGAACAAGTATGATATTCCACAAACCTTACTAAAGTCTCAGTTAAGTCTCATAGCATAGAAGCCTATTTATTTTACCCATGTATTTCCTAAACTTACTTAATCACAGCACCATTTCTTCTCATAATACATGTGTTCTACAAAAATGCTATTAAAATAGAGATTTAAGAGTAATCATATGTATCACATAAGTTATAATCAAGAACAGGTGAGTTCTTTGCATTACAATGGATATAGGCTGTTTAGAAAAACATAGCCAGTTTGACAAAAGGCCCACAGGTATAGTCAAATGGCAAAAATAAGCATAGAATTAAAAGTCCTGTCTTGCTTTTATCTTCTACTGATTGTTAACAGAGCCAGAAAGATAACGGCTGACCTTTTCTGTACTAGCCAATAAAATGAAATTAAAACAGGGAGAAAGAATACAGAAAGCTTCTAGGAACGAACATTACATGAATTAGTAAAGCTGGCCTGGCTTAGTCATTATTCCATTTAGATTTTTATAAACATAAAACAGATTACAATATATGTGTACCTCACAGCATAGTGAATTTTCCCTTATTTACATACTGCATAAAATATTGTCAGTCACCACAATATGCAACATAATTGACTATAAATTAGGCCATGCTGTAAGCACTGACCAGAAAAAATGTAAAATTATTGCTACCAGTACAAATAACAAAAACTAACATAATATTAGTTACCATAAAGAGCTGTGATTATACTACAACCTTGTATATATTCATTAGTGGTTAAAAAACTTCATATTTTTAAATGAGATTTTTAACAAGAGCTGTCCCAAAAGTCCATTATGCAAAATAAAATATTCAAAACATATTGAGGCTATCAGATGCATAGTAATGTAGAATGGCAGAATGTTCATAACTAAGTCACAAAGCTGAACTTGAGTCAGAAGCTCTCATTTCTATTCATTCTTTCAAAATATAAAAGTAAGAGCTTTTGTCACGTACATTCAAAGTATTGTCATTTTGGAGCACCTTAAAATCAGAAAGAAAATTAACATAAAACATGCTGCTTATTCTTGAGTGATTCTCTCATCAGTACTATTATCAGTTGAATAAAGTTATCAGTGCTGAAATAAGAATACACCTGACTAATCTCAAACAATAATGAGAGATGAGAGCAGTGCTTCTTTGGTTATTATCATCATTGTCAACTTGGTGTTCTCGGGAGTTCTAATTTTACTATGTTTAATTCTAACTATTTATTACCATTTTATAGAACATTAAAAGGAAAAAAGGTAGAACATTCATTAGCCACCCAACTCAGTACAACTCACTGTTTGCTTTGTATGTGTGTGTTTTAAATATATTGCTGTATCTTTAAGCTTTGGCCAGAAATCCATCAAACGTTTTGAACTTTTCAAACTGTCATGACTCTTCTCAAGCCACCTAACACACCACTGCATTCAGCTCTCTTTAAAAGGAAAATCAGGCATTAACTCCAATAAATTCCCAGCATAAAGCCTAAACCTATGTATTTTCAGTCTTCTTCAGCTCTTTTTCTCAAGTCACAGAGTACTGTCATTAATGCTTTCTAAACGTAATCACTCCAGTTTAGTTTTTGATCTTTCCCAAGCCTCTAAGTCAGTACTCCAGATTTTCCCTCTTTAATGACTCAGTCCTCCCTGTTAAACAAAACAACAATAACAAAAACTCATTCAGCTTTGCATCTTCCCCCAACTACTCCCTACATTCTCCTTCTGTTTATGGTTAAGATTCTGATTGCTTTTGTATCTCTTTATAAACCACTTATTTTTCATCCAACTACAATCTAGCTACCCCTCTCTACTCTAGTTCAAGGGTTAGCAACTTTTTCTGTACAGAGCCAGATGATATTTTGGGTTTTGCTGACCACATATGTCTCTGTGATGTATTCTGATTTATTTTTTGTTTGTTTGTTTTAAACTCTTTAAAAATGTGAAAACTTCCTTTGGTACAGGCTGGATTTGGTTTGCTGGCTGTAATTTGCAGAAAGCGGCTCTGGTTAAAACTACTGTATCAATAATACCAAAAAGTTCCTTTCTGGTGTTTGAAGGGACTCCTCCCTACACAAATTCAAGGCGAATTAAGTGATAAGCTGAAGGAAGGCAGACCATCAGCTTTAATATTGATAAAGCTGAGGAACAGTAACAATGGGCTTCCTATGCAGCTGCATGTCTCGCCCAACAACCATGGCCACCCCCTCAACAGATTCACCCTTAAATAGGCTGTAGAGGAGACCAGCAAGCTGCTTTACAGGCAGGATGGCTCCCAATGAGAAGTAAAGTCTCTGTCCTGGGCTCATCCATCATTCCATCTCCATGGGGTAAGGGGTGGAGCCAGCAGGCCAGCAAGCCTAGGCAAACTGGCCTCTCTGGAGGAGACCAGAGGCATAGAGAAGTAGCTCCCTGCTACCTAATCCTCTAGACCGCCAAACCACCTCAGATTCCTTTTTCATTTATTACCATTTTGCAACACGATGGTTTTGAACACTTTCTTTTAATTGAAACTTTCCTCCCCATTGGCTCCCAAGAGACTAAATTCTTTGTAGCCACACTCTCACTAATTCTACCTTGGCATTTTCTGACCTCCTCTTTGGCCATCTTTTCTCATTCTACGTACTTTTCTGGGAGATCTCATTCATTTAAATAATATCAACTATCATCTTTTGCTTTTGATACCTATAACTCCTTTAGTAGCCCAGATCTTTCTCTGTGTTCCAGAGCTACAAATCCCAAAGCATCCACCTATCTTGTGAAAAACAGAACAACTATCTACAAATTTTCCAGAAACATTGGTTTCACCCTCATCTTTTTTAGGAACGTAGCACATTTGGGGCTGAGGTAGCAATAATGTCTCTCTCTATGCACCATCAGCAACTCTTCTGATTTAAATGTAAACCATAAGCAGATAGAGATTGGTGAGAGAATATTTTACTTAGATGAGTGGATGAATGTATTTGTACAGCCATCCCTGTCCTGTGTATAGAAGTACCTCAGTTGGTGGTAGCATAATCAAGGTTGATTTTGAGTAGAGTTTCAAAGCCCGGTGGTGAGTAAAACAATCTCCCACTGCATGTGTAATTTCTCATCATTATAAAAAGGATGATTATCTTTATACTTTTATCATAAATGAAAGCAGGCCACCATTATTACCTTTAGAGATAGATAGTACCATTGCAACATTATTATATTACTTTGTTTTTGAGAAGAGTAAATCTGAACACTTAAAAAGAAGCTTTCTATTGCATGTGCACAATTTTTGATTTTTAAAATATTTGACAGTGGGAACCTTGCTAAAAGATGGAAATAAATGATATTCCTTAAAATACAGTAGCCATAATTTTTATAGCATGAAAATAGTCATAGTATGAATTTTTTAATGTTTTTCTAAAAATAATATTTTTTAAACATTTTTTTTTATTTCCAGCACCTTGTGGAAGTCGTTCAACAGGTTCAGAAGGCACTGTTCTATCACCAAACTATCCAAAAAATTACAGTGTGGGACATAATTGTGTTTATTCTATAGCAGTTCCCAAGGAGTTTGGTAAGTAAGATACATCTCATCATATAGAGTATCATTCCAGACATGCTTTATTTTCACTATATGCTATCAAAATGTTAGTTGTTTTTTAATGAAAATATTTACTATTCATAAAGTACTTTACAATTTTTTTAGATAGTAGCTTTGTAATAATAAAATTTTAAGGTTATTTTACTCATTTTGAATTTATAGTCAAGTGCACAGGTGAACAACAATATAAAAATGAAAACAGGATTGTTTTTAATTTTTAAAAATAAGTACATCCAGTAACCTTGCAAGTGCCTTCATATTGGAATTTCTTAAAATGGGAAATTACCAGAGCATAAAGCAAAGTCTGCTCTGCAAAATATGCATAAAATCAAATATAGAACTTTATAATAATGACAATAATATGTACAAAACAATCGTATCAGTTTTATACTTTATTAACACATTTCCAGAAAGAAAAGATTTGGTTTTAGGCACCTAGTTTCTGGGACAGCAAGGAATATAAAAAGACAGCAAAGGACATTTCAGCTCATCTTGTCAACCTGACAATCTGTTCTGCATTGGCACTGAGAAGACAATGTGTCCTTTGCTGCCTTCACATCTCCCTGATCACAAGTCTTAGAAGTCACTTACCTGGCTTCTAAAGGTTTTGGATCTGAAATCCAGCTGGATCTAACCCAGGTTTAACTCTCTTTATGGATGGATAGGCAAAGGAAATTTAGTGAGCAGTAAACTGTTGGAGAGAGGCTGAAAGTTTAGACTTCTAGAATTTAGATTTACAGCATTGTGTTACATGGTAAAGGATTTGCTGTGAAATGAATGTCTGAGTCAGGATGACAAAGTATTTTAGCAGAAGGACATAGATTTGATCATATCAAGATTTTTGGATCACATATTGACTTAATGTTTCTGCTGATATATAAAATAAGCTGATGCTTCCAGTCCAATTTCTTATAATGAGATAATACCTATATATGCTCTATATACCCTCCTTTTCTCTGTTCTGAAACAAGTCCAAGATCCTCAACTTACTTAAAAGAACATTGTCATCAGAAGGGAAGTACTAAGCCTTTTATTTTAACCTTAAAATAGAATTGATGATGTTAGCATTAGCAAGGTGTCTATTTCTTTTCTCCAAACTATTTCTTCTTCTTAGCATATTGATCGGTTAAATCAGAGTTGAGTTCTTTAATTGTGAAGAGAACAATGGTTTAGAAGGAAAGACGTCATCCACTTAATCGTGTTTATTTTATTTTATTTTATTGTCTTTTGTGCCCAAGAGAGTCCGTCCCTTACTAGAGGGGTTTATAGGCCCCAGATGCCAAAAATATTACATGTTTGATGACAGAACCCTAGCAATGCTAGTCCAGAAGACTGCATGGCTATCTGAGTCCTCTTTGGAAACCATTAATTTGTTCTTTTATACTCTGTTCTTGGGATGTCATGCAATCAAAGGAATGAAAAGGAAGAAAATCAGGCATTTCCTTTTCTGACACATAAACATTTGGTCACCTGGAGGTATTTTACCATACCCTATTCATGTATGCATGTATGTTCATAAAGAGAAGAAAAAAGTACTGATTAAAATAAAATTAAATTAATAGATTCCTAATGAATGGAATCTTTATTTTAGCAGAGTTAATATAAGTTAAATTTAATTATCTTAATATGAAATAATGCAACTAATAATTGGTAGTTTCTAACACTAATGTTTTTTAAACAAGTCCTTTTGGATTATCTGTGGGTAAAATCAAATGCACTTTGATTTATTAGTAAGGAAACTGATTTTGTTTTTATAAATGTTGCATCATTCTTTATTTCAAACTACTCATAGAGTCTGACTGAATTCTAATTTCAGCTTGTCACACCTTAGCTGTATATCTTTGGATAAGTTACATAATCTTTTTTGAGACTCAGTTTCTTTATTTGTAAAGCAGGGATCATTATGTCTATGGAGCGGAGCTGTTGTTAGTAGTAAACGAGAAAAATATATATATGTGTATATATGATATCTTACATAGTCCATACTATTGGGTTTAAGAATGCCAGATTTGGAGTCAGATTTCTGAATTCAGAACACAACTCAATTTACTCTTTTTCATTGGAGTGATTACATCATCTGCCTGAGTCTTTTCTTATCTCTGAAATAGAGGTGGTAAATGTCTATTTCTTAGAGTTATTTTATAATTAAATAAAAAATACGTAAGTGATTGGTATAATAACATATAGTAAGTCATACACGACTTCACATACAGACACACTTTTTTTTTTTTTTTTTTTTTGCGGTACGTGGGCCTCTCACTGTTGTGGCCTCTCCTGGTTGCGGAGCACAGGCTCCGGACGCTCAGGCTCAGTGACCATGGCTCACGGGCCCAGCCGCTCCGCGGCATGTGGGATCTTCCCGGACCGGGGCACGAACCCGCGTCCCCTGAATGGGCAGGAGGACTTTCAACCACTGCGCCACCACGGAAGCCCAGACACACTTTTTTTATGTTCACATTCATAGGCACTCCCATCGCCCCCAAAAGATGAAATAAAATGACCTGGATTGCCCTAGGGTCTTAAGAGTAGCCTGGCTAAAAATAAAACATTTCTATTATGTAATTAAAGCATGAAAACAAATATTTTGTGCTTTATATCTCTAGTGACTACCCAACCACCTATTGATCACTTAAAATTTTCTGGGAACAGAGTAGAGGAATTAAAAACTACTGATCATTATAGATTTCTTCCTGTCCCTACCTTTACCTCTTTAATGTGAGATAATCAAGCAACAGTTACTGGATCTCTGCAGATCAAATTTCTATTTTGCTTCTTCTTCCGCTCATTCTCTCTTTGCCATAATTTCCCTCTGTTGCCACTTTGAGTTATGTTTTATGACTTTTTGGTATCACTTCATAGCATATCACTTCTCACTTTTTCCCTTTTCTTGTCATTTATCCCAAATTATAATCATTTCTTCTTCCATATATTTTATATGCTGACACTCTTAGAATATAATTCTTAAAATCATTTAGCATAAGATCTGTCAATACACTCAGTTCGTATATTGGGATTGCAGTTTTTTACAAGGGTTAAGGTTCTAAAGTCATTATGTAAGGAGAAAATCACATATAATCAATATTACCCATGAAATACCTTAAATCAACCATAGAAGATCATCTACGTGTTTTTTTTTGTTTTTTTTTTTTTTGCGGTACGTGGGCCTCTCACTGCTGTGGCCTCTCCCGTCGCGGAGCACAGGCTCCGGACACGCAGGCCCAGCGGCCATGACTCACGGGCCCAGCCTCTCCGAGGCACGTGGGATCTTCCCGGACCGGGGCACGAACCCGCGTCCCCTGCACCGGCAGGCGGACTCCCAACCACTGCGCCAACAGGGAAGCCCTACGTGGTTTTTTGTAAGCCATATTATTTCAATAATTCTAACAGGACATTTTTCCTCCAGCGTTAGAAAGATAACAGTTTGTTCAGATAATACCAGATGAGCTAGTTTGGTTTCTTACAGGTCACTTCGTACCAAATTACTTTCATTTATTTATTTTTGCCCAGTGTAGATTTGAATTCATATCAATTAAATGTGCACATAACATGACTCTACTAGTTGATTTAGTGAATACTATTTTGACGGTGAATTCCTATCTTTCAGTTTTTCTAGATAAGAGAATCATCAATTCATAACGCTTTCATCAGCATCATTGGATTTCATTTCAACTTCAGCTATTAGGGTTACTTTGGTAATACTCATTCTGAAGGATTCAAGTTGTTTTAAATACTTAGAAAAATAACAATTATGGATCAGTTATTGATATTTTGCTGTCTTTCTTCTAACAATTAAACTATTTCACTTGGATTTTTTTGGTTTAAAAATACCCCACTTGGGACTTCCCTGGCAGTCCAGTGGTTAAGACTTTGCACTTCCACTGCAGGGGGCACAGGTTTGATCCCTGGTTGGGGAACTAAGATCCCACGTGCCACACAGTGTGGCCAAAAACAAAAAATGCCCTACTTTATCTATTAATAAAATAAGTTTTAATTTTCCTTCATCTTTCAATTTTAAATTATAAGTTGTTTCCCCTGATGGTTTGGTTACTAAAGTTCTTCATTCATTAATTTTAAGTGCCAAAAACATGGCAGACAATTTTATTATTTTGAATTTGGTATAGGTAAGATGCTTTAGAATATAAGAAAACTGTTGACATTGTTAAAGGGAAAATATTTTTATTAATATTGTGTATTTATACCTATAGTGTAGGGGCCAAAATCATATTGCAGGGAGGGGGTGGTTAGTAAAATTGGGAAAAATGTTGTGAACCTCTATTTCAATAATTTTGGCTGAGATAAAACAGAAAGAGTTAGGGTGATAGCTAAAGTAGTATACTAGTCAGAGGCTAATGTTTGTTTTTGTCTGTTTTCTCTTGGGGTAGAAGATAATGGAGTTTTAATTTTAAAGCTCAAGAGAACAATAGTGGGGGGGGCAAAATTGAAGATTTTAGATGGACCAATTAGTAAAGCAAGATCCTTGAAGCAATGTAAGGAGATGAGATTTTAAAAACCAGGAGGTCCTCTTTAAATTATAATTCAGGAGAAATGATTCCTAATTAGTATCATACCTACATTAGTTTCACATGGAATATTGCCTTGTGAAATTATCACCACTTTCTGATCTCCCTCCCCTTTTCCCCTTCTATCACCCACTCTTTACATTACGGGGAGTATCTGTAAAAGAAATATATTAGTGTCCTAGGGTTGCCATAACAAAGTACCACAAATTTAGTGGCTTAAAACAACAGAGATTTATTCTCTCACAGCTCTGGAGGCTAGGCCCCTGAAATCAAGGTATCAGTAGCATGACACTCCCTCTGCAGACCCTAGGGAAGAGTCCTTCCTTGCTTAAGTAAGTCCTTCTTTACTGTGTAGAATGTAAACTAACATTCAGATTTCTTGGAGAATTCCAACATGTAAATCACCTTGAGGAAATCCAAGGATAGTCTGTGGTGACTTAACTTTGTGTTTAGCCTTCCAGATAGTCTCACCTCCTAAAAGACCCACTATGAATGCATATTTGTTAAGATACAAAGCTTACTCTTTGCCAAGATTAGCTTTCACAGTGGGATCTTGGAAGTGTGCATGAAAACCACTTCAGGTTTTCCTTTTTAGATTTCCCAGTTAAGATGCCCTCTCTCACATCTTTTGTTCTTGGTGTAGACTCTTGGTTGAATAGGTTTCAAAGTCATGAATCCCTAAATCACAGAGTTATTGTCAGTCTAGTCTACTCTGTACAAGGGACATAGAGTTACTAAAACCTTTTGTGTATTGCTGTGGGAGAGGATTTTTGTTTTGTTTTATCTTTAAATTACCTGTCATCATCTTAAACTTTTCTCCCAATTCCACATATTTTATATTTGTTTCTTATTTGCAACCATTTTCTATCCTATCTCCCACTGTAGTATTTTTCCTCCAGTCAATCTAGAAACATCTTTCTCTGTGACATTGCCTACAATATAGGGTTATAGTTTTTTTTTAATTAATTTCAAACTTTATTGTAATATTATATTACATTATTACATACAATATTATATTAAAACTGATCTGTTAACAACTATCTCATTAATTCTTATTTAGTCATTAAATTCAGTACTTCCTTTCCATCTTATAGACTTAAGAAATCACATAATGATTGTAAAATGCAATTTATTTTTACAATATATCTGTCACATTTTTGTGTAAACTGTTATTGTCTGAAAAGTAGTCTTTAAAAATTTAGGTCGCCTTAGAATTTAGAAGGAAAAAGCAAAATGGATTGAAACTAAGATGCACACACACTATATATAAATGTATATATGTGTGTATATATATGTATATGTGGACTTTTTAAGGTGCACAAATATAGTTATGACCTGCATATGGAAGGTTAACTGACTAGTCTCATCTTTTATGTTAAAACTGATAGCTGTTCTTTTGCTCTGTGTATATTCTCCTTTAAAACTCAGGCATATATTTGACAATTTGCCTTTTTTAAAACTTTTATTGGCATATAGTTGATTTACAATGTTGTGATAGTTTCAGGTGTACAGCAAAGTGATTCAGTTATACATATATATATTCATTCTTTTTCAGGTACTTTTCCCATATAGGTTATTACAGAATATTGAGTAGAGTTCCCTGTGATATACAGTAGGTCCTTGTTGGCTATTTATTTTATATGAGTAGTGTGTATATGTTAATTCCAAGCTCCTAATTTTTCCCTCCCCCACGTTTCCCCTTTGGTAACCATAACTTTGTTTTCAAAATCTGTGAGTCTGTTTCTGTTTTGTAAATAAATTCATTTATATCATTTTAAAAATTAGATTCCACATATGAGTGATATCATATGATATTTGTCTTTCTCTGTTTGACTTACTTCACTTAGAATGATAACCTCTAGGTCTATCCATGTTGCTGCAAATGGCATTATTTCATTCTTTTTTCATGGCTGAGTAATAGTCTGTTGTATATATGTACCAAATCTTTATCCATTCCTCCGTCGATGGACATTTAGGTTGCTTCCGTGTCCTGGCTATTGTAAATAGTGCTGCAATGAACATTAGGGTACATGTATCTTTTTGAATTATGTTTTTGCCCAGATATATGCCCAGGAGTGGGATTGCTGGGTCATATGGTCATTCTATTTTTAGATTTTTAAGGAACCTCCATACTGTTCTCCATAGTGGCTGTACCAATTTACTTTCCCAACAACAGTGTAGAAGGGCTCCCTTTTCTCCACACCTTCTCCAGCATTTATTTTTTGCATATTTTTTTGATGATGGCCATTCTGACCAGTGTGAGGTGATACCTCATTGTAGTTCTGATTTGCAATTCTCTAATAATTAGTGATGTTGAGCATCTTTTCATGTGCTTTTTGGCCATCTGTATGTCTTTTTTGGAGAAATGTCCTTTTAGATGTTATGCCCATTTTTTGATTGGGTTGTTTGTTTTTTTGACATAAACCTGCATGAGCTGT
The DNA here is from genome assembly GCF_949752795.1 of Hyperoodon ampullatus. NCBI lineage: Eukaryota > Metazoa > Chordata > Mammalia > Artiodactyla > Ziphiidae > Hyperoodon > Hyperoodon ampullatus. Next base: position 53,152,038 of record NC_136930.1, on the reverse strand, counting down.
TTGTATATTTTGGAGGTTAATCCCTTGTTGTTGACCATTTGCCTTCTGATCTTATATTTAGGTGTTTTCAAATGACCTATTTTTGTCAGCATTGTTTACATAGTTTATGTTTTTGTTACCTGTCTTTATACTTAATTCAGTAATTTATTGTCATTAATTTTCCCCATATTTTAGTGACAAATTGTTTTGAGATTCTTTTTATATTCTCATTAAGTCACTAAATCATTTTATTGGCATTCTGTTTCTTCCTGGTATGAAGTTTTCAGTAATGAATGAACTCTTACAGTCATTCAAGGCTATTTATATTTTATATTTAAAGCGTATGACACTTTATTTTTTAACAGTACAGTTGCATCAAATTCAATGATTAGTCTTTTCTAAATATTGAATTTACTTATCTAACAATGACAAATAATGTTCACAAAATGTGTGTTTATTTGATATTTATATTTGCTCTTTATCATCACTTGTTAGATACAGAGCAATTGAAAAGAAAAGAGAGCTCTTTTACTCTTAAAATTGATGATTGTGTTAATGTCAATATGCAGAAGTGACTCTGTTAATTGTGTGCCTGTTAGAAAGGAAACTCTTATTTTTTTGAGCCTAACATTTTAGGGTAAGGAAAATGTAATTATCATATGTATTTATAATCATATTATTTAATTATTTGGTTACTATTTCTATAATTATATTTGAAGCCATGTTTGGTCACCAGATAGAACAGGATCCCCCATTCAGATGTCAAGACTCATGATACCACACAAGACCAAGAGGGTACAAAAGGATGTATTACTCATATAATGAGGCTTTCTGAGAAGAGCAGGGCAGTAACCAAGACTGGATCCAAGCAGATCTAAAATTGCTTAAGGGAGCAAAGAAAGCTGACTGGCTTTGGATTTTATAGGGGTGGTGTTGGAGTGAAAGCCCCCACATGATGGTCAGGGCTGATGAGGTTTGAACTTCCCAAAGGTTGTAAAGGAGAATGCACACAGGCTTTCTTGTCAGCTTGCCCCAGATATCAGGCAAAAGGGAAACTGGGGGATGGAGGAGAGCTTGAAACTTGTTAGCAGTTAAAGATCAAAGATGATCACCTTCATCACAATTCACTGTTAGTGTCTGACTGAGTGAAATATGCCATATTTGAACTTGTTTAAAGCCATAATGGCACTTTGTGAGGCCTGCATCCATTTACTAAAGGAGATGAAAATTCATTGACTACCTTGTTCCAGAGCTCAGCAATATGGTGAGAAGTGAAATGAGTGCCTTGATCACTATCAATAACGATTAGAACTCTGGAAAGGATATGGACTGTCTTGGTGAGGCCTTGTATTGTGGTTTTATTTTTAATTTTTTAATTTTTTAAAAACTCTTTATTGGAGTATAATTGATTTACAATGGTGTGTTAGTTTCTGCATTATAACAAAGTGAATCAGCTATACATATACATATATCCGCATATCTCCTCACTCTTGCATCTCCCTCCCACCCTCTATATCACACCCCACTAGGTGGTCGAAAAGCACAGAGCTGATCTCCCTGCGCTATGTGGCTGCTTCCCACTAGCTATCAGTTTTACATTTGGTAGTGTATATATGCCCATGCCACTCTCTCACTTGGTCCCAGCTTACCCTTCCCCCACCCTGTGTCCTCGAGTCCATTCTCTAGTAGGTCTACGTGTTTATTCCCTTCTTGTCCCTAGGTTCTTAATGACCTTTTCTTTTTTTTTTTTTAGATTCCATATATATGTGTTAGCATATGGTATTTGTTTTTTCTCTTTCTGACATACTTCACTCTGTATGAAAGACTCTAGGTCCATCCACCTCACTACAAATAACTCAATTTTGTTTCCTTTTATGGCTGAGTAATATTCCATTGTATATATGTGCCACATCTTTATCCATTCATCTGTCGATGGACACTTAGGTTGCTTCCATGTCCTGGCTATTTTAAATAGTGCTGCAATGAACATTGTGGTACATGACTCTTCTTGAATTATGGTTTTCTCAGGGTATATGCCCAGTAGTGGGATTGCTGGGTCGTATGGTAGTTCTATTTTTAGTTTTTTAAGAAAACTCCATACTGTTCCCCATAGTGGCTGTATCAATTTACACTCCCACCAACAGTGCAAGAGGGTTCCCTTTTCTCCACACCCTCTCCAGCATTTATTGTCTGTAGATTTTTTGATGTTGGCCATTCTGACCAGTGTGAGGTGATATCTCATTGTAGTTTTGATTTGCATTTCTCTAATGATTAATGATGTTGAGCATCCTTTCATGTGTTTGTTGGCAATCTGTATATCTTCTTTGGAGAAATGTCTATTTAGGTCTTCTGCCTATTTTTGGATTGGGTTGTTTGTTTTTTTGATATTGAGCTGCATGAGTTGCTTGTATGTTTTGGAGATTAATCCTTTGTCAGTTGCTTCATTCGCAAATATTTTCTACCATTCTGAGGGTTGTCTTTTTGTCTTGTTTATTGTTTCCTTTGCTATGCAAAAGCTTTTAAGTTTCATTAGATCCCATTTGTTTATTTTTGTTTTTATTTCCATTTCTCTAGGAGGTGGGTCAAAAAGGATTTATGTCATAGAGTGTTCTGCCTATGTTTTCCTCTAAGAGTTTGATAGTGCCTGGCCTTACATTAGGTCCTTAATCCATTTTGAGTTTATTTTTCTGTATTCTTTTACAAGTAGCTGTCCAGTTTTCCCAGCACCACTTATTGAAGAGGCTGTCTTTTCTCCACTGTATATTCTTGGCTCCTTTATCAAAAGTAAGGTGACTATATGTGCATGGGTTTATCTCTGGGCTTTCTATCCTGTTCCATTGATCTATATTTCTCTTTTTGTGCCAGTGCCATACGGTCTTTATTATTGTAGCTTGTGGTATAGTGTGAAGTCAGGGAGCCTGATTCCTCCAGTTGCATTTTTCCTTCTCGAGATGGCTTTGGCTATTCAGGGTCTTTTGTGTTTCCATACAAATTGTGAAAATTTTTGTTCTAGTTCTGTGAAAAATGCCATTGGTAGTTTGATAGGGATTGCATTGAATCTGTAGACTGCTTTGGGTAGTATAGTCATTTTCACAATGTTGATTCTTCCAATCCAAGGACATGGTATATCTCTCCAGCTGTTTGTATCATCTTTAATTTCTTTCACCAGTGTCTTATAGTTTTCTGCATACAGGTCTTTTGCCTCCTTAGGTTGGTTTATTCCTAGGCACCTTACTCTTTTTGTTGCAATGGTAAATCAGAGTATTTCCGTAATTTCTCTTTCAGAATTTTCATCATTAGTGTATAGGAATGCAAGAGATTTCTGTGCATTAATTTTGTTTCCTGCTACTTTACCAAATTCATTGATTAGCTCTAAGAGTTCTCCTTTAGCATATTTAGGGTTCTCTATGTATAGTATCATGTCATCTGCAAACAGTCACAGCTTTCTTTCTTCTTTTCTGATTTGGATTCCTTTTATTTCTTTTTCTTCTCTGATTGCTGTGGCTAAAACTTCCAAAACTATGTTGAATAGTAGTGGTGAGAGTGAGCATCCTTGTCTTGTTCCTGATATTAAAGGAAACGGTTTCAGTTTTTCACCATTGAGAACGATGTTGGCTGTGGGTTTGTCATATATGGCCTTTATTATGTTGAGGTAAGTTCCCTCTATGCCTACTTTCTGGAGGGTTTTTATCATAAATGGGTGTTGAATTTTGTCAAAAGCTTTTTCTGCCTCTATTGAGATGATCATATGGTTTTTCTTCTTCAATTTGTTAATATGGTTTATCACATTGATTGATTTGTGTATATTGAAGAATCCTTGCATTACTGGGATAAACCCCACTTGATCATGGTGTATGATCCTTTTAATGTGTTGTTGGATTCTGTTTGCTAGTATTTTGTTGAGGACTCTTTCATCTATGTTCATCATTGATATTGGCCTGTAGTTTTCTTTCTTTGTGACATCTTTGACTGGTTTTGGTATCAGAATGATGGTGGCCTCATAGAACGAGTTTGGGAGTGTTCCTTCCTCTGCAATTTTTTGGAAGAGTTTGAGATGATAGGTGTTAGTGCTTCTCTAAATGTTTGATAGAATTCCCATGTGAAGCCATCTGGTCCTGGGCTTTTGTTAGTTGGAAGATTTTTAATCACAGTCTCAATTTCAGTGCTTGTGATTGGTCTGTTATTTTCTGTTTCTTTCTGGTTCAGTCTCAGAAGGTTGTGCTTTTCTAAGAATTTGTCCATTTCTTCCAGGTTGTCCATTTTTTGGCATATAATTACTTGTAGTAGTCTCTCATGATCCTTTGTATTTCTGCAGTGTCAATTTTTACTTCTCCTTTTTCATTTCTAATTCTATTGATCTGAGTCTTCTCCTTTTCTTCTTGATGAGTCTGGCTAATGGTTTATCAATTTTGTTTATCTTCTCAAAGAACTAGCTTTTACTTTTATTGATCTTTCCTATTGTTTCCTTCATTTCTTTTTCATTTATTTCTGATCTGATCTTTATGATTTCTTTCCTTCTGCTCACTTTGTGGGGTTTTTGGTCTTTTTTCCTTAATTGCTTTTTGTGTAAGTTTAGATTGTTTGAGATGTTTCTTGTTTCTTGAGGTAGTAATATATTGCTATAAACTTCCCTCTTAGAACTGCTTGTGCTGCATCCCATGGGTTTTGGGTCACCGTGTTTTCCCTGTCACTTGTTTCTAGGTATTTTTTGATTTCCTCTTTGATTTCTTCAGTGATCTCTTGGTAATTTGGTAGTGTATTGTTTGGTCTCCATGTGTTTGTATTTTTTACATATTTTTTCCCATAATTGATAGCTAGTCTCATAGCATTGTGGTCAGAAAAGATACTTGATACAATTTCAATTTTCTTAAATTTACCAAGGCTTGATTTGTGACCCAAGATGTAATCTATCCTGCAGAATGTTCCATGAGCACTTGACAAGAAAGTGTATACTGTTGTTTTTGGATGGAATGTCCTATAAATATCAATTAAGTCCATCTTGTTTAATGTGTCATTTAAAGCTTGTGTTTCCTATTTATTTTCACTTTGGATGATCTGTCCATTGGTGAAAGTGGGGTGTTACAGTCCCCTACTATTATTGTGTTACTGTCGATTTCCCCTTTTATGGCTGTTAGCATTAACCTTATGTATTGAGGTGCTCCTATGTTGGATGCATATATATTTATAATTGTTATATCTTCTTCTTTGGATTGATCCCTTGATTATTATATAGTGTCCTTCTTTGTCTCTTGTAATAGTCTTTATTTTAATTTCTATTTTGTCTAATATGAAAATTGGTACTCCAGCTTTCTTTTGATTTCCATTTACATGGAATATCTTTTTCCATCCCCTCACTTTCAGTGTGTATGTGTCCCTAGGTCTGAAGTGGGTCTCTTGCAGACAGTATATGTTCAGGTCTTGTTTTTGTATCTATTCAGCCTGTTAATGTCTTTTGGTGGGAGCATTTAATCCATTTATGTTTAAGGTAGTTATTGATATATGTGTTCCTATTACCATTTCCTAAACTGTTTTGGTTTTGTTATTGTAGTTGTTTTCCTTCTCTTCTCTTTCCTAACTAGAGAAGTTCCTTTATCATTTGTTGTAAAGCTGGTTTGGTGGTGCTGAATTCTCTTAAGTTTTGCTTGTCTATAAAGGTTTTAATTTCTCCATCAAATCTGAATGAGATCCTTGCTGGGTAGCATAATCTTGGTTGTAGGTTTTTCCCTTTCATAACTTTAAAACTGTCCTGCTACTCCCTTCTGGCTTGCAGAGTTTATGTTGAAAGATTAGCTGTTAACCTTATGGGGATTCCCTTGTATGTTTTTTGTTGTTTTTCCCTTGCTTGTTTTAATATTTTTGGTTTATATTTAGTTTTTGATAGTTTGATTACTATGTGTCCTGGTATGTTTCTCCTTGGATTTATCCTGTATGGGACTCTCTGTGCTTCCTGGACTTGATTGACGATTTCCTTTCCCATATTAGGGAAGTTTTCAACTATGATCTCTTCAAATATTTTCTCAGTCCCTTTCTTTTTCTCTTCTTCTTCTGGGACCCCTGTAATTCAAATATTGGTGCACTTAATGTTGTCCCAGAGGTCTGAGACTATCCTCAATTCTTTTCATTCTTTTTTTCTTTATTCTGCTCTGCAGTTGTTATTTCCACTATTTTATCTTCCAGGTCACTTATCCACTCTTCTGCCTTAGTTATTCTGCTATTGATTCCTTCTAGAGGTTTTTTAAATTTAATTTATTGTGTTGTTCGTCATTGTTTGTTTGCTCTTTAGTTCTTCTGGGTCCTTGTTAAATGTTTCTTGTATTTTCTCCATTCTGTTTCCAAGATTTTGGATCATCTTTACTATCATTACTCTGAAATCTTTTTTGGGTAGACTGCCTGTTTCCTCTGCATTTGTTTGGTCTGGTGGGTTTTTACCTTGCTGCTTCATCTGCTGTGTGTTTCTCTGTTTTCTCATTTTGCTTAACTTACTGTTTTTTGGGTCTGCTTTTTGCCAGTTGCAGGTTCATAGTTCCTGTTGTTTTTGGTGTCTGCACCCAATAGCTAAGATTGGTTCAGTGGATTGTGTAGGCTTCCTGGTGGAGGAGACTGGTGCCTGTGTTCTGGTGGATGAGGCTGGATCTTGTCTTTCTAATGGGCAGGACTGCTTCCAATGGTGTGTTTTGAAGTTTCCGTGACCTTATTATGATTTTAGGTAGCCTCTCTTCTAATGGGTGGCATTGTGTTCCTGTCTTGCTAGTTGTTTGGCATGGGGTGTCCTGCACTGTAGCTTGCTGGTCGTTGAGTGGAGCCAGGTCTTAGCATTGAGTTGGAGATCTCTGGGAGAGCTTTCACCATTTGATATTATGTGGAGCCAGTAGGTCTCTGGTGATCCAGTGTCCTGAACTTGGCTCTCCCAGCTCAGAGGCACGGGCCTGACACCTGGCTGGAGCACCAAGACCCTGTCAGCCATATGGCTCAGAAGAAAAGGGAGAAAAAGGGAAAGGGAGAAAGAAAGAAAGAAGGAAAGAAAAAGAAAGAAAGAAAGAAAGAGAGAGAGAGAGAGAGAGAGAGAGAGAGGGAGGGAGGGAGGAAGGAAGGAAGAAAAAATAAATAAAATAGAATAATGTTATTAAAATAAAAAATTAAAATATTAAACATAAAAAGTAAGGAAAACCAAAAAAGAAAGAAAGGAGTGACCAAATCAATAAACAAATCTACCAATGATAATAAAATCTAAATACTAAACTAAGATAAACATAAAACCAGAAAGAAATTAGATGCAGAAAGCAAAGGCCAAGTCTGTGGTTGCTCCCAAAGTACACTGCCTCAATTTGGGGGTGATTCATTGTCTATTCAGTTATTCCACAGATGCAGGATACATCAGGTTGATTGTGGAGATTTAATCCGCTGCTCCTGAGCCTGCTGGGAGAAATTTCCCTTTCTCTTATTTGTTCACACAGCTCTTGGGGTTCAGCTTTGGATTTTGCCCTGCCTCTGTGTGTAGGGCGTCTGTTCTTCATTCAGACAGGATGGGCTTAAAGTAGCCACTGATTAGGGGTCTCTGGCTCACTCAGGCTGGGGGAGGAAAGGGTACGGAATGTGGGACGAGTCTGCAGGGGCAGAGGCCAAAGTAACATTGCAACAGCCTGAGGTGTGCCGTGTGTTCTCCTGGGGAAGTTGTCCCTGGATCACAGGACCCTGGCAGTGTCAGGCTGCACAGGCTTCCAGGAGGGGAGGTGTGGATAGTGACTTGTGCTTGCACCCAGGCTTCTTGGTGGCTGCAGTAGCAGCCTTAGCATTTCATGCCCGTCTCTGCTGTCCCTGCTGATAGCCATGGCTTGAGCCCATATCTGGAGCTTGATTAGTCAGTGCTCTGAATCCCCTCTCCTTGCACAACCCAAAACAATGGTCTATTGCCTCTTAGGCAGTTCCAGCCTTTTTCCCGGACTCCCTCCTGGCTAGCTGTGACCCACTAGCCCCCCTCAGGCTGTGTTCACGCAGCCAAGCCCAGTCCTCTCCCTGGGATCTGACCTCCGAAGCCGGAGCCTCAGCTCCCAGCCCCCATCCACCCCGGCGGCTTAGCAGACAAGCCTCACAGGCTGGTGAGTGCTGGTCGGCACCAATCATCTGTGTGGGAATCTCTCCACTTTGCCCTCTGCACCCCTGTTGCTGCTCTCTCCTCTGTTGCTACAAAGCTTCCCCCTGCCACCCCCTGTCTCCACCAGTGAAGGGGTTTCCTAGTGTGTGGAAACTTTTCCTCCTTCACGGCTCCCTCCCAGAGGTGCAGGTCCCGTCACTGTTCTTTTGTCTCTGTTTTTTTCTTTTTTCTTTTGCCCTACCCAGGTACTTGGGGAGTTTCTTGCCTTTTGGGAAGTCCGAGGTCTTCTGCCAGCATTCAGTAGGTGTTCTGTAGGAGTTGTTCCACATGTAGTTGTATTTCTGATGTATTTGTGGGAAGGAAGGTGATCTCCACGTCTTACTCCTCCGCCATCTTGAAGATCTCTCTTGTATTATGCCTTTAGTATGTGTAGAGACACATGTGATATTGATTTATATTTTCGGTATGTCTGAGACCAGATTCCCCCAAATTTTTCCCCATAAGGGGCAACATTGGACCACATGGTCAGGCAATTGGCAGTGGCCCAAGGGTCTATAGAAATGTTCGGCTGAGCTGATTGTTGATAAGGGCAGTCAGTGTAAAGTTGACTGCCCAAAGTTTGGGCAGTTGTACTCATCATTGCATCTTTTATCAGAGATGTCTTAGTTAAGGTATTAAAAGCAACAGCTCTCTAAGAAGTTCAATCATGTGTGATGATGGTGGCCATACTGTCTGTAACATGTAGAAACTTTCTTTGCTATTCACTCAGGATCCCAAGAAGCTCCTCTGTTAGCTAAGGGGTTCAGAAGAGTAGTGACTGCCTGCAAAACCATGCCATCTCTCAAGGAACTAAGGACAGGGAAAGCCACACCCTCATACAGGTGGGATATTCCAGAGGGCCTAGGTTTGGCTATAATATATAGGTATCATTTCCATTTTAGCAAGGAGGCCTTAGTGGCCATATGAAGCTTGCAGGGTACTACCTCCATGATCCAAGTCATAATGGGCATGTGGATACAGAGTGCCATGGTCTCAGATCCTGTGAGAGCCTCTGTTTCCAGAAGATCCCAGTATGCAGCATTGTTGCTGTGATGGCATATGGCATAGGGCTTCAGGAGGGAGCTTCTTGCATCAGAAGTCCATGGGCAACTTATGGCTATTATGGTTGCTCCAGTGACTCCAAGAGGCATGAGAGGAGGTTGCTAAAGCCTTTACAGTATAGGAGTCTCTGGGGGGCAGCACCGGTTCTATTTGTAAATATTCTAGAGGCTTTTTTGTAGGAAGCCCCATTCAAGGTAGCCCAGTTTACTAGTAACAGGATAAATGGGCTTAATTAAAATTATAAATGAAAAATATGTTGCCCTCAAAATCCAAAAATTACTAAAAGATTTTGAGCTTGTTTTAACATTGTGGTGCCGTGAGGGTCGATAGTTGTTTCTTAATGGTGTCAAGGATGGAGTGGCTTTTGACTGATCAGTTAATTTCTCAGGATTTAACTGAGGTGACAGGGCATTCTGTCATGTGTAGGGAAATGAAACCTCCCCCTTTTTGTAAGTTCTTTTGTATATGTTTGTCTTGAATGATTGTGGCAAATGAATCTCCTTGAAGGAAGATGTGGTGTCACTTGTGCCCATGGAGAAAGTTGGATGCAGTTACCATCTTGCCTACCAAGACAGTATGCAGTGGCTATGCAGTGGGTAGCCAGGTAGGTAAAGTTGTCCCTTCAAAGTGGAAAGCAAAAAGCATATCCATCAAAGTTGAAGGCAAACTGTAGCTGAGAGGCTTTTGAAATTGGCATTTAACAGGTGATATGAGCCAAATCAATAGTAGCACAATATTACCAGCTAGTGATTAGATAGGGCCAGTAATTTCAGTAATATTGATAACGGGGCCCTTAATGGGTGCAACAACAGAATTAAGGTTGCAGTATACTACTGTGAGGTACCATTCATTTTTCCCAGGTTTAAGAACAGCCAAATTGGCTATTAAATGAAGAAGTAGTGGAGATAAATACCCCTTCTCTAAATGTCTTTTACAATAGGCTACACTCTTTGAAGACCCTGTTTTAATATACAGGGAACCATGTTAACTATTTTAATTGCGACAGAAAGTCCTAGGGATCTCAACTTGTTAGCCTGTTGTGAATGCCTAAGATATAGTTTAATTTATTACATTTTTAGTTAGAGCTTCTTTCATGACCACTATGGGATATTTGGGCAGTGCAATAGTTCTGATGATTAAGATGAAGCATACTTATTTGTTCACTACTTTATATTTCATAACTCCTTTAGATTATAGGGTGTGCACTCCTTATTTAAATTTAGTGGGATCCCCAGGAATAACTATAATTTGAGCCTCTGTTTTGATTAAAGCCATGAGGGTTTGCCAGTTGGTGCATTTCAGTAAATATTAAAAGTTAATTCAAAACTCATGTTGTAGAGGTGCAAAAGCCAATTTGAGACATTTTACATTTTCACGTTATAAATTATTGTAGTAAAATTTAGATTTCTAATTGGGTCAAAATGCGGACCTCCCTTTCAATTAGTTTGTTTGTTTATTGGTTACTGGATATACTTTGGAGAAGGGAAGATCTCTTTACTCTGCTCATATTTATGTTTCTTCCTCCATAGTGTCAAATCTGTATCATCAAGTTTAGGGACCTCCACCATAACAATTGTTGCTTTATAGGGTTTAAGCATGAGGCATTTAAGTAGGGTTTGAATTACCTCCTTAGTTTTGCCACATAGGTGCCATAAATGTTTTATTCTGTAAGTTTGAGGATCAAGATCTTTGTTGCAAAGAAGCCTGAGCATCAGTAATAGCAAAAGTATTTTTATAGAGCAGTGAATCATCTGCTTTTAGGAGTGTAGACCTCAGCATGCCACATGGTAACTGCTCTTGCGCACAATTGGCCATCCAATGGGACCATATATTTCACAGATTATCAGTATTTTTCCTGAGAACTCTGTAGAAGAAGGGCCATTGCCTGGTTGCGACCCACAACCAACAGTCACAGAGTAAGGGTCATTTCTCTGAACTGAGCATTACTCATAGCTTATGCTGGAATCAAGATAGGCGAGTCAGCCTGTGGCACATAGATAGGACCAGGCTAAGATACACAGCCCAGAGTCACTTTGAGGAGGGCCTTAACTCTTTTTTCTAAATGTCAATTTTGGAAACTTCTTATGTAGTTTGCTTAAATATTTGATAAAGATTCATTGGAACTCAGCAAATGTAGCACAAAGCAGCACAGCTCAAAATGCAAGATTGCTAGCAGGTAACAGAGCCAGTTACTAACTCAAAGCAAAAAAGGAAAGAGTCTGGTGGTGGTCATTGCCTAGACACCCTCTTTACTGCATCCATTTTTGTGGTTACCCTGTAGTAGTTGGTTTGGATTTTGAGACTAATGGCACCACACAAACACCAAGGAAGTATGATTTTTATTACTCATGTAATGAGGCTTTCTTGGGAGAACAAGGCAGCCTCCCAAACAGGTCCAAAATGGCATAAGAGAGCAGGGAAAGGACATTGACTTTGGGGGTTTTATTGTGGTTACAAGGTGGTAGTGGGGTGAGGGTTCCTATGTTCAGATCAGTGCATTCATGGTTTGAACTTTCCACTAGTGCCCTAGGAGAGGGAGAACTCAGGCTTTCTAACCAGCTTGTGCAGATATGAGGCCTAAGGGGAAGGGGGGGTGTCTTGAAAGCTGTCAGCAGTCAAACGTCAGAACATGGTTTCAGACTCTTTAATACAAGCTGTAATTCATAACCTGTATAATATCTTATATGTTGATGTATATCATGTATATAACTTTCTATTGCTATTCTATTCTTTCCCCACTTTAAGCAAAATTATTTCCTTTCAGATTCCAAGACAATAACTATAATATGCCCTAGAATATGATTAGCTGAATTTTCAAAATAACCGTCAAAAGGTCTAACAGGTCATTATGATAAATGTGTATTTGCATTCACTGTGTAATGGGTGTCAATGTTGATGTTTCACATTTCTTTCATTTTTAAAATCAGTTATAGGAAATAAATTATGCTTAATAATTCAAAAGAAAACTATGAAAACTATAGCACAGGAACATCAGGCTAGACATTTTACAACCATTTATTTAAAGGGTGGTTGTAAACGAATATGTTTCACCCTATTAGTATTTGTCCCATTCATGTTTGCTTTTATTTTTTGCTTTATTTTACCAAGATGATAAGTTCAGCAGTTGCCCCATCAGTTGTTTAATACCAGTTGGCATCAGCTTGCTGAAGATTATTTTGAAATATGGTTTAAAGTCATAAAGTCAATGATGGTAACAGTAATAAACTGATTGAAAAGGAGAATTGATAGTTATTGTGGAATAGTGGAAAATAAGCTGAATTGGGAGTCTAACGGTCTGGATTATAGTCCTTTATCTGCTTCTAATTGGCCATATGACCTTGAGCAAGTTGTTTTAGTTTTCTGGACCTCATTTTCTTGATCTATAAGATGAAAAGCTTTGATACAGTGGTCTCCAAGGACCTTCCCAGTTCAAACAAATACGTGAAATTTACTTTTAAATTCAAAGAGTGTGTTCTTGGCAGCTAGAGAAGTAATGTATTGGAAAGTACTACCAACTTTTCTGAAATTCAAGAGTCTGCTCATAGAATTACATGGATTTGTGTAATTTCAGTTAATTCTAAAGATAACTATATATTTAACATAAATTCTGAATATTTTATGTACCTGAAGAAGTAAAATAGTTATATAACAATGACATGTTACGTTTTTCTTTTATATTTTCTTTCTTTCTTTTTCTTCTTTTTCTGTTTTTTTCAGTGTATCAGAATATCCTTGACTGTCAACTTTGCCTTTGTCACCTCTATTATTAACGTTCCATAAGTACTTTTAAGGGCACGTTCCACTTTTCATTCACTACAGATATTAGGAAATTAATTTCTTACTCTATTCCCCTACTGGTATTTGGGTACAAAGTAATTCCTTTGATGATGTTGAATATTCATATACAGGGAGAAAATATTACCTAGAAAATTTTACTGTAAAATTGATGGTCTTCCCTTAAGAACTTGATATGAGAGAAATTTGAAATAATGAAAAGAAAAGAAAAAAACCGTATAGTTCCATATAGGTATTCATAACATTTTCTGGAAAACTTTCTATGGAGAAGTCATTAAATACAGCCTTTTTCAGTGTTTCATTATTCTGTCATGCAGAATCACATTTGTAATATTTCATACTATGACAGATTAAAGCTAGAGGATAAATGATTCACAAAAGCACACAGCATGCCACAGGCAGAGTCTTTTGTAAACACGGAATACTCATAATTTTTGACACTCTCCCACTGTTACTTCAGGATAGTATAATGATCTCTAATTGTTTAACACTGCAAATCCAGTGCTGATTACAATTAAAATACAAATGTTTATTTTTTTCTGTTTCGGTGACTCGTGTGATTTATCTGCTTTAGACCTAACAAAACAGAAGTTTGAAATAATTCATATATTTGAAAACTCAGTAAGTTGTATTTCAGATAAGTTAAAAGATTGATAGTGTTTATTTTGTAGTTGGCATACAAACAGATGGTACACATCATGCACTATGAAAGAGTTGTCCCAGTCCCTGAGTTAAGGATTCAACTAGTATTCTCTTACAGTTTATACAAACTCTTAATATTTCAGCCTAGCTGCTTTTGCTGAGAAGGGGAAACTCTAAAACAGATGTGTAACTGGAATGATTTCTAAATTCATTGAGGCTGTGTTATCTACTAAAATGCCAAACTAAATAACAGAGTTTCATCTGTCATATTTCTTCTCTTAGCAGCCTTTTATATAACGTATGTTTTTAAATCAGTATAATATTAATTTCATTGTAACAGGAGTTGCCAATTAAAATTCAAATCAAAAGCACTAACTTAATGGCAGATAACATAAATGAGATCAGGATGTAGGTATAGTCACTAAGAAATTGTGGTACCATGTTGAACTAAAGAACTATGCCTTCTTGAAAACAGTTAAATTGCAAAATGTTTAAAACACAGTATGGTCCAAACAAAACTCATCTATGGAGTGATTTGATCTTCAATTTAATATGTTTGCTGTGTTTAGTTTAAAGGTTCGGAAACTTAATGACTTCCTTTCCCTTTTTTCTATCCCTTTGCTCCTGTCCACCATCTCTAAATTCATAAAAATATGCTACTATTAATTCTAACCTCATTGTGGGTTGATATCTGTATCATATTGCTCGTGAGTGGCAATTAGTCACTAGGTGGATCAATTATTTATTCAAACAGTAGTATACACTCAGCCTTGAGCTAGAATCTGAGTATAGAGGTTATGTAAACAATGGTTCCTTCCTTTTAGGAGGGCATAAGAAAGGAACTAGATAACTGAAGAGTTTATTTTAAAAGAATGTGAAAACTGCTACAATAAGTGTTTGTGAGGGTGTTAAGGAAAAACAGATGAGAAACACCTAAAGCAGACTGGTGGCAGGTTTGGGAGATGGGGGTCACAGTGTGAGAAGCATTTACCTGATGATATGGTGTGTGTGAGCCACTTGAAGAACAATATTACAGCCAGAGAAAATGACACAGGCAAAGGCATAGACATATGGTACATGGTTTCTGAAAGGAACTGCATAATTTTCTCTCTGGGTGAAGAGCAAAGCACTACTCAGAAACTAATATGCTTGAAACTGGAGAGGCAGACAGAGACCAGATTATGGAAGACTTTCTATGCCACATTTATATCAATTCAAAAATTCTTAGTCCTACCTACCTTCAGAGAGACATTTTCTAGCCTACAATATCTGATGTCCAAGGAAACAGAAATGCTTAATTGGTTTCATTAGCATATACTCCAGTTGAACAGTCAGACAATGGTAGGGATAATAGCCACCCCATAGGAACTGGTGCAGCCAATCCACTTGTTTGAATTTTGAATATTTTTGTGCTGTTGGCAATCTCCTGGACAATCCCACGTTTCTCTGGCTACCCGGCCCTTCCCCTAGCCCTTCCTCTCAGCAACTAGAGGAGTAATATCTAGCCTAGCATCAATTTTGACTGGTCTATGCCCATGTAATATTGATTAAATATTTCAAGTCATTCTGTAAATATAATTGAATACACTCAAACACACACATGCACACACACACATACACACACACACATACACGCACAGTTAATATCTCAAATTCTGCTAATGGGAGTGAAGAGTGAGAAGAAAATAGGGTGCTATGAGAGAGAATAATGGAGGGATCAAATTTAGCTTAGGTACATTAGTGAAGATTGCAATATTCTGTAAACTGAAAGACAAGTATGAGATTGAACTGTACCGTGTATGCTGTAGAAATTAATGAAGCTATTTAAGCAGGGAGATAACACAGCCTGGTGGACATTTTAGGTATAATGTTGATGGCAGGACATGAGTGGCTGTCTGAGAGGCACAGGATTAGAGACAATGAGGGGACTAATTTGGGCAGTGTGAGAAGGGAGGAAAACATTGTTTGTAGGAGATATTAGAGGTGGATAAAATCTGTGTAGTTAGTGTTCTAGAGTAACTCATGGTCTGGACGGAGAATGATGGAAGCAGACACATGAGCAGAAAGGGCCAAGTGATAGCACAGAGGCAATGACACCTGGAGCCAAAGCCCTTCCTTTCTGTTCAGAAATTCAGTGTTGTCAAACTTTAGGAGATTGGTTCACATTGATTCCCACTCATCAAACCCAGAGGAGACTGATTTAAAAATCACAATGCCCATTAACCAATTTATTGTGAGAGAGTATCCAGCAAGCTTATCAGTCCTGGCCATTTGTTTAGAACCCTCTATTTTGGTGAATAAATCTACTCTTTGGACAAATGAATATAATTATTTATCAAATTATAGATCAGAAGTTTATTGAATTAGTTAAAGACATCAGAAAGGGAGATTGATGTACTTATGGAAATTTTATATCAAACTACTATGGCTGGAAGAAATATTCTTATCTACACTAAAAGGAATTTCTTTCTTAGAATTCATTACACCAACCTTTCCCAAAGTATCAGGAGGAAACATTAGTACATGAGGGTGAGGGGCAGGGGCAGAAAACCCCAAAAAGTGTGTGAACATTGGGTTTAACGTTTAATATGCCAATGTGCATATTATTTATGTGTACATGTGTATACATACATTCATACATATTTGGTTAGCCTCTTTTATTAAGGTTGCAGCCCAGTGAAAATATTGAACTAATGTGTAAGCTCTTTGTCGTCGAAGATTGTATTTTTTATTATTTCAAGAGGCTGACAATCCTTGGCACATTTCTCAAAAGCTCAATATATATTTGACTGTGTGAATGATTGGATTAATAAAGGAATCAAGTAACCCTTTATACTGCATGGGGATGACACATTCATATTTTTTTTCTAGACTCTTGTCTACTGTATTTAGTAACCAAAAGATTAGTTTACTCGTGTTTCAATCAACCAAGTGCTTTCTTAGTTGATAATGTCATTTTAATATTCATAAAGTTACCCTACTCCTAATTTCTTAAGGAAAGTCTTACAGTTGATTATTTTTGCAGACAACTGACATCGTTATGTTGTTGATTCTAACTTACTTTATTTGTTTAACTTGGCTACCAATTGAAAAATTTTAAACACAGACATTAAAGTAAGACTGGTAAACAAAAATAATAATTTTTTAAATTATACGAATGACATTTGTTCAGTTGAAGGAGAATCTTTAAAGTTACAAAACTCTTATTTTTATTGGCAGTGTCATTACCTGTCTTTGGATTTCTTAGAAATAGTGTCATATGGTTTTATTGAGAATTTTTAGTCTAAACTGAAATTCTTCAAAGTTGTAATGCTATTAGAATCCTACAGCATGTTCTGTGGCCCATAGTTCCTACCTAAGTATTTCAATTAATTGTCTGGAGAAATATTTTGTGAAGCTCTTATATGGAATTATATAATTCTCGTGTCAAAATTCAAATGTTCAGTATATGTAACTTCCCATCTTATTCATAGTTTTATCTAAGGGTCTAAAGTTTACAGAATGCCAGGCCAAAGTGAAGATGGAGAGTTTGGGAGCAGGGCAGAGGAAAGTAAGAAATGAGGAAAGGTTAAGGATGTAGCATTTAGTCCTGAGTATCCACAGAAAGCATCCTCATTTCCTTCTGATCAAACTGCCAGTACGGAATTTGCTGCTCCATCACCCTTCACCTGATTTCTCCCAAGATACATCTGAATGCCTAGGTGTGTAGGACTATGTCAAAGACTGATGCTCATCTGAATTTCTTTCAACAATTGAGGCCGAAGTACCTCCTAATCCCACTCAAAGTTGCCTCTAGGGGTTTGGTCTAGAGAGGACTGTGTGTAGATGCTCACCTTGGAGACTCTCTCATCAGTGACCAATTTGTGTGCTTGCCTGTGGACACTCCTCTCTTCCTTTCCAGTGTAGGAAATCTTCTACCCAGTATGTTGTGGTACAAGAGGAATAGGATAGGGGAATCACTCCACCTGCTAGTCAAGCATATTTCTAAATATTTTTTATTTTGATGCTCAGACTTCATATCTGAAGCTCAAAAGGTGTGAAATTGACCATTATTTCTATTTTGTCATGTCATCCATCCCCTGAGGTAAGGTAGAAGGACTAGAATTCGAATTCTATGCTGGAGAAGGGTGTAAGGTGCAATGTTATAATTTCTCAAATATATATCCATTGTATAATTTATAATTGATAGAGTAATTTTGTATTCTTTTTCTTTAAAAATGGGATTTTAAATACTATCTCCTTCGTTTACTTTCATATTTAATGAGGGTTTGAGTCTAGCCATATCCATTTAAACCTAAAATATATCCTCTGCTGTAAGACGACAAACTTTATAGCTACATGATCTGGGTTCCAGTCTTAGAGAGTAAGTTTATATGCCTTATCACTACTGTAACCTCAGGCAAAGCATTTATCCTCTCTGGGACAATCTTATGTAAAACAGGGATAATTATATTTGCCCCATCCTAATCCATATGATTTTTGTGAGCATAAAACAGTGATGTGTGCATGTGCGCACGTACACGACCATATTGTTAATTGTAGGGCTCCACGTAAAGGTTAGTTATAATCTTTTCAATATTTTGTTTTCTCATTGGTTAATTTTAAGAGATATAATATTTAAGAACACTATTTTAAATATATTTTTGGGTACTGAACAAATATTTGGTTCTATTTATTTTCTTCAGATAATAGACACTCTTCTATCCTGGGGAAGTACATACATGTTTCATTAATAGTATTTCATAGAACATTTATCTCTAATTAGAGCTTACTGTACTTGGACAGCAACTCTGACTATACCAGAATACTTTATTTAATGAAATCCGAGCTCTACAGGGTATTGATCACTAACTTTCATCTATCTGGTGATTGCTCTCCACATTAATTTGCTAAGTTCTTCTGAAATTTTCTGAATTGTTTGCCTTCTTTTTTGCTGATTTCTGCTGTAATTGTTCAGTGGATTTTCTGTTTGAAAAATAAAGTCCACATTCACATTTCTTACTTTATATATAAGGTATATCATTAGACATTTTCTTCCAGCTCTCTACAAATGATTTTTCTTCATAATAGTTAAAACATAATCATCCTCCACATTTTTTCTGCTTTAAAATTTTAATTTCTATTTACTTAGGAAACAATATGATATCTGGGATTTGTTTCCAAACAATCCCAGGGACTGGGGCTGGGGTAGTCTATGTGGGTGAAACCAGACTTTTCATGAGTAGATAATTTAAATTTTTCTGTATGGAAATGTCTTTAAAAAGCAATTGATCTTTCAAAGGATTCTATTTTTAAAAAGAATGGAATAAAAAATATATAAAAATCTATACCTTTAATTTATTTTAATCCCCAGCTTGCACTACCAAGAGTTGACGGAGAAATTGCCTAGGATAATTTTCCCACTGAGGCAGTTTGCTGTGTGATATTATTATATGTTACTTATTCTATTATAACTTAGATTTCCTTAGATTTAAGTAGGTATGATATCTTTTTAGAGGCTGAAAGACCAAGTCCTAGCCCTTAGACAGTCAGTTAACAAACTGAGTGAAGCTGGATGAGTCATTTAATATCTCTTGGTCTCAGTTTCCTCATCTCTGAAAAAGCATTGAAAAAATATTTCTAGGGACATCTTTCACTGTGAATTTCTTTGTACTTTGATTATATCTTGGCCTATTTATTTATTATGTTCTATTTCCCCTGACTACTCTGGAGGTTAGTAGAGGTGCATTTTCATCCCAGTTCTGCCACTGACTTGCTGGTTTATTTGATCAAGTTACTTACTCAAGTTTCTTCCTATGAGGAAATAACTATCCCAACCCAATGGCTTTCTAGTGAGAATCAGGAATCTGCTGAGATTTCTTTATTTAGAGAATTTAGCATAGTACATGACATGTACAAAATGCTCAGTTAACAAATATTTGCAATAACATCACCTCTCTTAGGCCATTATTTTTTTTCTTGGCTATATATATATGTGTATATATATTTTTTCTATTCACTATATTTCATAGATCATGGTTCAGAAGACAGGAAATAGAATTCTACAAAATATTTCAGGACATAGATTTTTTTTAATAATTTATGCTACAGTGGTGAAAGTAGCAAAATTATAGTCATTGAAAAGTAAATTTAAAAGATAAAAAATCATTTATTTTGATTGATCTATGTTGCATACTATCTGTACAGTAAATGTTACTTGTTTACAAATAATGTCATGGTAAGTAAAGGCATATATCTGATTTTAGTTGGTTGAATGTCCCTGTTTACTCAAGTGAACTGACTTGTTAATTTATAAGATGATGTGCCTAGAACAGCCATGTCCTGGCATAGCGTGGAAGGATGTTACATGTGCATAGGTTAGTTGTTTGAGCTCTCAAGCCAGTAATTAAAGAAAAAATGCAGTATTTAAACAAGCAGCATATGTACGATATAATTAGCAGACAATCCATTGCTATGTGAAAGCGCTGAAAACAGCCTCTTAAAGAATTAAAGCTGTCATTACAAATGTATTAAAACCTCAATAAAATCTTGCCTTTCCACCAAGTATTTTGCAAGAAAGTTATGTGTGTTAGATTATGTAGTAATTTCCTTGTTTAAGAAATTCTAAAGAAATTTAAACACAAAATTTTAGTAATATAGAAAACATGGTTTCATTTTTGTCTATTCTTAATTTTTAAAACCATACACATACATTTTGAGAAATGATATAAAGCATACTTTAAAAAATAACTATTTTCTCACATCAGCTCTGTTATTCTTCAATTAAAGATCCTCATGGGCTTCCCTGGTGGCGCGGTGGTTGAGAGTCCGCCTGCCGATGCAGGGGACACGGGTTCGTGCCCCAGTCCGGGAAGATCCCACATGCCGTGGAGCGGCTAGGCCCGTGAGCCATGGCCGCTGAGCCTGCGCGTTCGGAGCCTGTGCTCCGCAACAGGCGAGGCCACAACAGTGAGAGGCCCGCGTATCGCAAAAAAAAAAAAAAAAAAAAAAAAAAAATCCTCGTATCTTCAAGAAACTAAGAGTGTATTGGTATGATGTACATATTTTAAATTTTCTTCCCAACAACATATTAAAAACTTGAATTCAACACTGAAGAATAAAATATGCTTCAAAAACCCAGATCTGGGTTTGTTTTATAACTATTCTGATTCTTTTATATCCAAGATCAATTTTGTAGTTTGCAAAGATTTAAACAGTGTAACATAGGGAAGTCTGGGATAAGCTATATAACCTTGCTTTCCTTTTACCTGAGAATTTTGCAGGCTTTATGGCAGTGTGGTCTGGCAGATTGTATATAAACAGATCATAAATCACAGCTGGGGAGGATTTCAGTCACTGGTTCCATGGCAGAAATGTAAGCCAAGTGAGCAGATGTCATGGAGAAAATTAGCATCTAACCAAGGTAATAAATGATCACAAGCTTTGTTAAAAAAAAAATTTCTAAATAATGAATATCTTTATATCCAATAAAACAGAAATACCATTAAAACCTAAATTTAAAAATCTGTCTTTTAAAGATTATATTTATAAATAATTGTTGATTTCATTCACTAACAGTTTTAAAAGGCCATAAAATAAATCAAACAAAAAAAAGTACACTTAAAAAAATAATAGTTTTACTTTAAAATCATATTGAATGCTTCCTAAAACTTTTAAAAATAATGCTTCTAACAAAATTTTTCAAAGATATATTTTTGGCTTATTTTAAATATTTCATACTAGTTCTAGAAAAAAAAATAGAAAACACAAAGAATTTGTTTTAAACCATCCATGCCTCCACTATCCAGGCAAATTACTATGAAAATGTAGGCTTCTTTTTGCTAGTATTTTACATGAGTTTTAATGAAATAGTAAACAAAGAATATATATCATTTTCTGTTCAATGTTTTTAGCCAACTATATTTTAGATATTCTCTTATGCAACTAAATATTCTTTATCATCATTTTTAATAGTTGCATAATTTTTATTACATTGTATTTTTGTACCACAGTCTATTTAATCATTTCTATAAGGCTGGCTATTCAGATTGTCTCTTCTACCCCTCTTTTTTACTTGACAAATATCATTATAATAAACATGTATATCAGTCTTTGACTGTATCTTGGATTATTTTCTAGACTAGATTCCCAAAAAAGGAATCGCTAAGTCAGAGGGCATGAACTTTTTTGAAGCTCCTGATGATACATATTTCTAAATTACTTTCTGGAAAGATTTGTCCAATTTACAATCCCACCAAGAAGTGTAAGAAATTGCCTAGATCATTGAACTCAATTGCTCTTTTGAAACAAAGCTTATGTCACTTAGATAGAAGCTGCAGGCCAGTCAACTACAAGTTCAAAAGCACTTCTTACAATTAAAATGTCCAGGAAAAAAATATGTTCAGTAGGAGCCTCATGGGATTCTCATACCCAAATGAACTCACCAAGTTCAGTCCCCAGCTTTGCTGTTTCCAAACCAAGGTTTGAAGAGGCCCCTAGAGACGTAAGCTCTTTAACAACACTTACTGATTTATAAATCAGATGACATTTTAAAAAAATTTACACAGAGAAATATATGTGCAAGTAAGCCAAAATACTAATTTTAGCAAGCCAATAAATTCCTTCTCTGACTGGAACGTTTTAGAAAACTAAAATCTGAAGGTTAGTTTATAGTACAGAATCATTTTATAAAGTAATTCAGTGATAATAATGAGTTACATTTTCAAACTATTACGGTCTAAAACATGCTTCTTTGCTATAGACTATATCCTCACATTGCTTGACCGACAAGTAATTGTTCTTTGACTCTTATTTTCTACACTGCATATTGGGCATCACTTTTCACTTATGTTTGGGTGTTTATCAGTATGCAAGACTATATCAATTTTCATTAGGTTGGTGGTATTTTGAAATTATTGTGCTGTCATCAGCAAAAATACAAAAAGAGCTTATAGCTGGTTGTCTACAACTATCCCAACTTCTGCAGGTTGTTTTTTTCTTATCAGTTGTTCATTCCAGAAATGAAATTATTAAAGCTTCCGTGTTCTGGAGGTTCAAACTATTTGTGATATGCACCATTCTGTGCACTAATTACAATGTATGAAAATGCAATCAGTCTTAAATTTCACTTTTCAAAAATCATATTAACCTTTGACAGTGTGGTTCTTAAATTTGCAAGCAGCCTAATTTTTAAATCTAGCGTTCAGTCTTAACAGAAATATGATATTGGACAAGTTTCTTAACCTCTCTAGGCCTCAGGTTTGTCATCTGTAAGATGAAGATAATAATCTTATAGTGTTATTGGGTACATATAAATGACAGAAAGTGGTAAGCACCATACGGAAGATACTACATTGTATCTATTGGAAGGTGGAAACATGGGAAATATTGGCCTTGGATTTTAATGGTAGATACTATCTTCCTGTGTTCAGATGAGCCTAGGAAGACAGCCTAAAGGTTAAAAGAAAGAAAAAAAAAGAAAAAAGTGTTTTAGGTCAGGAACTTTGTTTAATAGAATGGCTAAAAAACAAGATTTTTTTTCCCCAAGAGAAAGTTGACAAGGGTAGTGGAATTTCTGGAAGCCATATTATGTAAGGAATATTTAAAGAATAGGGAGCATCTCAAGGAAGGCTTACTGGCAAGGAGCTGTATAGGAAATAATGTGAATGGATGGGAAGAAAATGCAGGAAGACAAATTTTGGCACACTATAAGAAAAGATGATCTAGAAACTAGGTTTTTCTAACAAGAAATGTGTTTCCTTATCACACCATGAATTTTCCATCACTCAAGACGTTTAAGTAGAGATTTAAATGGGTACCTACATGAATTGGGAGGTTGCCCTGATACTTCCTGGGGTCCATTTCACTCTCCTGGTTATTTCTCTAAACTTTTAAGTGGAGGAGAAAACTATG
The DNA here is from genome assembly GCF_949752795.1 of Hyperoodon ampullatus. Classification (NCBI taxonomy): domain Eukaryota; kingdom Metazoa; phylum Chordata; class Mammalia; order Artiodactyla; family Ziphiidae; genus Hyperoodon; species Hyperoodon ampullatus. The sequence continues at coordinate 53,128,538 of NC_136930.1, read as the reverse complement.
AAGCAGTGCTTTAGATAAATATTTTGTATTTCAAAACAGTCCTATCACTTTAATTATTTGCTCATAAATATCAGTTTCTACTGATTATTTTCAAAGACTGGATTTTTTTTCTTTGAAGCATCTTTATATCAGTGTGTAATATATTTGTGGGCTATCTAAAACATAAGATAGCTATCTTATGAGTTGTGTCCAAAAAAATACATCTTATATTTGTTTATGTCTTACAAGATATTTCATCTCAGCAAATGTTAAAATTATTTCTGATATGAAATAACTAAAACAAAAAGAGGTAGTATAAATTTACATCCAAGTACTCTTAGAGTCATATTTTGCTTAAGTGCTTTGAAACTTCTAATATCTGCCTCTATTAATATATAATTCTAAAATATCAGCCTGTATTCATATTATAAACTTTATATCATATTTTATATCATAGTATGCTTTTCTAATTTTTTTCTAATTTATTAGAAAAAATATTTTCAGATTATAGACAGAAACTGAACTGTTAAATCCCTTCAGTTATAGTGTTTTAAAATAGAAATAGTAGACATTTGTTATTTCCTTTCAGAAATGTCTGAAGTCTCAAGACAAATAGATGAATCATTCAAAACAAATTCCAGATGGTTGAGCCTGAAAAATATATGTTATTGCTGATTTAACAAGAAATATACATTGATTTATACAATTGGAATTTCCATAGGGCACTGGCCTTAGGCGACACTTGATCCAGTGGATAAAACCATGGCACCCAGTAGCTGATTTTTCTGTCTGTGCTCAGCTTTTCACAGTATCAGCTTCATCATCAGACTTCTCTGAATGTTCCATGTCTATGTCCCCAACCTTACTCCCACACCACAAATCAAGGCTCTCCCTTCTTGGACGTAAACTGGCTTTGACAGTTTCAAACTTCATGATTTTTATGCCACACCATTAGAATATTGAGTCTCTTCTGATTATCTGTTTAATACACGAAAAAGGAAAGGAAGCTTTTTTTTTTTTAATTTCCAAGAATCCCCCCCAAATACTTCCTAATATCTCAAGGACCTTGATCAGGTTACATTTCAATTCCTGAACTACCCACTAAGGCCAGTGAATAGGAAATACTGATTTGCTTTAACTGATTAAGTTTACACCTAGGCTGGGTGTAGAACCAGTCCCACCCAAATCATATGAGTTCAGAATAAGGTTTGTAATGCAGGAAAAAAATAATAATCAAGGTATGCTTCAAGAAAAATAAATTCAAATGGACCTAGAGTAGCAAACAAAACAACAAATCCACTCTACATATGGATCACTGATCCCAAAGATTCCTTCCAGTTCCTAACAAAGAGCACCTTGGATATTCACCCCTCTTAACTTTAACAACTCCAGGTTTATAATTGTAAGTTCTTTCAAAAGCTTTGAAAAAAAAATTAGCACCATATTAAGTCAATTAAAATTTGATAATTACAATTTTCATGATTATTTGTTTGCTTATGGAATTAAGTTTTTCCAGTTACATAAACTATTTCTATCTTTTGTAGATTCTCAAAGATATTTGTTCAATTTTTTAAAATAGAAGTAAAAATACTGAAGTGAGAAATAAAAAGTAAAAAAGGAGAAATTTCACATATATAACAAATATTAGCCCTCTTTCTGTTGGAAAAGAATTTGTAAAAGCTTTTCAAAATAACCACAAGAAAAATATAAAAACTATAAAATCAACAGATCTACAAAAGCTCTTCATTCTGAAACCATAGGTGAAATCAGATGAACAACTCTGTTTTAGCATGTCCTAAATAGCTCTCAAATGTCATACCTGTTTACACATAAATTTTAAATGCCCTTAGCAGTAGGTCTCGAAATGTAAGCTACCTGCATAAGAATTTTTTAGGAGGGTTAATTTAAATGAACATTCTTACATACACTTAAGTTTGAGGGTCTCCTGATTTATCCTACACTATGTATTTGATTCTTGGTGCCCCCAAATGTTGGCAGTATCAGTGGACCACTATGCTAGAGTTCTTTCCATATCTAATAATGTTTTTGATATCTTGTGAAGATATTTGTGTTTGTTTAAGTAAGACAATTTGTTACTGAGCATGTGATCAGGGGACACAGTATAGTCAGGGGACACAGGATAACCTAATGAGTTGAACACAATTTATGCCTTTAGGCTGCCAAGTTTTAAATTCTGATCCCAACACTTCTTAGCTGTATGTGCTCAGGAAAGTTCAGTGATCTCTCTGAGTCTTGGTTGACTCAGGAGTGAAATATAGAAAAATATTAAATTCTAAGTTTTATAAAATCTCCTTATGGAAAAAAATATATGCTTATCTCTTCCTGGAACTGTTTAAGAAAAAGTTTTGTTGTTGTAGTGGTGATAAGAAGACTTAACATGAGATCTACTCTTAACAAAATTTTAAGTACACAATACAGTAGTGTTAACTGTAGGCACAGTGTTCTTCAGCAGATCTCTAGAGCTTATCCATCTTGAATAACTGAAACTTTATACCGTTAAACAGCAACTCCCCATTTCCCCCTCCTCAACCCCTGGCAACCACCATTCTACTCTCTGTTTCTATGAGTTTAACTCTTTTAGATACCTCATATGAGTGGAATAATGCAGTATTTGTCCAGAAAACCTTTTAATAATATACCTTCTGTTACAAAAAATCTAAACAATGCTGGAAATTAAAGTTGTTACTTCTCCACTATCAAACACTTTATTTGACTCTTTAAGTGCAGTATTGTAGTCTCCATTACATGAAAGAAGGAATTACAATAAGCACCAGCTTATGAAATTACACTTGAACATGATTTTGTAAAAAATAGTTTCATATGGTAGCGGCCATTAGGCCATACTATATGTATCTTGTCACAGAAAAATGACTGTATATTTCTCCAGAAAGGGTTTTTTTCCTCCTCCTTTCTTAGCAGTGTCTAGTGTTGAACAGTTTTCTTTCTTGGAGTTATTCTTAATATCATATGCTTCTTTTAAATTTTAATCATACATTGTTAGGTATAGTTTACATGTAATAAAACCCAGTGCTCCTAAGTGTACAGCTTGGTGACATTTGACAAGTGTACATACACTTTTGTAACGATCACTCAGATCAATATGTAGAACATTTTCATTGTCCAAGAAAGTTCCCTTGTGCCCCTTTGCTGTCAATTACCCTAACTCTTTCCCCCCTTTCTAGGAACCACTGTTGTCATTTTATCGCTATAGATTAGTTTGGTTTTTTCCTGAATGATATATAAATGAAATATTACTATAGGTACTCTTTCATGTCTGGCTTTTTTGTTCTACATGGTTTTTGAGATTCATTCATGTTATTGTGTGAATCAACAGTTGTCGTTTTTGTTGTTTTTAATTGAAGAGTAGTATTCCATTGTATGAACCACAGGGTGTTTATCTCTTCTCTTCTTAATGGACATTGGGGTTATTTCCAGTTTGGACCTATTACAAACAAAGTTTCTATGAACAATGTTATTCAAATCATTTTGTGTCCATATGTCTCCATTTTTCTTGGGTCAATACCTATTCATGGAATTGCTAGATCACAGGTTAGTATATGTTAAATTTCATAAAATTGCCAAATAGTTTTCCAAAGTGGTTTACCATTGTGCACTCTTTCCAACATGTATGAGTATTAGATTTGTACTGTATGCTCACCAGTATTATCAATCTTTTAAATTTCAGCCATCCTGTATGTATGCTTCATTTTAAAACCTTTTCCGGTAATTCTTCTGTAAACATGAAGTAATAATTCAATTAAATGAATCACCAAAACTATGTGGAACTTATGCGTTCAGAAAAATTTATTCATCTCTACTACTATATTGAAATGCAGTATGACTTTGAGAAAGTTACTTAATCACTTTGTCCTCCTTTTACTTTTCTGCAAAATGGGGTAAGTACTGTACCTACCTTATAGGGATGTTAAGAAGATTAAACAGTGAACATATACATAGTGCTTGGGACAGGGTCTGGCATGTAGAAGCATTCAATAGCAGTATTTACTATGTATTAATAATAACAAATGTAATTAATAAATACTACTGAAACCATGGTTATTATTAAGGGCCAGACATTTGCTAGCCATTGAGAGAAGAATGATTGTTGAGACCAGATGTTATCTGTCCTTATGAAGCTTATTCTTGTTGAAATTAATATAGCCGACTTTAATATAATGATAGACATAACTAGAGTATTTTCCCTTCTCACTTTAGCTTTTTTCCCATTTGTCTGTAGATAAATGAGCCAAAAAAAAAAAAAGAAAGAAAAAAGAAAGAAACCTATATGCTCACCATATTTGATCAAGAAATTGTACAAGCAACATCCCCTGTAGAGATTAATATACTACTGTTTTTCCCATGACATTTTCAAAACTATTAATGAGATATATTTTTCCCATTTATATCTTAGAAATTTGATTTTGTTGAACTATGCTCTTTTATCCACAAAAATTCATATTTCTCAAATTTTAATGGAATAATTCATTTTTTCCTTCATATTTGGACTTTGGCCAAATTGCAGTTAAATAATCATGAGGTACGTTATTTCAAAATAATTGCTATTGCATGTCTCATTTTTACCTGTAAGGGTCATGAATAAAGGTCGGGCCTATACATTTTATGTCTCTTGTGTGTCACTATAGCCCCTGGCATTTAGTGAGAGAAGAAGGGCATTTACTTAGCATCACTGTCCTGAGCACTATGCTAAGCAATTTATGTAAGTTTTCTAGTTAAATCCATGTCTAAATGCCTGGCACCAGGTAGACACTCAATAAAATAAGGAAGTGAAGGGCAAATAAAAAGGGAAAGATATTATTAGATAGAGACTAAGGTAATGCATCAGAGAGACTCCCAAATACAGTGGCTTGAACAAAATAGGAGTCCCATGAAGACAGCCCCATGATAGACAGGGTCTGCCCAGCTACTCTGCTCTGACATTCCTTAGACCAAGCTGTTGTCCTTGTCTGCATGGTTGAATCTGACTCACCTGTGTCACATTTGCATTCCGATTTCTGGGAAAGGTCAGTTGGATGAAATGGAGACTCATTTCTTTTAAGGATAACACAGAAGTTGTCTGCATCACTTCTGCTCATATTCTGTTGGTGAGCACTTCATCACAAAATTACATTAGTCTGCAGGGAGCCCAGAAAATGGAGTTTCTAGCCTGGTGGCCATATGCCCTAATAAAATCTAAAATCTAAAATGACTGGGGGATACTGCATTGGCTAAGCTACAAGGGAAAAGGAGAACGAGGTAAAAGTGAAGGAAAAAACATCTTTCTGAGGTGTGTCAAAATTATGTAATTTTTAGATGGAGATATTGAGGCTCAGAGAGTTAAGAAATTTACCTATGGTCTTACACTTACTAAGTGCCAGAGTTGAGATGTAAATGCAGGTATTGCAATGCTAATAATGATGATGAAGATGTTCCCAAGCTCTACACTCTTTCTATTACGTCTCCTGCCTCCATAAATATTTCTTGTATGTATACACACTGTTTATCTAAAAAGATTTCTACAGATTATGTACATTTATGCTATCATTATTGAGATATTTGTTCCAGTCTCCAAAAAGAAAGTATTATTTTAAAATTATATTACCTTGCATAGTATTTTTCAAAGTACATTTAGATACAGAATCTCATTTTATCAACCACAATACTTGTGAAGCATGCAGAGAAAGTATGATTATTATTACATATGAGAAAACTGGGGGAGTTTTAATGTCTTGTAAATGTCTTGTAAATACAGCCAGAGTACAAAACAGTGACTAACAGCGAAAACTAAAATCTATTCCTTTCCATCCTTCCTCAGAATTGAGGGTCTACGTTGGAAAAGATTCAGAAAATTCATTTAAAATGTAGTGTAAAAGCCTATTTTGGAAATATCCTGCATCGAGGAGTTACTGTACTGGGTTATACTTGTTTTTAAATTTACTTAACCAAATTATAACTATCCATTTAAGAGCCCGTTGTTCACTAGCCACAGCACAATAAATAAGACATAATCTGTGACCCCTTTGACCAGTTTAACACTACCTAGAGAAAATTAGGGGTTCCCTTCAATTCATTTGGTAGGTTTTCATAAATGAAAAAACATTTGAAGGCAGTTGAGTTATTTTCCCTCCTTCTTTACTTTAAAAAAAAAATTAACTATTACTCTGCTATACCCAGTTACTTCAGATTTCACATAGACAATCCAAGAACAGAGTTAGAGACTGTTTTAAAAAGAAATCCTGAAATTAGTACTGATAACACCATTCTGAAAATTCAGGACAGTATGAGATGTCAATGAGATTAATTTAGTCACTTAAGTAGAAAAGTTGACCGTGAACTCAACAAAATAGCACCTTAATGCCTCCAGCAGGAATCTGAAAGGTCAGCTCTCTATCACATGTTAGATTTTGTAAGGAGAAATCAAAATCTGTCTCCAAGAAAGTCTACCTCTTGATCAGTTCTTTTCACAAAGTCACTTCTTAAAATGGCAACAGCTGGTCTCAGGCTCTTAAATTTAAATGGGTCAGTTTTTACTTATATTCTTATTTTTTGTCATTGTAGATGCTATGGTAACTTTCAGTGTGAATGGAAGGAAAATGATAGAATTCAAGAAGCATATCAGAGATAAGTCTTCTGGTTTCAGCGATTGTCTGGGCATGACTGGAGAAGTTAGCTGATATGAAGAAATCCAAATTGACTTTGTACAGTCTCAGTGATTGAGAACTTGGTCAATATTGGAGTTGTTTTTGAGAGAAATTTTAGTCTCTGCCTTTCAAAAGTCAACAGTGTGTGGGGGTAGATGAGACACAACAAATGAAAAACTAAATGAAAATGTATCCTCAATTGCTAAGTGGTATGTAGAATGGACCTTGAATAGCACAGAATGGAAAAGGAGGGAGACATCACTGAAGTCTGAGTAATGCAAGGTATCTTCTTAGAAGCTAGAGAACCCCTCTTGGGCTTTTTAGTTATGTGAGCTTGGAAAAATCACTTTTTTTTCCCCTCTGAATAATTCTACTGTATTTACCAAGCATGTGACGTATTTGTAAGAATTAACATTAATAAAAATACTGCAAAGTCACCGATTTGGACTCTAACAAAAAATAGTAAAATCTAACAAAAGAAAAAAAAAAGTGTATTCTGTCATACAAGAAAAGCTTTCCATATCCAAATTACATTGTTCGTATAGTTCAGATCTGTATGGATACATAGCCCCAAAAAAGCTCCAAAGAGAAAAAAACAAGGTCTTTTTGCATGCCTACATTTTATCGACATATTTATTCCTGTATTCAGAGATTCTTTCATTCATCAGTTCAGTGATCATAAATAACACTGAGCCTCTCATTATGCCAGAGGCTATGGGCCGAGATGACTCCTAATCTGAGGTGTTTGCAATCTGTTCTCCTGAAAGAGCATGTTCAAATTATAGATAAACTCTTCCTTTAAATAAGTACACTAAACTACAGTTTTATTTTCCCTTTTATAGGACATTTAAAATGAGTGAAATATAGCAGAACTCATTTGCTTGTTGGAGATAATTGACAGAAATACATGGAACACGTTGGAGATAATTAAATCTACTGATACTTCAACTGATTTCAACTGTTGATTTTACTCCAAAAGCTATTCTTTTTCAGCATTCTAATGTTAATATAACTCTTCATTCTCCTTTTGGTTCAGGTACTAAAGCTTATATAAATCCAGTGAATTTCTGTATGGTGTAGCCAGAACCTAACTTAATCATCCTCTAGCTGTGCTCAAATAAGAGCCTGTCATTCAGCCAACTGTTAAGTCCATATTGGATAAAGACTAGACACAAAGCCATGAGGATTTCCCACTGAGCATCCACAGTTGACTACTCAGAATGGCATTTACTTTCATTCAAATGCATATGTCTCTGCTTTGTGTGGATTTGTAACACATTTCACTTTATTGATTTACTGATTTCAGTTCCAATAATATATTTAAAATGCCAGAGTTTCAGTAGACTCCAATTACACTAGCATAAAACATCCAGATAGAGCCTAGGAAGAAACAAATATTACTAAATAACAATGCAGGTTGGGGGAAAATGTGCATATGTATACACAATAAAATAAAACTTGTTCTCAGAATTTTTTTAAAGCAGACAACTACTTCTGTTACTGGGAAGAGTTTATTTTAGTCAACAATATGGGATGTAGTATATATATCATACAATAAATAATTTTATACATGGATAAAAGAAGGGGACATTTTTTTAGATGCTTATGTCTTTGTCTTGATTCTCTTTGTGAGTGAAGAATGACTATAGCGGTGATTTTTTAATCCAAAAATGATACAGAAAAGAATTAATCTTTTCTTACCTTATAACTTTCTTTATCATGCTTATTTTAATATATTTTATATCACAATAAGTTATATACATGTCTGTCTTTTCTGTTAGATCAGTTTCTCAAGGTAAGAAGAAGCCATATAATAATTACTAGAGTACTTCTTAAAAATGTAGATTCCTTAGCCTCTATTTCAACATTATAACTAAGGTTCTCTGGGGACTGCTCCTCCACAAATTCAAAAGGATCTAAGATGCTTCCCATGTACTCTCTATATGACAACCATTGCACTAGATTGGAAACCACTTGAGGGAATATGCCATGTCTTATTTATCTTTTATTCTCTTGTACTCAGAGCATTGCCACAAATGACTTTTAAGTTTAATTGGTTTAAAATGGTTTTCTTCATTTTACATCTATAGGAAATGCATTATGCTCATGAATACCCAAGAAATAATTTAAAAATCCTTGCAAAGTGTTTGAGAGAGGCCAAAGCAGTATATCCACCAATTAACATTGACAACACAGTGAAAAGATATATAGAGAGAAAGTGCACATTGTCTTCAGTGCATGGTATATCGGGCACAATTCTGAGATGAGAGAAGTCATAAATCATTTTTAAAGCTATCTTGAAAATTACCCAAGTTAAAAAATGTGCCCAATCTATTGTTTTGTCTTAGTAAGCACTCTACTAACTGCTGTGAAAAATGAGTACTTAACAAAAAATATTTTAAGTTGTTGCATCCTACACCCAGGGTTTATTAGTTTCCAGAGCCTAGATCTTATTTCACTGAAATGAACCTAAGAAATCTGACCCTAGGAATAAGCTCATGATGAGTAAACAAGTTTTCCAATGACTTTCCTAGTTTTAAAAGCCAAGATTTTCAGTTTTGACATACAGTATACATGCAGTAGGTGCAATGGTTAGGAGTCAAATGGGCTAGGTTCTAGTGCTGGCTTATCTTTTATTAGCTGTATGATCATGTGCAATTATTTAGTGCTAAGTGTCAACTACCTTATATATGAAACAGGAATATTAATACCTTCCTCACAGAATTGTTTAGAGTTTAGATAGTGTTTATAAGGCATTTAGCACTCTGCTTATTGTTGATATCATTTTATTGTTGTTATTATTATTACTATTATTGACATGTTTGTGAATTCAATTCTATCGCTCCCACCCCCAAAAAGTATTCTCTATTTTTAAGAAAAATAACTACTTGTTCATCACCTTTCCATACATCATTTTTCTTAAATCAAACTTAGTTTATTTTAAAAACATTTTCCCAAAGCTGACAGTCCCCAGTGTCTCTGGTTTCACTTCCCCATCCAAAATCTAAACACTGTTTTGATTGCCAACTCCAAGAATAGCTTCTGTACTGTCTTAAGAGCAGATGAAGTAATGTGCATCTCCCTGTTTGCTGAAATTATGCAGTCAGTCAAGATGTACTGTGAACTGAAGACCTACTCTGGTGAACTAGTCATTGAATTCGTTTCCAAAAAATTAGAATATCAAAGATTTTCAAGCTGGAGGCAACTTTACAAATAAATGACCTCTCTCTTTGAGTTCATGCCCAGAGGTGGGAATGGATACAGGTTTTGTGTAGCCTAAAGCTGATCTATTTGGAGGAACCCTCTTTAAGAAAAAGAATATGTTGCTTTCACAAATTTTGCCAAACCGTATATTCTTGTGAACACATTGATGGTCCTCTTCCAGGGTCTTTGAAGGAGCCTGTGCAAGACAAGAGCTTCTTTAACATCACAGTAAATTTACATTTGCTAAGAGGAATCAAGTGGTAATATTTTTTTCTCTCTTTTGAGGTGTTTAAGATATCATTCTGGGGAAAAGAAAGCCCAACTATGAAAACACACATAGTACTAGTAACTATACAGCATTTTAGATACTATTATGTGGTATAGATTATAAATACTAAAGGGCCCATAGAAGAGAGAATGCTTGTAGCTGTTTGGAGTTGGAGAGTAAAAGGAATATGTTTAAAAAGTTACCTACAGAAATGATGATGATGATAATAAATTAATAGAGTGGGTTGAAAGTTGCATTTATAAGTCGAACAACCAACCTGGTATCAATCACAGCTCTGCCACGAAAATTATATAAAAATAAATGCAGTCATGCTGATCATATGTCAGGCATTATGTGAGGGGTTTGCATTATTATCTCATTTAATCTTTAAAAACAGTGGGATGAAATAGGCTTATTTTATTACCTTGCCCCAAATCCTTTTGTTAGTGAGCCTTAGTGTTGGGTTTGCAGCTCAAGTCTATTAGACTTTATTCATAGCTACCGCTTCACAATGCCTGGAGCAAACTCTCAAGAATGCTTGGGCATAGGCAAAGATCTCTAAGTTTATTCTGTCAGCAAATGGAGGGGGTCTGGAGTTAGAATATTTAAAAGTCTATCCAATTTCCTGACAGCTTTATCACCTATACCCTATTTAAGAAACAAAATAGCTACTACATCATATGCACACATTAATGGGAATTTGCAAGTAAACTCTGTTCAATTACCATAATATTCATACAATAAAAGCAAGAAATAATTTATCTTAACACAAAGAATTTACCACTGAAATAGGTGATTTACTACCTTCTTTTTAACTCACTAAATCTAAAGTTAATTATTAACTTGAGTAAAAAGTACTTCTGCAGTCATTTGTAAAGGAAAAAATTATGATCATTGTTTGGGTACATTTTTTTTTAAGGTGACAGATATGTTCCTAGACTTCTCTGCCCACAAGAACCACACAGCTGGTAAAAACATAAAAGGAACATTCTTCATTCTTTCCCTGCTGTAGATCATTTCTGCCCTTGGGAGCTAGCTGTCTACAATGAGTTATTTTGTCTTCTCAGAATATGAGCTTACACTAAATTTATTTCTAAATAAGCAATGATAGCACTGTTCTCACACAAACTTTTGTTTTAACTGATCAGCCTGTACTTCTGGAATAATAATTTAATTGGGGACATGGTCTTTTGTCCCTGTAATTCATGCCAAAATGTGGTTGGATCTCAATTACTCGTTTTAACAAAGCATTAAAATAAATATTCTTCAAGATTAATATTCTGTCTTTATGTAGAAATTAATAGGTTAGCACCTAATATCATCACAAACTTTCAAATTTTTTGACTGACACCCTCATGAAGAAGAAATTTTTGCCTCTCAATACAGTTCATACTTAGTTTCCCTTTTTTGCCCTGAAATGTCTCTGATCTATTTTTTTTCCCATTCTATTCTATTCTATCCTGTTCAGTATTGCTCTAATTCATAAAATATAATGCTTGTTCTCATCTAATAAATTGATTTTATTAGAGTCTTGACCTTCAGTGTGAAAACACTTTTTCTGAAACCTTGAGTATACAGTAAAGGGCAATACAAAATGTAATAGGCATGTTTTTCTAACTCTTGTATGATGGGAAAATATTTATTATCATGTGAGTGTTCATAGTCTTACCCCTTCTTTGGATTACTGCTTTGTTCACTCATTTTCTTTCCTGCCGGAAGTATTTGCCAGTTTTCTTATGATTCGTTAGGATGGTGTAATGTCAAATCAAGAGGAGAGAGAGAGAGGGAGGCAGACTAGAGAGATGAAAGGAAAAGAAAACTGAGATTCAGAGGTTAAGACTGAGTTTAAGAGAGGTATATTCTCTAAGAGAGAGAGAGAAAAGTTGCAGGCTGGGCACAGGGGAGGAGAACTTTGTTTGGAAAGGAAAAAGGTCGTTACTAAGCATTATGTCCTCTCTACCCCATTTTTGTTATGTTGTGGTTATTATTACTCACTATGTAGTACTTCATGAATGCTTGTCACATAACCAGCAAATCTCTGAAAAGTAACATGCAGATATAAAGCATAGCAAGATTCACTTTAGAGTGACAAGCATGGGTCAGTTCAAAAAATGTTCACTTTGTAGACAGAGTAGATTTCACAGCTCAAGGTGGCCTTCACATATTTACTGTGTAGTACAGTCTACAGAAATCATCCATCATTCCTCTGTTGTTGAAGCTCTGCCTCTCGAAAGAAATTAAACGGTAGACACATGCCATACCTCATCACCATTCATTTTTCTTACTGTCCTTTTCTTTAAATTATTACTAACAATCCACAACTTAAAGTTTACTACCATATGGTTTATGTATATAAACTAAATATATAATAAGAAACTGTATTTTCAGGAAATTATTCTTAAATAAGTGATCACCCCTGCTTTATATTACCAATCAGCTTTAAACAAAAATAACATTTTTAAAGTATTGATATTTTAATGGTAACATTAAAAACTAATTTTTTCTATTCAGTAATTTTCTATTTAGAATATGCCTTTTAAGCATCAAAACTGAAAGGAGACATCAGGTGTCTCTTATCCAGAGGTAGTTCAGCCTTCTTTCAGTTTTGTATCTCTTCTAACTGCTATTCAATGGCCTATATTCTAATAAAGTTTATTAACCTTAATATCTATAAGGGTAGGGACTGGCTTGATGACAATAATGTTTTAATTATCTTCAGAGCTTGATCTTGGGGCTGGCAGAACTTAGGCAGCTGCACAGGCATCAACCCACAGAAATACAAATCTATCCCATCCCCATCTAGAATCCCCATCTAAGTACCACAAGTGGAAGTGAAAACACAACACACTCACATACTCACACATGTATACGCCTAACAACTAAATTAAATCCCTTTTTCTTTCTGTTGAACTATCTCTCTTTACTACATTTGGGACAGGCTAATGTAGGTTCTGTATTATCTGTACCATCAACTTCTAGACTAGTGAACTGAGTATCAGCTGAAATCAGCAGTTGCCATCAACTGAAATTCTGAAACTTACTAACGTTTGGCAAAGGATTGTTTACCAGGTTATTTGTGTGAGTAGTTTACTACATCTTCTAAGATATGTATTGTCTGGTTCATAAATACTCTTAAGTTCAGATACATATGAAAAATCCCATGTTTTGAACATAAAAAGGTATACTGTTTTTTACTTAAAAACCAATTTCACTCAGTAGTAATTAAAGAATATTGGTTTGAAGGAGCAACAAGTTATCAGCAAGCTGAGGATGCCCACATGTTTCAGTCTGACCTTGAGTATCTGACATAGATAATGATTAATAAGATTGATTACATAAATGTGTGGATTTAATCACATAACATTTTTTTCACAGGATAGTGTATCTACTTTAGGAAGAGTTATAGAGGGAGGCAACAGGGGTTGGAGATAATGGCTTTCTCCTTTTCTTAATTTCCAAAGGCTTAATTTTGCCTTTGTCACTCTTCCACTGAATCATCTTATAGCTAATTCTTGGATTTGTTTAGGGAAGAGAGTAATGGAGGGGAAATAGAGAATTGGGGTTTGAAAACTGATTCTAAAGCTTCCTGACATGATATATATAGTACAAGTACTCCCATTCAGTAAACTTATGTTTGTTTTCCTCCCTGCCATAGGCATGTTGGACATTATAAAAGGTATTTGTAAGAAGGTTTTATGAAAAAATTATTAGGGATAAATGAAGACACTGGCCTCAGTTTCCAAAATGATTGATATTTTATTGGCATTAGAAATGTATGGGTATTGCGTAGAATTAGATTGTTAATTTGCATTGTTTTAACCTACTCAGGGCACTGGACACTTTTTTTTTTTTCTATTTCCACCTGTTGCTGAAGTACAGAAACTTTAAACTCTAATTTGTTATATTTCTATAAAGCCTACAGTATAGTGATTTCTCAGTGAATGTTGTTTACTGACAAATCACTGATAATTTCTAAACTTTAAGTTCTTTATAAAAAGGGGAAAAAGTCTCTGGTGACTCATTTCAGCAGAATAAAACTTATTCCATGTTTGTAAATGAGTTTGACATTTTGGAGATTTTGGTTATAAACATTTTAAATTATCGATTGTCTATATATATTAGTAAAATTCAATGTGATTTAGGTTAGGTTTCCCACAGTTTTTGGTGATTAATCGCAGTTTCTTTTGAAACCCTCTGCCTGAGAAGAAATCCATGTAGGAGGTGCCGTATGAAGCCTTTCTTATATTTTTTTCATACTAGTAATACAAAAAATATTGCTGTAATTTCATGTTATTATGCCACACCCTGGAGTCATAGTACTCATTTCTTTTACCTATAATTCAGCGTTTAATGACTGCCTTCAGTGCTAGACTGCCGTTTTTATGATATCTCAAACTGTGCCTGTTGTTTGTTACACTTGTGTCCGCAGTGCCTATTTCAGCATGAGTGGCTGCCATAAAGGATTATCTTTAAATAAGAACTAATGGCAACATGTGAATATCAGAATGAGTGGTGCAGGTATTGATACCTAGGAGTTCAAGCAAATTGAAAATATGGGGGTTGAATGATGAGAATTCAAAGAGGGTTTAGGGAGGAGATGAGACTTATTTTCTGTTGGCTAACTGGTAGATGTCATACATGTAGAGGGGAAGAAAGAAGGCATTCCAAGAAAGTATTAGCATGAACAGAACACTAAGGAAAGAATCTTAACTGCTGAATTTACTATACAGGGTCATAAGTGTGTACTAATATGTTGTGTCCTCCACTAGCCAGTGAGATCCTTGAGGGCAGAGACTGTATATTCTCAGCTCCAAGAATTTTTATCTATACATATCAGCACTCAATAAATATTTGTTGAATAAGTGGATATTGACCTGACTTCTAATCTGGCCATGAACTTGAAAGCCAAATTTCCAGTGTTTTTTTCCCCTTCTTTCTTCCTTAGATCAAATCTCTACATGGTTGCTTGGTATATCCAAGTTTTTACCTTCTATAATGAAATTATATAATGAAATCTTATATAATGAAATTTTAATAATATAATTCATATAATGAATTATAATTCATATAATTTCATATAATGAAATTATTTTATATCTCTGTTTTAAGAATATTTTTGTGTGTGCTTAAATTCTTAATACTCTGATCTTAGTTTGGCTTTTAGTGCTTCCACATCCCTTTTCTAGGGACTGAATAACAGATCAAGACTTTAAAAACTGCAAAACAGTTGCTATTGTGTAATGAGCATTAATAAAACACTAATATGGTTTAATGACCTCGAGTTCATATCAGAAAGTGAAAAAGCGCCTATGAGTATTTTTCTTAACAGTAGTTGTGGTACTAGAACTAGATAAACTAGGGAACTAGATAAACTTTAGAAATTAAGTGCCAGGGAAGTAGTTGGGGGGAAAAGAAGATGAAAATATCAAGTTACTCATGTAGCCCATCTGCTCAATTCTACAGCAAAACTGTCATATAGGGAAGTTATATGATCAGGTTTACATTGTAGATAAATCACTTTCATAAAGGTGTGGAGAATGAAGTGGAATTGTTCCAGATTTATACACAGGGACAGTAAAGAGGAGATGATATAGGCCTGAACTGAGGATGTAATGATGGAAATGGAGAGGAGAAGTGTGGTCAATTAGAATCAAGACATATTTAGAAAGTAATGACTTGTGTGCTTTTATGTGTGAGGCTATCAGAAGGAGGCACTCAAGGAAGGAGCATCAAGGGTCAGAACCTGTACCTCAGGGCCTAACATGGGCACAGACTAGGTCATCGCAAATACTGTTAAAAGGATCAGGTGACCAGGAAGATGTCTTTCCTCAAGTTAGCAGAGATTTGGCAGAGAACAGGCAGCTTGTTTTTATTGTATTGGTAGCATTCTGTATTGCCTCCTGAAAGACATGAGGCCATAAATCTCGAGCATACTGAACTAAATATCCTCATTTTTGTTATTCTTTATAAGCAACTTGTGGCAGTTCAATTTATATTTAAGGAAGCTCTGTCAGATATGATTGATAATTGCTTAAATAATTGATTGTTTGTGAGACAAAACAAAGAAAATGAAAAAGGAGGGCCATGCTGACACAATCTTTTTTAACACCTGGTGTTTAAAATGATTGCAAGGTACTGTGATTACCTGAAGAGTGAAAACATTGTCTCAGCATTTCTATTTTTTTAGTACATAACTGGAATTCTACATTTATTGCACAAACATGTGGTGAGTGCTAGGAAAGAAGGATACACAGGGATACACAAATAAATAATATCAAGCAGTGGAGGAAAAGATATTTAAATTAAAATTTCAAAATAATATAATGACTTATATGACCAGAATAAGCACTGGATACTATGAAGACTTATATGAGCAACCCTTAATCCAATAAATTCTAAGGTAATGAGTACTCAGTGATGGCTTCTCTGAGCTGAAGCTTCTCTGAGCTGAGTCCTCAAAGATGAATAGACACCAGCTAAGAAAATGATATAGAGTCTAGATAAACAAGGTCAGCGACATTGGGGAGAACATATAATTTTAGGAGATGAAAGTGGGGGCATCACGCTGGCTTCATGAGTGTACAGGAAGGGGTCCCAGAGTGGCCAGGAACTACTCATTGAATTGAACGGGACAATTCCATTTTTTTCAGCTTTTTATATAATAAAATGAAAAATAAAGAATTAAACGACGTGATTCTTTTTAATTTCTTTGATGCAAAAGAATTGTTTCTAAAATTATTATAGACAGTTTACAATCAATGCAAACCATATTGAAATGTGCAATTAATTTTTTAAAATATTTTCATATGCTCCACACACACACCAATTCACCAGTGCTATTTCATTTTACTTCGTGTTTTTGCCCTTGACCCACTAGAACTAAGCAAACACAATCATTTTTTTAGAGTAAGTTTTTTAATGATTTGGAATCCTTCCAGCTCACTTTGGTTTGTGTCCTCAGTCGCAGTGTACTCTGCATTCCTTCATTTAAACAATATTAACATAATAGAGCAGTGATTGTAAGGCAAAGAAAGAGATCTTGACATTTCATTTAAGTCATCCTATGTAGATACTTGGAATTCTTTTTTTCTGTAAAGTTTTAAAAACTGAAATACAGTCCAAACTTCAGTAAAATTTTGTTTTTCTACATCTTTCAAAATTACACTCATATAATTAAAATATTACCCCAGTAATCTTTCCTTGATTGTACTATAACATTTATTTTCTTATTTTGAATTTTTACTACTATAATATACATTATCATATATAATTATTATTGTATAATTATACATATTATGCATATAATTATATGTATTATTATGCACAGAGTTCAATAACAGAAATGTTTTCACTGTATTTCTTTTTTAGCCATTATTACTTATCCATTTTCTGATTATTAATGAAAACTTTTTACCATATGGAAAAGGGAATGTCCATTCTGAATGTGCAATATGCTTGATATGCCATTGTTTACTACAGTGGTTAAAGGTAGGTGTTAGTTCAAGAGACTTGGTTGTGAATCTCAGGTGCACAAGTTTCTCTTGGGGTGGCCTTGAGGCCTCAGATTCCTCATCCTCAAAATGGGAATAATAACAGCTACTGCTCAGGTCATCATAAATAAAACCCAGGACAATCAAACTCCTGGCAGCATAAGTAAGTGTAGTGAATGTGGCCATAAAAGAGTGACAGTAGACTTCCTTTGGATTTTTTTTCGTGGTCCCTTTTTACCCTTCACTGAATTTAAATGAATTACCTAATCCATAAATTAAATTCAGATTAACCTAAAAAAGTATTTGGAGTTCAGAAATTGAAATCAGAATATTATTTAAAATACTATACTTATCATCTCTAAGTATGAAAAAGTGTATAAAAATAGAATTTAGTCTATGATTTCTAATAGTTCTGATTTCAAAACTTTACCTGTAAGCCACATGTGACCCCTTTGCAGCATACTGTCCAAAGGCTTTCAGGGTCTCTTATTTATTTTGTAATATATTATGCCTAATAAATTATAATTGTTTTATTTTACATGTGTTTTTATTTTTATTTTTTTTTTTTGCTAAATGGTTATTGCTAATTAGGGTCTAGCATCATTTAATTGTAAAGAATCTAACAACTAACATTTAAGAAAAAATATAATTACTTATTTAGAATAACTATTATATAAGAAACATTTAAATAACAAAATTTTTATTAAATTAAAAAAGAAATAGAAGAATAGAAATGTGAAAATAAGCAAAAATTATCTGATGGTAATTTGAATGAAGGTCATACATATATGGGCAACATTGAATACTTTTATGGGATTATATACTGTATCCTTGATCTACAGGGAGAGTTTTGACAAAAACTGCATTAAAAACAAGATTTTATTCATTGGAAAAAAAAAATGTTTCATTGATGTTTTAAAATTAGTTACAATGACTTTGTAAACCATTTAACCAACACACAATACAACATGCACAAATAATTTATGTTCCTTAGAGATTCTTAATAATAATATGATTATAAATTAATTTTTAAGTATTTAGTTAAAAGTTGTTATTAATTATTCTTATGTTTCATGTGGTAAGTAGAAAAAAAAGTAAATAGATTAGTTTGTTGTTTTTTAAACTCATATTTTTAGATGATCTTTCTCTCTTTTTTACCTTTGATCGGGGCTTTGAACAGTTAACTATTCCTACAAGTAAATTGGGAGGGGTGGAGGTGATGCTATTTTAGCTCCTTTTGTACTCGGATACAAAATGATTAATTTCCAACCATTTTTCCATTGAAGACAATCCAAAACACATTTTTCACATAGCTTCTTTTAAAAGCTAAATGCTTTATACACTTCTATGAATACATTTTACACATATAAGTAAAAAAGCTTCTTTTATAATGTAATATCAGATATTTCCATCAGAATTGTACCTTATTAAGCAATTTAGAATATTTAGAATGATTCTACACTTCACAACTTCTGATATATCTAAACAACATAAGGAACTTGAATACTTTATCACACAGTAGTACAAGGGCTTTCACCCTCTAACGGTGGGGAAAAAAAGATACAAATCTGATGAGAATAAGGCAGAACAAGAGTACAATCATTATCAGACTACTACACATATCCATATTCCAATTTGAAAATACTACACTTCAGTATAAACACTTTTTCCCACTTCACCTTAGTGATCAACTTGGACATGCCTTTGAATATAATGCTACAGGCATAAAAAGATTAAACAGTGTTTTCCATGCAGGTTTAGTAATTAAGTTATTCATGGCTACGGACTTTATCCTCTCTTGTCCCAGTGAAGTCCCAAACCCTGTTGGGATATGATTCTTGATATTCTAACTGGAGCTTAGAATGCATTTTCCTACAGGATTGATATTGTAAATCATTCAATCTTTTTGTACTTCAACTATCTCATTTGTAAAGCAAAGAATTGAAACAGATGATCATGAAATCCCTTGTACAGTTAAAATATTCTCTAATTTTCATGAACACTCATTTCAGGTCAAGTTGATCTTGTGAGTTAATCTGGATACCTATCATTTTTACATTGTTTCCATCAGAATGTGCATTTTACAATATTAACAGCCTGCTGGTAATACCTTTCAGACACAACCCATGTGTAGGTTGTAGATTGGTGCAACATGAGATTAGAGACAGGTTACTTATTAATCACCACTGGTTATTTATTAAATCATCACTAATTTTTCATAAGCTCCAGTTCATTGTTAATGAAAGACCACCTCTCAAAAATTGGATTTTAATAGCTCAGTGGAAGGTTGGTTTGTTTTAACATAATATGTCTATCAATTTTCTTAAAAGGAAATAAATTGATCTATATATACAAAAGTTTTGCATCAAGAGGCACAGACTCAAACACCATTAGTCTCATTGCTTATCAACTAGTGATATTAATCCAAATAAGATTTACATGTGCACCAAGTGAAGGAAAAAGCTGTCTCAAATTTGTTTCAGCCTTATCTGTATACCAAAATGATTTCTAGTCAAAAGAGTCTTTGTATGAAAAGCTGAAATATATTCATATTCAAGGTATAGAATTTCCATTTGTTTGTAAGTTTCTCAGCAATTAATGTAGTCTTACACATAGTAAATA
Source organism: Hyperoodon ampullatus (assembly GCF_949752795.1). Lineage (NCBI taxonomy): Eukaryota > Metazoa > Chordata > Mammalia > Artiodactyla > Ziphiidae > Hyperoodon > Hyperoodon ampullatus. The sequence continues at coordinate 53,108,316 of NC_136930.1, read as the reverse complement.
ATAGCTAACTTTAAAATGTATGGATGTTTGGAATGAAATTTTGGATGACGATTAGATGCTTTTGGTTATGATAATGATGATAATGATGTTGCCAATAATCCAATGACAAGGGCAACAACAGTGATGGTGAATATATTAAGACAACAGTAGTGAGATTTGTTACTTCAGTTGTATTTAGAAGAGTAGCCCTTTCCAGACTAACATAAAATGTTTTTCTTTTTTCTTCCTGTGATTATGGACAAAACAGTTCGAGATTGTTTCTGGAAAGAATAAAAATAACTATAGAAGAAAAGTCTTTTGGGGAACTGAAACAATAAATAAGACCATTTCTCCACTACTACAATTCATTATGTTCCTTGAACAATGCATCTTAGGTAGATTTATTTCAGTAATTCCTTTATGCTCCTTTATGTGTATATATATTCCCTGTGAAGGTTAAGGGACTAAAAGGATATTTATAGAATCTGATGATTTGGACTAAATGACTGATAAAGTCTCTTTCAAAACTGATATTCTATCATTCTTATTTGTTTCCATTGTTAAGTTTTATTTGTTTCCATTGTTAAGATTACTACTATTACTGCTGAGCATCACATTTGGCAAAATTTAGAAAAAATGAATGGTTAATTTCATTTATTTACAAAACCATATATTGACTTTAACTTTTTAAAAAGAGATTTGAAAGGCCACAGGGTATGGTGTACGTTTGTGTGTGTGTGTATGTGTTAGCGTTATTGTGTATATTAAGCACCTGCTGGGCAAGATGCTTTATAGGTCACCCTTCACAACAATCCTAGGGAGTGGGTATTATTTTGCAGATTAGGAAAAAGATTCAGAAAGATTTAATAACTTGGTCAAGGTCACGCAATAGTAAATACCAAAGTTGATCAAATCTAGGTTTACAAGGCTGCAAATCCCAGGATCTTTATGACTAACATTTTATTTTGTAATAATTATGAGTACAAAAATTACTTAATAGATTCTGCTACTCCCTGAATTCTTAAATCTACCCCTAAAAAGTGTTGAGCCTACAGAACATAAAACAACTTATTTATTAAGAATACATTTTTATATAAATTATATAAATGATATTATTTTCAAGGATATAGAAATTTACTCCTCTATTGTTAATGATACTAAATAATTATTTGGCCATTTAGGACAAATGCATTTATAAATATACTATAAAATACATTCTCCATTTTTCTCAACAAAATATCCAAAAAATATTTCATTTTTTCTTTTTTGTTCAGAATCTGTATCATGGATCTTGTCAGGTTTTGTTGTAGTAGGATTTCCTCAATGACTTTCAAGGTTGCTTGTTCACTAGTAGACTTCAGGCTCTATAGGTAATGGTTAAGACAGGCTCAAGACGGATTTGTATTCCATGAATTCAAGTCTTAGCTCTTCCCCTTGCTGACTTTGTAATTTTTGATAGTTGTCTTAAGTTATTTAAGTTTCCATTTTTTCCATATTTAAAAATGGAGATAAAAGTGCTACCTCAAAGGTTGTTTTGAAGATCAATCTAAGTGATATGTGTAAAGAACTTGGAACAGATCCTTACATATAGTAAGGGTTCAATGAATGATAACAGGTTAATATTATGCCATTTGGTTTTATAAAAATATAACATTTGTCCATTTACTAAATAAATGAATATATCAGGTATTCTATTTTCTAAATTTCTAGCAGTAGCAAATTCTCTCCCTTTAATTGGGCATTTCTAATGGACTTTCGTCCAGGAAAATAAACCTCAGACCATGGTAGGATTCTATCTATTATAAGAGTAAGTGCTCTTGGAATTCCCTCTGTTATGAATATATACAAACATGGCTCTCAGCAAGGTGAGGCCAGAGTCCAAGTTAAAAAGATTTTAGTGATAACTTTTTGCAAAAACTGAGAAGCTCCTTAAAAGTGTTGTTTAATGATGTACTCCCCCCCCATTCTGTCATCCTAAAATGGATGGAAGTTCCATGAAGCAAAAAGACCTTAGGCAGTGAAACTTTGAGAATTCAGCGGTTCAGGGTGCTTTGCCTGCAGAAAAGATGTGGCATATGTAGGAGGCAATATGCAGAGAGTGGTTAAATAATTCAGTAAAGGGAAGAATTTGAATCCAGGCTTAATGCTGGATTCTATGTGAAAGTCCCAGATATAAAGCAGAGAGAAACAGAGCTGCTCTGTTTGAAATGGGACTTAGGTGGATCAGGAACCGTGTCCACATTATCAGCCCTCTTACCTCCAGAGCTGTTCTCGAAACAGAGAAAACTGCTTGCTTTAATAATTTCGTAAAATTAATAACTCTCAGCAAAAACTAGATGACGGTAAAATTTTGATCAGTTGAGTTTTATCCTATTTTTATTCTCCCTGCCTTCAAAAGACCATATTTTTCCATAAATACATGACAGTAAAAATAAGATGGGGGTCAGAGATTTTCAACATTAAAAGAGACTTTAGTGACATATCAACCAAATGAAATCTATAAATTTTGTATGGATCCTGATTTGATCAAAGCAACTGTAAGAGTAGTTTTTCTTTCTTTTTCTTTTTCACCCCTTTGGAGAAAATTTGGAAAATAGAATCAAGAAATTGTTATTAGATGATAGAAAGAGATCGTTGCTAGTTTTGTTAGATATGGTAGTCACATTGTTATTATTTTTTATAAGTGTTGACAATAAATACTGAAACATTTATAGAAAAGGATGTGGTATTGGGAGTTGTTTTAAAGTATTCTCAGTGTGGGAATACAGGGAAGGGGATAAGAAAAAGCAAATGAAACAAAATTGGCAAATGTTGATAAGTGTTGAAAGTAGATGATGGGTTCATAGGTGTTTATTTTACTATTCTCTCTACCTCATGTATGTTTGGAAATTTTCATAATAAAAAACAATCCCACAAGCCTATATTATAGTCCATGTGAGAATATTTACCTGACTTAAATCTGTCTGGCAGAGTTGGGATTGGCAGATATATTCTGCCAAGTGTGTAGAAAAATATCTTAAGGATAATTAAAGACAAACACTCATGAATATTGAAATTGAGGTAAAAGGGGGTGTTAATAAAATATTCCAACACTGTAAACTTTTAATATTGCTTTTCTGTTTTAATTCTTTTAAATATATACAATAGAATTACCTATTGTGTTTTTCTAGATTTCATAGCTTTAAAAATTTATTTATTTATTTATTTATTTTTAACATCTTTATTGGAGTATAATTGCTTTACAATAGTGTGTTAGTTTCTGCTTTATAACAAAGGGAATCAGTTATAGATATACATATGTCCCCACACCTCTTCCCTCTTGCATCTCCTTCACTCCCACCCTCCCTATCCCACCCCTCTAGGTGGTCACAAAGCACTGAGCTGATCTCCCTGTGCTATGCGGCTGCTTCCCACTAGCTATCTGTTTTAAGATATATGTTCATGCCACTCTCTCACTTTGTCACAGCTTACCCTTCCCCCTCCCTATATCCTCAAGTCACTTCTCTAGTAGGTCTGTGTCTTTATTCTCGTCTTGCCCCTAGGTTCTTCATGATCATTTTTTTTTCTGCTTAGATTCCATATATATGTGTTAGCATATGGTATTTATTTTTCTCTTTCTGACGTACTTCACTCTGTATGACAGACTCTAGGTGCATCCACCTCACTACAAATAACTCAATTTTGTTTCTTTTTATGGCTGAGTAATATTCCATTGTATATATGTGCCACATCTTCTTTATCCATTCATCTGTTGATGGGCACTTAGGTTGATTTCATGTCCTGGCTATTGTAAATAGAGCTGCAATGAACATTTTGGTACATGACTCCTTTTGAATTATGGTTTTCTCAGGGTATATGCCCAGTAGTGGGATTGCTGGGTCGTATGGTAGCTCTATTTTTATTTTTTTAAGGAACCTCCATACTGTTCTCCATAGTGGCTGTATCAATTTACATTCCCACCAACAGTGCAAGAGGGTTCCCTTTTCTCCACACCCTCTCCAGCATTTATTGTTTGTAGATTTTTTGATGATGACCATTCTGATCGGTGTGAGATGATATTTTATTGTAGTTTTGATTTGCATTTCTCTAATGATTAATGATGTTGAGCATTTTTTCATGTGTTTCTTGGCAATCTGTATATCATCTTGGGAGAAATGTCTATTTAGGTCTTCTGCCCATTTTTGTATTGGGTTGTTTGTTTTTTTGATATTGAGCTGCATGAATTGCTCCTATGTTTTGGAGATTAATCCTTTGTCAGTTGCTTCATCTGCAAATATTTTCTCCAATTCTGAGGGTTGTCTTTTCATCTTGTTTATGGTTTCCTTTGCTGTGCAAAAGCTTTTAAGTTTCATTAGATCCCATTTGTTTATTTTTGTTTTTATTTCCATTTCTCTAGGAGGTGGGTCAGAAAGGATCTTGCTGCGATTTATGTCATAGGGTGTTCTGCCTATGTTTTCCTCTAAGAGTTTGATAGTGTCTGGCCTTACATTTAGGTCTTTAATCCATTTTGAGCTTATTTTTGTGTATGGTGTTAGAGAGTGTTCTAATTTCATACTTGTATATGTACCTGTCCAGTTTTCCCAGGACCACTTACTGAAGAGGCTGTCTTTTCTCCACTCTATATTCTTGCCTCCTTTATCAAAGATAAGGTGACCATATGTGCGTGAGTTTATCTCTGGGCTTTCTATCCTGTTCTATTTATTTATATTTCTGTTTTTGTGCCAGTACCATACTGTCTTGATTACTGTAGCTTTGTGGTATTTTCTGAAGCCAGAGAGCCTGATTCCTCCAGCTCCATTTTTCTTTCTCAAGATTGCTTTGGCTATTCAGGGTCTTTTGTGTTTCCATACAAGTTGTGAAATTTTTTATTCTAGTTCTGTGAAAAATGCCAGTGGTAGTTTGATAAGGATTGCATTGAATCTGTAGGTTGCTTTGGGTGGTAGAGTCATTTTCACAATGTTGATTCTTCCAATCCAAGAGCATGGTATATCTCTCCATCTATTTGTATCATCTTTAATTTCTTTCATCAGTGTCTTGGAGTTTTCTGCATACAGGTCATTTGTCTCCTTAGGTAGGTTTATTCCTAGATATTTTATTCTTTTTGTTGCAGATGGGAGTGTTTTCTTAATTTCACTTTCAGATTTTTCATCATTAGTGTGTAGGAATGCTAGAGATTTCTGTACGTTAATTTTGTATCCTGTTACTTTACCAAATTCATTGATTAGCTCTTGTAGTTTTCTGGTGGCTTCTTTAGGATTCTCTATGTATAGAATCATGTCATCTTCAAACAGTGACAGCCTTACTTCTTCTTTTCCGATTTGATTCCTTTTATTTCTTTTTCTTCTCTGATTGCTGTGGCTAAAACTTCCAAAACTATGTTGAATAATAGTGGTGAGAGGGGGCAAACTTGTATTGTTCCTGATCTTAGTTGAAATGGTTTCAGTTTTTCACCATTGAGCATGATGTTGGCTGTGGGTTTGTCATATATGGCCTTTATAATGTTGGGGAAAATTCCCTCTATGCCTACTTTCTGGAGGGTTTTTATCATAAATGGGTGTTGAGTTTCGTCGAAAGCTTTCTCAGCATCTGTTCAGATGATCATATAGTTTTTCTGCTGCAATTTGTTAATATGGTGTATCACATTGATTGATATTGAAGAATCCTTGCATTCCTGGTTTAAACCCCACTTGATCATGGTGTGTGATCCTTTTAATGTGCTGTTGGATTCTGTTTGCTTGTATTTTCTTGAGGATTTTTGCATCTATGTTCACCAGTGATATTGGCCTGTAGTTTTCTTTCTTTGTGACATCTTTGTCTGGGTTTGGTGTCAGGGTTATGGTGACCTCGTAGAAAGAGTTTGGGAGTGTTCCTCCCTCTGCTAGATTTTGGAAGAGTTTGAGAAGGATAGGTGCTAGCTCTTCTCTAAATGTTTGATAGAATTTGCCTGTGAAGCCATCTGTTCCTGGGCTTTTGTTTGTTGGAAGATTTTTAATCACACTTTCCATTTCAGTGCTTGTGATTGGTCTGTTCATGTTTTCTATTTCTTCCTGATACACTCTCGGAAGGTTGCACATTTCTAAGAATTTGTCCATTTCTTCCAGGTTGTCCATTTTTTTGGCAGAGTTGCTTCTATTAATCTGTCATGATCCTTTGTAATTCTGCAATGTCAGTTGTTACTTCTCCTTTTTCATTTCTAATTCTAGTGATTTGAGTCTTCTCCCTTTTTTTCTTGATGAGTCTGGCTAATGGTTTATCAATTTTGTTTATCTTCTCAAAGAACCAGCTTTTAGTTTTATTGATCTTTGCTATTGTTTCCTTCATTTCTTTTTCATTTATTTCTGATCTGATCTTTATGATTTCTTTCCTTCTGCTAACATTGTGGGATTTTTTGTTCTTCTTTCTCTAATTGCTTTAGGTTTAATGTTAGGTTGTTTATTTGAAAAGTTTCCTGTTTCTTAAGGTGGGATTGTATTGCTATAAACTTCCCTCTTATAACTGCTTGTGCTTCATCCCATAAGTTTTCGGTTGTCGTGTTTTCATTGTCATTTGTTTCTAGGTATTTTTTGATTTCCACTTCGATTTCTTCAGTGATCTCTTGGTTAATAAGTAGTGTTTTGTTTAGCCTCCATGTGTTTGTATTTTTTACAGATCTTTTCCTGTAATTGATATCTAGTCTCATAACATTGTAGTCAGAAAAGATACTTGATACAATTTCAATTTTCTTAAATTTACCAAGGTTTGATTTGTGACCCAAGATATGCTCTATCCTGGAGAATGTTCCATGAGCACTTGAGAAAAATGTGTATTCTGTTGTTTTTGGATGGAATGTCTTATAAATATCAATTAAGTCCATCTTGTTTAATGTATCATTTAAAGCTTGTGTTTCCTTATTTATTTTCATTTTGGATGATCTGTCCACTGGTGAAAGTGGGGTGTTACAGTCTTCCACTATGATTGTGTTATTGTCAATTTCCCCTTTTATGGCTATTAGTATTCACCTTATGTATTGAGGTGCTCCTATGTTGGGTGCATAAACATTTACAATTGTTATATCTTCTTCTTGGATTGATCCCTTGATCATTTTGTAGCGTCCTCTTTGTCTCTTTTAATAGTCTTCATTTTAAAGTCTATTTTGTCTGATATGAGAATTGGTACTCCAGCTTTTTTTGATTTCCATTTGCATGGAATATCTTTTTCCATCCTCTCACTTTCAGTCTGTATGTGTCTCTAGGTCTGAAGTGGGTCTCTTGTAGACAGCATATATACGGGTCTTGTTTTTGTATCCATTCAGCCAGTCTCTGTCTCTTGGTTGGAGCATTTAATCCATTTACATTTAAGGTAATTATTGATATGTATCTTCCTATTACCATTTTCTTAATTGTTTTGGGTTTGTTATTGTAGGTGTTTTCCTTCTCTTGTGTTTCCTGCCTAGAGAAGTTCCTTTAGCATTTGTTGTAAAGCTGGTTTGGTGTTGCTGAATTCTCTTAGCTTTTGCTTGTCTGTAAAGGTTTTAATTTCTTCATCAAATCTGAATGAGATCCTTGCTGGGTAGAGTAATCTTGCTTGTAGGTTTTTGTCCTTCATCACATTAAATATGTCCTGCCACTCCCTTCTGGCTTGCAGAATTTCTGCTGAGAGATCAGCTGTTAACCTTATGGGGATTCCCTTGTGTGTTATTTGTCGTTTTTCCCTTGCTGCTTTTAATATTTTTTCTTTGTATTTAATTTTTGATAGTGTGATTAATATGTGCCTTGGCATGTTTCTCCTTGGATTTATCCTGTATGGGACTCTCTGTGCTTCCTGGACTTGATTAACTATTTCCTTTCACATATTAGGGAAGTTTTCAACTGTAATCTCTTCAAATATTTTCTCAGTCCCTTTCTTTTTCTCTTCTTCTTCTGGGACTGGGACCCCTATAATTCGAATGTTGATGCATTTAATGTTGTCCCGAGGTCTCTGAGACTGTCCTCAATTCTTTTCATTCTTTTTTCTTTATTCTGCTCTGCAGTAGTTATTTCCACTATTTTATCTTCCAGGTCACTTATCCGTTCTTCTGCCTCAGTTATTCTGCTATTGATCCTTTCTAGGGAATTTTTAATTTCATTTATTGTGTTGTTCATCACTGTTTGTTTGCTCTTTAGTTCTTCTAGGTCCTTGTTACACATTTCTTGTATTTTCTCTATTCTATTTCCAAGATTTGGATCATCTTTACTATCATTATTCTGAATTGTTTTTCAGGTAGACTGCCTATTTCATCTTCATTAGTTAGGTCTGATGCTTTTTTCCCTTGCTCCTTCGTCTGCTGTGTGTTTTTCTGTCTTCTCATTTTGCTTAACTTACTGTGTTTTGGGTCTCCTTTTTGCAGGCTGCAGGTTCGTAGTTCCTGTTGTTTTTGGTGTCTGTCCCCAGTGGCTAAGGTTGGTTCAGTGGGTTGTGTAGACTTCCTGTTGGAGGGGACTGGTGCCTGTGTTCTGGTGGATGAGGCTGGATCTTGTCTTTCTGGTGGGCAGGTCCATGTCTGGTTGTGTGTTTTGGGGTGTCTGTGGCCTTATTATGATTTTAGGCAGCCTCTCTACTAATGGATGGGGTTGTGTTCCTGTCTTGCTAGTTGTTTGGCATAGGGTGTCCAGCCCTGTAGCTTGCTTGTCGTTGAGTGAAGCTGGGTCTTGGGGTTGAGATGGAGATCTCTGGGAGATTTTTGCCATTTGATATTACATGGAGCTAGGAGATCTCTCTGGACCAATGTCCTGAACTTGGCTCTCCCACCTCAGAGGCACAGCCCTGATGCCTGGCTGGAGTACCAAGAGCCTTTCATCCACATGGCTCAGAATAAAAGGGAGAAAAAACAGATAGAAAGAAAGAAAGAAAGTGGATAAAATAAAATAAAGTAAAATAAAAAATAATTATTAAGAAAAAAAATTTTAATTAAAAAAAAAAATGGACACACAGCACCGTAGGACAAATGGTAAAAGCAAAGATATACAGACAAAATCACACAGAGAAGCATACACATACACACTCACAAAAAGAGAAAAAGGGGAAAAAATATATATCTTTGCTCCCAAAGTCTACCTCCTCAATTTGGGATAATTTGTTGTCTATTCAGGTATTCCACAGATACAGGGTACATCAAGTTCATTGTGGATGTTTAATCCACTGCTCCTGAAGCTGCTGGGAGAAATTTCCCTTTCTCTTCTTTGTTCATGCAGCTCCTAAGGTTCAGCTTTGGATTTGGTCCTGCCTCTGAGTGTAGGTCGCCTGAGGGTGTCTGTTCTTCATTCAGACAGGTTGGGGTTAAAGGAGCGGCTGATCCGGGGGCTCTCGCTCACTCAGGCCTGGGTGGAGGTTGGGGTACAGATGGGGGATGAGCCTGTGGCGGCAGAGGCCGGCGTGACATTGCACCAGGCTGAGGCGTGCCATGCATTCTTCCGGGGAAGTTATCCCTGGAGCACGGGACCCTGGCAGTGGCGGGCTGCACAGGCTCCTCGGCGGGTCGGTGAGGATAGTGACCTATGCTTGCACATAGGCTTCTTGGTGGTGGCAGCAGCAGCTTTAACATGCCATGCCTGCCTCTGGTGTCCGCACTTGTTTGTTTTCTGTGAGCTGCTAACCTAGAATTTAGAGATTGTTTGCTCTAGGGCAAAATTGGCCCCAGCATCCACGATGGAGCCAAGCCTCCATGTGGATATTGTATCAACAGTAGCCCCTAGATAATTAATACATGATTCACTTTGCTCACCTTAACTAAAATGCTGTATTAGTATAATGCGCCTCATTGTGAGTTCATAGTTTAATAGTATTGTACTATAATAATAACCGTGAGTATTTGGAATCTCACTGATACGTAAAAATGTAAAACTTCCCAAAATACTGATGAAACTCTCACTTATTACATCAATTAATGCAACTTCTACCAAATTTTTCTAGTGTTAGATGGTGTTCTAAAAATAATTAACACACTAATTTTATTTGGGACTGATTTTAAAAATTCTGCCTTTTAGAACTTTTGAAAGTAAATTGTCATATATTTGGAATTTAAGGAAAAAAATGTCATGAAGAACCTAGGGGTAAGACAGGAATAAAGACACAGACCTACTAGAGCATGGACTTGAGGATATGGGGAGGGGGAAGGGTAAGCTGTGACAAAGTGAGAGGGTGGCATGGGCATGGACATATATACACTACCAAACGTAAAATAAATAGCTAGTGGGAAGCAGCCGCATAGCACAGGGAGATCAGCTAGGTGCTTTGTGACCACCTAGAGGGTGGGATAGGGAGGGTGGGAGGGAGGGAGATGCAAGAGGGAAGAGATATGGGAACATATGTATAACATATGTTGATAACTGATAACTGATAACATAACATAACTGATTCCCTTTGTTATAAAGCAGAAACTAACACACCATTTTAAAGCAATTATACTCCAATAAAGATGTAAAATTAATAATAAATTGTCATATATTTAACTTATATCTATATATATTTTTCATAAAATTGAAGGTTTTTTAATGTTTTTTATTGTGCTAAAAGTCACACAATATAAAACATAACTATTTTAACCATATTTAACTGTAGAGTTCAGTGGCACTAAGTACACTCATATTGTTGTGCAACTCGAAAATTTAATTGGATACCTTGTAATCATCCTTAAGCGACAGAGCCTTTAAAATCATGAGGTATCCAAGTGGTAGTATAGTGATCCCAAAATGCAACCTTGAAGCTATTTACACAAGTAGTTTCACAGCCAGAGCATACAGAGAGCAAAGAGTTCTGTACATGTTATTAATTGTAAAAGGAAGCCTTTTGCATGCATGGACATTTCTACGCTATTGTTTTGAAATATTCATACGAGATGAAAGTATGAGACAAAATTCATATAAAGTTAGACAAACTTTTGATAGATTATGTCACCAACAGTTATTTTTTATGCTTTTGCACATAATCAAGTCCAGTTGTAAACACATCCTTGATTTGAATCTTATTTATTTCTGTTCTGTTGGTAGTGTGGGTGCACGTGTGTGTGCCCTTCTGTGTTGTGCTGGTGAATAAAATGCAAGCTGAACAACAGAGGTGACTTGTTAAAAAATTTGTAATGGAGCGACCAACAAGCTGAGTGCCTAATATTATCAAAATGAACTCGTATAATACAAAAGAATGTGTAGATTTTGCAAAAGGAGTACCAGGCATGTTGAGAATCAAGCTGAGATCTAGTAGGAATATGTATATGTCTATTTCTTTTTCTGCCCAGCCTCCCTTCTGTGTGAAATTATTTCTTTTGTGATGGAGTTTCAATGCCTTTGCAGTAGAGCGGCATGGACTTCAGGTGAAGGGAGTAAACAAAACAAAAGATGAATGCTCTCTCACCTTGTAGCCCTTTTCTTAGATCTTATAGAGATCTGCTATTTACATTTTCATATTTCATCCAAAAGGATAGAATGTAAAATCAAGTAGTTAGAGAAGTACATAGCCATTCTGAATTCAAAAGACAAATAAACCCTGGTTTAAATAGCTGTAATACTCTTCTAACCCATCAGTTCTATCATTTGTTCTAAATATGCATGTATGGAAAGCAGAGAATTAGAAAAGATATGCTATTTAACATCAAAGGTCAATTAAATTTTGCCTATCAGTAAACATTTGGGTTCAGTTAGTAGCATATATATTTACAAAACTGAGTTATTAGTAACTTATTTATTACTATGTTTCATATACTGTTCAAAGTGTTTACAAGTATCAGTTTATGTAATATTCACATCAATCCTGTGAGCTTAGGTACTTGTATTATCCCTATTTTACAGATGTGGATATTGAGGCACGGAAAGGTGAAGTGACTGTCTCATGTGGCTCATCCTAGGTTCAATCCTTGAGAGTCTGATTCCAGAACCTGAATCCTTCACTCTTCATTAGACAGTTGTTAGGGCATTTCAGACCCATAGATTGATTATTTGAAAATATTAGTCCTCTAAAACTGCTCAGCTGCAGATGCTGACAGTCTTTAAGCTGCTTAAACCATTCTGTCATGGAGCTAACAAATCTTGTCATTGTAGTACCTTGACATCATAATCAATAAGGTACTACCCATCTGACTACTAGAGCTACTGATGCCCAGAAAGACCTACTGGGCCTTCCTCCACCAAGTTAGAACCCTTTTGCGTCAAAGCAAGTTTGAATCAGACCTGAACTTACCACAGTCTCTTAGACATTTTAACTCTTCACCACCTGTCCCAGAAGTGGTTAGATCAGTTCCCTTAGTCATGGCCCAGTCTGATTCTGAGTTTTTTCCTCCCTACACTAGCATGCCATTAGGATACTCTGAGAATTATTCCCTTCTGAGAGGAAAACAAATTTGACAAAACAAAACTGAAACCCTTCTTTATTTGCATAAACTCAATTTTTAGTTTTTAATTCAATAACTCCTATCCTGATCACTGAATAACAGTAACCACATCCACATTTGTTTTATTAGCCTCATTTAAAGTTATTTAACTGCCAAATCATTGAGTCTCTGTAAAGTGTTATTTTTTTTTAAACATCTTTATTGGAGTATAATTGCTTTACAATGGTGTGTTACTTTCTGCTTTATAACAAAGTGAATCAGCTTTACATACACATATATCCCCATATCTCTTCCCTCTTGTGTCTCCCTCCCTCCCACCCTCCCTATCCCACCCATCTAGGTGGTCACAAGACACCTAACTGGTCTCCCTGTGCTATGCGGCTGCTTCCCACTAGCTATCTATTTTACATTTGGTAGTGTATATATGTCCAGGCCACTCTCTCACTTCGTCCCAGCTTACCCTTCCCCCTACCCGTGTCATCAAGTCCATTCCCTAGTAGGTCTGTGTCTTTATTCTCGTCTTGCCCCTAGGTTCTTCTTGACCTTTTATTTTCTTTTATTTTAGATTCCATATTTATGTGTTAGCATATGGTATTTATTTTTCTCTTTCTGACTTACTTCACTCTGTATGACAGACTCTAGGTCCATTCACCTCACTACAGATAACTCAATTTTGTTTCCTTTTATGGCTGAGTAATATTCCATTATATATATGTGCCACATCTTCTTTATCCATTCCTCTGTCGATGGACACTTAGGTTGCTTCCATGTCCTGGCTATTGTAAATAGAGCTGGAATGAACATTGTGGTACATGACTCTTTTTGAATTATGGTTTTCTTAGGGTATATGCCCAGTAGTGGGATTGCTGGGTCATATGGTAGCTCTATTTTTAGTTTTTTAAGGAACCTCCATACTGTTCTCCATAGTGGCTGTATCAATTTACATTCCCACCAACAGTGCAAGAGGGTTCCCTTTTCTCCACACCCTCTCCAGCATTTATTGTTTGTAGATTTTTTGATGATGGCCATTCTGACCGGTGTGAGATGATATCTCATTGTAGTTTTGATTTGCATTTCTCTAATGATTAATGATGTTGAGCATTCTTTCATTTATTTGTTGGCAATCTGTATATCTTCTTTGGAGAAATGTCCATTTAGGTCTTCCGCCCATTTTTGGATTAGGTTGTTTGTTTTTTTGATATTGAGCTGCATGAGCTGCATGGGCTGCTTGTAAATTTTGGAGATTAATTCTTTGTCAGCTGCTTCATTTGCAAATATTTTCTCCCATTCTGAGGGCTGTCTTTTCGTCTTGTTTATGGTTTCCTTTGCTGTGCAAAAGCTTTTAAGTTTCATTAGGTCCCATGTGTTTACTTTTGTTTTTATTTCCATTTCTCTAGGAGGTGGGTCAAAAAGGATCTTGCTGTGATTTATGGCATAGAGTGTTCTGCCTATGTTTTCCTCTAAGAGTTTGATAGTGTCTGGCCTTACATTTAGGTCTTTAATCCATCTTGAGTTTATTTTTGTGTATGGTGTTAGGGAGTGTTCTAATTTCATTCTTTTACATGTAGCTGTCCAGTTTTCCCAGCACCACTTATTGAAGAGGCTGTCTGTACAGTGTTATTTTGATGGCACAAAAATTAAATGTAACATCCAAAATTCCTGACTTACTTAGGCAGTGGCAGTACATTTCAGCAATATCCATAGTAGAGTTTAGTGGAAAAGGGAGCTTTAACTTCTTTTTTCTGTTGATTCATATTTTAAACTAATGCCCACCCCTCTGGGCACTACATTATTTAGTGTGTTGTGTCATACCCTAAGCACCCACTATACTGTTTCCCACAATGATATTTTCAGAGACTCTTGGTATGCACAGAGTATTCTCACAGTTAACTCCTAATGCTCTGGAGTTTCTTTCTGCCATCCCAGGCCTCTCATTATTTATTGACTTACATTTGAAATGGCTAAATTAAGCAGAATGGACAAAGTCTTAGGAGTTAAATGAACATGATTAAAGGAGAAAGGGTTTGAAAGTGCTTGGTGTAGAACAAGAAACAAAAGCTCTTTGTAAGTTAAGTTTGTTGAATACTTAAACCATGAAGACCTTCTCAGTAAATGGAACCCTGCCTCTTTGTCTTGGTTGAATATGATACTGTAAAAATTAAATGTCAAGCAAACCTTATTTCATATACAAAGAAGAGTAAATAGACACAATGCCTGGTTTCATTCTGAGTTTATTTGCTCATGGGAGAGCAAATTTTAAAGTTGGGGTAAATATCCTAGCCAATATAATCTAAGTTAGAGGTTTCCTCTATTTAAGTGATTCTTACAAATCTAAATTATGGATTTCTTTAAAATGAAGTCTGGGTCTCCGCCCAAATGTTGCCCATTAGAAGTTGTTGGTAGAGGACTTGCTTTGAAGAATGGATTAAACGATTAGCATACCAATGATCTGGATTAAACGATTAGCATACCAATGATCTGTATGGAAAGATGTGCCCAAAGTACCATTGTTGGTTTATAATTAATTTAATTGGCTAATCTAACATCTTATCATACATAGAATAAAGGTAAGCTGCCACCTAAATGACCACAAATATAATTAATGGGGCCCTTTCTGTATTAGTCACTTTTTAACCCCAGCATTTAGCTCAGTTCCTGGTACCTCATAGAATCAACAAATATTAGTTGAATTAATAAACTGTATTGTAGGATAAAATATATGGGAAATAAGAGGCTTGGAAGTAGTTTCAGGTTTAATAATAGATCATTTGCATTGGCTTGTTTGTAGAGATTTTTACATGTTTATTTCTACCTTACTAAGCTTCCCTTTCTTCCTGTGTCTAGCTTGCAGTGATACATATAACATTATGAAAATGGATTTTTAACAAAAGAGTTAGAGACATTATTCTTAACATCTATTATGCTTAAAGAAGGAGAAACTTCCTTAAAATGGTGTCTCATTTAAGAAACAGCTTAGTGTTTATAACCTATTCTAATAGCTTGAGAGCAAAATGCTTTTGATATTGACATGCAAATCTCCAGTGAAAGAGAAAGAAGAGTTTGGATCTGAGATGCAAAGAATTCTGTACCTCTGTTGGAAACTAAGAAAAAGAAGAGGGTTGCTAATTATTCCAGAAAGCATGGTCAGCCCAGACTTCAGGGGTTAATTTTAGCCTTAGGGAAAAAAAAATGGTGGTCCAGCTATTAGGTTGAGGTACTAGTTTGTAGATCAGTTTTAAAGGTTTTTTTTTTTTTTTTTTTTTTTTTTTTAAGGGGGCATAATCATGGCTGCCATACAAATATAAAATAAACGTGTTAAAATTTTTATTTAACTCATTAATTAATGAGGGACCCTGTAAGATGTTACAGTGTTTCAAGAAAGAATTCAAAGAACCAAATATAGATTGATGGTTGGATGGATGGATGGATGGATAGATAGATAGATAGACAGGCAGATGGAATACTGAAATGAATTTACAAACAGATATAAAATAGTTCTGTCTATTGGATAATAATAATCCTTTGCATTATACCACAGCCCCCGTAAACACAGGGGACCCAGAATGATGTACTAGACAATGTCTTGCTTACCAGAAAACAACATCCAACTAGTTGTTACCTTTTGGTTCACCTTAAAATCTTTACATTTTTGTTTCCTACTTTAGTCTCAACTATGCAAAGGGTGAGGTTGGCTATTCACAACGTTTTAGAAGCAAAGACCTACTGTTATCTGAAGATAAGAAAACTAAGTAAATTTAGACATTTAGAGGCAGAATGAGGAAGCAAACGTTGGAGTAACCATTTAATTCTTGAGATTCTGACTTATCAGGGGAGATATGGTTCAGAATTGTAACATATCTGTTTTGTAAGACAATAGTTAACCTGATAATGTGTAGGAAATAAGATCACTATGCAAGTGTTCTTGATTCTTCATACTACAAAACACTTATTCAACATGTACTTTAAAATTTCATCTTTCATATAATGATTCAGTACCCTCTCAGAGTTTTTTCCTAATAAAAGCTATTTTTAACTTAAAATTTCCATTGGCCATATTATGGCAGACTAAGGTTGCAGTTGAAGAGATTTAGCATACTGATTGCTTAATAAAGGAAGATTCAACACTCAACTCCCTCACCCCCTACCCTTCTCAATTCTCCCCAATCTCATCACAGAATTACTACAATAAATTACAAACTAACATCACTCAAAAGGGAGTGCCCTACAGTTTTCTTTACTTAATATGATGCAAATATATGGTGTTACTGACTATATTATTAAAAGTTATAGTCTCAACATACCCAATTTACAGGTGACACAAAACTCTGGTCTATCTGTAGAGAAGTAATATTTGAGAACAAGAAGCCTACAAACAAGAAGAAAAGAGGGAGTATTTTTTTCCTTTTTCCTTAGAAAAAGATCTTAGATCACTGTGTATATTGGTTGTTTTAGATGTTGTTTGTAAATATAGTGGTTTGCTTGGAAATTGGACATGTTTCCTAATGGAATATTTGAGATATTTAGGAAGACAGAGGTAAAGGATGTTGAATTTTGACACTTTTCCCTAATGACTTCCCAGAAAGATACAGAGAAAGAATGTTATCTATCAAGAGTCTTGTTGCACAGCGTACTTGGTTTAGCAAAGTTCTTGTGATTATTCTACTTTGGTTTTTGGGGGGATGACGGGGCACTTAGAAAGGCAATGGCAACATCTGCATTTTAATAGAAACTTTAAAAGACACATTTGAAAACAGATCATCCAAACACCAATCTAAACAAATGCAAAAACAGAAAACAAAAAATTTCTTAATATTTTTAGGAGTATTTTTGAAATAACTTGGGATTTGGTAGACTATCAAATATGGATATTTTATAAAGGTCTAACTGGAAAATTTTCATATGACTTGTAAACCATTAAAATAATTGACTACATGTATGTGATTTGATAGAAACATAAATTTGTTTCCATGACGTCATGTTTTAAGGAGGATCATTTATGAAGGTCAGCCCTCTAATGTTCAGGAATTATTGAAAGTAACAACACTCTGTGTTTGTTTTCTTTTACCCCACAAAGAACTGGACTGAGATCAACAGCTTATTTTAGCAGGCCAAAAAAAAATATATGTGTAGCTTTGTATACAGTATTATGTGCGTGGCTTCAAATGCAAAACTCAGCATGTTTCAAATGAACAAGCCTGTCTTCATATGACCACCATAGGATGACCATAACCTTGATTTAAGGGGTAAAATATGAAGAACTTTATATATATATATTTGTACAATGTATAGGTTCAATGACAGTAATATAATGTTGAATTTATAAAAGTTACCTTGCTTTTTTACATTATTAAACTTCTGAAAAATCATAGTCTTTTAAACCCCACAATTTTTCTATTCAATGAAATGTTTTAAGGATGAATTTTATTACCTATTTCTCTTCTTAAAATCACAAAACACTAGTTGATTTCTGCTCTGTAACAGGTTCTTTCTTTTAAGTTATAGTTTGGGTAGTTTCTGCATGTAAAGTTAATATATTATTAAAGGAAAAGTACAAAATGAAGTAAAAAGGAGACATTTATAAAACTCTGTTGGTAAGTACATCAGATCTGTACTTACCATGAAAAAGCAATCACTCTGTAGAATTTTATATCTCAATTGAAATTAAAATATCTCAGTTGCTGAGGAATCATAAATAATATGTCTTTATTTTGGCAGAGGATTAACAATAAATGTTTAGGGATCATTTTTAGAATGTGAATTAAATGCTATACCTTAGAAGTATATTGCTGATATATTTCTAGTGACACTATTATTTATAATTGAATAGCATTTTAAAAGCAATCTACAATAAATCCCCTAAACTAAAACTTTGTCTATGTCATCTAAAAGAGGAAAAAAATTTAGAAAAAGAGAAGAGAGTCACAAAGTGAAAAGAATCTACCTATAGAAAAATAAAAAAGTAGTTATTATACAGTATTAATCGCCAACCTTATGATTTCTGAGCTAAATTAAATGTTATACCCATTTAATTTAATTTAAAAAATAATCTTACAATTTTATTGCTTTTAGGCCATGGTCATTACTTTTATGACCTGAAGTACATGTGTCAGGCATATCAACCAATTGGCACGCATCCTCTTTTAAAGGTAGAAAAAAAAAGATGACTATTAAATTGTAATACTTTGTTCTCTCTCTCCTCCTCTTTCTATTTTTTGTTTTTGTTTTTGTTTTTTGTTTTCATTTTTGGATGGTTGGTGATTTGTTTGCTTCTCCTGGCTCCCGTTGATCAGTGGTGTTTGGCCAGTTTGTATTTTTCCAGACATCACTCCACGATGTTGTTGAGGTGTATGATGGTCCAACTCAGCAATCTTCTCTGTTATCTTCCCTCTCAGGATCCCATTCAGGTATCCTTTAATAGAACTGCCATGCATCAGTAATTGATTTAAGACTGACTTTGATTGGTATTGTAGTGAAAGTTGAGATTTATGTCATCCATATTAGAAATAAACTGAAAATAGAATCATTTTTTATTTTTTAAAAAAGAATAGAAACACAAGAATAATTCAAATTCTTGAGAAAAATATAACCAACTATTTTCTGGGATTGTAATCAAGTAAATATAGTACTTGGTCACTTAGTCTGTAGTGTTTAATGTAATATTTAAAGATTCTTTACAGAATGAGGCAATATTATCAAAATGTAATAAAAGCCTTCCAGTAAAAAGGTTACAATTGAAGCTGAACCCAAAGAAAATATATTGTCAGTGGTAGGATATAGTAAAGTAATTTAATAGAACATAGATTGATGTTTTCAAATGACAGTATAAATTAATATCATTTGTTAGGTGTACTGAATGAAATTATTTATGATATCTTAGTGTTTGTTTTGTTGAGTAGGAGAATCACTTCCACTGAGTTCAGGTAATCAGATCACAATTCGATTTACTTCAATTGGACCAGTAACAGCTAAGGGATTTCACTTTGTTTATCAAGGTAAGTGACCGTGTAGCATAGAAACACACTAAGGAATGATATCAGTTTCCATGCTATGTCCAGAGTTATTGAATGATGAGATCCTCATAACCATATAGGAGAGATAAAAGTTGTGTGTTTTTTTAAAAACAGTTTTGCCCTGTCCCCTCCCCCATTATTAGAGCACTATTACTTTGACCAAAGTCAAAAAAGACCTATTGCTTCCATCATCATTCTCAAGTTAGCTGCATGCTTTTCCTTCCTCCCAACATAGTTTTCAAAACATCTGGTGTGTTTTTTTGACAATGCTTCACTCTACATATTCTATTTCCTCAGAGTCTAGCACTCTAAATTAAAAATATACAAACTTTTTGTGCTGATGTACTTAGACATGCCAAGGAAATCATTACTCCACTCTAAAATTTTAGTCTCTCATTCTCTTAGGAGAATTCAAACTTTCTTCATGACTATTAAATATTTTTGTGCAATTCAAAGTCAGTTTACATAGTTTTTTTGTCACCTTTTATAGACACACATCCACATTATATAAAGCTAAATTAAGACCTATCGTCTGAATATTTTGTTTGAATTATGTATGATCATGTAGTTGTTATTCTCAAATGTATCTTGAACTTTATTCCTAATAAATTTATAAACATTAGTGGTTTGATATTCTTATTAAACCCTCTTATTCCAATTATAATATTAGCTATAATATTATACTGTTTCATTCTTAATAGTATTCCCTCTATAAACAATTTGTGGTATTATGAATTTTAAAAGGCACTCTAACAAATGAAGTTATTTTCACTCAAGTCACATACGAGGAATCTGTCTATTTGGAATTCATCCTATCATTTTTTTGGGCTGTTATCAAATTCCTTAATCCCATCTGTATGTGTTTTAAAAAGAAAAAACATCCTGTTATCATTCTATTTTACTTAATCAAAAAAAAGTCACTATTGAAGGGCATACCTATAAAGCCTAAAAACAATTTCAAATTTGATATTGTATGATTAGTAAAATAAAACTTCTATTGTTGTTAATCTGTCTGACTTCTGTCTAACCTGAATGTATTGTCTTCATCAATAACAAACATATTTTGAACAACCAAGTTTATGAACATGCTATGAAATTAATCAAGTGCTGTGTTTGCTTTTTTAAATCTATGTTTTTAGGGGCCAAATACTGTAAAAAAAACCTTGACATTACCTTATGTAACCTGACATCTGTTTTTTGTAAGCTTGGTATTCCATTTAAAAAGAAAAAGATGTATCTCTTTGCTATGATTCCATAAATTGAAATATCTTACTCAAGCTACATTTTTATATTGATGAGTGTGGTCAAACAAAAAACAGAAAAAAAAAACCTTAACCGATGTTGTTTAAAGGATCAAAAGTGAAATGTTTTTAAATAAAAAATCTTAATGACAATAGCAATATTTATTCATTTTGAATTGTATTTCACTATGTATAAACTTTTATAAGTGTATTCAAACTGTTAACTAAAGTTCAAGTTGTTGAAGATTTCTTTGAAATATGTTTGCACAGTTTCATTTTGAAATCTCTATTTCTCTACCAAATATGAAATTAAAGTCAACAATTATTTGTACGCAGCTGTTCCTAGAACAAGTTCTACACAATGCAGTTCTGTGCCTGAACCAAGGTTTGGAAGAAGGATTGGCAATGAATTTGCAGTTGGTTCATTGGTTCTTTTTGAATGTAATCCTGGATATATTCTCCATGGATCCTTTGCAATTAGGTGTGATACAGTGCCAAATTCTTTGGCCCAGTGGAATGATTCCTTACCTACCTGTATTGGTAAGTTTATAAATTTATATGCTTTGTGATTGTACATATTGTATATCAAAATTAGTTATCATGCATCTTTCAATATTTGTTTCAAATATAATAGTTTTACATTAATTTTAAACAATTTATTAGTTATGATGTATCTAAATATGCAAATTAGAGTGGCTTTTTGATGCAACTGAGATGAAATGCAATCAATGAAAATATACGTACATATTTCCAATAACACAGAATTGGAATGCTATTATATGGAATTATGATGTGCTGCCATCCTTTGAAATAAATATTATTTTTCATTTTTAAAAGTTTATGCAAAGATTTCTATGCCAATATATAAGGAATTTACCTATCTTTTAAGGATCACAGAAGCTGATTTTTCTGGATGTATTTTATCATCAAAAAAATTAGAAAATATGCATTAGTAAATAAATGTTTTTTCTCTTCTCTATAAATTATATGTATGTATAAAAATATAAAATAAGATTTTTTCCCAGTCTTTCACAAATATAAATGGAAACACTTTGAATGAGTAGATGGCGTAGGGTTAGCCTGAAATCTCATTATTTCAAACTATATTTTTGTAATGTTATACCCAATTTATATTGTTAAATAAAATAAACACTGTATAAACTTAGCCCTGCTAAGTTATTTGAAGCAGATTAAAACATTTTCTAAACCATAAAAATAGTTTAGAATCTTATCATATTTCAGGATCATTACAATGACTTTTGGATCTTGTAGAATTCCATGGGTGTGGAAAATGTAGACTGTTGGGAAGTTGCTTTCTTCTTTGTTCCAAGAGCGTATCTGGAAATTAAAATTTTTAATTATATAGTATTAAACTAAAAGAAGCGTAGTAAAGCTTAATCTCCGGTTAAGAAATAGTTCTAATGAGTTCTTTCTTATTAAAATTTTATTGGTATGTGATTTGGAAAATGAAAGGAAAGTGTTTTAAAATAAAAGATAAGCAAAATTTTGTCTTTATTTTAATAATCTCAATACTCCACTTTTTGATAGAGAAGACATGAGTGTGCATATAAACAATATAACATATACATTTATAAATATATAAAATCTTTTTTTTTTTTTCTTTTTGGCGGTACACGGGCCGCTCACTGCTGTGGCCTCTCCCGTTGCGGAGCACAGACTCCGGACGCGCAGGCTCAGCGGCCATGGCTCACGGGCCCAGCCGCTCCGCGGCACGTGGGATCCTCCCATACCGGGGCACGAACCAGCGTCCCCTGCATCGGCAGGCGGACTCTCAACCACAACGCCACCAGGGAAGCCCTATAAAATCTATTTTTAATAACACTTCTTGCCATACCTGAAAAGAAATTATGTGTCAATAGTTTTTATTTTTAACTTTTTAAAACACATTTTACCATATTTTAATACAGATTAATACAATGTTAATTCATATTTAATTAGAATAAAATATATTCTAAATTGATTTTAATCGAAATTATATGGAATGTACACTCATCACTGAGGAAGTAGTAAAGATAAGGTCTGGTGATATGCATTCATCGAACATGTACTTTGTATAGGACATAACTGCTCTAAATCTTTTACCATTCAAATCAGGACGTTATTAATAATTGTGCTGGGAAAATGGTAAAAGTTGGGACTATCATAAATAAAAAGGAAGGATTGATGGTCACTTATCTCTGTAAGAACTTGATATCACCACTTCCCAAAAGAAATATACCTAGCATATTTTACAGAGTGTTTTTCTTACAACCAGTATTTTAGTTCTTCCTGCTACAATAAATGGAATGTGAACTATTCTTTTATTATTCTTTTGTTTGTTGAAAACCCCCTACAAAAAAATAATGTAAAACACTGGAAAGCTGTAAATGACTCTTCAACTTTCTCGTCCTTCAGCTAAATAACCAGTTTCTAATATTATTACCACTTACTTAATGCTTCCTATCTGCCAGGTTTCATGCTGAGTAATATAAATACATATTTAATTAAATCCTCACAGCAAATCTATGGAGAAGTTACTCTCAGAATTTACAGATGAATAAGCTGAGTCTTAGAGAAGTAAAACAGTTTTCTTTCAAAGTGACATAACCTAATAAGCAGTAAAGTAGGGGCAGGATTTGAAAATAAGGTTTTCTGACTCCAAACCTCAATGTACATTATAGAAGACTGCTTTTCTTTATGTTTTGGCTAATAAACTAATTTCCTAATTGGAATTCTATATCTTATTTATAATGTGGAATTTCTTAACCTGTTCAACTATACTTTTGACAATCAACAAGTAAAGGAGAATAAATCATCTGGACTTGATGTTCCTCCTATTTTGCACCTAGCATAGAGCTATGGTTAACAGAACAAAGAGATCTTCTTTTTTACATACTTTTATACTCTCATAAGAGAAAATAGATAATGTTCTTCCTTAGGAACCACAATATCTATTGACTTCATACTCTTATAAAATACTAATAAATAAATTATCCTAAAGGACCATGAGCTGAGAGAAATGTTCCTATATGTCTTGGCCAAAATTAGTCGTACAACATGTATAAATCAGAAATTACATTGCTTTAAGTCAGTTTAATAATTGAAGAAAGACACATGATAATAAATCTCTTTAGCCTCACAATAGATTTTTAAATATTTCTCTCTAAATATCAGGAATCATTCATTATTTCTGCCTCAATTTTCCCAGTAATTATTTATATAATTTCTGTGTCACTTTTAGTTTCTTTATGTACATACTGATAGAAAATATTAATACCATATAATGGAAGATAACTGGATAAGTAGCTGTCTTCATTTAGTTTCATATATACAATGAAAATTCCCTCAAGATAATTATAAAGGTAGAGTGATATGATGACTTATGGAAAGGCATAAACTAGCTCATTAATCTTTAAATATTACTGAAAACATTCGTTTATTCAGAGTGTTCAAAGAACCTACATATGCAAAGCAGTGAAATGTAAATCCATGAATTACTCATTAAAGTTCTGTTTAGGTATTTATCACGTTAATGTATTAATTAATGGAGAAAAGTTGTAAATCATATAAAACTGAATAAGTCCTTATAACTGGGAATTGTAGTAGGTTCTCAGCATAAGGGTTAATTAAGTCTTGGGTCGTAATATTAGGCTTTGACTTTAACATGAAATTGTGGTGATCCTGGAAATTTTACATAATCTCTGATTCTCAATTCCCATATCAATAAAACAGGAAAGTTATAGGTTTATTGTGGCTATTAGATGTTTTAAAACCTTGTCATAGTTCTTGGAATCATCTAAGTACTCAAAAATTAAGTTGTTTTTGTGTTTGCCAAATTCTCCACCATAAAATCAGAAGACTTCAGTTCTCAAGGTATTAGATCTAAGATAAAAAATTTATATGCAGTGCTGATAAAGGATTTGATATCACTCATTTTCATTTGTTGATATCTTGTTTTAATAACACTTTAAAGTTATTATATGTAAAAATTATCTTCCACCAAAGATTTTTCCATCTTGGAAAGGGCTAAAAGCATGGACTTCTGTCATTCTTTCTAATTCTAATAATTTAGAGTTCCTTGAAGGCAAGATTTTTCTTTCAATTAAAATTTTCAGAAAGGCTTTGGGGAAATGTAGTGACAATTTTCTAGAGGATAATAGTACTTATTTATTAGAATATGCTATTTAGGGGGATTGTAAAATTTCTTTCCATCAATTTATACATTTAAGGACAATTGGTTAAAAAGGAGCAGAGTTCTAACAATAGGCATATATTCATGATTTGGTTTGTTTTCAGTGTTTGTAAGCATCTAAAATAAAAATAAACTTAAAATAATGATTACTATAATTCTAATTAGTTGTAAAAATATATGTTTAATCAAGGGGTGCACTCTGCATTTTCTTCTGACCCTAAAATATTCAAACATTACATTATCCAAAAAATATATATTTTCTTTTGTCCATGAGGTATGAGGATGAGACAAGAGTTGGAAAGAGGAAAGAGATAAAAGGGAGAAATGAGCTGACATTAAAGAAGAAAAAAGAAACATGAAAGAACAGTTTAAAAGGGGAAAGAGAAAAATAGAATATTCTGTGAGATGGAGAGTAGAGAATAAGAACTTTACACTGTACACATAAACCATTTTTGTTTAAAGCAGAACCCCTATTCTACATGATTATTACAAAGCTTTTTCATATGTCATATGTGTCAGTTGACTAATCCTAGTGTTCTTGCCATAAGAAATAAAAATCCATGTAAAGAAAAGGAAGCTCAGGCCATTTGACTATAGATTCATTTCAGCAAGGACCGGCACTCCTACCAGGCATTAAAGCCTTTGAAAAACTTTGAGACCATGTTATGGCTGACATTCAACTTCAGGAGTAAATGCTAGTGGACTGTCCCTAGCATGGATTCAGCCTCACTTTTTACTTTTAAGGGCAAAACACGAGGGACTCAGGAGCCATTACACCACCTCTGTCAAAAGCCCATCTATCTGCAGGTCCCTGGGCTTTTTAAGAAACATGTCACTGCATCTACGGAGGGTCTTTAAACATAAAACACCCTACCTCTTATATTTCTGTTGCATTGTTTTGAAAGCGCATACTTAGAGACAGAAGAAAATTGTATCAGATGACTTCTGTTTCCTGCCAAGATCACACAAAAAGGATATATTACCTTATGCCACTTAAAAAATAATGTATACCTTGTAGAACAGGTGTAAATCCAGAAAATCGAATATATAACAGAAGGACATATGAGATTTGTGTGAGACAAGAAATAGATTCTAAATGACATTCAGATGATAGCTCAGTTTAGGTTTTACCATTTGGTCCCACTGCTAATCTTTACATAAATGAAAATATACTTTGCATTTCTATTTTTAACTATAAATATTTTTAGTTTCAAATGTTATGAATAAAAATGATTTTGCCTTTAAGTGTTCAAAAATTCAAAAAAAGAAAAAGGCTTGATGTCTTAAAAATTCAAATATGAGAGTCAAGTGCAGAGTTATCTTAGGTTGATATCAAAGAATTATCTTTAATTTGTGTTCATTTTCAATATTTGTTATCTGGATAACACTTTAACTGCTTCAAGGCCTTTGAACTTTATATTTTTTTCTCCTTGGAACATGCATCCCCAAAATACCTTTTGGGCTTACTGCATTGCTTCATTCAAGCTTTCACCTGACTGTCTTCCTTGGCCATCCTATCTAAAATAATTTTCTGCTACTCATCCTCCATTCGTTCTCTATACCCTTATCCTGCCTTTTTTTTTCTTTACAGCAACCACTCACCAGATTATATATAATTTGTTTATTTTCCTAATATTTCTTGCCCTCCTCTCCCTGCCACTGTATTCTGTTTATTGCTCAACAGAAAGAGGACCTGACATACAAGAGGTGTTCAGTAAACATTTGTTCAATGAATGGATTTTAGCCAATAAGTGTGATGATTTCATGAATTTTTGTAGAGGTAGAACAACTGGCCAACTTCCCGAATCCAGGGTCCATGCACTTTTAACTTCAGTCTTTCACTGCATGGTGATACTCTTGCTCACTTTGCTTGCTTAGACTTTTACAAGCCATCTTGAAGCCACAAGACTTTTTTGAGAATCGATAGGAGAGATGCATAGGTAGATTTACATATTACATGGTTAATTTATTCTTAGAAAGAACAAGTTCTCTATTTATACTTTGCAGTTTAGATATAATCTTTGACAGTCTATTCAGGGTATTATACATAATGATTATATTTTCTCTGCCTTCACTAGTTCAATGAATACTCAGTTAACACCTTAAACCAAGTGAGCATCCAACTGAAACCAAAAGAAAACAGTGCCCTACATTTCTATTGATTTCCATCTCAATTGTAATTGTTTCAGTTTCACAGTTCTTATTACTGCTATCAACACTTTCATTTTTTCTGTCATAGTAGAACAGAATACAATGTTGAATAATTTTGCAAAAAAATTGACATACTAAAATTAAACTATTGGCTTGAAAGCAGCCCAATTAGACATGATGTGCAAGTTGTACTTATAGTTAAAATGGTCAAATACTAAGGGGATCCACAAATTTAACTAACCTGCATAAGAAAACAATATTTAATAATCTTGTACAAATCTGTCATATCAAGTCGTTCTTAGGTAAATTACAATAAAGTACAATAATATTTTTATAAGAACATTGGACTTGGAATAGAGGTAAACTTGAAAAAGTTGATGAAGACTGAGTTTTATCTTCCAAATTTGACCTTGTTACACTTCAGATTTCTTAAAATTTTTAGTCTCTTAAAATTCCAAACTCTCCTCCCTCTGAGACTCTGTGATAACACCCTGTAGCCACTAATAGCTCTGACAATATGTGGCCTTAGACGTAAGTACTTCTGTTAATGGGAGGTATCTTTTGAGAAGCCCCTGAACCTTCCACTTACCCCCCACCTTAGGCAGAAGTCTTTAATTAGCTGCTTATCCCATCACCCTTATCGGGCTTTGTTTTTGCAAGTCCTTTAGAGAACCAGAAAGAACCATTTTCACTTGTATTGGCTCCAAGGCAACCCATGTCTTTGCCATCTTTTCTCAGAGTGGGAAAGAAATAGATGAAAATATATATACAATATCTGAATCCTCATTCACTGATTCATTTATTCACCCATCCATTCAACCATAAAAAACTTATTAAATATAATAGTGAATAGAATTTACTAGTATTTGTATGAGTGCTGTTAAGCATTATCTCATTTAATATTGACACCAATGCCAGGAGTAAGATAAGAATACTATTTCTCTTTTATAGATAGTAAAACCCCTATGGTTTAGAAACAAAAGAAGAATTAATATTTGAACCCAGGCTGCTTGATTCTAAAGTTTGTTCTCTTAATCTATATGTTATGTTGTATAATACTGATTAGAAGGGAACTTTATAATACATCCTTTTTAAAATAGAAAAGAAATGTTAGGCTAAGTTATATACATGGGAAGTAAAACTTTGTAAAACATTATGTGGTAATGCATATCTGGGAATACTTTTATAATGTAATATTTTGTTGGTAAAAATAAGAATGATTGAAGTAGAATTAAATATGGTTTGTTTAGGAAAATACTGGGAGAAAGGAATGATGCAGGAATGGTAAAGAAGTAACTTGTAATCACAAGATATATCACAGATATCACAGATATACAACCAGTCAGTCAATAATTTATTTAACGAGCACTTATTTCGTGCTTACCAAGTGTCAGGTCCCTTTCTAGGCACTGGCAACATAGCTTTGAATCAGAAGATAAGACCTCTGCCCTTATGGAGTTTACATTTTGTTCAGATAGTGATAAATACTAAGTAAAGCAGAGGCTGAAGATTGGAGGAAGACATCCAGGGCATGTTGCTGTTTTATATCCAGATGAGGTGAATGAAGGGGGTTGGGAGGTATATAAATAAAAGTCAAGGAGGTAAGCACATGTATAGACTATGAGGGAGAGAAAGGTCTAGTCGTGTTCAAGCCACAACAAGAATCTCACGTGTCTAGAACAGAGTGAATGATGGAAAGAGTGACAGAAGAGTTTGGAGAGGCAGAGCAGAGGCCAAGTCATATGGAGCCTCAAAGTCTGGGAAGAGTTAGAATTTTTTCTAAGTAGTGTGGGAATTCATTGAGCTAGAGAGTGATGTGATCTCAGTTTCTGGAAAGTCACTGTGGCTAGTGTAAGGGGCAGGGGGTGAGTAGAAGCAATAAGATTGAATAGAAAACTACTGCAGAAGTGGAGGGGAAAGTTAATGGTGATTTAGATTGGAAGATCATGATCAGTGATGAGAACTGGTAAACTTTGGGATATATTTTTAAGATAGAGCCGACAAAGTTTGCTGACAGATTGAATATAAATGTAAATATGAATTTGAAAAGAAAGGTAAATTAAGAAAGATAAATTAGGTGGTAACATTTACTGAGATGGCAAATAGTATAGATGGGGGAGAATTTCAAAAGTATTGTTTTGGATGTATGAATTTTGAGATACTTAGTCGATATATTATTGTAGGACTCTGGGTAGAAGTCATGGCTAGAGATAAACATTTAGTAGTCGTAATCTATAGATGACATGGAAATGGATGCCACCACTGAGGGGCGGTAGTTACAAAGAGATGAGACGATGGTGTAGGTCACAGTGTTACAGCATTTACATTGAAAGCATCAGAAGAAGGAGGATGAGCTAAAAAATATTTCTTTAAAAATGCTTTCTCACACTGTTTTAAAAGTTTAAAAATTTAAAACGTTTGTAGTATTCTTTTGAGTAATTACCCTAGATTTTTGCATTCAGTTTTAGAAGTGGCACAAAACTACAGTATTAACTTTTTAAAAAAAATTATTACAAAAATATATCCTGGTATCTCACCATTATAGTCAGATTAGGACAAATGTCCAAGGATCACAGTGCCATTGGAATCTAAAATAACAGTAGTTGTAGCGAAAGGAAATATAATTTATTGATTTCTTACTGCATTCCAAGCAGTGTGCTAGCTTCTTTATATACATTATCATACCTATTTATTTTCCACAAAAGCCCCTCAGAAACAATTTCATTACCATTTCACAGACAAGGCATCTGAGTTTCGGAGAGTTCAGGGAACATGTCCAACATCACACAGTGTTTCAAATCATAAGCTGGGTCATTCCCAGAATCAAGCTGACGCTACCAGCAGTGTAGGAATTTTGCTTTAAGATTAGTACCTTTTAAAACTGTTAGAAGCTTTTATTGACATCAAAGCAGGTCTCCATACTTATTCTTTCTTGTAGTAGTTGTACTGGCAATAACCAGACTAGAACCATATTGAGTATTTTCTTTCCACTGAAGAACATGAATGTGGAGCCAAACCACCAGTATTCAAATCCTGTCTTCACCTCTGACTAGCTATGTGATCTTGAGCAAGTTATTTAATCTGTTAGTGACTCCATTTCCTCAGCTGTAAGATGGGGAGAATACTTACTCATATCTCATTGGATTCTTGGGAAGCTTTAATGAGTTAAAATATGTAAAGTGCTTAGAAGAGTGTTGGTATATAGGCTCTATATAAATGTTAGAACATAATTGTTATCATCATCAGTATTGCTCTGCAAAGGATTTCATTACTACTCAAAAGATACATGAAGAGAAAAGTAACTAATGTAAGAATTCTTCCAAAATTCTATACCTAGATATGAACAATTTTTAACACGTGTCAGTGAACTTGATAGCAATATAATACAAATTATATGCTATTATTGAGTTAATTATAGTATGACTTTAGATATGCCATTGTAAGTTTTCCATTAATGTTGTCTAATTATTTTTTAAAGGTTTTTGTGCTATAGGAAGACAAATTTCATTGTTCTTATGAGTTTTAAAGCATAGTATGATTTGGTTGTGTTTGCAAGTCTAGCATCTGTCGAAGATGTTATCTCTGACCTTTTCTCCTATTTTAATTCTTTGCATTAGAATGAACTCCCTTTGGCTTGCTTTACTTTCAGTGCCCTGTGGTGGAACTTTAAGTAAGCGCAAAGGGACTATTTTGTCTCCTGGATACCCTGAGCCTTATGACAACAATCTGAATTGTGTATGGAAGATGACAGTGCCAGAGGGAGCTGGCATTCAAGTAAGAATATTTAAATTTTTCTTTTTTCATTGTATATTTGAAGTTATTTTTTTCAGAGATGACAGGATGCACGTGATTTCTAGAATTTTAGCCAGTGCTTTTGACAGATGTGGCTGAATTTAAAAGAAAGATAACAACCTAAGTGTCCATCATCGGATGAATGGGTAAAGAAGATGTGGCACATATATACAATGGAATATTACTCAGTCATAAAAACGAAATTGAGCTATTTGTAATGAGGTGGATGGACCTAGAATCTGTCATACAGAGTGAAGTAAATCAGAAAGAGAAAGACAAATACCGTATGCTAACACATATATATGGAATTAAAAAAAAATGTCATGAAGAACCTAGGGGTAAAACGGGAATAAAGACACAGACCTACTTGAAAATGGACTTGAGGATATGGGGAGGGGGAAGGGTAAGCTGTAACAAAGCGAAAGAGAGGCATGGACATATATACACTACCAAACGTAAGGTAGATAGCTAGTGGGAAGCAGCCGCATAGCACAGGGAGATCAGCTCGGTGCTTTGTGACCGCCTGGAGGGGTGGGATGGGGAGGATGGGAGGGAGGGAGATGCATGAGGGAAGGGATGTGGGAACAGATGTATATGTATGACTGATTCACTTTGTTATAAAGCAGAAACTAGTAAAAAAAAAAAGCAAAAGAAAAGAAAGATACTTACCATTAATTTTTTCACCTGCAAGTAACAGAAAGCCAATTCAAGATAGCATAAGCAGTAAGAAAAATGTGTTGCTCCACATAACATGGAAACTTTGAGTAGGATGCTTTAAGCGTTGTTTATTTCAGAGGTTCAGTTGTGTAATTCCTGACCCAGGTTTTTTGTCCATCTCTCTGTTCTGCTATTCTTAGCATGTTGGCTTAGTTCTTGGACTTCCTTTCTCATGGTTTTGAGATGGCTAAAAAAGCTCTAGGCAAACAGGCTTCCGCATCAATGGCCAATAGACAAAATGGAATCTCTCTATTTTATGTACTTTTGTAACAGTTAAGAGAACTTTTCAAGAAACCTTCCAGCAGACTTTCCCTCCTGTCCTATGGACCAAAATTACAATGATACCCATTTTTAAGCCATACACTGGGCAATAACAAAAGATTTACTATTATTTGTCTTAAAAAAAATTAAGATTAGGTACCTGGATCAGGCAAGGGGCTTAGCCTTCTCTGGTGTACACAGCTCTCATTTAATTGAACAAAACTATTCTCTGTCAGCAAAGATGAATGCTATTCTATAGACGGTCAACAGTATCTACCATATTACTTCAATTGTGACCATTTTGTGGGGGGAGCAATTTGACCAGCTACTCTGTTTGAGAAGGAAATTATTTCTGGTTAAGTTGATAGCATTTTACTGCTGAGTCAGTATTTACCCCATGGAATACAATTATGCTTCACAAAGTATTACATAGTCTGTATTTTATAAAAATAACTTGACTGTTTCTCCAATTGAGTCATAGGGTTTTGCTTTAGAAACTTGAGATATATAGCAGTCATGGAAAAAGTAGTCAAGGCATCATTCATTAAACCTGAAATTAGATAGAAGTACAATTTTCAGTAAAAATAATAAACTTTTTGAATTTATCTTTATAATTTTTCAGAAAATTCAAAAAAAATACTTGAGGCGTCAGGTATAAAATAGGCCAATAAATCAATGAAAAAGCTTGAAATGTACTTTTTCAGTGTTTTAAAAACATTAACAATCAAAAAACTGCTTATATTTGGCTAGTTGTACTATTATTTTATGGTCAACTTGTAAAATTCGAAGATAACCAATCAACCCTATCCTATTATTGGTAGAATTAATAAAGATTTTAGGATTGTCCAGACAATCTGAAATGAGGTGATACCTTTAAAACTTTCCTAGAACATTTACTATATCATATGCTTATACATTTATGAAGATTATCCTAGAGCATTTATATAGTGACGTCAGCTTGACCATTTCTATCTCATCTTAAAATAATAATGCCCTTGGCATTTCCCCTCTGGTTCTCATCCTCTATTTCTGACTCCCTGCGATGTGGCTTCAGCATCCAATGCTCTGTTTGAGTCATTCTTATAGTGATCACTGAGGACCCATGCCATTAAATCCATTGAATTGCTCATCCTTCCTATTTCATTAGCAGCAGTCTATCCTACCCATTCTCCCCTCAATCTTTTTTTTTTTTTTTTTTTTTTGCAGTACGCGGGCCTCTCACTGTTGTGGCCTCTCCCGTTGCGGAGCACAGGCTCTGGATGTGCAGGCTCAGTGGCCATGGCTCATGGACCCAGCCGTTCCACGGCATGTGGGATCTTCTCAGACCGGGGCATGAACCCGTGTCCCCTGCTTCGGCAGTCGGACTCTGAACCATTGTGCCACCAGGGAAGCCCTCTCCCCTCACTCTTAAAACACCTTTTCCCTCCATTCTACCCAATACTCTCTTGGATTTTGTTTTGTTTTCTTTTCTACATGTATGGCTTCTGCTTCTACATCTAGGAACATGATCTCCTCTTCTTCACTTCATCACATATGGTGTTTGTGAGATTCTATGGGCTTTGTCCATCTCACATTACACCATTCTCTCTGCCACCTTGTCTACTTTCACAGCTTCAAATACCATTATGTGCTGATGATGTCCAGGACCTGAATCACAGTAGATAAACAGAAAACATCTTTTTTAAATGAAGGATTGAATAAATGATGATTTCTTTTTTAATTATTTATTTTTTGACTTTTTGAATTTTATTTTATTTATTATTTTTATTCAGCAGTTTCTTATTAGTCATCAATTTTATCCACATCAGTGTATACAAGTCAATCCCAATGGCCCAATTCATCACACCACCACCACCACCCCCGACCACTTTCCCCCCTGGGTGTCCATACATTTGTTCTCCACACCTGTGTCTATTTCTGCCCTGCAAACCAGTTTATCTGTACCATTTTTCTAGGTTCCACATATATGCATTAATATACGATATTGTTTTTCTCTTTCTGACTTACTTCACTCTGTATGACAGTCTCTAGATCCACCCACGTCTCTACAAATGACCCAATTTCATTCCTTTTTATGGCTGAGTAATATTCCATTGTATATATGTACTACATCTTCTTTATCCATTCATCTGTTGATGGGCATTTAGGTTGGTTCCATGACCTGGCCATTGTAAATAGTGCTGCAATGAACATTGGGGTGCATGTGTCTTTTTGAATTATGGTTTTCTTGGGGTATATGCCCAGTAATGGGATTCCTGGTTCATATGGTAATTCTATTTTTAGTTTTTTAAGGAACCTCTATACTGTTCTCAATAGTGACTGTATCAATTTACATTCCCATCAACAATGCAAGAGGGTTCCCTTTTCTCCAAACCCTCTCCAGCATTTGTTGTTTGTAGATGTTCTGATGATGCCCATTCTAACTGGTGTGAGGTGATACCTCATTGTATTTTTCATTTGCATTTCTCTAATAATTAGTGATATTGAGCGGCTTTTCATGTGCTTCTTGGCCATCTGTATGTCTTCTTTGGAGAAATGTCTATTTAGGTCTTCTGCCCATTTTTTGATTGGGTTGTTTGTTTTTTAATATTGAGCTACATGAGCTGTTTATATATTTTGGAGATTAATCCTTGTCTGTTGATTCGTTTGCAAATATTTTCTCCCATTCTGAGGGTTGTCTTTTCATCTTGTTTGTACTTTCCTTTGCTTTGCAAAAGCTTTTAAGTTTCATTAGGTCCCATTTGTTTATTTTTGTTTTTATTTCCATTACTCTAGGAGGTGGATCAATAAAGATCTTGCTGTGATTTATATCAAAGAGTGTTCTTCCTATGTTTTCTTCTAAGAGTTTTATAGTGTCCGGTCTTACATTTAGGTCTCTAATCCATTTTGAGTTTATCTTTGTGTATGATGTTAGGGAGTGTTCTTATTTCATTCTTTTACATGTAACTGTCCAGTTTTCCTAGCACCACTTATTGAAGAGACTGTCTTTTCTCCATTGTATATCCTTGCCTCCTTTGTCATAGATTAATTGACCATAGGTGTGTCGGTTTATCTCTGGGCTTTCTATCCTGTTCCATTGATCTATATTTCTGTTTTTGTGCCAGTACCGTACTGTCTTGATTACTGTTGCTTTGTAGTATAGTCTGAAGTCAGGGAGTCTGATTCCTCCAGCTCCATTTTTATCCCTCAAGACTGCTTTGGCTGTTGGGGGTCTTTTGTATCTTCATACAAATTTTAAGATTTTTTATTCTAGCTCTGTAAAAAAATGCCATTAATAGTCTGATAGGGATTACATTGAATCTGTAGATTGCTTTGGGTAGTATAGTCCTTTTCACAATATTGATTCTTCCAATCTAAGAACATGGTATGTCTCTTCAGCTGTTTGTATCATGTTTAATTTCTTTCATCAGTGTCTTATAGTTTTCTGCATACAGGTCTTTCGTCTCCCTTGGTAGGTTTATTCCTAGGTGTTTTATTGTTTTTGTTTCAGTGGTAAATGGGAGTGTTTCCTTAATTTCTCTTTCAGATTTTTCATCATTATTATATGGCAATGCAAGAGATTTCTGTGCATTAATTTTGTATCCTGCAACTTTACCAAATTCATTGATTAGCTCTAGTAGTTTGAATAAATGATTTCTAAACCTAAATATCTAATCCACACCTTTCACCTAAGCTGCATGCCATTAATCCAACTGCCCACTTAACATTTTGAGCTAAACTTCTAACATCTCTAATTCAACCTGTTCAAAGCTGTCTTCATGACTTTCTTCTCAAAGTTGTGAATCTTCCACATTGTGGTCTGTCTCAGAATGAATCCCTTAACCATTCAGTTGCACAAGCCAACAACCTTGGTGATTTTTTTTCTGTCTCCAACTGCACAAAGAACTGTGTCAGGTCTGTCTTTCACAAACCTCTCAAGTAAGTCTATTTTCTCTATCCACACTTTTACCACTCAAGTTTAAGTGGCCATCATCCCTGTCCTGGGTTCGTATTCTCCTCCAATCTATTCCTCATAGGGCAAAGAGAGTGATTTTCTAAAAATAAAAATCTAATGCTGTAACTTTCCTACTTTACAGTACATCAGTTGTCCTTGCTATCCTTAACTCCTCAACACAGCTGATTACCCCTTTGTGCTTTATCCTCATTTCTTGCCTCTGTTTTAGTTCTTTATAGCAAACTGGCTCTCTCTCTCTTGCCTCTTGGCCTTTGTGAATGTTCTTCCCTCTGCTGGCAACACTCTCCATCATCTCCCTTTATTTGGCTTATTCTTATTCATTATTTCAGTCTCAAGGTAAAAGCAGTTCCTGTGGAAGAACTTCCATGAACTTGAAACCACATTAAGTCCTCTTGCTATGTGTTCTCATAGATCCCTATAATTTCCTTATCGTAACACCTGTCACATGTTACTGCTTTTACTTAATTACCTATAAACTCATGAGGGCAGTAACCAAGTCTGTTTTGGCAGCTAACACAGTGCCTTGTAGTCTGTGCTCAGTAAATATTTTAGAATGAACCAATGAATACCTGCAAAAGGTGTGGAGTTTTAAGCTACTTTAAGGAGTTAACATAGCATGATGGACCAATACGACATCTGCAGATAATGTTATGTGATATATCACTGCCTTAGCCAAACACTGTTCAAAACCGGACACTTGTATCAATGACACTATAAAATCTTTCACTGAGAGAGAGTGGAATGGACTTATATATACTACCAAATGCAAAATAGATAACTAGTGGGAAGCAGCCACCTAGCACAGGGTGATCAGCTCAGTGCTTTGTGACCACCTAGAGGGGTGGGATAGGGAGGGAGGGAGGGAGATGCAAGAGGGAGGAGATATGGGGGTATATGTATATGCATAGCTGATTCACTTTGTTATAAAGCAGAAACTAACACACCATTGTAAAGCAATTATACTCCAATAAAGATGTTAAAAAAAAATCTTTCACTGAGGAAGCGATGTGTTTAATGATTGTACATTAGAAAACAAAATTTGAGTTTAGCAGAGCATTTATCAAACTTACAGAGTGTGAAGCATATTGGACTTTTTAAAATACTCTATATAACTACCAAGAGCTTTTTTCTAATTAACGTCTTACATGTTTGCTAATTTTAGACATGTCACTAAATCATAGAAAATTATAACACACACACACACAGTATATGACATATTTAAAATTTCACTAACTTCGCCTACAAACGAGCTGGCTAGTACACCAGATTTAAAGCAGTGTTTAACTTATTTTATTCTGTTGGGCTAAACATGTGTGTGAATAAAGAATTATATGAATATTCAATAAATCATATATGAAATGAAATGGGATAACCACTGGTGGAAAGAACAGAAAAAACATTTGGAATGCTGAAAAAGTTACAAATAAGATAGGTGATTGAGAATTTTGAGGAAATAACCTCAACAAATAAATGAACTTGTTGTATTACTGTTACATGAAAAGTGTGTGGAGAGGAGTGTATTCATTTGTTTCCCTGTTTATTTTAGCAAGGTACATTGGAGGGAGAATTCCAAAGGAGCTACATTCAACAGTAACAGAGTTACCAAGCAAAGAGCAATTGTTATGTGATGAATCAGTTTAAAAAAATGTTGTTTACTTAATTGTGTCAATTTGTAGAATGAGATGATAATGAATCAGTATAATCATCCAAACAAAGTAAAATGTGATTTGCATGTTTCTATGAGGGATACCAGGTTTTAGTTATTGGAAATTCATTACCTCATAAAGCTATCCTGTTGTCATAATGGGCAACTCCATCTAATTTAAAGTTCTGAACACTGAATCTGTAGCTGCTCCTTTAAGTAAAAGACTTAAAGTCTTTTACTGGACTCTCATTTGGCTTTCTGTCATAGAGGGTCCTCAGCCATTTACTTGAGTCTCCTATACCCTCTGTGTGTTTAATATGCCAAACTGCATTCACAATTTGCCCAGAATCCTAGTGGCAAACTGCATTAGTTTTCTGTGACTTCTGTAACAAATCCTAAACTCAACAGCTTAAAGTAACAGAAATGTATTCTCTCATGGTACTGGAGGCCAAAAGTCCCAAATCAGTTTTACTGCCCTGAGACTGAGGTGCTGACAGGGCTGCTCTCCCACCACCATTCACTCTCCCCTCTGCTCAAGCTCTAGGGAAGATTCCTCTCCTGGCCTCTTCCAGCTTCTGGTAGCTGCCAGCATTCCTTGGCTTCTGACCACATCACTCCAATTTCTGCTTCTGTGATCACACTGCATTCTCTTCTGTCTGTGTCAAATCTTTTTTGACATCTGATAAGAACACGTGTGACTGCATGTAAAGCTCATTTAAATCATCTAGGATAGTCTCCCTATCTCAAGATATTTAGTTTATTCAGATCTGAAAGACCCTTTTCCGTACAAGGCAATATTTACAGGCTCAAGAGATCAGGATCTGATATCTTTGGGAGCCATATTCATATATATATGTCCAGAATTAAACAGATTTTCTTCCTGTCTCCAAGGTAATAGGTTTTCCTGAGGATGTCTACATTTTTGTTTGTGCCATCCCTCTGATCTCAATAACTCAGGGAAAAAATTATTTTAAAATCTTTCCTGTCATTTCCATCTCCTATTCATATCACACAAAATCCAGTAATTTCCCCTATAACAACACATGTGATGTGACTTCTGGGTCCCCCTTTCTACCATTCCTGCCTACTAACCTACTTTATTTAGTCTTTCATTGCTTCTCATGTGGACTACTGCAATAAACATTAAAGTTGTCTTTTCACTTTTATTTTCTTCACTCAATTCAGTAGTACCTACTTAAAACACAGTCCTGATTATGCTCCTTCAATCCACCTTCTAAAACCTTCAATGAAATACTCCTCGATTGCACAATTATTATGCTAGTATTCAGTCTTTATAGCCCTTCTCTCTCATTCCCTTCTTTAGCTAAGATGCATTAAATCCTCAGTACACACTAGGTACTATTCTAAGGTAAAATCATTTAATTTTTACAGCAAACCTATGAATTATATGCCTTTATTACAGTGATTTATGTAAGAAATCTATGGCACAGAGAGATTAACAATTCTTTTCAGGTTACATGCCAGTGAGTGGATGGAGCCAGGAAGTTGTATACCCTGGCATTCTAATGCTAATATTTCTTGTATTTATCCAGAACCTTTACTCTTTCTAACTTTTCTCTACTTTTTCTAACTTTGCATGCCTATTTTCTCTTGTGTGAATACCCTCCACTGTGGCTAAGTTAGATTACTGATGGGTCACTAAATCTCCCTCATGGCTGGTCTCCTCTACATTTTTACTAACTCAGTTTCTTTCAGTGGAAAACTGCTCAATACATTTTGCTTATCTCAATTGTCAACTCTTGCAAGAATCCTTACCTTTATTTTCTCTTTCTTTTTTCTTTCTTTTTTTTTTAAAGCCAAATGTGACTTTTTATTTTCCTGAATTGAAGGAAAGGAAAATTCAGATATGACGAGAGAATTGACCATTGTTTAAGGAGTCGGGGGTTATATTACAATCATACAGCTTTAATTCCAATCATCTTTCTGTCCTGGAAGATTGCCATTGGGCCTAATGCCTGTCACACAGGCAGGGTATCTGTTGCCATGTGGCACTCATCCCTGGAAAAGAGGCTCCAGCATTCATTTGAATGGAAGAATGATGAAGGCCTATTTTGTGGATAAGAAATTTTTAATGAATGCAATTGTTAGAAGTACTTAGTGAATGAGTGTGATGCTTACATCTATAATAGACTTTAGCTAAATAAAAATAAATTTAGTAAGGCTATTCCTTTACCTCCTCCTAAACTATAAAATATATAATAAAGAAAAATAGATAATATCCACAGTTGTGAGGGTTTTCTGGGTTCTTGCAAAAGCTCAAGTTGTGCCAAGTGAAGTGCAACAAAGGAACACATGCCTCTTTCTTTAAATAAACTTTAATAGACATGAGAGAATTATACTCCAGCATTTTCCTTATCAACTTAATGGACCTTCACAGTGATTTAGTTATTACGATGCCATTTATAAAAATATAGCTATTTATAAAAATAATCTTTAAAAGATGTACCCAAATCAGTTATAAAGTATTATTTTTGGTTATCCATATTGAAATTTATTAAATATGTGCATAGTGGATTATTATGTTAATTTTTAAAAATAAAATAAAGACAGGAAATTTAGCAAAGGTTATGCAAAGTAAAACATAATAAAATGTATCCAGGATAAACCTAGTTCAAAAAATGTATATATTATAGAGTCTTATATGCTTATGTGGTCCTCAGTGTGGACCACAAATCTGTTTATCCCCTAATAGGTAAAGCAAATGAGAAAACTCAGTCACTGACAAGAATCAAACATTCCAAAACAAAAAAGTTAAACAGCTGTTTTGGAACATGCCTTGATTCAGATTCCAGGCACTAAGACATTAGATTAATCCAAAGCTGAGGTGGTGACAGACATTTTCAATGTTATACCCATAGTGAACACTCCTAGATGCCTCAGAGGCTTTTATTATAAAAGTTAGTGCATGTAGGCCAGTGTCATAAAAGCAAAGATCAGTTCTGTTAAAGTCCTTCCATGAAGGGCCACAATGATATGGTCCAGGCCTTAAGTTCTCTCTTGCAGAGGAGATAAGTAGACTATAGTATATGTATCTCATTAAAAGTATGTGTTCTTACCAGTAATTATTATTTCATAGGTGCAAGTTGTCAGTTTTGCTACAGAACATAATTGGGATTCTCTGGACTTTTATGATGGGGGAGACAACAATGCTCCAAGACTTGGAAGTTATTCAGGTAAATGAGAGAGCTGAGCTTAATTAAAATACATTATAATTAGGAATGTAAGATCTCTCTCTCTCTTTGAAGAGCTCCCTAGAACTCTGACTTGGTAGTTTTAATTTTGCTTTTTACAAACTATATGCAATGAACTAAATTACAAGGTTAGAAGTTTAAAAGTCTTTAAAGGTAATGAAATTGAAATTGATGTTTAAGACCTTACTGTAGTGTTACTATATTTGTGTAATTATTTATTGATGTTTTTGTGTTACTAGTATTATTTTTAGCTGAGCTATGGTTCAGGAATAGTATGTATGCCCCTCTCCCTTAAAAAAAAGGATGAGTAGTAATAGTGAAAAATTAGACAGTGCTTGGTAATTATGGTATATTCACTTAATAGAATGTTATGCAGCCATTAAAACAATTATAGAGACTATGTAACAACATGGTAAATGCTACAAGGTACTGTTGAGTGAGAATAAAGAAAATACAAAATTAATTCTATGAAATGAATTAAATTATATAAAATTCATACTATATACATATGTACCAAGACCGAAAGTTTTAAAATTTGTTATGGTTTTTAAAGGTAGTTTATGCATTTATCTAACAGCTTCTTATAGAATATTTAGGATAAAATGAAGTTTTAATTTTAACTGTACCTTTTACTTTAATTTTGATTATAGTGTTTAACTCTAGAAATATAAACATAGCTAAACTATAAACTTACATATTTCAGATATACTGAATTTTGAATGGTATTAAGTTTTTAATAGATTAAAAATATTTTAGATATAGATTGAGAGAGAAATTTTTCTTGGAAAAATTGTATAAATTTTTGAGTATTCATTTGTCTATAATAGACGAGGTGTAATACTTTCTGAATAATAAATACAATAATGAAGATGATGAAAGTGATAAATAATAACAGCTGTTGATTACCAAGTGCTAGCTCTGCATGAAGCTTGTCGTACATTTCCTCATTTGATCTTTTTAGCAGTCCTGGTAGGTGATTGACACTAAGAGAAATTAAGTTGCCCGAGGTCGTACAGCTAATGTTAGAATGAGACTGGGACCCAGCTGGTGTGACTCCAGAGTCAGAGCTATTAATCACTAAGATCCTCAGAGACCAAAGGCAGTCTGAGTGACCTTTGAGTTTCTGTTTACCTCTGTCTTCAGTGATTCAGTTAGGACGCTATAGACAGAGCAAGTTCAGGGGGAAAAATAAAAGCAATCGTGTGTTCTTTAATGAGTTTGTCCTGGTTTCTCCTATAGAAGGCTCAGTGATTAAGGTTCATAGAGTTATGTAAAGTGTGAAGTAAATAGAAAATTACAAAAAAAATTGTTTGCAACACTATCAACTCAGATGTTTGTTGAACTTTATCTTGAGACCGTTGACAGTTATTTTTATGGTTGTCTTTTGAAACTGCTTGAATTGTAAAACTAAGGATCTTGAACTATTACTCAATGTCAAATAGTCAAGTAGTAATTGGTTCAAGCAGATATGTTATATTTTCAACTCAGTAATTGAATAATTAAAGTTGATTTCCTGTCAAAGTTCAGAACACGATTATATAGCATTTGCTAAGAGACAAGGCTGACACTAGTTCATAATTGGCATCGTTTTGAATGCTAACTACCAGCTTTGCTGTCAAGGTGTAAGAAACATCAAGGTACTTGACCTGGTATAGAACATAAATGTATATATTTAAATATCATAATAAAGGCCAATAAATGAATATATCTTTAAGCCCATACAAAATTTTGTTATTATACCATAAAAATCGCATGCAGATTTTAAACTAAGTTTATTATTAGCTTGTACATGAACTATTGAAATCCACATGAAATTCAAAATATTTATTTTAGGTGACTAGTAAAATTTACTGCTTTAATTTTCACCAGCCTTCTTTTTTTGCTCGTACCTATTTTTAGGGAGCAATCTAATGTGCTCTCGAAGGTCTGTCTCCTTGGAGATAGTCAAGAACAGTAATATGAAAGACAAATATGTGATAAATATTTTTATTTAAAAATTTTGTAAAACACTTTACTAATATATAATTTCAGTGATATCTAATTGGCTAATTAATAGTTAACTTAGTTTTATTAATAATACTTATTATGTGGTCACTGAACTACTTTTTCAATTATCGTTTCAGGAACAACAATTCCCCATCTTTTGAATAGCACATCTAATAATCTATATCTAAATTTTCAATCAGACATCAGTGTTTCTGCTGCAGGATTTCACCTTGAATACACAGGTAAATATATCATGTGCTATTCAGGAAAATTAAGAACAAATTTATATTAATTTTAAATGTTACTTTTCTGAATATAGAAAGTTAATGGACTTTGCAAAAGAGAACATTTGGGCTTACTTTCTTAAGATTTTGAAGTGTTTCTTCAACTACAAAATTATATGTATAAAGTTCTGATTATTTTCATCAGAATTTACATTTTCTTTTTTTTTTAAGTGTCAGTACACTTAAGATAAGATTTACCCTCTTAATGAAAGTTTTAAGTGCACAATACAGTAGTGTTAACTATAGGCGCAGTGTTGTACAGCAGATTTCTAGAGCTTATCCATCTTGCATAACTGAAACTTTATACACATTGAACAGCAACTCCGCATTTCTCCCTCCTCTCAGCCTCTGGAAACCAACATTCTACTTTATATTTCTATGAGTTTGACTATTCTAGATACTTCATATAAGTGATATCATGTAGCATTTGTCCTTCTGTGTCTGGCTTATTTCATTGAGCATAATGTCTACCAAGTGCACCAATGTTGTCACATACAACAGAATTTTTTCTCCTTTTTAAGACTGAATAATATTCCACTGTATGTATATAATGTATTTTCTTTATCCATTCCTCCCTTGATGGACATTTAAGTTGTTTCCATATCTTAGCTATTGTGAATAATGCTGCAGTGAACATGGGAGTGCAGATATCTCTTTGAGATTCTGATTTCTTTTAGAAATATACCCAGAAATGGGATTGCTAGATCATAAGGTAGATCTACTTTTAATTTTTTTGAGGAACCTCTATAGTGTTTTCCACAGTATCTATACCATTTTACCTTCCAACCAACATTGTATAAAGGTTCTAATTTCTTCGTATTCTCACCAACACT
This sequence comes from Hyperoodon ampullatus, assembly GCF_949752795.1. Classification (NCBI taxonomy): domain Eukaryota; kingdom Metazoa; phylum Chordata; class Mammalia; order Artiodactyla; family Ziphiidae; genus Hyperoodon; species Hyperoodon ampullatus. Next base: position 53,064,721 of record NC_136930.1, on the reverse strand, counting down.
TACCTTTTTTTTTTTTGATAAACAAGAGCATTTTATAGTTATCATGGAGAGTACAAATCATAACAAAAACTCCAGTTTTGAGTATTTTTGCACCAAATGACATAACAACAACAATTCTTAAAGTAAATCAGCATGAGCCATAAGAAGAAATAAACAAAAATGCATTGTGAAATTTACCAAAATTGACACTAGTAAAGACGGATATTCTAAATAGACCAATTATCATAGGACCAATATAGACAATAATTATTAAAATACAAAAAAAAAAAACCTGGTCCAAAAGGCTTCACAAAGAAATATTACCAAATCTTTAAAAACCAGGTAATCACAGTGCCATTTAAATTATTCCATCTACTTTTTGTGGCGTATACCATAGGTTCCAATACTTGTCTCAGTGTAAAACTATAAACCAGCCTCTTTTATGAACATGATGCAAATGTTTTAGTTTTCCAGCTTGCTGAGATTTAACTAACATATAACATTGTGTAAGTTTAAAATATACAATATGAGTTGTTCAGAATGTAAATTGGTGCAGCCACTATGGAAAACAGTATGGAGGCTCCTCAAAAAACTAAAAATAGTGTTGCCATATGATCCAGCAGTCCCACTCCTCATATATCTAAAGAAAACTAAAATTCAAAAAGATGCATGCACCCCAATGTTATACAACACTGTAAATCAACTATACTTCAATTAAATAAACAATCAAAGAAATAAATAAATAAATAAATAAATAAAAGATATGATGTGTTGATTTGATACATGTATCTATTGCAAAATGATTACCACAATAGGGATAGTTAATACTTCCATTACTTCACATAATCACCTTTTGTTTTCTGTGATGAGAACATTTAAGATCTAGTCTCCTAGTAACTTTGAATGATTCAGTATCATTAACTATAGTCACCATGCTGTACATTGGATCCCCAGAACTATTCATCTTATAACTGGAAGTTTGTACCCTTTGATTCACATCTCCCCATTTCTCCCAATCCCAGCCACTGGCAACCACCATCCTACTCATAGTTTCTAAGGGTTTGTCTTTTTAGATTTTACATGTAACTGAGATCATATGGTATTTGTTTTCTCTGAGTTATTTCACTTAGCATAATAACCTGGAGGTCATTTTTTGTTTTTGCAAATGGCAGGATTTCCTTCTTCTACATGGCTAGAGAATATTTCATTGTATACATGTACCACATCTTTTTTTTACTCATCTGTAGAAAGACACTTAGGTTGTTTTCGTATCTTGGCTATTACAAATAATGCTACAATGAACATGTAGTGTAGGTATCTCTTTGAGATCCTGATTTCATTTCCTTTGAATATATACTAAGAAGTGGGATTGCTGGATATATGATAGTTCTATTTTTAATTTTTTGAAGAACCTCCATACTGTTGTCCATAGTGGCTATACCGATATTCATTTCCACGTCTATAGGTGGCTTTGGGTAGTATGGACAGTTTGACAATATTAGTTCTTCCTATTAATGAATATGGAATATTTTCCCATTTATTTGTGTATTCTACAGATTTTTTTCATCAATGTCTTATGAGTTTTGTTGTACAGATGTTTTACCACCTTGGTGGAATTTGTTCCTATTTTACTATATTTTTCCAATGCTATTATAAATGGGATTATTTTCTTTCTTTCTTTTTTAGATATTTTATGGTTATTGCATAGTATCACAACTGATTTCTTTATATTGATTTCATGTGCTGCATTTTTATTAAATTGATTTATTCTAATATTTTTTGGTGGCATCTTTAGGATTTTTCTCTATATAAGATCATATCTTCCAAACAGACAATTTTACTTTTCTATTTGGAAGCCTTTCATTTCTTTTTCTTGCCTAATTGCTCTGACTAGGACTTCCAGTACTATGTTAAATAGGAGTCATGAGAGTGGTCACCCTTAGTCTTGTTCTTAATCATAGATGAAAAGCGTTTAACCTTTCACCATTGAGTGTGATGTTAGCTGTGGGTTTTTTATATGTGGCCTTTATTATGTCTTAGTAGGCTGTATGTTTCTTGGAATTTATCCATTTCTTCTAGGTTATCTAATTTGTTGGTGTGTAATTGTTCATAGCAGTGTCTTATGATCCATTGTATTTCTGTGGTATCAGTGTAATGCCCTCTCTTTCATTTCTGATTTTATTTGAGTTCTCTTTCTCTCTTTTTTTTAATCTATTTAAAGTTTTCTAATGTTTTTTTATGTTTTAAAAACCAACTCCTTGTTTCTTTGGTCTTTTCTATTGTTTTTATATTCTTCTATTTTATTTCTGCTTTCATAATTGTTATTTTCTTCATTTTGCTAACTTTTGGTTTAGTGTATTCTTTTTCTAGTTCCTTGAGTTGTAAATTTACCTTTTTTTTTGAGATCTTTCTTTTTTTCTTAATGCAGGCATTTATTGCTATAAAATTCCCTCTCAGAATGGCTTTTGCTGCATCCCATAAGTTTGGGTATATTGCATTTCTGATTTTGTTTCTTTCAAAATATATTTTAGTTTCTTCTTTGACTCATTGGTTGTTCAGGAGTGTATTGTTTAATTTCAAATAGTTATGGATTTTCCAGTTTTCCTCCTGTTACTGATTTCTATTTTCATGTCATTGTGGTCAAAAGAGATGTTTGATATGATTTCAATCTTAAATTTGATAAGACTTTGTTTGTGACATAATGTATGATCTGTCATGTAGAATATTCTGTTTGAACTTGAAAAGAACTTGCAATCTGCTACTTTGGAAGGAATGCTTTGTATATGCCTCTTCGGTCTATGTGGTCTAAAGTATAGTTCAAATTCAATGTTTTCTTAATGATTTGATGTCTGGATGATCTATCTGTTGTTGAAAGTGGGGTATTGAAGTCCCCTACTATTATTATATTGTCTATGTCTCCATTCAGAACTGTTAAAATTTGCTTAATATATTTGGTTGCTCTGATGTTCGGTTCATATATATTTATGATTGTTATATTCCCTTTTACTTCCCTTTTAAGTTTTTGATGTCACAGTTTACCTCTTCAATATTTTGTATTTATTAACAAATTATTGTAGCTATAGTTATTTTTAAAACTTTTGTCCTTTAACTTTTATTCTAGTGCTAAATGGTTAATCTACCCCCATAGTATGAGTATTCTGAATTTGAATATATACTTACCTTTACCAGTGTGTTGTACATTTTCATGTTTTCATGTTACTAATTAGTGTCCTTTCATTTCAGCTTGAAGAACTCCTTTCAGTATTTTTTGTAAGGCATGTCTAGTATTGATGAACTCCCTCAGCTTTTGTTTGTCTGGGAACATCTTTATCTTGCCTTCCTCTGAAGTCCTCTGGTGAACTGCTTTGCTGTATAGAATGTTTTTGCTTGGCAGTTTTATTCTTTCAGCACTTTGAATATAACAACCCTCTCTGTCCATGCATGTAAGGTTTCTCCAGAGAGAGTTGGTGAAAACCTTTTGCAAGTTCCCTTGTAAGTTACAAGCTTTTTTTCTCTTACTACTTTTTTTTTTTTTTTTTTTTTTTCGGTACGCGGGCCTCTCACTGTTGTGGCCTCTCCCAATGTGGAGCACAGGCTCCGGACATGCAGGCTCAGCGGCCAGGGCTCACAGGCCCAGCCGCTCCGCGGCATGTGGGATCCTCCTGGACCAGGGCACGAACCCATGTCCCCTGCACTGGCAGGCGGACCCTCAACCACTGCGCCACCAGGGAAGCCCTCTCTTACTTCTTTTAAGATTCTCTATTTGTCACTGATTTTCTACAGTTTTATTGTAATTCATATAGTAGAAGATCTCTCTAAGTTGAGTTTGTTTGGGGACCCATGACTTTTATGAACAAGACTGTTGAGATCTCTCCCCAGATTTGGGAAGTTCTCAGCCACTATTTCTTTAATAAGCTTTCTATTCCCATCTTTCTCTTTTCTCCTCTGGTAGTCCACTAATTTAGAGATTCTTTTCTTTTGATAACATTTCATAGATCATTTAGGCTTTCTTCACTCTTCCAATTTTTCTTCTTATTTTCTCCTCTGATTACATAAATTTCAAGCATCCTCTCTTCTTATTCACAGATTCTTCTACTTGAGCTCTCTTTTGCATTTTTTATTCATTAGGTGCATTTTTCAGCTCAAGAATTTCTGTTTGATCCTTTTTTATAATTTCTGTCTCTGTTAAACTTCTCATTTTGATCATGTATTGTTTTCCTGGTTTTGTTCAATGAATTTTTGTGTTTTCTTGTAGCTTCTTCAGCTTCCTAAAAATTTTGAATTTCTTTCTGGGTAAATTACAGATCTCCATGTCTTTGGGGTTGGTTACTCTCCTGACTGACTTCAGGAGAGAAGTACCTTTCCTCACACCTGCTAGGGATTCTGAAGGTTCTTTATACTTTCTATGGATATGCATGCTCCACACTTCTTGCTCCCTCTCGTGGCAGAATTCTTAAGCTTGTATGACTTCTCTCAATCCTGTAGAGCCAAGACATGTGCTTACAACCTCCCTTTTGCTTTCCCAAGGGTAGTGATAAATGCTCAAGTTTGTAGTCTTTTCCAGATCCACAGAATCAGGCCAGATTTCTGTGAATGCTCACTAGCCATCTGCATAAGCTTGCCCGTGGTCTAGCTAGAGGGATCCATAGGCAAGGTGTCCCCACTGGCTCATGGGTGTGCCTCGTGATGGAGTCCCTGAATTGTTTAATAAGATCCATATCCCCTTGATATGTCCCTTTCTGAGCCCTGGCTTCTCTTTTCCAGTTATTCACAGTGCATGTCATAACTCAGTACTCAGGCTGAGGTGAGAGAAAAATGAGCCTCTTTCCTATTTGGTAGCATCCCGCACAGCTGGGGAAATCAGGCACACACTCACAGACTCTTACTTCCCCCACAGGAGAAGTCATGGGTCAAAAATGGGGTCTCTTGACACCAAACCCTGTTCCCTTGGGGGAAAGGTGGAGCAGGTAAAGTCAAGCTGTTCCTCCTACTCTGTGCACTGTGTCCAATCTTGAATTTTTGCTCTAATGATGTGCTGGAACTTCTCTGCTGGACTCCTTTACTTCTACAAGAGTCTCTCCTTCATGGGTGATTGTGTAGTTCAGTGTTCTTTAGAGGTTCCCAGACCATAGCTTGAGAGGGGATGGAGCTAGCTCAAGGAGAACTTTAGGGTCCACAGCCAGGACCAAGGTCTGTAAGCCTATTGCCTGACAAACGGGTAGGTGAGACTCCTCCTGGGTCTCTTGGCATATGGTATTGGTGAGAGAACCAAAAGCAAATGGGGTGTTGTTAAATTATCAGGGCTTTGGAATTATTTCTGAGTTAGCCATCTGGGTCTGACTCAAATGACTCTTTTCAAAATGGCTCTCCTTGTTCTTGCACTGCATTGGGGTTTCCTAATCTCCTACCTGTATTCCCACGTATCCCACAGGCACTCTTGTCCATGGATGATTGCCATATTGTTGTTGCTGAGGGAAAACCGTGAATGAGAATGAGAAACATATTAGGCCATTTTGCTGACATCACTCCTCTTTTTTTTTTTTTTTTTTGACAACAGCTATCCTAATTAGGTGTGAGATGATATCTCATTGTGGTTTTGAGTTGCATTTCCCTAAAGATTAGATATGTTGAGAATCTTTTCCTACTCCTGTTGGACATTTGTATGTCATCTTTGGAGAAATGTCTATTCAAGTCCTTTGCCCATTTCGTACCATTTTTGATTGAATTTTTTTTATCAAGTTGTAGGAGTTCATTATGTATTTTAGATATTAACACTGTATTATATATGCAGTTTGAAAATATTTTCTCCCATTCTTTAGGTGACTTTTTAACTCTGCTGATTGTTTGCTATGCAGCAACATTTTAGTTTGATGTAGTCCACTTTTTAATTTTTGCTTTTGTTGCCCTGATGTCATATCCAAGAAATCATTGCCAGGACCAATAGCATGATGGCTTTTTCCTGTTTTCTTCTAGGAATTTTACATTTTCAGTTCTCATTTTTAAGTTTTTAATTCATTTTGAATTAATTTTATGTATGATGTAAGATAAGTTTCTAATTTCATTATTTTTCTTATGTATATCCAGTTTTCCCAGCATCATTTGTTGAAGAGATTATCCTTTCCCCATTGTATATTTTGGCACCCTTGTCAAAGATAAGTAAACTGTGTGGGGGTTTATTTTTGGACTCACTCCTCTGTTCCATTCATCTATATGTCTATTTTTATGCCAGCACCATACTGTTTTAATTATTGTAGCTTTTGTAGCTGTATTTTGATATCATGAAGTGTGATATCACTTTGTTCATCTTTTTCAACATTGTTTTGGCTATTTTGGATCTTTTGAGGTTCCTTATGAATTTTAGTTTTATCTAATTCAGTAAAAGACACCATTGAGATTTTGATAGAAATTGCATTGAATCTGTAGCTCATATTTAAACCATATTAAGCCTTCTAGTTCATGAACACAGACTATCTTTCTACTTATTTGTATCTTTTAACATTTATTTCATGAATAGTCTGTAGTTTTCAGAGTAAAAGCCTTTCACCTCCTTGGCTAAGTGTTTTCGTAAGTATTTTATTCTTTCTGGTGTTACCGTAAACAGGAACATTTTATTTATTATAAATTTATTTGTTTATTTATTTATTTTTGGCTGGGTTGGATCTTCATTGCTGCACGGGGGTTTTCTCTAGTTGTGGCAACCGGGGGCTACTGTTCATTGCAGTGCATGGGCTTCTCATTGCAGTGGCTTCTCTTGTTGTGGAGCACAGGCTCTAGGTGCACGGGCTTCAGTAGTTGTGGCATGCAGGCGCACTAGTTGTGGCTCGCGGGCTCTAGAGTGAAGTCTCAGTAGTTGTGGTGCACGGGCTTAGTTGCTGTGCGGCATGTAGGATCTTCCGGGACCAGGGATCAAACCAGTTGCCCCTGCCATTGGCAGGTGGATTCTTAGCCATTGCCCCACCAGGTAAGTCCCAGGGAACATTTTAAAATTTTCCTTTTAGAATAGTTTAATGTTAGTGTCAGTGTATCAATTATGACTAATTTCTGTGTGTTGATTTTGTATCCAGAAACAACATAATTCATTTATTAGTACTAACAATATTCCTTTGAAGTTAGCGTTTTCTACATATAAGATCATTTCATCTTCAAACAGCTACCCTTAATTTTTACTTCTGATTTGGAGGCTTTTTATGGCTTTTTGTCACCTAATTTCTTTGTATATGATTTCAGTATTATGTTAGTAGAATTGTTAAGAGTCGGCATCCTTACCTTGCTCCTGATCTTAGATGAAAAGCTTTCAGTTTTTTACTGTTGAATGTGATGATAGTTGTGGGCTTTTCATATATGGCCTGTATTATTTTGAGGTACATTCTGTATGTAACTTGTTGAGAGTTTTTATTATGAAAGAATTTTGTATTTTGTCAAATTCTTTTTTCTGCATCTATTGAGATGGTCATATGTTTTCATCCTTCATTCTGCTAATTGGTGTATCATGTTTACTGATTGAATCTTCTTTGTATCCCAGGAATAAATTCCACTTGGTCATGGTGTATGGTCCTTTTGATGTGCTGTTTAATTTGGTTTGCTAGTATTTTGCTGTGGATCTTTACATTTATATTCATCAGGCATATTGTCCTACAGTTTTCTTGTAGTGCCTTTGGCTATGGTATCAGGTAATGCTGGACTCATAAAATGAATTTGTGACTGTTCCCCCTTCAGTGTTTTGGAAAAGTTTGAGTAGAATCAGTGTTAATTCTTTAAATGTTTGGTAGAATTCACCCATGAAATCATCTGGTCCTGGGCTTTTCTTTGTTGGGAGGTTTTTGATTATTGAGTCAATATCCTTATTCATTAGTGGTCTATTCAGACTTTCTATTTATTCATGAATTAGTTGTGGTAGGTTATATGATTTTATAAGTTTACCCATTTTTTTTTAGGTTATCCAATTTGTTGGTGTCCAATTGTCCATAGTAGTCTCTTACGATCTTTGAATTTCTGTGGTATCAATTGTAGTGACTCCTGTTTCATTACAAGTATTTTCAAATTGTGAAAAAAAGAACTGGATCCTGAAGAAATTTTAAAACTGAAGTTGGAGTAAGTGGCTTTTCTTGTTGGCATAGAAAATATATATTTGTCTCCCAACTTCCTAGAAAACTTTCAAACACAAAAAAAGGCATACATACTCTAATTAAATACATATATGAGACAGTGTGTTTTTTGCTACGTAAAATTATCACAAGTGTAATTGGGTGATTATTTTGGAAATTTGGGGTTTATTTACTGTTTCCCTAGAATGTAAGCTCCAGGAAGACAGGATTGGCCATTAGTACAGGACCATGTCCACTTAGGATATCCTTTTGTCTCTTGCACTGAGACCAGTCCTTGAATATTATAATGCATTCACAACACATATGCTGGCTGAGTAAGGAATAAGTGACACAACACCTAGAAGCAAAAGATAACAGATATGTAATGTTGATATATATCATTGACATCAGTATACCTACACCTATGCTAATGTTCATAGAGGAATGTAGCACGTTGGTCTGTACACATTTTATAATTCTGTTGGTGTTTGCTTTCTGAAGGTATCCCATTGAGTACTATCTCCTCAATATCACTTTGTCCAGGCCACTCAATCCATCATTGTAACATCATTACTTACACAGGAAGATCTGATAGAAAAGAAATGCCCTGTGGAAACGAAAAGAGGCTATGACAACGATGGGCATGTACTAAATAAATAGTAATTAATTGATTTTTGACAATTATTTTTGTTTTATGTTGAGGTTCATTTTCCAGCTATTGCTAACCTCAGATATAGTAAATGTATCATTGTGGTGTAAATAGGTGACAAATAAGTACAAAAAGTTTCATTCATTCATTTTTCATTCAACCAATAAATATTTTTGAATGCCTACTATATAATAGGCACGATGCTCAATATGGGAAGTGCAAAGATAAATATGTCACAGTATCATTTTTGAGTAGATCACAGTCTAGTAGAAGAGACAGAGATAAGCAATAATACAGTGCTATGAATACAAGAATAGAGATATTTATGGTAGAGTGCACGAAAGCAATAAGAAATCAGCTCCATTTAAGAAGTTCAGGGTATACTTCAAATAGGAGGTAACACTTTGGCTGAATCTTAACAAATAACCAGGAGTTTTACAGTTAAACAAGAAAGAGTAGATATTTTTAGCATGCAAACTTCAGGTTTAGACAGAGCTGTGATACATGGCTTGTTACAAGGATTGCAACTAGTTCAGTAGGCTGGTGCCTAAGGTTTGTGACAGCACCAGGAACTGTGGCTGCTTATATAGTCAGGACTACTCCTGAAAGGTATGGAATGTCATAATCAGAAATTTGACATCATATAGGTGATGCAGTTCAAAAGCAGCATATGTTTTGATAGTTATTCATGATATAAACTATTAAATTATCATAATAGCAAAGAAATTAAAGAAACTTTTTAAGTCTATTTTATACAACCTTCAAATTTCTAAAATAAAATATTTTGTTGAATGCCGAAAAGGTCCTTTATTTGTATAAGGTAAACAGTATAGGGACATTACAGTTTAATGGAATTATTTATCCAGTTATCTATAATATTTTTCAAACTGTTCTTTTGGTTAGAACCTCTTATTTATATCAATAAATGAAGGAAATTAAGCCGCATCTTAACAAATAATAGGTGTTAATAATACATAGTAGCTTGCCTCTTAGAACAAAGGATTGAGAATTTGCTACTCTTAAGGAAAAACAGTGACTAGTGGATTTAAATCTCTCAATTTTAGGTCTTAGAAGCTAACATCTTTGATAGAGTAGGCAAAATATACTAGAAATATACAATTTAAGCATATTTAATTATGATATTTAATTTTAAAAGTAAATTTGAGTACCTAACCATGTCAAGGAAAGTCGGATTAGAACTGTAGAGGGATTGGAAGATGAATGAGATAAATCTCTGTCCTAATCAAGTGTAAACTTTATTCCGTGAAATGTGTTTTTTCCCTATATTTGTGATTATTGTCCAACTATGTTACAACTAGATATTTCTGTAAAATGAGCAATCAGGGAATGCAAATATTTTCTATATTAGTTATCTGAATACTACTCAAAAATGTGGGAAAGAACTTACCATTGGTAATGAATGAGCATAAGAACAAATGGTGTATCAATGTATCTTATGAGCAGTTGCTTTAAATAATAAGACTACCAACTCTCCTAATGATCTAGAGGCTACTCACAGGGACTGGCATTTAATTTGTTAGGAATGAATTCACATAATCTAAAGTAAATGTTCACAAAATGATGCTTTAGTTTCACACTGGTCCCTGGATACTTCTTAAGAATTATTAGATATCTGGATTCTCTACCCAAGAGAAAAACAAGCAAAAAACTAGACACAGTATTTAGGCAATCTAAGGACAGTACTAACTATATTTTTCAAAAACCACAAAGTGGAATCCTATTAGAAGATAATAAGATGATCACCACTTTTTAAACATTGTGTTGAGAGGCCTTAACAAAGCCATCAAAACATTTGCTGAATGCTAACTTTTTAAAAAACTGAAGTACAGTTGATCTGCAATATTGTGTTAGTTTCAGATGTACAGCAAAGTTATTCAGTTTTACCTATATATATATTTATTTCAGATTCTTTTCCATTATAGGTTGTTACAAGATACTGAATATAGTTCCCTGTGCTATATAGTAAATCCTTGTTGTTTATATATTTTATGTATAGGAGTGTGTATCTGTTAATCCCATACTCCTAATTTGTCCCTCCCACAACCCATTTCCCCTTTGATAACCATAAGTTTGTTTTCTATGTCTGTGAGTCTGTTTCTGTTTTGTAAATAAGATCATTTGTATTATTTTTTTAAATCCACATACAAGTGATATCATATGATAATTGTCTTTGTCTGTCTTACTTCACTCAGTATGATAATCTCTAGGTCCATCCATGTTGCTGAAAATGGCAATCTTTTGTTCTTTTTTTATGGCTGAGTAGTATTCCATTGTATATAAGACTTTTTTTTTTTTTTTTTTTTGGCGGTACGCGGGCCTCTCACCGTTGTGGCCTCTCCCGTCGCGGAGCAGAGGCTCCGGACGTGCAGGCCCAGTGGCCGTGGCTCATGGGCTCAGCCGCTCCACAACATGGGGGATCCTCCCAGACCGGGGCATGAACCCATGTCCCCTGCATCGGCAGGCGGCCTCCCAACCACTGCGCCACCACGGAAGCCCTATAAGACATTTTTATCCATTCATCTGTCAGTGGACATTTCAGTTGCTTCGATATCTTGGCTATTGTAAATAGTGCTGCTATGAACATTGAGGTACATGTATCTTTTAGAATTAGAGTTTTTGTCTTTTCCAGATATATGCCCAGGAATGGGATTGCTGGATCATATGGTAGCTCTGTTTTTATTTTTTTAAGGAACTTCCATACTGTTCTCTATAGTGGCTGCACCAATTTACATACCCACCAACAGTGTAAGAGGGCTCCCTTTTCTCCATACCCTCTCCAGAATTTATTATTTGTAGACTTTTTGATGATGGCCATTTTGACCAATGTGAGGTGATACTTCATTATAGTTTTGATTTGCATTTCTCTAATAATTAGCAATGTTGAGCATCTTTTCATATGTCTGTTGGCCATCTGTATGAATTGTTTGGAATGTCTATTTAGGTCTTGAGTCAATTTTTTAATTGTTTTTTTTTTGTTTTTTGGGGTTTTTTTTTTTGATATTGAGTTACATGAGCTATTTGTATATTTTGGAAATTAATCCCTTGTTAGTAGCATTGTTTGCAAATATTTTTTTCCCATTCCGTAGGTTGTCTTTTCTTTTTTTTTTTTTTGGTTTTCTTTTGAATTTTATTTTATTTATTTTTTTATACAGCAGTTTCTTATTAGTCATCAATTTTATCCACATCAGGGTATACATGTATATCCCAATGGCCCAATTCGTCACACCACCACCACCAACCCCTGACACTTTCCCCCCTGGGTGTCCATACATTTGTTCTCTACATCTGTGTCTCAATTTCTGCCCTGCAAACCAGTTCATCTGTACTATTTTTCTAGGTTCCACACATATGCATTAATATACGATGTTTGTTTTTATCTTTCTGACTTATTTCACTCGGTATGACAGTCTCTAGATCCATCCATGTCTCAACAAATGACCCAATTTTGTTCCTTTTTTATGTCTGAGTAATATTCCATTATATATATATATATATATATATATATATATATACCACATCTTTTTTATCCATTCATCTGTCAATGGGCATTTAGGTTGCTTCCATGACCTGGCTATTGTAAATAGTGCTGCAGTGAACACTGGGGTGCATGTGTCTTTTTCAATAATGGTTTTCTCTGGGTATATGCCCAGTAGTGGGATTGCTGGATCATATGGTAATTCTATTTTTAGTTTTTTAAGGAACCTCCATACTGTTCTCCATAGTGGCTGTATCAATTTACATTCCCATCAACAGTGCACGAGGGTTCCCTTTTCTCCACACCCTCTCCAGCATTTGTTGTTTGTAGATTTTCTGATGATGCCCATTCTATCCATAGGTTGTCTTTTCATTTTGTTTATGGTTTCCTTGGCTGTACAAAAGCTTATAAGTTTGATTGAGTCCCATTTGTTTATTTTTGCTTTTATTTCTTTTGCCTTGGGAATATGATCAAAGAAAATATTGCTACGATTTATGTCAGAAGATGTTTTGCCTATGTTCTCTTCTAGGAGTTTTATGGTGTCACATCTTATATTTAGATCTTTAAACAATTTTGAGTTTATTTTTGTATATGGTGTGAGGGAGTGTTCTAAATTCATTTATTTACATGAGGCTGTCCAGCTTTCCCAACACCACTTGCTGAAGAGACTGCCTTTTCTCCATTGTATATCCTTGTCTCCTTTTTTGAAGATTATTTGACCACAGGTGTGTGTGTTTATTTCTGGGCTCTGTATTCTATTCCATTGATCTGTACATCTGTTTTTGCACCAACACAGTGCCATTTTGATTACTATAGTTTTGTAATATCATTTGAAGTCTGGGAGGAGTTTGGGTTTTTTCCTCAGGATCGCTTTGGTAATTCAGGGTCTTTTGTGGTTCCACATAAATTTTAAGATTATTTGTTCTGGTTATGTGAAAAAGGTCATGGGTAATTTGATATGGATCACATTAAATCTGTAGATTGCTTTTGGTAGTATGGCCCTTCTAACAATACTAATTCTTCCAGTCCAAGTGAATGCTCTCTTTTAATAGGTACAAAATTCTAAAATAATCCCTGGATTAAGGTAAATATAATAAAAATACCAGTACTACAAAGAGCTTATAAAAGTATATTAAAACATTAATTTTTATCAAATTATAACTTAACAGAAGAAGTTAAAATATTCTCCAGGTAGAAAAGAACTTTCTTTTTGGAGAAATTAAATAAATGCCTCACTAAATAGTTACATGTGGTAATATTGTCTGAAAAATATACTCCAGTTTTGTGTGTTGTTTTTAAACAATGTCAGTGAACCTGAATTAAAATGGGAACTATAAATAGAGAAATGAAGAAATGTAGAGAATTATATGAGAAAAAGAAAGTTAGAAAGTATGGGAAAAAAGAGCCCAATAGGAGAGAAGAACAGATTAAGAGAGGAGAGGAAAAAGAGGTAGATTTAGTGGACAGTAGAGAAATTGGTGCCGAAGAATGCCTACTGTTACTTTAATTAATTAAGCAGATTTTGGAATATTCTAAATGTTTTCAAATCTATTGTTTAATCAATAAGGGCATTAACATAGTATTTGCAAAATACTGAGTAAGTACAAGAGAATGGGGAAATGTTGAACAAGGAAATTTAAATAGAACTTTACAGAATTAAAATGACTAATAACCACTGCTCTAGTCTTTAAAGACAAATATATAAAACTAGCTATGGCATGCATTTTCAGCTGCTTTGTCAATAACATGTTGAAAAGCAGTTTCAATGGATTTGGTGGATCAAATGCTGGGTAGAGCAGCTGTGGTTTTGGTTCAGTGTCCAGCAGGGCAATCTCAAAGTCTGTCTGTTCACTCTGTGCAAATTGAGTGTCTTATTTCCAGAAACTTGAGAGATTATACCCAAACACAATGACTTTTTTGCAAATAATCTGACTTATTTGAGGAAAGGGCACCTTAATTTCTGTTTCAAAATGGTAATATCCACTTAGTGGAAGAATATTTTGTGGTAATGCAAGAGTCTGTCCACTTGTGGAGACAGATTGTATTAACTAGACATAAAATTTTTGAAGAACATCCTTATGTATTCAGAAGCCTCCCAAATCAGTGGTTGAGATGTAAGAACACAATATCCTCTGTAAGAAAAAAAAACAACTATATTTTTTAAATGAGTATAAACAAGGACTTTAAGAAAAATAATTTTTAATTTGTTTCAATATTTAGGAAAAGCAAAATGCTTAAGCAGTTGGGTACTGGGAAAAATATGTGTGTGTGTGTGTGTGTGTGTGTGTATTATAAACAAGGTAGTTATATTAGCTTTCTCCATTGGGAAGACACCTATTTCACTAAACATCTTTGGTATTTCATTTCTGACAGCCCATGATATAACAGTTCTGCCCACAGTGTAACATAAGGAAGTAATCACATTGGGGAAATAACAGTCTCATAATCACACTATGATTACCAGCAACAGATGCAAAAGACATTAAGATTTGCTGTAAAAATGACAGATTTCATGTTTTTTTTTTTCCTTTTAACAAGAAAGTGGACTCTTTCTAAATTCCTAAAGGAATATTTTAAGTAATAAATGTTTCAGGAAACATGGCAGATGTTCTTCTGTTTTGCGAAAAGGAAATTTGGCTGAGATTCCTTCTAGCAAGTGAATATTTTCTCTGTCTGATTTTCCTACCCACTCATGAGGTTTTCAGAAAAAAACCAAGCTAGATTATTTGATGGCACATACTAGACAGATTGGCCTTGCTTTGTATTTTCTTAAAAGGGAAATGCTGACAAATGGCTGATGTTTATCATATGGTGCAATTTTTCTCCTTTAACTTGAGATCAATGTTTTCCTATTATCCACTGAAGAAAGGCAACAATTTCCTCCCATAATTTTCCATCTCCTTATTGCCTCCAAAATATAAGCACAAACCTACTTGTTTATTAAATTTTTGCTGACTCCCTACTAAATGTTAGGTATACTTTCTAGGTGTTAGTGCTGCATATTTGCATAAGACCCAGCCCTAAAAAAAAAAAGCTTCAGACTAACTGAGAGTAAGAACATGCAAGTAGCAATAATTGCAAAATTACAGTGTAAACACAGTAACTATAGTTTAGATAAATTGGTACTTCTCAGATAATTGTGCACTATAGTTACCTTGAAATCTTGTTAAAAATCCAGATGATGAGACTCCACCCTAACAGATTGTCAGTCTTTATGTGATTCAAACAAGCATTTGCACTTTTCACCAACCTTCCAAGATTACTCTCACAATGGCCAAGGTATGAGGACATCTTGTATAATGTAGGTGATGACACAGAGAAGGTAGTGATCAAAACTGTTAGGGGTTCCTGGTGGTGGAGTCAGGGAATACTTCACAAAAGGACAAATCTAAGTTCTTTTGGCAGATAAGAATTAAAGTATATATATGGAGATAGCTTGGTACTTTGAAGGGACCTCCTAGGATGTAGGTGGACATAAGATACTTTATCCTGGAATCAGACTTAGGTTTCTGTCTTGGAACTGCCATTTGATAGCCATGTGACATTAGGTGATTTGTAAGGTTCCCTAAGAACTCAATTTCCTCACGTATAATATGTGATAATAATAGCATATAACTTGAAAGATTGTGTCAGAGTTAAATGAGATCATCCATGTAAAGTGTTTATCATAGGGCCAGGTACATAGTAAACCCTCAAGAAACATCATCCTTTCCTGATAATGAGATGAACCCACATGACTGGTTGTATTTGTCATTGTATTTTAAGTGCCAGAAGATTAAGGAGATGACAGACAGGTTTATTTTGTAGAAAGAGGAGATTCTTTGAAGGCTTTCAATTTGAGGAGTAGCATGGTCAGTTTTGAATTTTCAAAGGCACTTTTACTTTGGAAAGTGGGGAATGCATTGCAGGAAGAGAATATGCCCAAGGAAAGGAGTAGCAGTGGTTCAAATGAGAAACTGAAGATGGTTATTGTGGTTGTGTAAATGAAATGTTAAAAGATACAGGAGATGGTAAGGTAAAATTGAAAGATTTATGGCCAGTTAGATGTTGGAGATGAGAGAGAGAGAAGTGTAGAGGATGGTTCTTAGGTTTCTGGTGTTTTGTTTTGGTTTTTACTTTAGATATCACTTTGTATATGATCACAGTTTTGCTTTATTCCTTTGGAGAGCTGGCCTTTTAAGTTTTTAGACTTTTTCTTTGATTTTTAGATCTTAGATATTAAATTAAATAAATTAAAATCAACATAACACTTTTATTTATCTATAATATTAGATCTCACACTTTGCAGTAGGATCTAGGAACCAAAAGTACTTCCCAGTTTAACCAATGATAATGCCAGTATAGGTATAAGCTTTCAAGAATGAAACTTATATGGAAGGTGCATTTGGTGCTACTTGCAATGTAAGAAAAAATGGTAAATGGATACTACATTTTACATATATATATATATATATAAAATCATCCAGTAATCATCCAATAACCTGTATATTTTATGGTCAGCTTATTAGCCTTCTTAATTTTATCCACAAATTCATTTTGCCATGTAACGTAGCATGCTTGCCAGTGTAACATCATGGGAGCCCAAATCCTTTCTACCACACTAGGACACTAAGTACAGGCCTAGTCAGTAGACTAAGGATGTTCTATAGGAATTTTGAAGAGAATTCATTGCGATTCACGAAGAGAAGTTCAGTTTGGGTAAAGCCTTTTTTTCTGACAGTAAAAAGTGTTAAATGGTAGTATCAGTTATTGAAAGATTATGTAACCCCTTCTAGGAACTTCTGAATTTAGTATTAGACACCTGTCTTCCAAGATGGCTTTTTTTTTTTTTTACATCTTTATTGGAGTATAATTGCTTTACAATGGTGTGTTAGTTTCTGCTTTATAACAAAGTGAATCAGCTATACATATACATAAGACAAATACCAAGATAGCTTTGAAAGCTGTTTTCCTAAAGATTGGAAATGGGTTGAATGCCCTGTAAAACTTATTTATTTACCAGTTAGGCTTTTAGAAGTTAATCAAACTATGATAATCAATTAAAAAAACTGATTTTTTTTCTTTTAAACTATAAATTCAGTGTTCTCTTAATACTCACATATCCCAGATAGATACTTCAGAGGACATATACTGTAGTGGAGAAAAATGATTTAGAATCCCATTTTTATATCTATTTGAATCTTTAACTTCCATAGATAGAAGAACATTTGAAATTGAGTAATAAAATTCTAGAAAATAGAGATTAATATTTCTGCCTTTTAGTCTCCACATACTTTTTAAAAAATCTTTTCCAGTTTTATTGAGAAATAATTTACATACATCATTGTTTAAGTTTAAGGTGTACGAAATGGTGGTTTGATTTACATATATTGTGAAATGATTACTACAACAGGTTTAGATTACTACAACAGGTTTATCTGTCATCTCATATAGATACAAAAAAAGAAAGGAAAAAATTTCTCCTTGTGATGAGAACTCTTAAGATCTACTCTCTTCTCTGTATATTATACAGCAGTGTTAACTGTAGCCATCATGTCGTACATTGCAACCCTAGTACATTACACTTATTTATCTTATAACTGGAAGTTTGTACCTTTTGACCACCTTATGAATATGTTTTTTAACATTTATGGTCATACTGCTCAAACTATGCTCTCTTAGAGGTTGTAGTTGTTCCACAAATCAGAGCATTTTTTCTAAGTTACGGACACACAAAGTGAGGTAATAAATATAAATTTGGAAATTTACTCCAATTACATGTTTCTGAAACTTTGATGAATTCTATTAATTTTATGCTAATAAATTATCTGATCTATAATGAAGTAGCCAATATTAATGAAAAGATTAAGAAAAAAAGTCAATCTTGCTTTCTGTTAATAACAAAAGGGATTGAATGTTGAAGAGAAAGAAGGCAGGAAGAAGAAGATATATTTGCCTAGCAACCTTAGGGGACACAACTACAGCTAAGGCAAATATACCAGAGTTCCAGAGGTTAGAGAATACAGTTTTCCCTGCTTAATCAAGATAAGCTGAAACACTTGTTAAGAGAGTCTGATTTACATTTTCTGATACGGGCTATCATAAGTTGACATGAAGCTACATCATTCTTTGTGTTGGGAATGTGTACTGGTTTAGTAGTCATGTGAATAGATGTAGCTGCTCTGAGTTAATATATTTTTTCCAACATTTTTCTTGTGTAAAGTTATCACATTTTTTCTGTTTCCTGATCCACAAGAGCACTGAGAGATGGGAATCTATTCTTCAATTTGTGTGTGTGTGTTTTAGACATATATGATTCTGGTTATAATTGCATGTCTTGCACAAATGTATTTGTTGCTAGGAAAATGTCCCTAGTGCAAGAAAGGCCATTAATTATATCAGTTGTTAACAGGTTTCCACAAAGAGAACTTGTAGCTTCTAGTTGCTTTGCCACTTGAATTCTGGTCCAGCCTCATCATTAACAATCTTGAAATGACTATTTGATTGTAATATCCATATGTAATTTCCCTCACATTTCCTAATATTTGTGGAGGCACACATATAAATCTCATTACTGGAGAATCCTAGAGGGGTAATGAACATCAATAAATCAATGAGCAGTTTTTTGGTTTTGAACTTATAAAGTGTCCATATTTTAAAAGGAGAAACTTCATGCAGTAATGGTGCTACCAATTTAGGGGTGCTCAAAGATCTCAGGATGTGGTCTCTGAGGAAGACAAAGGTAATGTTACCTTAATGAATAGATTTTTCTCTCTTCCCACACCTGAGAGTGCTCATGATACCTGCCACTAGTAATTTCGCTCTCAATCTTGTGAAAACTCAGGTGGTCTGAAAACATCTCTTCATCTTGTGCAATAGTTAGAGGGCTAGTCTGAATAACCAAATCATAAAAATAGTCATAAAATATTAAATGCTCAGAAATGTATCCATTTAACTGTAGCTTATAAATTACAAAAGATTTCAATTCAGCACAGTAGTTATTTTACTGCTCTCCTTCCTTGAGCAACATGCTTAAGACATAATGCATTAGGTCTTAATGAGTTTATTTTTATCATCACTAAAAATGTTTTCCTCCTTTGGGATAATTACATAATTGATTATTTGTGAAAAATAGTGATTGTAAGATTTATATTTTTACCTAAACTAATTTTCTTGTTCTAATTTATGCATATAATCTCATAAAATATTAATTATAGAAACACATCCTTCCCAAATTAAATTATTAATATTTGTCATTTCTAATCTAAATTGCCATTAACTTAGAATATATTACATGAAAATAAGTGTAATTGATCTTTATAAACACATTTAATTCCTTAATCATATAGAGCCATTCTAGTTTTAGCATAGTTTGCTCTTTTCTTTTAACCAAATTTATTTCATGTTCATCTCAACTTTTCATGTCTTTGTGCTGTTAGCTTAGAGATGTCTCAGCCTAAGTTTCTGAATTTGGAAAGCATTGTGCTTTTGTATTCCTAAAGTTTCTCTGGTTATATCTTGAGGCAATAACACTGCTCTTGGTCTCCTGGATTTTCTCATAGAAAAGCCAATATGTTTAGCTGTATATAGAAACTTTTCATTGTGAATTAATTCTGAAACTGAAGGTACTTAAGTTTTGGGCCCTCTATAGAAATCTTTACATGTGTTCTTTATATTCCTAGAGTATTTATGTGAGACCTATTGATCTTAAACATACAGAGACATACTTTCATGAGAACAGAAAAAAGAAATATCCTTAATAGAATGCAAATGGACAACCTCACTTCCATGCTTAAAACCATTCACTAATGCCAGTTAACATTTGTTGAGAGCTTCCTATGTTCCTGGGACTATCTAAGTGTTATGCATGCATTGTTTTCTTTATGCATCACCATATTCCTATGAAGTTGGTTGGCATTTTTGCATCCATTTTATAGGTGAGGGAACTGAGACATAGAAATCATCTCAGACTTTATAAAAATAAAAATTAAAAAAAAAGCAAGAAACTAGTGAAACCAGGATGCACACAGAAGACAGAGGTTGTGTTCGTAATAACTGAATTTGCCCTCCATTACTCACAGAAGGAAACTACAACTTTCTACACTGGTTAAGATTATAAGACTGTTTACACAACCTGCAACCTGCCTCCCTTTGCAGCTTCATTTCTTGCTGCCTTTCCCAAAACACTACAGTATGTTTTACCAAAAAACACTCCCTCCTTTTTTCCATAAAACAAGGAAAAATTATTTAAAACATTATTCATTTAACATGCCAGGAGAGCATATTTACCTTCCCCTTCATTACCATGAATTGGTAAAATGTATTATTTTTTGGTATTCACATAGGTTAGTTCCTGTGAAATAATTATTTAAACAGAAGACAACCTTCATATATTGTGATTGTTCAACTACACTGAAATCATCTTTTAAACCAACCCCCTCTCTTTCTCCACCAAGAATTTCTTCAGAGCGTGGTTGCTTATGTTGCTAATTGATCTTTGCATTTCCAGCATGTATGTAACACAATAAGAGTACACAATGGGTACTCAATAATTGCTTATGTAATGAATGGTACCTACATGCCAGATTCTATTTATTTTATCGTTTCACTTATCTTTATCCTGTAGGCTAAAATTTGATAAGTAGTATCTATTATTGAATATTCAATTAGTTTCTCAGAGTAATGCTGAGTTAAATGTTAAGTAAGGTAAACGATAGTAAATCTCTTTCACTGCTAATCAGTGACTATTGGAAGTCAGAATTTTTCCTTCTAAAAGAATTTAATCGACATTCAATTACATGTAACAATAACATTTGACAAATTTTCTTTAGTAGATTAATTAATTAATCCAAGGTACATTATGGTGAAAAAAGTCTGCATGCTTATGATTGCTGATTTCTACAAGCCCAGAAACTAGTAGCCCAGCTCATACTAAATTCACCCTTTGATTATCACCAACTTCTACATTATTCTCAAACTGTTATAATGATAAATATGGAATGCCAAATGATAATTCTAGCATATTAAAAAACCCTTAAATATGGTGCAAACATAGAAATAATGGTTACTTGTATCCATTATTTAGAGAAAAAAATTTAAATTGAAGACATGAAATATGTTTAAAATAACAAGATCTTAGCCATCACTGAATACAACCTCTTGTTCAAAGACGTGGTTCAGTTCCTGTTCTTGTCTCACATGAATGCAAATCCAGTATGTTTGGTCTTCATTTTCAATAAATTTATACATGGGTTGTCATGTCAAATTCATGAAGAGGTTTTTCTTTTAACAAAACAATGTTACTGGGAGTCTTAGAAATAATTTAGCTTTCTTCTCCTTCCTGTCTCCCTCTCTCATTGCATTAAAGACTCATTAAAATCATTATGGAATACTATATATATATATATATATATATATATATATATATATATATATTCAGAATGATCAGATATAAATGATATGATTAACACCATTTTCTCCTCCAGGTTGCCTTGTGGTCAGAATTGGAAAGAATAATTTTTGTTTATAAATAAATGTTGGAAATTGAAGAATTGAGGTTTTAATGTTTTCAGCCAGGGTAACTAACCACAGTAATTTGACAGCAGGTGTAATTAACTCTGTGCAATTTTTGATATAGATTTGTCCCTGTATTCATTTCTGTTTGTTTTTGGCTACAACACCTAGTTAATTGATCCAATTCCCATTAAAAAGATTCACTCAGAGAGCATCTTTGATTGCCAAGGACATAATTTTACAAAATTTACACTCATAAGGATGAAAATGACTCAATATGCTGATTGGCTTGGTTAAGTAGGAGAGAATCCTTTGTAACACTTTTACAAATACCTTTTCTTTGTTGATTCCTATGAATAAGTTATTGCTATTGTTACTTATAAAGAAGTGAAAAATAATTATTAAAGAAGACATTTTTTAAACTATTTAATCATTCAGTTTTGTAAATTAAAAAATGGCTTTAAAATAGGAACTGTAGCATTTTCAGATATCTCTGCTTTATTTTCTTTAGTGCATGTAAAATAATTGAATGCAAAAAAATGAGAGAGATCATCAACATATGACTTCTGTTTCTTATCTATTACTTCATTACCTTGGTTTCTTCCCTGAGACAATCATATTAAACAGATTAGCAGGTCCAACTCAATCTCTTCTAGAAAAATAGAAAGCAGTATATTCTTGTATCCCCAAGTTCTCTGCTAATACTAATTCATCTAACAGATAAGTGATTTTATTATTTATATTCCATTATAAAAATTTCAGAAATGCAGGAATATACAAGAAAACACATAAAAAACCCCAATAATCTCATATCAAGATCATAACCACTGCTAATATTTCACGTATTTCCTTTTGGTTATTTTTCCCTGTGATTATTTGCATATAAGAATTTTTAACCTACGAAATTGTTATTGCATAGTTTATAGAGTTTTATATCACATTTTAAAGTTAAAACTATTTCATAAATATTTTGCTATGTCTGTATATATTATGGAAAAATATCACTTAAAAATGAGTCTCTCAATATTCTATGGCATCACTGTGCCGTAGTTTTATTTATCCTCCCAGAGGAGGAAATCACCACTTATGGATATTAATAGTTTTCTGTGTGTATGACCCTGAATGGAGTACTTGATAGAAAGAAAAGAGAAATGAACGTGTACTAAATTTGGCCTTCTCAGCAAGAATGACCACATAAATGACCTTAATGGTGAAGGGTAATAAATGTACTGTTCAGGACTCCCAAGTAACTAAGATTGTACCAAAGGAAAGTGAAATCATACTGACAAGACATATATGCTTACATCATAACTGTTTTTTGATTAATAATTCTTAAAAAGGGCTCTATGAAATCAGATGAATTTAATGTGTAAGTCCCATTAGTGGGTGTTGAATGAGATGAAAGTAAATATAAGACAGTTTCTGTATTTCTTGGATCTCAAAATCTAGTAGGGGAAGTGAGACATTTAACCCTTAAAATTTTAACAGTAGGTCACAACTTAATGGTAACTTATCTTTCCTAGTTCTATAAATTCAAGATTACAAAAAACCAAGAAATGTGGGATATGACATATGTTTAGGGACCTAGCTAATTGCAACACCAGACATTGGAATTACAGTCCACATGACCCTATCTCCTTTAGGACTGCCTCAAATGAATTCCCAAACGGCCAATTTACTCCTCCTCTTTACTGCCTTACTTTCTGATCTAACCATAACTCCATCATGTCAGTGCTTTTATTTAATTTTCTATCCTTTAATGTGACATCATTTTTAACTACTCTGACCATTATGTTATTAGATAAACTATCTTCCCTTTGCAGAGATTGACATTTGTATTTATTAAGAAATAAAATAGGGATGCACTTCCTTTTATATACTATTCATTATTCTATACAACGAATGTTTATTGAGCGCTTGCTTAAGACTCTGTGCTTCAAGCTGCCCTTCTGGAACTTATATTCTCAGAGGGGGATAAACAATGAACAACTAATTACATAATTATTCATTATTAGTTTATGTCAAATACAACAAAGGTGATGGAGACTGTGGTATTATGTATGAGAGCATCTATCAGAGGGAAATAACATGGTCAAAGAGTGAAGGAATATATACGATATAGTCATACTTTAGAATTTAGTTTTTAATGTTTTTTAATAAATAAATATATAGTGTGAATATTTATAATGAATATATATATATACACACACATATATAATGATTTTGGAGTGGTGACTGCTTCCTCCATTCAAATATATATTAGATTAGTTCAAAATGTGAACTACAGAGAAATAGATAATAAACATTGGCTCTTATTGAAAATAAAAAGGTTTTAATAATAATACATTCACATGTTTGAAAAATGTTTTGGCAAAAACATCAAACAATTTTTATTCCTTTAAATGAATCATTTTAGAAATAATGCCATTTGCAGGAACATAGATGGACTTAGAAATTCTCATACTAAGTGAAGTAAGTCAGAAAGAGAAAGACAAATACCATATAATACCACTTATATGTGGAATCTAAAATATGACACAAATGAACTTATCTATGAAACAGAAACAGACTCACAGATATAGAGAACAGACTTGTGGTTGCCAAGGGGGAGGGAGGGTGGGAGAGGGACAGAGTGGCAGTTTGGGGTTTGCAGATGCAAATTATTATATATAGAATTGCTAAACAACAAGGTCCCACTCTATAGCACAGAGAACTATATTCAATATCCTGTGATAAACCATACTGAAAAAGGATATTAAATTTCTGTACAGCAGAAATTAACACATTGTAAATCAACTATATTTCAATTAAAAATGCTAAACTAAATGAATCATTTTAGAAAAACCTTTTACTTTTGTATGCTTTTATTCTTTTATGTTGAAAAATAAGTTGTTGGTGTAAAAATAATGGAAGTGTTTTGAATTATATCATACTCTCCCTCTCAGAAGAAGGTAACAGGTGATATGGACAAAATAACAAATAATTTTTTTAGCCATTTTACTAAGAATGTTTTACAGATATAATTTCACTTTATTATCACAATAAATTATTATTATTTTTTTTGTTTAGGGATTTTCTTTTTAGGAATTTTTAGTTTTGTTTCACAGAAGACATTTAGGCTGTGAGTTAAAGAAGAATTCATGTATAATCACACAGCTAATTAATGGTTGGTGCCATGAAAATTGAAATAGTTCTGTGGTGGAGTTCCAAAGCACATTGCTCTAACCATATACCACTAAATCTTGTTCACAGAACATTCTTAATGTCTCAATGTAAAATCTAGTTTTAATGACACCAATATTCAGTTTTGGTAATTTAATATGCATGATTTAAGCAGTCATCATTTGAAAGTTACTTATATTATTATCACTAAATATTCTTAGCTATTGGTTTGGATTCCTGTCCTGAGCCACAAACTCCTAGCAGTGGGAATAAAATTGGAGACAGATACATGGTTGGTGATGTAGTATCCTTTCAGTGTGATCAAGGCTATTCTCTTCAGGTAAGTCTATTTTAAAATTTTAGCTTTGACTTCCATTACCCTTTCAGAATATTTTAACAGACTAATAATTGATAATACACAGGCTATAAAACAATATTGATCTCAGCCTGCATAATTTAACATTAAATCAAAAGGTATTCAGTTTGTCAGTGAGATATTCGTGAGAGAAATTGCTGGAATGAATAAATTTGTTGTGTTTGCAAATAACCAAAAATGATTTTTGAATCAAAATAAATCTTCACTTTTCTGTCTGTTCACATTGGATGTGACCACTGAACTCCTGGATTTTCAGAATTTGAAATAAAAATCAAAGTGATAATTAAAGCATTAAATGAAACTTCCATGATAATAAATTCCCCAAATCAGTAAAAATTGACTACAAATAAGTTTTGCTAAAACTGTGAATTTGCAATGTATATTCTGACTTTACGTATTTATATTAATACTCTTTTATAGGTGTTTTAGAAGGTCTCAATTTATGACCTCATAGAAATCTCCCTAAAGCATAGACCTATTAAGAAATTAAAAAAAAATTGAGACAGAAATGATTTCACATGTTAAGTAAATAAATTCCTCAGAGGAAGGAAAAGTAAAAATGAGTAATTTATAGTCTTTAAACTTGTATCCCAAGTTATTAGTCTCAGAAGTGAAATCAAATTTTTCTGCTCTTTAAAATTTAATATACCTCAGTTGACTTTTCAAATTTTTATGAAAGAATTTTATAATCATTTTTTAATCTGTCTCACCTTGAATATTATTGTAATTTATTATAAACCACTATGTATATGGCCATTTCCTTCGTATAATTATCACAGTACCTTAGTAGAAAATGTTTTGGTAGAACAACGTTAAAACCACAGTTTTAATGTGATATAGAGTCTTAATTTTTCTACCAAAAGCTTGTTATTTTTTACATTTTATCACATGTATGTAATCACCTCCCTTGTTTTAAGTCACACTAATATTTCCAGTAATGTTGAAAAATATTAAAATGTAATATATTGTTAAGTTTGTTTTCATAATTATCATTCACTATCCTATGTTATATTTACACTTTTAAAAATGTGTGCTGAACTGCATTGTCTTGTTTATATAGGGTCATTCTCATATTACATGCATGCCTGGGCCTGTGAGAAGATGGAATTACCCAATCCCAATTTGTTTGGGTAAGTTAAAGAACTATAAATCATTTATTAGCTGTATCAGATTTTAAAGGTACACCTTATATATGTTGTTGTTCAAACATATAGTTTACCTTTTGTCAGGTTTTATGGAAATTATATTTTGAGATAAATGCTTCACATTTTTTTTCTTTTTTAATTTTAAATTTTTACATTTTTTTTGCCCCAAACTTTAATATCAATGGATAACTTAAAAATACAAATTGAGAAAAGGTATTAGGTTTTTTGATTCCCAGAGAGTTTTCTCAATATGATGTAGTAGAAGTAGATCAGGAAAATATACTATTGCTTACTATTGAGCCAAAATAGATAAGGAAGCTGGAGTCTACCAAAGGGAGCATGACACCCCATGAGATGTCTTCATTGGTAACAGACAATTGAGATATGGGATGTATCAAAGAACACTTGGGGCTTTGAAAGTATGGGTCCAAATTTTTGTCCTAATTTAATGCAGCTTCCAATTATTTCTATCCACCTTAATTTTTTTTCTCTTTTTCATTTCTGGTGTCTGTATGCAACCATTAATATACTGGGCTCTATAGAATAGGAAAAAAAAGTTTGAGGTATGATCTCCATAATTAAAACATTTGTTTACCATTTAGAGTTGTAGAAATAAAAGAAATGAAATAAGAATAATTTAGTGTCAAATAATACCATTGACTATGTGATAGAATTTAAGAAAGATGAGATTGGTATTGACTGAAGTCATTGGGAAATATATTCAGTCCATAAAATTTACAAAGAGTTTTGGATGATAGGTGTAATTAAGATAAATGAATTAAGGAGACTACCCTTTCTGAGTAGGAAAAAGGGCAAAAACAAAAGAATTGGTGTGACTTGTATACCCTACCAATGTACAGTGAACAAACCTGTATTATATTAGTTTGCTTGGGCTGCCGTAACGGAATACTACAGACTGGGTGGCTTCCACAACGGGAATTTATTTTGTCACAGTTCTAGAAGTTCAAGATCAAGGTGCTGGCAGGGTTGTTTTCTTCCGAGAGCTTCTTTCCTTGGCTTGTAGAAGACTATCTTCTCCCTACATCTTCACATAGTCTTTTCTCTGTGAAGGAGCTCCCCTATCTCTTTCTCTTCTTATAAGGACACCAGTACCATTAGATTAGAGCTCCACCCTTATGACTTCATTTAATCTTAATTACCTTCCTTGAAGAAGGTATCTCATCTCCAAATACAGTCACATTTGGGAGTTAGGGCTTTAACATATGAATATTGGGAGGAGACACAATTCAGTCCATAATGCCTATGTACCATGTGTGCAATTTTTGTTGGAGAATACTGGAAAATAATGTTGAAGAGTAAGGATGTGTTTACTTGGCAAAAGATATTAAAAGCATTCCGACTTTAGAATGGATGACACTTTTTGAGTGATATATTTCTTCAGGTATTATAATTTATGCATATAATGCCAGTTATAAAATTGTATATATACATATAATGCCTATTGTAAAAATTTATATATACAGATAATGCCATTTATGTGTGTGTGTGTGTTATGTATGTGGGGTCTGTATGTGTGTGTATATCCAATTAAGTATAAAAATTGAGAATATAAAAGAGTACAAAGAACAAAATAATTACTATATATATTCTGCTGATATGAGAGCAGAGAGTTTTGGTCTTTTGTTCATTACTGTATCCCCAGTGCCAAGAACAGTTATTATCTTAAGTAGGCATCCAATAAATATTGTTTAATGAACAAATTAAAGTTTTGGGATTCTACAGTATGTATATTTTTTATAATGTTTTCCTTCTTGACATTCACTTAGAAGAATTTCCCATACCATAACATGTTTTCAAAAATTTGATTTTTAAAGTGGCTTTATGGCACATAGCATAGTCTAATTTGTATAGTTACGCTCTTTTGTTAGCTTAGTTTTTTGTCTTTTTGATATACATTTATACACATTTGGTACACATTTACACATTTACACACATTTCTTTATTTATGTGTTTTTCATGTGCCTTCCTGTCATTTCATATAACTACTTAAAAGCTTTAATATTGCCAAATTGCTTTCAGAAGGTTGTATCAATTTAAATACCACTCAATTATGATATGACAATTTCCATCTTGCTTTATTTCTAGCACCAATTATTACTGTTAACAAATTGCTCAGTTTTTAGGTAAAATACTGCGTTTTGATTAAGTCTGTATTCCATTGTATATTGTTAACAAGGGAAGTACTAGATGGAAGTGATATTTTAATAAAATTAAACTGGAAATTTTACATTTTATTATATAGGATAAATTTGTATGAAACTGTATTAAATACTTATATTTTGATGTCCAATATATCTTCATTTGATTTTCAGCTAAGGTACAATAGCTGTATATGGCAAATGTATTATTCTGTTTGCTCATCTGTTGAATGGGATAGTAATGTCCACCTCATAGGCCCATCGTGAGAATTAAATGAGAGAATGCATAAAAGTATTTAGCACTGAACCTGAAATACACAGGGCATTCATAGCGGTAGTTATTATAGTGAAAAATATGTAATAACTTAAGGGTCCAATAATGGAGAAAAAGGAATTGAACATTCTAATGGAATATTTAATAACTCAAAGTTTATAATGTATAATCAAATATAACAAGGCTTAAAGTGATTCACAGTATGATCCTATTTTCATTATATATGTAAACATATAAACACATATACATACATATGTATTTTTCTGCAGAGAAATAAAAGAATATAAAGGTAGACAACTTATCTATGGGTAGTGGAATTCCAGAGCACTGTTATTTCTTTTGTATTCATTTTTTTTTTTGTATTTTATAAATCTTGGACAGTAAACTTGTACTATATTTGATAGACAAAGTGTCTAAATTGACATCATGGCCATATCATAAGGAGAAACTGAAGGCAGGAGGCTGGTTCAGAGAATGTCTTAAAACTCTAGTCATCAGGTATCAAGGTTACCATCTCACGAACTGGAAAATAAAAAGTCTGCCAATATTTTGATGGAAGGAAAGAAAAGTCACTTGAGATTTTTACATAATAGAGACAAATCTGAAGGAAGAATCAAAGATAATTTTATCTCGGAGGACTATGCTATGGTTGTGTCCTTAAGAAAAACAGTATAATGGGCCTCAAAAAAGTCTACTGTGAAACTTCTGGTGAAACACAGCATTCTCTATCAAGGCCTAGGGGTGCATGAAATTGCAGAGTCTCTGAGAAAATAGACATGAGTACAGAGCTGAAGGCAGATTCGCTTTTTGGATTTTTCTTCTTGTCCTTTATGGTTTGTTATTCTTTTTCTTTCTCTTTCATTATCTGTTTACTTTTTATTCTTTCCTTCTTTCTTCTCTGATTTTGGGATTTACACTCGAAAGGTGGGCAATGCAGAGGCCAGGATTTTCAGCTCATTTCTAAAGAGATGGAAAACAGCAGAATTAAGAGGGCAGTGAACAGTTCATACACTTGAGATAGTGAAGGCAAGAAAGCAAAAGTGTCCTTGTGTTATTTCACTCAAAACTCAGAATAGAGCAAAACAAACCTACAATTGCATTCTTGCCAGAAACTTAAAAGTACTTCTCATTGGCCAAAATATTTTCTCTACCACTCCCTAATTATCAGATTGTGTAATGAACGTATGTGGGCAATCAAATTTTAGGAAAATGAATTGGTGAACATTAGTTGTTTATATATGTTGAAATCGCTCTGGTTTAAAGATGGATGAACTGAGATTTGAGGATGGAAAAATATAAAGGTGTATCTTTAGATCTCAATGGTAATTACAACTTCAAAAGAAAGGTTTATATGCACATTAACTACAAGGTTATATATATCCCCTTATTAAAATCTGCTTTATACATAATTTATTCAGTTCACATAGTTAAAGATAGCTGTCAAACTGGCTATTGGTATCACATAGAACATTGATAAATTGTTCTACTGAATTTGCCTTTATGATATATAACCTGAAGTTTGATTATCTATCTGTTGCTATTCATAACAATAAATAAATGAATGAAATTGTAGGTAAGTGTATGGATAACTTTCAAACTTGATGTGCAGTCATGAAATTTGATTCTTCAACTCTCAATTGAGATGTGTATTTTAGTACCTCTATGATAAAATGATAAAAATGTATACTTAGAGGAAAGAATTAGCTTCTAAAATGCAATTGATCTATTAATACATGTTAAATAGTTCTATCTAATCATGTAAAAGTTAAAACTTGGGTAATTATTTGTTCTTATAATTTATGGTTAACTTATCAATTGTAAATCTGTATAATAGGGATTCTACAAAAAGCATACATTTATGCCCAAATTCTCAAACATGGGTGCATCTTTTTACTTGTTTTATACTTCCCTATTTTTTGTCCAGATTATTTTAGGATAAAGTGAGACAATATCTGATGGTGTGTGAATCCCTTGCATATTACTGATAGAAACCAATATTTTTTCTTAAAAATCTTCAGCCTCCTCACAAAAAGAGGAAAATGAATTCATTTATTGTGAAAATGAATCCCTCATCAATATAGTATGTTGCTGGATTGATTTTACTATAAATTATATTATCTTTTGAATGAATCACAACATTTCTAGAAGTACTTCAGGATGAGAAATGTACTGCTTGCTATGGAAAATGATATCTGCTCCTTGTTTGATTGTATTCACTGCACATGAGCTACTCCTTTCTGTACAATAATTGATTTAGCTTGTATTTACTGCTGAGGAAAGAAATATGTTACCCTTTTATGCTATTTTACAAAATGCCTTGTCAGTTGATTATATTTGATTACTAGTACGTGGTGAATGAGAGTTGACAGTATTCAAATTTATACCAGTTTTAACTCAGACACTTGATTCAGACTTGAAATAATTTCAGTCTGTTTTTAATACAGTAAAGTACTTTGGCTTCAGTGGGACCTCTATTCTCTTGCAGCTCAGTGTGGTGGTGCTATGTCAGATTTCAGTGGTGTGATCCTCAGCCCTGGGTTTCCTGGAAACTACCCCAGCAGTTTAGATTGCACATGGACAATCAAGCTGCCCATAGGTTTTGGTATGTATATTAAAAACACGTGAAAGAGTATTTTTATATCATTAATGTATCCTTAAAAAGAAATAACAAAGTCTAATAAGAACTTATGAAATATTCACAAATTATAGTTTACTTTGGGATTATATACATTTCACTTGGAGTACTTGGATAATAGAAAGAATATGGGCATTTTTAAATTTTATACATAGATGATAAATAGATAAACTTTATGATACTTTCCAGTCAATATGTACAGATATAGCCTGAGTTAGATATGTGTGGCAATGATTAAGTTCAACATGATTTTCAGGTATAATTGTTTCTGTAACTCTTTTCTACTTGTTGAAACCAAGCAGTACATAGATACATTATTTCCTGGTAATCTATTGAATCCAGTTGCCATTGTCAATAAATAAGATTTACATTTGAAAAGTATTAGTACAGTTTTTCTACCGTTAGATTTAAATACCCGTGTAGATGTAATACCTTTCTAATTCTAATATTACAATTGCCAGTGTTTGGATATATTGCATTGTATATATATATATTACATTTAATAAATTCTTTTCCCTCTTGTGTCACTAACATATTCTTTTGCAGCTTCTTTATATCCCATTAGTCTGTAAATGCATAAATAGAAGTGTTAGATTGAGGATAGACTTATTCATTAAATCACAGAAGAATAAGATGAGTAGATACTCCTTGAAGTAAAAACCTGGTGGATTTAGAGCAATTAAGATATTCTGTACTATCTCACTTATTGAGGACTAAATTTAGGGACCTCATTTACCCAAAAGCATCTATAGCCTCAGAATGAAAATTCATGTTGAAATGTTTTACATAAATTCACAGAAACTCATAGTTTTGACAATTCTGTACTGAGCATGCACGCATTATACTCCTGGTATTGTGCTAGGTGCTAGGGATAAAATGCATAGTAAAACAGACTTTGTACCTTTTCCCAGTTAAGTTACAGTCACAAGGAGGAGACAAATAGTCAAATATGTTATTGCAGTGAAGTATAATAAAGAGTACAGGTTTGTACACAGGCATCCAGCCTAGTCCAGGAAATGCAAAAAAGGTTTGTCAGAGGAAGTGATGTGTGAACCGTGGCTTTAAATATAAGTAAGAGTAAGCCCAAAAAAGAGGGTAAGGTTGTGAGGAAAAGGAAAGAAATTCTAGGTAAACAGACTGACACATGGAAAAATGCAGATAAGAAAGCTAAAGAAATTCAACAAACTTGAACACTATATGACTGGCCTGAGGTTTGGGGAGAATAGTAGGCCACTGAGAGGAGAATTCTGGGGGGCTTTCTAATGAGAATTATTCTGGCTACAACATGGAAATACCCTTAATTTGAAGTTGTAGTCAAATTCTATGACCTTTGATTGAAAGAGAATAAATGAATAATAGATTTGAAACAGTATGGTTATCCTTATGTCTTTTACTAGCCACTTAAGAGGGCTCATCCCATGTTGCTTATGGAGCTAAGTGAATTATTTTACAATAAATTATTACGTGTATTTGCAATAGTGTCATTATATCACCTTCAACTTAGCTCTTGCTAATGCTTCATTGATTTTAAAAACCAAGTTTATTAAAATGAATATGCATCTCTCTTTCTCTATTTTAGAAATGAAAACATGAGACCATTTCTGATTTGGTTACATTTAAATAATCCCACTGTTTTCTTTGAGTTTTGGCTAAATCAAATATTGCTTCTAATGTATTTGAATAGATAATTTATAAATGTTTAAAAGAAAATTGAATACACATAAACAGTTAAAGAAGTATTTTCTCTTGCCTGTGAAACAATTATGGACAACATAATTTGTGAAAAGGGGCTCAGGAAAATTTTAGAAAAATAGGCACTTCTTGTAGCCTCACATATTAAGATAGTGCATTCAAAGTTTTAAGAAGATTGTCTGATTGTCCAGGAATGTGTTTAATATTTTAAAGCATATTTTCAGTAATTCCCAAAGTTATTTGTTCATGGAACTCTTTTTCAATGTAACAGTGAATTTCCATGTAACTCTTTTTCCAGGAACAAAATATGACTTCACTTGAGAACCTCACTAGTTATTAAGAGCAAGAACTCAGGAGCCAGAATGCCTGAGTTTGAATTTCACCTCTTTTAGGATGTTGTGTAAACTTAGCGTATTATTTAGCTTCCCTATGCCTCAGTTTCCTCATTCTCATAACTATGAGCATTAAATAAGTTAGCATGTATAAAAACTTAAAACAGTGCCTAGCAAAAAGAAAACACAATAAATGTCAGATTTTATTACTAACAATTTGCAGAATGGTAGTTGTGGGAAAAAAAACATCAAATTCAGTAAAAATCAAATATTAATTGAATTAAGGAAACATACCTCAATAAAGGTTTATTTTTTCCATCCCATCTCATAGTCTAGTTATGTTTATAAAGATATTAAGACTATTTTATAATATGATAGCATATAGCAATAACCCCTAGATTTTATTGGGAATATTACATAAAATTTGGCTTTATCTTCTGATGAGAAAATACTAAAAGAGCATGCTGAAAATTACATGTTTCAAAATGATATTTTGGAGAAGTTAATGTATCCCCTGTATATGATTAATTTCTAACACAGTTGTGAAATCTGATTATGTTAATGTATAAAACTTTGCAATCATATTTTGGCTTCAAATTGCCCTTTTCCAAAATACAAATTATTGAGTGGCTTTTCATCTTTAAAAATTGGTTGATACAGTTTTAACTGGTATTAAAGAGCAAGAAAGCCACTTTCTTGATTAGTTTTGCTATGGTGACAATGTAGTAAAATGAGATTTTCCCATGTGACAAATAGTGGGCATTTGAGAACAGTATTCTGTTACTTTCAACTATAGCACAGCTAATTGTCTTGGGCAGACAGCCAGACCCATGGCCCAGATCTTGACAGTATGCCTCTCAACTTAAATGTAAACGTATCTTAAGCACATTAATGCAAGCATGTTTGTGTATATGTGTGCATTTAATTTGGTAAAAAAAAATAGAGTAGCATTATGTTTGTTTTTCTTCCTTAGGTGTGCATCTGCAATTTGTAAATTTTTCTACAGAAACCATACATGATTATTTGGAAGTAAGAAGTGGATCTGCAGAAACCAGTACTGTTATTGGCCGACTTAGTGGTCCTCAAATATCATCTTCCCTATTTAGCACGACCCATGAAACCAGCTTGTATTTTCACAGTGACTATTCACAAAACAAACAAGGGTTCCACATTGTATACCAAGGTGAGAGGAATAATAAAAATATGAAAGCTTTTTAGCCTCCAAACAGCTATTAACGATCTAACTCTAACCATTTTCTATATGGTGTTTTAGAAAAAAAAGGAACCTAAATCAAAGAAAGCTTCAGTTAGGAAGAGTTTTAAATAATGCTATTTTCAGTCAACTATATAGGGGGAAATGATGTCTTTCTGAGGCCTTACAAATTCTAACCATGAAAAAAGGATTGAATTAATTTTTTTTTTTTTTTTTTTTTTTTTTTGCGGTACGCGGGCTTCTCACTGCTGTGGCCTCCCCCGTTGCGGAGCACAGGCTCCGGACGCGCAGGCTCAGCGGCCATGGCTCACGGGCCCAGCCACTCCGCGGCACGTGGGATCCTCCCAGACCGGGGCACGAACCCGCGCCCCCTGCATCAGCAGGCGGACTCGCAACCACTGCGCCACCAGGGAAGCCCTGAATTAATTTTAATACACAATCAAATTAAGCAAGTCAAGGCAAGGCAGTCAAGCAAGGCATGGTGGATAGGAAGATTTATCTCTGCTTTTATAACAGAATGAGTATATTGAAAAGATATTTTGTGGTACTCATCTACTATATGTAAAGTTATTTTCTTTTACTTGATAATGAAAGAATAATATAACCTTCCTTGATACCATTCTATTGCTATGAGAATATAAAATAAATAATTTGGCAATCATATTAGGCCTATTTCTAGTATAAAACTGCTGCATGACCTTGAGCATGATTTTCATCCTTTTGAAATATACAGCTGGGAGACCTAGGCTTAAATGCTGATTCTCTATGTTCAGTCTTAAGTGGCCTAGGGCACAAGTCCATTTCTTCATTTTCATCATGGTGTTAGTAATAGTACCTCTCAGAGAACTTGTTTTGAACTTTATATGATAAAATGAATGTAAAATATTTATCATGATATATATCATTAGTAAATATTTAGTGCAGTTTAGCTATTTTTACTATACTATTTCAGATCTTAAAAGTCTAGGGCTTCCCTGGTGGCGCAGTGGTTGAGAGTCCGCCTGCCGATGCAGTAAACACGGGTTCGTGCCCCAGTCCGGGAAGGTCCCACATGCCGCGGAGCGGCTGGGCCCGTGAGCCATGGCGGCTGAGGCTGCACATCAGGAGGCTGTGCTCCGCAATGGGAGAGGCCACAACAGTGAGAGGCCCGCATACCGCAAAAAAAAAAAAAAAAAAAGTCTAAGATTTTACAAACAATGCAGTTCCACTGACTGTAATATTTAATCAAAATTAACTTAAACTTTGATTATGTATCTGCCCTAATTATAATGACTATGTGATATTTTTGTTGTTTTTTAAATTTTAAATTAAAATTATTTTATTATAATTAAATTATAATAATTATAATAATATTATTATTATATAATTAAATTATATATATAAATAAATTAAATTATTTTTTATTGAGGTATAGTTGATTTACGAGCATGTGATACTTTTGGATGTGAGTTCCACCAGAGCAGTCATCTTTGTGTTGTTCATTGATGTATCTCAAGTGCCTAGAAGAGTAAGAGCACAATAAATATTTGCTGAATAAAAGTATATACACAAAACAAAATTAAACAGTAGTTAAAATAGACATTGTAACATCCAACTACACGGGTCTAAAGTGATTACAGTTTGTATTATGATTGCATACATAATTTAAGAGCACCATATCACACATCATCCTTTACATAAAATAGGAATCATTTTTGTAACCTCTTGGTACAAAATTAGCCGTGTTCCCAAGGAAACTAATTATTTCAAAAATAGTTGGGGAACTGACTGAGTTTCTGTTTTGATGCTGGAGGACTCAGAGATATATATGTGGTCCTTCTCTAGCAAGTGCACAGGGCCTGATGAACCTGGCTTCATCTTCTTTTCTATGCCCTCAAATTCCCTCAACCTCTCAGGGCAATATTCTTATTTGAATGAGGTAAAACTAGAATTTGAACTTTATTAACTACATTTCTCAGGCAATGTGTCCTTGAAAAAAGATTCATTATTTCCATAATAAAATCCTAAAAGATATAGCATTTGTTACTGTTATTGATATAATACTGTATTAATATTATTGACATGTGCCACAATGTATTACAATGATCACTAGATATTATTTGTGAATTACACTGAATTTTATATTAGTTTTTTCACTAGTTCTTTATTCTATTTATTTTTTTAATAGATCTTTATTGGAGTATAATTGCTTCACAATACTATGTTAGTTTCTGTTGCACAACAAAGTGAATCAGCCATATGCATACACATGTCTTCATATCCCCTCCCTCTTGAGGTTCCCTCCCATCTTCCCTATCCCACCCCTCTAGGTCATCGCAAAGCACCGAGCTGATCTCCCTGTGCTATGCTGCTGCTTCCCACCAGCCAACTATTTTACATTTGGTAGTGTATATATGTAGATGCTACTCTCACTTTGCCCCAGCTTCCCCCTCCCACCCCATGTCCTCAAGTCCATTCTCTATGTCTACCTCTTTATTCCTGCCCTGCAACTAGGTTCATCAGTACCATTCTTTTTTTTCAGATTCCATATATATGCGTCAGCATACAGTGTTTGTTTTTCTCTTTCTGACTTACTTCACTCTGTATGACAGTCTTTAGATCCATCCACCTCACTACAAATAGCTCAATTTCATTCCTTTTTATGGCTGAGTAATATTACATTGTATATATGTACCACATGTTCTTTATCCATTCATCTGTCGATGGACACTTAGGTTGGTTCCATGTCCTGGCTATTGTAAATAGTACTGCAATGAACATTGTGGTATATGTCTCTTTTTGAATTATGGTTTTCTCAGGGTGTATTATATGCCCAGTAGTGGGATTGCTGGGTCATATGGTAGTTCTAATTTTAGTTTTTTTAAGGAACCTCCATACTGTTTTCCATGATGGTTGTATCAATTTACATTCCCACCAACAGTGCAGGAAGGTTCCCTTTTCTCCACACCCTTTCCAGCATTTATTGTTTCTAGATTTTTTGATAATGGCCATTCTGACTGGCCATCCTTCAAAAAGGAAAAACTTTCTTTTTACCTTTTCCAGCCTATCAGTTGCAAAGCTGTCCTGATCCACGCCCATTTCGAAATGGTTTTGTAATCGGCAATGATTTTACTGTGGGGCAAACCATTTCATTTGAATGTTTCCCTGGTTACACGTTGATTGGAAATTCAGCTCTCACTTGCCTTCATGGAGTGAGTCGCAATTGGAATCATCCACTTCCAAGGTGTGAAGGTATGCTTCTAGATTGAAGCTGTCTTTTAAGTGATATCATCTATGTTTAATAATTCTTGTTTTGGTACTCTTTTCTTGTCTGTTTTCCTCTTCAAATAGCATGCTAAATATACAGTTTTTCTTTTAGTTGTAGAATTACAGTTAGTACCCAGATCAAAGACCTAAGTCTCCATAATGAATAACTGGTTTTGTCATAATTGGCAGGAGACCTAACCTTCTTCACTGGATGCGAAAGTAAAGTTTGTTAACACTTTAGAGCTTCTTCTGTGTGATGTCTGTGTGAGTGCATCTGTGTTTGTTTAGTAATCATTCATATATAAACCAGTAACCCAGATACTACTACTGAATTTGGGCTCATTTCTTCTAAAGAAAAAAAAAAACCTTTTAAATAAAAATGGCTTGAACCTCTATATAAGGCCTTATATTTATACATGACATAAGACAAAAGTTGAACAGTGTATATATGGATAAAGTATTTGAAAAAAGAGAAAACAATGCAACTTACTAATCTAGTGATAGTGAATAGCTATGTAGCATACCTCATGCTGAAAAATAAATAAAGGCTCACTGTTTGATTCATGGTTTCCAGCTTCATTTTACATACCTTAACTGTGGTAAAAACATAACACAGATGTCTTTTATGCTGTTTAAGAGGTATGAAATGTTTACCTTTTTCTTTATAATCAGTTTATTGTGATTCTACTTAAATATTTTGTTTTGTGTTTTTTTCTGTAGCTCTTTGTGGAGGGAATATAACTGCAATGAATGGCACCATTTACTCTCCTGGATATCCTGATGAATACCCAAACTTTCAAGAC
Source organism: Hyperoodon ampullatus (assembly GCF_949752795.1). NCBI lineage: Eukaryota > Metazoa > Chordata > Mammalia > Artiodactyla > Ziphiidae > Hyperoodon > Hyperoodon ampullatus. The sequence continues at coordinate 53,025,984 of NC_136930.1, read as the reverse complement.
TGTTTTTGGCTTGTAAAAGTACCCCCTGGGAATGGAATCTACATCAATTTTACTGTTCTTCAAACAGAACCAATCTATGATTTCATTACTGTATGGTAAGCCAAGACCATTGTTATTGATGATTCAACTGTATGTAACAGTGAAACAAGGAAGTAATGAAAATATATCACAGTCCTCTGTACAAATTGCCATCTGATGTTTGAATTGGTGTGAGTAACTGAGGGTGACAGTGTGTGTTTTGCAGAATGAGACAAACAAGAGAAATAGATTTTAGCTTATTTGCCCATGAAGTAGCTAAACACATAGAACAAAAACTTATGGGTGAAAAAATGATTTAAATTTGTTATTAAAATAATGTGCAAAACCTGGGAATTAAATCAGAGTAAGTTTAAGGTAAGAAAGTTCTCTATATACAGAACGAGTGAAATTTAAAAGCCTGCATTCCAATAAGTTATTTAATATAACTACTGAATTTCTGTCATAATAATTAATCATAAAATATTATATTTGTATTATTATTATCCTGTTAATTAAAGCATCTCTATTTAAGCTAAAAATAAAATAGCTGAATTAATTATTGACAGTTGGTTAATTGAACTACCATGTGACTTCTAAAATTCATTCTAAATTTAACAGTCTATGATTCTCAAGATTATTTTGAAGAAAATAAAAGGAAGGCAAACCTCAAGCATTTGGGAAGATCTGGGTTGTGGTCAGGAAACCAAAGACAATTTAATTGATTACAGCTAATATGGGTGCATTTCTTTTGGGTAAAAATGTGATCTTTTTAAATACTTTATCACCTAAATAAACATATACCAATATGATTTGGCACTCGTTGATTATTTCATCCACTGAATCTTTATCATCTCATATGTAATACTTTCATTAAACTTTGTGTGAAACTTTCCAAAAAAATCCATCTCACTCTCCCTTTCTCCCCTCCCTACTCTATGTCTCTCCTATAGGGATGGACCAGACCAAAACTCACCTCAGATTGGGCAATTCAGTGGAAATACTGCTTTGGAATCAGTCTATAGCACTTCAAATCAGATTCTAATCAAATTCCACAGTGATTTCACAACAAGTGGCTTTTTTGTGCTCAGTTATCACGGTTGGTATCATCTAGGCATTTCTATTTCGTGTGACACTGTTTGAAATTGTCCTTGAAAAATTGAGTGTAATATATATATTCAACCAGTGATTGAAAAGGTATTAAAATTTGACACTTTTTTGTCATTTCAAATACATTTACTTGCAAAGAACAGCCTCTTCTAAGCATTTAGGGACAATAAAATGTGAACAAATGGAGACAGGAAATAAATCAGTCAGTAGGAAATAAATCAGTCAGTAATTACCCCAGTAGAAAATAATTATTTTTGCATGGAAACGCATAAAAGAGAACCAGCTGTTCATATTTTATTGCATGTAGTTTTGAAACATCAATAGATTTTTTTCAGTACAAAATGTTTAATCTATTTAACCTTCTGTGAGTCTTTCTAAAATTAGCATCCAATAACTTTATGCTTTGGATCACATTACTCATTCATTTATACTCTGTTTCACAACTGTATCTATTCTAGAATCCTACAGTTATAAGTGACTATTTCAGATCATTAAGTTCATAGCTTTTACTCCCATGAAATAATTTATGAAGAGTTTCAATTTCAATTCTTTGTATATAATTATTCTGGGTTCTCTCTTCATAACATTAACTTTTTGAAAGAACATTCAGATGGTTTCAGAGGATTTTTTAAAATTTCCTGTTATGTTAAATTGTATTTCATTATAAATAAGAAAATGTTTATTTCTAGTGATTATATCCTTTCATCTGCTATGACCGTAGTTTCATAAGCACATTCTGTTTCATATGACTTTGTCAGACCAATTCCATGAGCATCACAGGATCAATAAGCTACTAAATTAAATTTGCAAAACTTATATTAAAATTTCCAGGGTGAACGTGTACCTTGTCCATTACATTAACATACAATTTAATGTTTTCTTCTTTTTTTAACACAAAGCAAGAAAATCTTTGATACTCAAAGCTTATATTACATGAAACATATGGTAAGTCAAATATGGTTATACACAAAGACACTTAAAGCACATTGGGTCTAGAAATACTCAGAGAACAGACCAGAAAATATTTGATTTGCTTAATCTCAGCCCTTATCAATCAGTAGATGATGCCCAATTTGTGCTTCTGTAGTGGCCAGAGCTGCATGTGTACTCTGGCACAGCCAATTAGAAAGCAGGGAGTTCAGTTAGATAACTTTGATTCACGATGTTTATTTTTTTTAATAACTCATTTGCCTTTTTTAATGAATTGGTCATTGGTACTGGCGGTATGTATATACAGTCTAAAGCTGCAACAATAGCTTTATTACTTTGAAAGGTAATCATAGCTCAAGAACTACTAAACTAAATGATTTTAAGTTCAAAAGATGAATTCGTTGCTGAACTGTATTTTGTACATTTTCTCTCTTCACAGATCCCCGCATAAATTTTTATTATTTTGTATCTTGCCTGAACAAGTGATAAAGAAGGGACTGTTCATTGATGGACTGTAAATGTCCATAAAATAATCTTATAGGGAGTGGAAAATTCTTATAAAACTTAGGAAACATTTCAAAGGGGAAATATTGTCAGAGAAAAGGATGTCAGTATCTGTATGTGTGTGTTTGTGTGTGTGTGTGAAAATGTGAAAATCCTTACATAGAAAATACAAGGAAGACAGAATGTAGGTAAACACATACAAAATATGAACGTAGATTTACATAGACACTTATGTGAATGTATATACATATATTCTCATTCCAAATTATGTTTCACCTGATTTTTGTAACTAGGTTCTGAATCATGTATATTAAAAATAGAATTATTTTAGGAATAAGGAAGATCAAATATTTGTTTAGGGCTTTGTTGTTCAGCTGACTTTGGACAAGTTATTCTTTGGTTTCCACTTTCTTCAGTTATAACACAACATGGTATATTTGCTGAGAAGATTAATGAGATACTATATATAGAGAAATTACTCCAATTACTGGGATGTATTAGGTTGAACCATATGAAATTATTGGCAGAAATGCTGAATATTGACAATTTTGTATAGCTCAACCCATGTAAGTGCTGTCATTATCACTATCATCAACATTGCGTTGCAGAGATGAAATGATTGGAGGCAATGATTAATATACAGTTAGCATTGTTCCTAGGACAGTGTATGTTCAGGAAATATTCCTTTCCTTACAATATCTTACCTCACATATTAGTTTTTCTAATAGAGTATTTATATTTATTTTTACTTATATTTTAAATTTTATAATAAGGCACAATTGCCAGAGCTTAGAGAAGCCTAACATTTGAATCAACATCTCTGGCAATTTTACCCAAACCTTAAAATAACCTTGAAATTTGGAGAGGTAGCCAGGGGTCATGTTAAAAATTGGCAGACACCTTATATTCTACTAGCTCTAGTAGGATAATTTTCCTAAGCATGTTTTCATCCTGACTCACCTTTTCAAGAATGCATGATGCCTTCATTAAATCAAATTTAAAGCTACCCTATCATCTGGTTCATTGATTCTTATTCCCCAGTGCCTACTCTGACTCCCATTAGATTCTTGCTCTCACTGCCCGCTGAACTTCCATTCTTAAATGGTTTCTTACTCATCTTCAGTTCTTAAACTCTACCTATCTTAAGTCCCATTTCTCCTTTTCTTGATAATTCAAACTCATAGGAATCACTACCATCTTTTCTATGATTGTACTTACTCTTTTTACCAAACTTTTCAGAACTTAACAGTATGATGTATTGTTTTATATGCTTTGTGAGTTTGATAATAGTGAGTGCTTTTGTGAGGACACAGATCACACTTATGCTTCTTAATCCTTTCATAGTTTTATTATTGACTAAGTAATTATATTTTAGCCTTATGGTCATGTGTGTTCGATTCTTTTTAAAATGTTGTCTAATTGAGTTTATTTGAACTGTCTTAGTGGCACCTTTTAAAAAGATTATTTTACAGTTATGTACATGTGTGCTTATCCCTCCTCACAAAAACAAAAAAGATGCCTGTTTTCAAATCGGTATTAATATAATTAGTACAATTTAATATAACCAAAAATATAATATTCATATCCATGTCTCGTATTCAGTAGCTATAGCTTAGTGCCAAAATGAGCTCTCATAATGGTAAACAAACAAACAAACAAACAAACAAAAAACTGTTCAGGTCATTTGGTACTTTTTCATAAGTTAACCAGGGAGATAATTCACTATTTAACACTTAGTTTAAGCTGATTTAATATACCTAAGCTTAGAATGGTTTACTCCCCCACTCAGTATTCTTTATATTCTCTTAGTGATTTAATAGCTCCTTCTGTTATGCCCAAACCTATAAGTCAGAAGTGGTTTTCTTAGGACTTGTGTACTTATTTTATAAATTTAACAGATCAGTATTTTCATATGTTTTCTTAAGGTCACATTGATTATTTAGGTTCTATTTATTAATATATTTCTAATATGTCTGAAAGGAGAAAAAAATGTGTTTTTATGAGATCTAGTCAGATATCTGTCTTTTATAAAACATCACCTTCATAAAGCATTTCATGATCAAAAATAACGTTCTTAAAAATCTTTGGAAAATGAAAGTTCTATGCAATGAAGAAATAGGGCAGGCATAAATGTTGAAGCACTTTATCTCAGATACCGTACTTCTTCTTCATTTGAGGAAATCTGCTAGTCTCTCTCTGTATTACTATAACCGTAATTCCCTAAAGAAAGAGCTGAATTTTCTTGATATCTGCCATAGAGTCAAGATGGGTTTGTCTTATAATAAATAATAACAGTATTCAGTCCTACTCAATGACTTCCTTAAAGTAAATTACACAAAACCTGTTTCAACTGCATGTTTTTGCAGACACTAACTTTTTATAGTCACTCTAATAGCGATAGTTACTTACCATTTACTGAATACTTAATATGCCAGGCACTTTGCTAGATGCTTTCCATGCTAATTTTTGTAATAACTCTGCAATATAAGTATTATTATCCCTATTTTAATAATTAAAGAACCAAAAGACAGAAATTTGTAATGTATATAAAGCCAGAGAACAGGGCTTCCCTGGTGGCGCAGTGGTTGAGAGTCCGCCTGCCGATGCAGGGGACACGGGTTCGTGCCCCGGTCCGGGAAGGTCCCACATGCCACGGAGCGGCTGGGCCCGTGAGCCATGGCTGCTGGGCCTGCGCATCCGGAGGCTGTGCTCCGCAACGGGAGAGGCCACAGCAGTGAGAGGCCCGTGTACCACAAAAAAAAAAAAAAAAAAAAAAAGAAGCCAGAGAACTAATAAATAGAAGGGCTGCCGGGAATTCAAAATAAGTCTGTCTGACTTAAGGACTGACCTTTTTAAAAATAATGACAACAATGACAGCAATCATAATAATAGCTAAACTATACTGAGTTCTTACTAAGTGCCAGGTAGTGTCCTAAGCTGGTATTATCTCATGCATAGATTTTATTTAATGGTATGTAAACATAAGTTTTCTTTAAAAATTAGCAATGATTTTCATTTTTATCAAGGTAAGTCATCTCACTTTCTAGAAAATACCTCTCCTAATTACAACTTGGAACTTTGAACTTTTTAGTGCTTCTCTTCCCCAGAACCTACAGGCTAACAACAATATGTTGGTAGGTTTATCACAATTTAGTGTGTTCCTCTTTGTAGTTTCCAAAATGTACTATGGTCCCTGTGTGACGAGAAAATAAGATAAGTTTATTGGGAATTTGACTTATGCCAACCACTGTATTATAGCCAGAATACATATTTACTAATTTAAAACAAAAAGGTATCATTTTAATGCTTAAATCTATTATCCACGGTACCTCTTTTTCTAATATCAGATATTAGGGAACCTCAGTTATTACAGAAGATTTTCTTAGGATAATACAATTTAATAATATATATTATCCATTGTTTTCTGTTATTGGCACAGCTTCTGTGAATCAATGGGTTGATTATATATTGAATTTCAGATTATTTTTAAGAAATGTATTTAAAAAGCCTGTAATACCTTTTAGGTCATCTTTTAAGGTTATATTGCCTTTACAATGAATGCTGTATTTGGGGACAAGTATATTTAACTCCACAAAGTCTCATCCTAAAAGAGACTACTGTAGATATAAGGACACATTTTATATAAAACATAAATCACCATTGCTTTGAACTGTGTGACCCCATTGCCTCCCACAACGTAAAGATCTGACCTCCTTTCATATTTCAGTAGATAGAGCATTGAGCTCATGAAATGTTTCATTGTTTGATTTCCAGAGAGCATAGGGGGTATGAACATCATACAATTGTATATATATATATATATATATATATACACACACACAGCTAAAAAACCAAACTGGTGAAACTATAATGATGAAAAGATATTGCCATTTACTATTATTTAAATGACTACTTAGTGATTACTTAAATGACAAAGAGTCATGTCAAAATTGCTTACCATATTTTGATATTTTGCTGTGTGTGATAAGATTCATTTATATTCTACAGTATCTCAGTCCCCTCCAGCCAAAGTCCATCAGGAACATCTCTGTAGTTAAACAAAGTTGAGTTTATAGGCTCACTGTAATGTGTGGGACAACATACCATGAGAAACCCTGTGGAGTCTCAGTGAGAGGGTGTTAGGAGGGGCTTGTTATGGGATTTGGGCTGTGTAAGATGGTTCTGGAAGGTTCAAGGAAGCATGTTTTTCCTCTGGGTTGGGTGCTTTTCGAAAATTAGAGCAGTTCTATAATTGGGTATATTAATTTTTTTCCTAGAAGGTGGAAGGTATGGAACACATCTAAAACTATGATTGGCGTGGGGTAGCAGCATTCTCTCGTACTGGCTGAGATGAAGGAATCTTGGTCATATTGGTGGTTTGGATAGCGTTTTCATTTTGTTTTATGGTTTTTGTTTTGTCTTTTCTGTGCTCAGACATGATTAGGGAAAGGTCTTGTTTTTGTCTTGTTCCAACAAGGTCAAAGAGCTATCGTGTCTGATATTAGTTGTTAGTTAAATTGATTACAGTCAACAGTAGAAAATCATGGCCTATCAGTTAGAGCCAGGCCGGCTCCAAGCCAACAGCATACAGGGGCTGTGCTTTGTTTTCTTTTGTTTTGTTTTCTTTTGCTTTTTTTTCTTTAGTCTTTTCTTTTCAATATGCAGAATAAATTGATGGTTAAAGAGCTAAAACGTGTTCCTTCATAGCCAAAACAAACCAAACTACGGTAGTAAACAGAGAAAGGAAAACAGAGACTGACAAATAAAAAATTGTCACCTCTGATGTGCTCTGTTATCTACTAATGTGCCAGGCAACTCAACCATGTAGAGAAGAGACCTTTAGCACATTACCTTTCAGACTCTAATGGTCTCAGTACTAAGGTAGGATACTTTCCATTAGCTATTGGAATATGGGGAAGTCACTTCATGCAAAAGATATTGGAATTTTCTTATGTATAATTCAGGATATTTCCCAAAAGCTTGTTTACTATACTTCTGTTTTTCCATCTCTAGGAAATTACCTAGTAACTTCTTGTTGATCCATTTCTAATGATCCATTCCAGATCTCTGGCTCATCTCCAAATCTAGGGCTGAACATTTTCTCTTGATTTCAAAAATTCTCCCTTATATAGGCAGAGAAACAAATTGATTATAAAATATTAACAGATAAAAAGTGATATTTCTAAGTAATTTAAGCACCACTGAAACTTACCTGTATGGTTCATATCAATTCACTAGCAGACTTTCTCCAAAATGGAAAAAAAAATTACTAATTATTTTTTCTTCTTAGTTAGAACTCAGATAGCATTTATTTAAATACTGCTAACTCTGCTTTCAAGTGGAGCTGCTTAAAGTTATTTTACATAACTTTTGAAATAACATTACCAAAATTACATAACTGAGTATGTAATTATCAGTGCTTTTCCTCCTCCAAATCTTCCCCAAATCATGAAGTTATCATACTTGACCTAATCTGGGTCACCACTGAAGTGCAACAGTGGTTATAGAGAACTTAGAATTTATAAGAGCACATAGAACATTTTCTTTTCCTCTGTAAGAAATACTGCATCCATATTTGGCAGAAAGGTTGTGCACTTGTGCTTTTGTGGTTTAGAGAAGGAATGGCAATTTGCCAGTGTCCTGTTTTGTCCTTTTCTGAAGAAGCCTTTAATAGCTCAGTTGAACTGAAGTAGATATATACAGCATTCTTTTCTGGAATTGGGTTGGTTATTTCATTATAAAGAAAATAGGAAATGAAAAATAACCAAATATATTGCCAGAATTAAACTCTAAAGTGATATTAAGAAGCAAATTTGTTGGACCAGGAACCAGACATCTGTACACATTTGAATGAAAACAGAGCACTGTTCAAACAATGGTCATCCTCAAAAGATACTGACATGCACTCTAATCCACAATTGCCTCTGTTTCATCCCCATTTGCAATTTTAGAGTTAGAGTCTTCTTAGGGAAGACTATTTGTTTAGAGACTCTTTTCCTCCTGAAAAAAAAACTATATTTTGTGTATTACTTAACAAATATTTGTTGGATTATAAGTAAAGTGAAAGGAGCTTATTACTCAATTGTGAAAAAGACACATGAAGCGTCTCCTCCCTTATGTTACTTAAAGCCTAGATGGTGTCACAAATAGTGAAAAAGTAAACTAATAAATGGAAAATAATAAATGTTGAAACAAGTCATGATATCCAGTTACGGGCAGAACTGAAACTTTTAAATTGTATCATCAAAAATTTAAATAGCATGAGCATGTGGTTTAGTCCATGTTTTCAATGGATAGTTCTATTTAGAAACAGCTTCAAAGTGATGACCATTAATGAAAAAACTGCATAACATAGATATTTACACATTTAAAATACACATTTGAGCTAAATCTGTGTTCTCTTTTAGATGAATCATTTTATTTGACATGCCATTCACCTTTAAGACACCATTGACTTATTTAATAACTACGCAAGGGCATCGTATCCTACCTATCATGATTGTATGTACTACAAAACAGAGTTCTGTGATTAGAAAATAAGATCAAAGGGTAGGGGGAGGAAGGCAGCGAAGAGCTCAGAAGATATGTTTATCCTGGTGACGTAAAATTGGGAATTGAGACACAAAGTCAGATTTGAAGTCGAAAGGATCAGTGAAATAATTTAGGTAGAGATTGTAGAAAATTTGTTCGAAGGAAAGTATATTCAGAATTCAAATCTATAAAATTGATGAAAATAGAGTTGCTCTTATTGAGGTAGAGGAAGGAGGACATTACACCTCCTCACACCCTCCATGACCCCAAGGTGATCCCTTGTCTCTAGGGACAGTTTATAAAATGCTGATGGTACCAAAGAATGGAGAATAAGAAAATTTAGCTCACATCACCCACGTGGTCTTGGGAAAATAACACAGTATCTCTGAGCCTCATTTTCCTCATAATAATAATTTCCAACCTCTAGTCTTTTAAACTCTCCAGCTGAGTTATCTAAGTCATTCTAAGCAGGCTCTACAGATGACAGGAGTCATGGATTCTTCATTGATAAAAATGTGCTTCTTCTTTAAAATAAAATAATTTTTGATTAGCATGAAGATTAAAAACAAGTTTACAGGCAAACAAAGATCAGATAAAATGCTCTCCTTTAAAACAATTATACTCCAATAAAAAAAAAATAAATAAAGCATAATCTCATCAGGATTTCTCCCTGTAGGGCTCTCTGTATCTTCCTCTCCCCCTTCCCTTACCTCTCTGGCGTTTCTCACAACTACCTTTTACCTTGATAATTGTAATTTTTGCTCCTGTTTCCTCCTCTATCTGAATACTCTTCTGCCCATGATTACCCTTCAGCACTGGAAAAAATCTTACTCAACCTTTAAAATTTATCTCATTCATTTCTTTTTATCAGAATTTTCCTTAACTAGTCTAGTTGATATTCCTCAGTACTCTCATAATACTCTCACAATAGGGCCAATGCTGAAGATATGGGCTTTGAAGTTAAAGGACATAGGCTGGACTTCTGGATAAACCCTGTACTAGTTGTGTGATCTCGGGCAAGTTACTAGGCCTTTAAACCTCCTTCTTTTTATCTCCGAATTGAGATACATAAAGAAATTAACTCCTAAGTTTAAGTAATAAAATTATGCATATAAAACACATTTTTCTTCAAATGTTATAACAGCATAAAATGTGTTTCTTAAATTAATAATAGTATATTACATCTTTGAAGACAACTAGTGAAAACAAGGCTTTAATCAAGCAAACAATTGTGATACAGATATCATATAGGGCCAGTAGTCATGATACTTAGATTCATAGAGACCTTTTTTCAGTGGCCTTTACCTTATGCCAAATAAGAATCTACCTAATCTAATGGGATGACCAGTTTAGAAACATAAAATTTAACAAATGGATACTTTGTAAACATACTAATCTAGCATGGTGAAAGAAGGCTCTGGAGCCAGACTGTCTATGTTCAAATCCCAGCTCTGCCATATTATAGCTGTATGAGTTGGACAAATTCTTTAATTCTTTTAACAGTTTTTCTTTTATATTATGGGAATAATTATAGAACTCATTACATAAATTAAGTAATAAAATAAATAAAATTTTTGTGAGGACTAATAGAGTTAATATAAGTAAAATGTTCATAATATTCCTTGGAATAGAGTAAGCCTTGAGTATTGTTCACAATTATGACTGAATGCTAGGCACTTTGCTAGATGCAGGGGATTCTGCGATGAGCCTTGGGAAGCTAGGCATTGAGCACATAAACAAACATGAGTGTATAATTCCAAATTGTGATTATGCCAAGAAAGAAGCACATAATCAGAAGGACTAGAATGAGGGTGAGAAATAAGGAGTTAAAAGGTAAGCATTCTTACCATGGGAAAATATTTAAGGAATAATTAATTTTCCCTCAATGTTGTAGCATTTTTTAAAATAAAGAAATAGTTGAAACTTGATAAATTCTACCATGTATTTTTATTCTTATAAATAAACCTTACATAATTTTCTTTTTTCACATATGTGAATATGTATAGCTGCTCAGAGAAGGAATAAACATTGTCTATTTTTACAGCCTATCAACTAAGAGTGTGTCAACCTCCACCACCCGTACCCAATGCTGAAATTTTGACAGAAGATGATGAATTTGAAATAGGTAAAGTCTGCTAAATTACTTTCAAAGAAAACGTGCTGTTAGCAGAGGTATTTACTTTAAAATAAATAAGAATAAAGAATAGTAGCAGCCTGTCTTAGACCTTCTTTCCCTGGATCAATAGGGATTGTAAGAATGGATAACAATGAAAAGAGGAAAGGGAGTATTAGGCAAGAAGAAAGAATTCTGTATTTCCAGGATGTACAGTTAGAAAACAGTGCAGGAATTTGAACCGTATAACTATTCTGGTAGTTCCTTCCTAAGTAATATTTTGCTACCTTCCAACACTGTAGTCTTAACTACTCTTTGAATTCAGGCATAAACCTGACATGTATAATGAAGGATATGTAGGGTGTATTAGAAGACATGTCTTATCTCCATGTCTTTGAAAACAATTGGTTGGTTATGCTCAATTTGATCGTAAATAAAGTCCTTTTAAAACTTGGTTGGAAATTTAACTGTAATAATATCTAATAGTTTGAAAAACTGTGTAAGAAAAGAAGACATCCTAATGTTATCATAATAAATTTTTATCATTATTATCCTAGTAATATTAATATTGGTTGAGAAATGTAAGAAAACATCAGTGACCAATGTACATCTAATCTTAATAGCAATAACTAGGAATCTCCTTTTAACTGCTTGATATATTTTTAATGAATATCTTACCCATACCAACCAGATTATTTCCTTACTACTATTGCTTATATCTAAACAGATTGCCCCAGTACAGTCTTACTGGTAATTTATTCTTAGCTTCAGTTCTGATTGGTCAGTGCTTATGACGTACTAGTAGTTCAATATTTTGAATGTCATCACTGCTTATAACTAATAGAATTTTTAAATTGATTGAAAATGACTGAAAGAAAAAGTATTCTAATTTTATATTGAAACATCTGTTTATTTTAACCATTACCTTGTTGCTTATCAGAAGCCCCTTCTGCATTTTTTTTTTAAACAGGTGATATTATTAGGTATCAGTGTCTTCCAGGATTTACTTTGGTTGGTAATGCAATTCTGACATGCAGATTAGGAGAACGACTCCAGATGGATGGAGCGCCTCCAGTTTGTCAAGGTACCAATTCTTATGATTATTTATTTCTAAATATCTGTTTTATGTTTAATTCAGTACTAGCAAAATAGAGAAAAATCTATTTTATATAATTATTATATATTTAACTGGCAATAATGTTAAATATTATACAACTCATAAGTGGTATTTTTCATTCCATTATTTCTCAGATTTAAGTAAACATTTTTAATTCATCCAAGGCTTAATTTTTCTAGTTTATCCCAAACTCAATTCAGTCTATTTAAATTATTTTTGCTGTGAGGAGTGGAAATGGAGGTAGAAAGCAAGAAAAATCACTTTAAATAAAGGTTCCAATGTTGACTGCAAGTAGTTTCTATTCTGACCACTAGAATCATTAAACTTTTTTGAGCACCTGTTAAGAATGAGGATCTGAGGGAAAAAACAAACAAACAGAAAGTTGTAAATGGTCCCTGCTGTGAAAGCAACATGGTGTAAGGGATATGACAGCCATACAGCTTGTAGCAATACAGCACTAAGGAAACAGGCCAGGGGGCTATAGAGTCACATAATTTTAAACTGTTTATAGGACAGGGAAAGCTTGATGGAGGCATTGTTCCCTGAGTCATAGGTTCCAAATGAAAAGTGATACTTACTTTGGTAGAACTAAGATAGGGAAAGTGTGGTCCAAGTGACAGAGGTATATGCAAAGACACAGACATGAAAGACAGTGAGGTACAGACTTCAAAGTATCCACTATGTTATAAGGGCAAGACCATGATGGATCTTGAATGATGTTGGGATTTTGACGTTCAGGAATCATGTATTATTAACTTGTATAGCTCCTAGGGCCTGTAACAGTGCCTAACACATAGTAACTAATTATAAATATTGGTTACTTTGAATAAAATTGAATTGAACTTGATTATACATCTCCAGATTTTCTTGGATTACTTCCTTCACTGGGGTTTATTCTTGAGAAATAGAAATCTGTTTTATGCAGTATCTTAACTGTTACAATGAACCTAAAACAAAAATTCTGTTTATTATTACAAGCATGCTGTAAGTAGGAATAAACGTTTGATTTTTCTACCTCACTGGAATCCTTACAAGAAGATAGAAGGATTTTCATAAGGGGCTTTTACAGTATCAAAAAGAAAGACATGTTTGGAGGTATAACCAGCAACAATATAAGAATTTTCCTTGCTCTTAGTCAATGATTTTTATAGGCCATCTTAAAAGTTGTTTGTTTATTCTGAAGTCTACCACCTTTACTCCTGAATGAACAAGCAATTACATACCAGGATTTCTTCCTTGACCCAATGTATACACTTCATTGTGAGCTCTTGGAGAGCAGCACTTCTTTTTTATATATCTGGATCCCAATTCAATATTATATTTAATTAAAAATACAAAACAGTTTTGTTATTTGAGTCCCTCATCTCTCAGATTTTCAATATCATATTTCTAAAATCAGAATTTCCTATAGATTAGTAAATGTGTTTCTTCTTATTCTATCTGCTCTGGAGAATACAAAAAAGGATGATCAGTCTTTGTCTCATGATAACACTATGGGTACTAGCTAAAAGTTAATTATCCTTCAGAATGAGTTTATGCAGTGTTGCTATATTAATTAATTGACCAGGCACTTAAGCTAAAAAGCTGAGTTAAAATTTTGTTTGAGTTAATTCATAATCCCACTAAAAGATTGTCATTCATTTGGAATCTGTTGTAACTAATCTATACTGCTTTTAGTCTATTTTAAATTATTTGATTTTTTCACTTTTCCTAAAAGAGGCTATATCATTTTTGTTATTCCTCCCTGGATCCTCAAACATGGAAAGCAAGTCTAAATATGGTGCTCTTCAAAGGGTTTGATGTAAATGAAATATAACAGGTAACTACAGATAGTTACAAACATGGAGTCCATCTAGCTGAATGTGTGAGACTTTCTGTACTTTAAACTTTCTGGGCATTAGTTTCCTCATATGCATAATGGGGATAAGAATTGTAGACATTTCTTAATGTTGCTGTGACAAGTAAGTGATATAATGAACAAAAGGTGCTTAACAGTATCTAATGTATACATATTTACTCTTGATGATTGTCTTACTCTTGACGTATGTTGGTTAGTGTGAGAATAGGTTACTTTGTGTATTTACAGTAAATTATATTGAATCATACCAGTTTTTCAAAAGTAATATGGAATATTTGTTCAATTGAAAACATTGGGAGAATTAAGATACAGCACCTGCTTTTCAATAACAATAGCCTAAGAAGAAAGTCAAAAAAGCGATGAAATGATAGACATAAAATTGCTAACTGCAATAACAGAAGCATACATTACAGAGGTACCAAGAAGAAAATCAGCAGTTCTGCTTGGGTTGATGGAGGAGAGGTTCAGGAAGTGTTTGTTTCACAGAGGATGAGACTTTATCTGGGTTTTGAGATGCACTAACATTTCAAATGCATCAGACAAGAGTAAGACTTTGAAACAGAAGCACTGATGGATAGGCTGAGTTCAAAAAAATTATAGGTCATCCAGTATGTTTGGAGCATTCTGTTTCAGAGGAGAAGCCACAGAAAACAAAGCTGGAGAAGTAGGCAGGGACTGAAGTTGAAGGTCTTTGAAGGTGCTGAATGGTTTTTAGTAAGGGAATAACATGTTCAGTAACCCAGTTAATCACTTAGTTAAATATTTCAGAAGTATGAAACAGCAGGGCACACATAACATAAACCCTTTCATAAAACTTACTTCAGTTTGTCATATGGTTATATATCTTTTATTTTAATATGCCATAGCTATATATTCACTAATGTTCTTCATCTTTGACCCAAGTTTTCCATCTCATTTCTAGCCTTCAAGTTTGTTTGTTTGTTTATTTATTTTACATATTTTTCATTTTGTGAAAAGCAAATATCAGGTTTCTCTTTTTAGACTGAGAAGGACTTAATACTATTTGCTGAATTATTATTTTTTTAATCTTGAAATCACATCCAAGAAGCGAACATCTCAGATTCAAATAAGAGAAATAGAAGTTAAAAAAAAATAAGAGAAATAGAAGTTAAAAAAAAAAAGAAAGAAAACAACTCTTAGATTAGCTATACTGTATTCTATAGTAAAAATGTGAATATCTGTATATGAAGTTATGGCAGTTATTTTCAAGTTATTTCAAGTTATTAACTTGATTAAAGAACAATCATATGTTGCCATAATTCACTATTTTTTTTTACTCTTTTCCATCTCTATACTACAGGAAGAGTTTATAATTCAAAATATTTCATGTCCTTCCACCCTGGAAATGACAAATATATAAATCCTTCATCAATTCATCTGTATTTGATATTTTGAAGCCTAGTTTATTGGAACAAACATTGAGAAACAAAGATTCTATTTAAGATAGTGATCTAATTATTTTGAGATACAACACTCTAAATCCAAGGTGGAAGTTGATGTATAGTGATTGGATTTGTAAATGGCATGAGATGTATTTCCAATTCACCAAATCCTCAAAAATTATCTAGTCTACACTTCATTCCAGTTGCTTGAATGTACGCAGTAATAACACTCAAAAATTGGTCCAAGCTATATTTAAAAACTATTTTTCAGTGATGTACATAGGATATTTTACTGTAGTGGCTACAATGGCTTCCAGGTAAAAAGTTCTATATCATATTGAACTAAATCCTGTTTGTTATATATTGGTTTACTTCTATACTGTGTGGGCTATATTGAGCAATTCCAATACTCTTCCCACGCCATAAAACTCAAAGTCTTAAGGAAAAAAAAAAGGGCTGAAATGGCATCATTTGAATGATAAGGATTTGATCATCTTGGTCACATTCTCATTCCAAATGCAAATTTAAGTATATGTTTCTATTATTTGGTCCAATGCATAATGGTATTGAGGCCAACAATTAAAGTATAGTAGTTTACTATACCTTGGAGATACACACACACACGTGCACACACACGCACACATCCTCAGGATGTACAGCAGAGGTACTGTTATGAAATGAAGAGCTGTGCTTTGTCTTGCACTTATATGGAAATAGCAGGAAGAACTGAAAGGTAACTGGCGACCCAAAACTGTTTTAAATCCTCGTGGCTTAAGCATATTCATGAGATTAGAAGTGACTTTGCCTGGAGTGAATACTCTGAGCTGGGGCAGTTTCCTGTCTGTCCTCACATACCTGAGTGAGTTAAAGTTTGAGGACAGAAGAAAAAGTAAGGAAGGAAAAGGACAGGGTAAAGACATAGGCAAGAGAGGCAGAGGGGAGAAGACGTAAGAAGATGAAGGAAAATAGGGAAATAATATAAAGAAATAGAAGGCAATAAATGCCTTATCTTTTTATTATCTACATATTTATTGTCCAGAAAAAAATGTATCTTCCATGTAATAATAAAAGGAAATTAATACCATAAAATTTTAGGTCATTCCTCCATATTTTGAACTGCAAGCTTATTATACAAGTTGTCTTTTCATACACATAGCTCAAGATATTATCTCCTTTATTGTTATTTAATATGAAAACATTTAAAACCTGGGTATTTAATGCAATTTTCACTTAAATACATTTCAATTAAAGTATTGAAATGCAACTTTAAAATGCAACTTTCACTTAGGTCTAAAACACTAGCATCATCTAATGGTATATAATTTTTGACAGTGATCTGTCCTGCCAATGAATTACGCCTGGATTCTACAGGAGTCATATTGAGCCCTGGATATCCTGACAGTTACCCAAATCTTCAGATGTGTGCCTGGAGCATTTCTGTGGAAAAAGGATATAATATTAGCATGTTTGTAGAATTCTTCCAGACAGAAAAGGAATTTGATGTTCTTCAGGTGTATGATGGTAACCATGGGTTATATTTACTGGATATTCATAAATTCAATTCAACTGCTCTAGTTATACTTTCAGACCTTCAGTAGACACACTGCTTATATGATTTTATTTTATCTTATGGGTATTTTTAGAAGTATCAACATCAAACTTACCTATATACCATATGAAAATTGTAGTTAGCTTGATTATTATGTTATAAATTGTAGCTGCTTTAGCTATGGAATTAAAATGTTTAAACAAACATTTTATGTTATGTTTTAAGTTATTATTGATGAAGTAAGTTGGTTCTGGATTAATTTCACCATATTTAATACTATTCTAAATATATAAAATACTAAAGATGTATTATTCAGTTACACCTAAATTGTATTATTTTCTTTCTGAAGGACCAAATATTCAAAGTCCAGTGCTTGTTTCACTCAGTGGGGATTATTCATCTGCTTTTAATATAACAAGCAATGGTCATGAAGTATTTCTTCAATGGTCAGCAGATCATGGCAATAACAAAAAAGGCTTCCGGATAAGATATATAGGTATGTGATATTTATAACTTCGGTACAGATCTCACCTGCATCCTCAGTATGGTTGTGATTAAAGAGCATAGACACATACACTATTTAATTAGGTATGAATTTAAATCATATTTCTTCCATTGATGTTTCTTGAGCAATTTATGTAACATCTCTATGCCTCAGTTTCCTCATTGTAATGACAATAATGCTATGTATTTCATATAATTTTGAACTGATTAAAAGGACTTAAGGTATTTATGACTTATCTAAGTTAATTATAAATTAAACTCTGGGGCTTCCCTGGTGGCGTAATGGTTAAGAATCCACCTGCCAATGCAGGGGTCATGGGTTTCAGCCCTGGTCCGGGAAGATCCCACATGCCATGGAGCAAATAAGCCCATGCGCCACAACTACTGAGCCCACGTGCCACAATTACTGAAGCCCATGCAACTAGAGCCCGTGATCCGCAACAAGAGAAGCCACTGCAATGAGAAGCCCACACACAGCAACGAAGAGTAGCCCCAACACGCTACAACTAGAGAAAGCCCACGTGCAGCAAAAAAGACCCAGTGCAGCCAAAACTAACTAAATTAATTAATTATAAAAAAAATATTTCCAGCCAAAAAAAAATTAAACTCTTGATATTTTAAGTGCTTTATTTCCCAGCAGAAATTTCCCTTGAACTCTCACAATATGTTAATAGTGTTGCTCAGTTGTATCTGATCTACTTAATATATATAACTCCTTTAAATGAGGAGTTTAAACAAAAGGTAAACATACAGTAGAAAAAATCTTTGTCTTCACTATTGCCCACCTATTTATGATACTTGCTAAAGTATATTAAATATTAAAAGAGAAAATGATGAACACATCACTTAGAAACATTTAGTTTTAAAAAAATATTGTTTTGTCATCATTGCTTTCAATTGAGTAATATCTAGAAAGATGTAGGCTGAAAATCCTTCTTAATATCAAGATGAAATAGCTTTTCCTATATGCCTTCTTGTTTATAAGGTCTACTGATACTGAGCCAATAATTTTCTTGTTAAGTGTACATAGTTTTCCATTATGCAAAGATTATATCCCTCCTCTTTATTGCCATCCTAAATCATGTCAGATGCCATAGGTATGTGCTCAATAACAGAATACTTCAGAGCCAATCAACCATCTCTATCTGTACAATGTTCAGACCATGTCTCCCCAAGCTATGGGTCATTGCTAATCAATTCTATTGAAAATTACTTTCTTAAATATTTTATAGATTATTCTGACACAACAATTGTAGACATGGACTTAGATAAAATTTTGAATTCCAGTTGTAATGATAAACTCTTGAATTTTACTCATTTATATAACTTTGCATATATGTATATACTGTGCAAATACAATTTTTGTCTACTTTGATTTTAAAACTATAAGATGATAATTTGCCTTTATCAACAATTTGTCTTTTACATATTAGAAGTAACTTGTCACTGACATTATAACATGTTTACAAGTTTTATCCTATAATAGATATCTATTAAATTTGAAAAATGTTATTAGGCATGCGAAGGAGAAATGTTTAAAAATTTAAACATATGCCCAAGTCATTCTTGAGATTTTTCATATTTAAATGTGAACTTTGTAAATGTCTTTTTATTAAAGTTGTGCCAGACTGTATTTAAAAAGTCAGAACGTTAAATTATTTTTTTAATAACCATAATATAAAGGGAAATCATACAAATCCAATAGTTATAAGCATTAGATTCACTATATTAAAGACTAATCCTTATTTATGTTGATATTCATGACAAAGTTAGATATAAATATAATGAAAACATCATTTTTATCCCCAAGAACAGCTTGACATATTGAATATAAATTTTTCCTTTAGAAAATGACAGGTTATGACATATATATTCTAAGTCCAATCTATTTCTTACTATTTACCCTTAAAGTCTAATTTTTTTCTCAGATGAATACATTGAAGTTTCAGAGGGTAAAAGGATCCTGCCAGGCTGAATAGTCTCAAAAGTACATATATATGAAAAAGCCATTTCACGTTATCTTTTGACATTCTAGACTTCAGGAGATGAAAGAAGTTTTATTTTATTGACATTTTTTATCACCATATATAAGCACTCTTGGCAGCATGGAAACTCTTTAATAAACTGGAAGAGAGGATTATGGAATGTGGAGGGACTATTTTAGACATCCACCAAAATGAAATGCATGAACTAACATGACATAGGTGTCTGCAGGTAATTTCAAAGTGACATGTAAACAACATGCTCTAAAATATTGCTACTAAACTGTGGCATTTAGGCCCTTCAGATGACAGGAAATACCAGTTCCAAAATTCAATAAACTATTTGTACGGCTTTTGAACCTCCAGGGTATTAAGAAGGTATAATGTATTTCAATTAGGAGACACCTCCAGTGACAATAAGAATCAGAAGAAAGCCCAGAAATAGTTATGTCTCCTAAAAGTTATGTCACTAGATTGTCAAGTAGATGGAAAATAATATATGTCCATATGAAGTAAAACTCACATAGATGGCAATTGAATTGGCCAATTTTTATGAAGTAGTATTTACTTTTAGGTTTTTATAACTCTAGATTGTAAAGAGTTTCTGATTCATTAATTATATATAATTTTTATTTTTTTCTTTTAAAAAGCTTTCTACTGTAGTACACCAGAATCCCCACCTCATGGATACATTATCAGTCAGACAGGTGGACAGCTTAATAGTGTGGTCCGTTGGGCCTGTGATCGAGGATTCCGACTTGTTGGGAAAAGCAGTGCTGTGTGCAGAAAGTCTTCCTATGGGTATCATACATGGGATGCACCGGTCCCTGCTTGTCAAGGTGAAGTATATTAACCAGAAATGGCACATTAATAAAAGATTAACCCCATTTAACTTTTATTTGGATTTCTGAAACTTCCAAAATTATAAATATGTAGAAGCATATTATAGATGCCTCTAAGGAAAATAAGGCTTAAAAACACAGACTGATAAATTTGAGGAGCATGAGACACATTGTCTTATAATTCTTCATTTGTTGTTATGTGATTTATGCCTTTACTCTATCCACTTATATGCATGCTTTACTCATACATCTACCATTCCCGTCACTTTGCTGTCAGAAAATGAATGACCCAGAGCTGGAGTGTGTGTTAGTGTGGAGTCTGCAGAGAGAAAAGAGAGGATAAGAGTAGGCAAGGTCACTGATGATGTTCACTCTCAAGTATGCAAAAACGTGCTCTCAGTGCAACAAATTTAAAAGAGGAAAATGTAGCCAATTACCACATTATTTTTTCTTCACTGTTTAAATAACTCAACAGAGATGTCTTTCATTTCCATTTTATTTTGTTAAAAAGCAAGGCACTCTGAGCATTGTATCCTGCTATAGCAAAAAAATGACAAATCAACAAATGGCACATTTTAGAGCTTTGGACTAGGTCTTGTTTTTAAAAAGTAGTTGAGTCTCTTAGCTAGGTATAGTAATAAAGACAAGTTCAACATCAAGAAAATGTAATGTTATTGGACTTTGAAAATTTTCAAACATCACATTATTTTGTAATACGAAATTTACATTTATATTTGATTTATTTTACCCAGCATGTGGAGACATGTATAACAACTATGAACCCTCACATTAAAAATGAGGGACGCTTTCAGTTAATAAATAATGGATGTTACCTATAATCTACTTATTGGAGGCAATTTATATAAAACAAATAAAATATAAAAGATATCAGTTAAAATTTAAACAGCAGCAAGTTAAAATGAGCAGAGAATAGATATTACCAGATACCCAAAATGGTTTATTTTACCTGTTAAATTGCAATTTCTAATTCATGAAAATGTAGCTTTCATAGGCATGTATAAATAAATGATAAATGAAAGAACTGTTTCCTTATATTGTTGATTCAGAAACATTAATTACTTACTAGAATTCTGGGATGTATCCTAAACTTAATGGGTTACCAACATTGAAGGTGCTGACTTCATGTAGAATAGATACATTTTAATAAACTAGAAAAACATCTGCTTTCCTTTGACCAATGAATAGCAGGAGTATTTATAAATTTTTAGGATTAAATGGTTTCCCAGAATTGGTTTGAGAAAGAATCATGATCTCATAAGTTTAGAATCACAGGGATTTAAAATATATATAATAACTTCTAAATCATATAGATTTTAAATAAACATTTAAATGCTCTGAACTTTGAACAATTAAATTTCCGTTATTAAGGATTGTTTATATATATAGATAATCTTTGAGAAACCTTTAGTGAAAATAATTAACTGTTGGTTAAAATAAAAATTTATCCTGAACTTTCTGAAGTTTTGAAATTGCTTTGTAGTGTCAGCACTATAATTTCATTGATTTTTTAATATAATATGACATTTATATATGGAGCATTTTTTAATTGTTCTTGATTGAAATTTTTCTATAATTACAAATAGATTTTTTTTTAACATCTTTATTTGAGTATAATTGCTTTACAATGGTGTGTTAGTTTCTGCTGTATAACAAAGTGAATCAACTATACATATATGTATATCCCCATTTCTCCTCCCTCTTGCATCTCCCTTCCACCCTCCCTATCCCACCCCTCTAGGTGGACACAAAGCTACCAGCTGATCTCCCTGTGCCATGCAGCTCCTTCCCACTAGCTATCTATTTTACATTTGGTAGTGTATATATGTCCATGCCACTCTCTCACTTTGTCCCAGCTTACCCTTCCCCCTCCCTGTGCCCTCAAGTCCATTCTCTAGTAGGTCTACATCTTTATTCCTGTCCTTCCCCTAGGTTCTTCAGAACCATTTTTTTTTTAGATTCCATATATATGTGTTAGCATTCCATATATATGTGTTAGCATTCCATATATATGTGTTAGCATACAGTATTTGTTTTTCTCTTTCTGATTTACTTCACTCTGTATGACAGACTCTAGGTCCATCCACCTTACTACAAATAACTCAATTTCATTTCTCTTTATGGCTGAGTAATATTCCATTGTATATATGTGCCACATCTTTATCTGTTCATCTGTTGACGGACACTTAGGTTGCTTTCATGTCCTGGCTGTTGTAAATAGTGCTGCAGTGAGCATTGTGGTACATGACTCTTTTTGAATTATGGTTTTCTCAGGGTATACGCCCAGTAGTGGGATTGCTGGGCCATATGGTAGTTCTATCTTTAGTTTTTTAAGGAACCTCCATACTGTTCTCCACAGTGGCTGTACCAATTTACATTCCTACCAACAGTGCAAGAGGGTTCCCTTTTCTCCACACCCTCTCCAGCATTTATTGTTTGTAGATTTTTTTATGATGGCCGTTCTGACTGGTGTGAGGTGATACTGCATTGTAGTTTTGATTTTCATTTCTCTAATGATTAGTGATGTTGAGTATACTTTCATATGTTTGTTGGCAATCTGTATATCTTCTTTGGAGAAATGTCTGTTTAGGTCGTCTGCCCATTTTTGGATTGGATTGTTTGTTTTTTTGATATTGAGCTGCATGAGCTGCTTGTATATTTTGGTAAATCAAAATGTAGCTGAAAAAATAAGATATTTTGCATAGTAAAGTGATAAAATATTTATAACTCAAAGAATCATTTCGAAAATTGATCCTTTATGTTCACTGAAACAATTTTAAAATATTAATTATTTTATAAAATTGTTTGTTGTATGTGACCTGTGTTTGGACATAGCTAATTGAAATGAAAGGGTTAAATGTCATTGGGGAGAGCTATTCACACAATTTTTGTTTTGCTCCAAATTCGTTTTGCATTCTTCAGTTATTTTTATTCTTCTTGTCTCTTCAGTCTCCTTATACATCCTCACATATATTTACTTGAGCTATGGTTACACGATGTGAACACAATTAAAGATAGAAAATTTAGTCTGTTATCTCTATTTCGGTTTGAGAAGGTGTTTTATTTCTTTGTCTACACATCACCTAATCATTCATTGACTCCCTGCCCTGTCACGAATTAAACCATTATCATCCCTCTACACAATCGAGTATTGTACAGGGTTATGCAGAAACAGTCACTTTGTATTCCCTGTTTCACTTTTTTTTTCAAGTTCTAACACATCTTTTATTGTCTTCTTAGTTATTATAAAAGGAAATATCAGCCAACATTCACTACCAACATGAGATATACGTGAACATTTGAGATATACAGCTGGCAAATGAACACTTTAAAAATGGTCAACATGACGAACTGTTAGGGAAATGCCATCAGACCATAGTAAGATAACTCTACACACTTTTAAAACAGGTTAATATTTAGTACATTTAATATAACAAACAAGTACAGGTATGGGGACATCTTTGTTCCACTTTTAATTTGTGCTTGTTTCAGAGCTCTGCAGAGAAGCTTCTGACAATCACTCAGTGATGATGGTTCTTCTGAACTCTGTTTGTTTTCCTTTTTTTTTTTTTAGCTAAGAAGTTAAATGGTATAGTATCTACAGGCACATTTATCCTATCATTTTAGTATGTTGTCTTTTTTTCAATTCTAAAATACAGTCATTGTATACTAACTACATGTATGGAACCTGTACCATTTAAACTAAATTTCATTGTTACTTTGCTCTAAGTTTAACCTACTCTACCCCAACAATGTACAGTTAATTTTTAAAACATGAGTAAATACACAATCTTTGGTGGGGATTCAGTGGAGAAAGAGTTTATTACAAATTGAAATACCCAGAAGTCCTAAGTGGAAATACAAATATTGCTTTAACAGACATCAGGGAACCATTTACCTTTGCAACACTATTTTAGAGGTCTATAATTAGATAGCAGGGATAATAACATAATTATATGAGATTGCTTATATAATTTATTAGATCAACATTACTACTTTTCTGTTTATAATTTGCAGGTTATCAAATTACAAAAGATCAAGCTATTCACCAGTAGGGAGTCTGCTAATCCGCTTTGAGAATTTTATATGTGTTTTACTAAGATTTTTTTTTTATTTTGTAGTCAATTTGCATGAATTAATTAAAATTAAACACCTAAGTGGTAGATTTTATAAGAGAAGTAGAAACAATTTTAGGTTGAAATGGAGACAGAATATTTACAGCTTTTGTAAATACTCAAACTAAACTTGTATCTTTCTATTATTTCTTTTGATACGAGAAAAATATAGTTACAAGTTTAGAATCTCTTGTATGAAACCAATAAAACTAGTTATTTCAGAATTTAGAGGTTTTCTGATTTTATACAATAAACTATTGAAATATAAATTTATACTGTAATTAACCCATTATGGTAAAACTAACTTCTACGTAAATCAGATTTATTGTAGATAAAAACCAAGACATCTAAGACATATCAGTGAAATGCAGGAAGATCAAAACTAGGTTTTAAGACGATAAGTCCTGGCCCTATATTTATTAAATATATCTATACACATGATATTCTATGGAAGGTGCACAAGCACATAGAGTTTGGCTGGACCTAAGGCAAAGTAATATCCAGCTTCCAAGTAAAATAAATCTATTTGTTTTATTCCTGGCCGAAACCCTGATGAGTGTTGGTTACCACTACCTTTACAATCTTTAATAGCCATCAAATTGAATTGACCTAACTTGCTAGGTCCAGACATGAATTAGCACTAATACACTCTATATTTACTTAACTTGCCTTCTCTTATAATCTGTGTGCATGCTGATAACCATGCGCATGCTGACAAAAAACTAAGTAAGAAACCAAGAAATAAAGTATTAATAGTTTATGGATTCACCAATTTAAAAACATTCAATCAGAGTTTGAAATAAATGATTCAGAAAGTTGTAGTTCAAAAAAGGTTTTGGTGAAGATATTCTGAAATTGTTTTAGAGGAATTAGTAAAATTCCAAATAGTTTTACATGCTTTATACTCTATGAGACTTATCTAATTATTTTTCTGTTTCTTTGGTTTTGTATTATGTATTTATTTTAGCAATTTCCTGTGGGATGCCTAAAGCTCCAACAAATGGAGGAATACTCACAACAGACTACTTGGTAGGAACCCGAGTTACCTATTTTTGTAATGATGGATACAGATTGTCATCTAAGGAACTTACAACTGCTGTCTGTCAATCAGATGGAACTTGGAGCAATCATAACAAGACTCCTCGCTGTGTTGGTATGTATGTGAAGGAAATTTCATCACTTGTGTTTCTACTGGCATCTTATATGATCTGAAATTTTATGTATTTTTCAGATTTTAGAACCATTTCCTAAAATGATGTCTAAGAGGGAAATAAAAGTAAATTAAGCTGTCTTGTACTAGGAAGAACTGAAATACAGTATATGGACAGTTTTACTCATTTTCAGAAGCTCCAGAATATTTATGTCAAAAAAATAAAGTGGCATTTTATTTTACATAGCAACGTTTATTTATTTTGTAAAAAGTCATCCATCAATCAGCATGTGTTTTCAATACATAGGTCTTTGAAAAAAGATTTTGTTTACATTAATAAAGTTATATTTTAATACATTCAACTGATTTTTATAAACAAAAATGATGCTAATGAGATGATCCATAATATTCAACTTTTGTCAGAATTCTTCAGGTTACTTACATTTAGAATAGTTCTCATTCCTGCCATCAATACTGTAATAGGTAAATGACTATTATATAATGGTTATAGAAAATAATTCAGATAAAATATTTGGTAGAAAATGATTAGAAAATGCACCTTTAAATAAGGTCTTTGATTTTTCTCTGTAAATCAATTACTTATTCTATTTAGTACTAACATTTCAACTTAGCTGTGATTTCATTTAAAATGGGGTTGTTAAATTATTTGCAATCTTAACATAAGTGTCTAATAATGTGTCTACTTTTGCTGAGCAAGTTTTGAATTAGCTGAAGTTTATATCACAAGTCTTTCATAAAAAGATCATTCTCATAAAACAAATTTCCTCAAAATATAGTCCTTCCAAAACTTTTAAAGAAAAGAGAGTAGGTCATTTCTGTATCTTGCCTATTGTGACTAATGCTGCAATGAACATGAGAGTGTAGATATCTCTCTGAGCTCTTGATTTCATTTCCTTTGAATATATATCCCGAAGTAGGATTGGTGATTCATATGATAGTTATAGTTTCAATTTTTGGGGAATCTCCATACTGCTGTATGTGCGTATTCCATAGTGGCTTTACCAGTTTACATTCACAACTTGTACAAGTATTCCCTTTTTTCCACTTCGTGTCAAATATAACTCAGTAAAGCTGGGAAAAAAGAAAAAAGAATACTTTTAAATCAGCTTCAAGAAAATCAGGCAATTTTAACAAACTAATGTTATTGGAATGATTCATCACTAAAATATACTTCATGTCTTCCGGTACTAAGGAATAAACTTGGATATGATAATCCAAAAAAAGAAGAATGGAAAAGTCAATAATAGGGATTCTAGGTACATAGAATAATATGTACAAATACTTTCAAGTGTGAAATAGCATGACATGTTCAAGGAACTACCAACAGTACCATAGAACTGAGGGAGTAGAAAGATTAACATGAAAAAAAATGCTAAAGACCTTTTATGGCACAATAGTGAAGGAACTCAGGAAATGGTGAACTAAGAATGGAATAGACATCAGATATAATTAAGAGGTAGAAGAGACATGACTGACTTATTAGCATTTATCTCTTTGATTTTTGTATAGTTGTTACATGCCCAAGCATCAATTCCTTTACTCTGGAACACGGAAGATGGAGAATTGTGAATGGTTCCCATTATGAATACAAAACCAAGGTAGTTTTCAGCTGTGATCCTGGTTATCATGGACTAGGTCCTGCTTCTATTGAATGTCTTCCTAATGGTACTTGGAGCTGGAGAAATGAAAGACCATATTGCCAAAGTAAGTATACACTCTGCTAAACTTATTTCATATTCAATCCTTGGTGATTGAATTGCTTGATCACTTCTTTTTTCTACATGCACTAGAGCAATATTGAGGTAATATTATTTTAAAAGGTAATTTATTCTCAAGTCATCTTAAAATTTTGTAACTGTTTTTGGTATTTGTAAATGCTTATTAAAAAACAACAACAACAGGGGCTTTGGATTCAGAAATCCTTCCCTTGGATTCTAGGTCTATCATTTATTAAAACAACTACACATTGCTTTTAGCCCTTTACATGTATTATTTCATTTATTCCTTAGTTCCCATTCTATAAGTTGATATTATTATATTTATTTTATCAAAAAGGAAACTGAACCCAAGAATTTTTATCATGTTACACAAGTCACAGAGCCTATAAATGGTGGATAATTGGAGTCTAATTAAAACCTCTGCCTTTTGATGTTATATGATGTTTATTCTATTTCTTAAGCCAGGAACTTACAATAATACCTATCTCATAGTTATTATTAGGATTTAATGGTGTTACACGTTGAAAATATCAGCTAGAATCTGATTCACAGCAGGAGCTCAATAAATATTTATTGAATCAAACTGAACATCTTAGTCATTCTATTTTCATGCATTCTTATAAATAGCTAGCGTCTAATGTAGATAAGCTAACAACATAGGATGATCAGATGAAATACCTTGATCTTCCTTTGCACTTTCTTTACTACATTTATTGAGTTTACTTAGTACCAGGAAATATGCTAGGCTGAAAATGCATACTCTCATTTCATGTTCAACACAGTTTTACAGCATTTATGATATGGATACATAATTTATAAATAAACTAACTAATAAAACATTTGAAGTCTGGATTATGGAGACTAAAATTTTAACATAACAGATAACTATATATAGTAAGTACGGAAGTACCTAGTAATATTTTACTCAGGAATATTTATTTTCTTAATCTCCATATTAAGCATAGGATTTGGGGGTTGCCATTTTTTATAAGATAATCATATTGATGAATTAAAAATTTCAAAATACATATCTAAATTATATTACATATTCTAAAAATATGGCATATGTATTGTAAATTTTTGCTTTACTCTTTTCGGTTTTCACCCAGGATCTTCCTCTAGGCTCATTCTTCTTCCATTATAATTTCATTAAAAGGGCACATGGGATAAGGATGTTTCAAAGAGAAGGGAAAAAATTATCTATAGCAGAAGCATTTATTGAACAAATATTTGTCTGGTTTCTTTGTGTTCAATCCTTTATTATGTAGAAAAATTTAAGTTCTACATAAGATTAGGTTCCTGCCCACAGGTAAGAACGCAGGAAAGACAGGAATCTAAGAATTACAATTCATTGAGAAAAATGGAAAGAACAGTATTTTTTTTCTGGTCTTCCATTTATTCATCTTTGAAATTAACATGATATAAATATCAGTATTATTAATATTAATAAATATTATAGCTACCTCAAAGGATTGTTTAGGGTATTAGTTCAAAACAATCAGTACATCTTAAATTCTACATGCAATTTTTTAAAGTCTGCAAATTTTCTATTTACCTGTCTAATAGAATCCTAAAACCTAGAGCTGAGAGCCAGAACTGGAGCCAGAATAAAGGCTGGTGGTTAAGTATTCAATTCTTGAGTTAAACGGCTAGGTTTAAATTTTGATTTAGCTGTTTATAGGCTGTGGAATCTTATTAAAATTACTTTCCTTTTATGTGTCCATATCCTAGTGCACACAATTCAGATAATGATTGCACCTACTTCATAGAGTTGTTTTGAGAATTACATAAGATAAAGCATTAGTAATAGTGTCTGGTACAAAATCACTCAATAAGTGCTATATATTATTGTTTTTATTCTAGAAAGAAATTTCATTTGTGGTCTTTAAATATGAAGGTGTTATAAGAGCTGGGTTCTGAATGACCTAGCAAGTCTTAGTTAATCTCTATTTTTTAGTTTTTTAAAACCTAAAACCAAAGTATGAAATAGAATTATAATCTAATGGTTCTAGTGAGAATCAAATGTTATTTCACATGTAAAGGGCTTTATAAACTGTAGAGTGTGCAACAAAAATTATTTGCACTTACGATCTTAGATAATGAGGAAACTGGCTCAGGTAAGTCAAAGGGATTGCCCAATGTCACTTGATAAGTCAGAGAAAGACTTTGGACTAATAAATTATCCTCCCTTTAATCTTGTTATTATTATTTTTTCATTACAACCTGTTGGGTGACCAGGTTGGCTATGCAGAAAATGCAAACAAAATATCTTCATCACATGTCACTGTTACTTAGAAGATTTATGGGAACTCAAAGGGGATAAATTTTAAATTATGTCATCTATTTTCTCTACACTTTCATAATCATTCAAACATGTTTTACAAATGTCAATTTCAATTGTAAATATATCAAATCACAGCATGGTTTTGTCACAAGTTCATATTGACTATGTCTTTAAGCGTTTTTATTTTTTTATTGTTTTCAAGTTATTTCCTGTGGAGAACTACCTACACCTCCAAATGGAAATAAGATTGGAACTCAAACTTCATATGGCTCAACGGCCATCTTTACCTGTGATTCAGGATTCATGCTTGTGGGGTCCGCTGTACGTGAATGCTTTTCTTCAGGTCTTTGGAGTGGATCAGAAACCAGATGCTTAGGTACAGATTTTTAAGTCATTTTAACCAAACATTTTTTCTCCCTCAAGAAAGGCAGCCCTGTTTCATAATAAGAGATAATAATATATTCACTCAGTAAGGATAATAAAAACTGGAAAATATTTAACTTTTAAAATATCTCATGGTAGAAAAGCTATTAAACAGATAACTCTTAAAGTTAATCAACTAGCATTCCAAATGAGAATCTTATGTCATTAAGGAGAGACACATTTATCTTCCAGGCATGGTGAAAATAAAAGGTAAAAACTAATTGCTGAAAATTATATGTCTGCATACTCAGCTGGATTAATCACTGTAACAGTTAATTCATTCTAAACCATAGTCAATTCTCCTTTCACCTATTTGCTTAAGGTAATGACTAAAGAAGAAAAACAAATTCCACATTTAAATATCTTTCTCCCTTTTTACTTCCTAACATTTCAACATGTGTATTATTACTTTGTATTAAAACTTTAAAAATCTATTTTTCAAACCTGATTTTAGGAAAATAGGGTTTTTTTTCCCTTAGGTTTTTTAATTCACTGTAAAAAGCTGTTCATTAAGAGACTGAATAGCTAGTTCTTCTTACCCCTTCTCTTATTATTAAAGGAATATTATGATTTAGGCTTTATCCCTTTTTTCAGTGACTTCAATAATTATCTTAATATTAAGAGAATAGTATGATTTATGCTTTATTTTTCTCTAAAATTATTTCAAGAAATGACAGCAAATATTGAATTAGGTAATAATAATAACTGTTATAATAACTACTCACTTGCCTGTTGGGAACAAGGCATAATCTTTAGGTTTACTAATTTAAAAATTGTTGATTATTATAAACAAGGTGTTGCTAAATTTGTACAATGTTTTGTCTCTAAAATTTTACTATTTAAAAATATGACATATGGCAGAAAAGTCTATATTTTAGCAGTTTAAATACATATTGTTTTGATAATAAGCTTGAAAATATTTATGGTGATACAATCATTATTTGAAACTTAAAAGGGTATAGCTAGAGATTTTGGTTAAAATTCTTTTTTTCAACCTCTCAGGAATATTTGTTAGTAGGTGTACTTGGAAACCCAGTAACAATGGTTTCTTTATAAGAGTACACATATTTATTTGACTATGCTATAAGACTCTTATATAAAAAAGAAAATGGTAAAGTTTTTTTAAATCATTATGTGTTAATATAGGATTAGATGATAAAATAAAATATTTCTTACTAGTTTCTAACCTGGTTTTGGTTATGCTTATTTCAATTACAGATTAGTTAGTTTACTTATGCATATGAAAATATATGTAAACTAAATTTAAAATACTATATTTTATAACTCTTTGCACCAATGAACTACTATTGTATGTTATATGTTATTTATTGAATATTGTATATAGGAAGTGGTTTTATTCACCTATTTAGAATCCTGATTCTGTTCTGTGGAAAGACAGGGCATAAAAGGAATGTTTATAAGCAAACATTGTCTCTCAGTCTATAAAGACAACGGTATTCTTGCATAGGATGTAGTGTTGATGTCTAATATAAACTCAAAAGTGTGTCAGTAGGAGGAAAGTGCAATTGCCAAATAAGCAGATCCTAGAATCTTATGCTTTGAATTAACCTTAAGAAGTCATGTAGACCAGTCATTCTTCTCATGACTGCAAACAACTTGTCCTTATAGCCCCAGACACTTTTGGCCTAGAATGGCCACTAGAATGTGCTTATGATTGTTTCTTTAAATATAGTGCATTTATTCCCAAACTCCCAGTTATTATGAATTTTTCAATTCAGACTTGACTATGTATATACATATGCTTACCACCTAGATTTTATGATTAGCCATTTGTTGTATTTGCTTATCACATATCTATTCATCCTTCAATGCCTCTATCAATCCAATTCATTTTACTTTCTGATGCATTTTGAAGTTGCCAAATTCAGTACACTGCATTGTTAAACGTTTCTATATACATATCAGCTAGAGTTCAATATTTGCTCATGGTTCCTTTCTTTTTTTATGTTGGTAAAAGTACAGATGGTGAAATGCACATATCATAAATACACTGTTAGATACGTGTTGACAAATGTGTACACCTATGTAACTAAACACTCTATAGTTGTAGAACATTAACATTACCTCAGAAAGCTTCCTCATGACCCTTCATAGTCAATCTGCAGGTCTCCTCCCCTACACACTGAGACAGTCACTGTTCTGTTTTTTTCACCATATGGTAGTTTTCCCTGTTCTAGAAATTCATATGAAGGGAATCCTAAATTAGGTACTCTTTTCGTGTAAGGTTTCTTTCATTCTCTTTCATTCATGTTGTTGTGTATATCAGTAATTAAAAAAAAAAATCTCTGAGTAGAATCCTACTGTGTGTACATGCCAAATTTTGGCCATTCCCCTGTTGATGGACACATGGACTCTCTCCAGTTTGGGGCTGTTATGAGTAAAGCTGTTATGAACATTTGTGTAAAAGTCTTTTTGTGGACATGTGTATTCCTTTCTGTTGCATACTCTAGAATAAAATTTCTGGAAGAGTTCTGGCTATCTCACATTTTCTCCAGCATATGGTATAGCCAGTCTTCTAATTTTAGTCATCTTCTTGGTTGCAAAAAGGTATCTTATGAGATTTAATTTGCATTGTCTTGATGACTACTGATCGAGTACAATTTCTTGGGCTTATTGGTCATCTGTAAATTTTCCTGAAGTATCTTTTATATTTAATTGCCTTCTATTATGACTTATAGCGTTCTTTATATATTCTTATCTTTTTAATATTTTCTCCCAGCCTATGACTTTCCTATTCATTTCTTAATGGTGTCCTAATGAGCAGAAGTTTTCAATTTTTGTAAAATCTATCTTTTTTTCTTTCTGGCTATTGCTTTCTGTGTCTTGTTTAGGAAAACCTTGCTCAACCATAAGTCACAAAGATTTTCTTTTATTTTTTTTCTGGAAGCTTTAGAGTTTTCAGTTTTACTTTATAGCTATGACTTATTTTAGTCATTTGTTGTTTTATATATCATGAAGTAAGGTTGAGGGTTTTTTTGTTTGTTTGTTTGTATTTTCCAGAAGTGTGTCTGGCACTTTTGGTTGAATAGATTCTATAATAAATCTTGAAATTTTCTGTGTATGTCCTCAAAATTTGTTCTTATTTTTCAGGATGACTTTGGATACTCTATGTCCTTTGAAGTTTCATATAAGTTTTAGAATTCAGTTATTAATTGTTTATTTTTAAAATGACTGTAGGATTGCATTCTATCTATAGATCATCTGGGGAGAATTGGCATCTAACAATGTTAACTCTTCTAATTCCTGAACATGGTAAAGTTAGTGTATTTATTCATTAGTATATTTATTCATTTATCAAGGTCTTCTTTCATTTTTTTGCAATAGCAAATATTTTAAAAAAATTTACCATAGAGATTATGTATACCTATTGCTAAATTTATTCCACAGAATCTTTAGTGTGTTTACACTAATATAAGTGATATTGTTCATTTTTAATTACATTTCCAATTGTTTGATGTTAGTACATAAAAATAAAATTAATCAAAATATTTATCTAATATCCTGCCTCTTTGCAAGTTCACTTACTTGTTTTAGGATTTTCTTAAAATAACATTGTCTATGTATATGTCATCTGAGCATGAAATAGTTTTACTATTTTGTTTCCTACTTTATGTTTTTACTTTCTTCCTTTGTATTAGTGTATTGAACTAGATAGGGCCCACCAAACAATGTTAAACAGAACTGGTGAGAGGGGTCATCCCTGTCTTGTTCCCTATATCAGGAGGAAAGAATTCAATATTTCATCAGTAAATATAATATGAACTTTTTTCTTAGATGTATTTATAAGGTTGAGAAAATTTCCTTATATTGCTAATTCTTGTTAGTTTTTATCATGATTGGATACTGAATTTTGCCAAATGATTTTCATCTATTGAAATAGCCATGTATGTTTCTCTCTTTTTATTCTGTCAGTATGGTAGATGACAGTGGTCAATATTTCATCTTAAACCAACTGGTCATTTCTGATAAATCCCAGATAATCATGATGTATTTTACATGTATTAATTTTCTAAATTTTTTTAAACTGTGCTGCATCTATGTTCATGAAGGACATTTTTTTTCTGTGTCTTACAGGTTTAATATTGGGATTATGGTTACCTCATTAGGCAAGTTAGGAAATGATTCTTTTTCTTCTATTTTCTAAGAGTTTGTGTAAGATTGGTGTTTTTTTGTTTGTTTCTTTGCTTGCTTTTTTACTTAAATATTTGATTGAATTTACTGTGAAAAAAATGAGTCTTTTTGTGGGGGTAGGTTATTGTTTAAGAATTGCAATACTTTAATAGATAAAGGACTATTCATATTTTCTATTTTATCTTGTGTTAGTTTTTGGATGATACAATTTTCAAAGATTTTGTCCTTTTATTCTGAATTGTTAAATGTATTCGCATAAAGCAGTTCTTAATATTCCCTTATCCTTTTAAAATCTGTAGGCTTTGTAGTGATGTCACTTCATTCATTCCTGTTATTGGTAATTTTGTTCTTTCTTTTTTGTGTGTGTTGATAGGATTAGCTAGGAGTCTAACAATGTTGTTGACTTTTTCTTTTTTAAAGCTTCTAACTTTTGACTACCTTGATTGTGTTACAATGACATATTTCTCTTTGCTTAGTCTATTATAGTTTTTTCTTCTTTTCTTTTTAAATTGAGGTATAAATGGTATACAGTATTACATTAGTTTCAGTTGTACAACATAGTGATTCAACATTTGTATACATTACAAAGTGGTTATGACAGTAAGTCTAGCTACTGTCTGTCACCTTACAAAGTTAATACAATATTATTAACTGTATTCCCCAAACTGTACATTACATCCCCATGACATTTATTTTATAACTGGAATTTTGTACTTTTTAATCCCCTTCACCCATTTCACATTCCCCCTAACCCTCCTCCCCCTGGCAACCTCTAATCTGGTCTCTGTATCTATGACTCTAGGTTTTGTTTTGTTTGCTTTTTTTGTTTTTTGGATTCCAAATATAAGTGAAATCATGTGGTATTTGTCTTTCTCTGTCTGACTTATTTCACTTCGGTTAATACCCTCAAGGCCCATCCATGTTATTCCGAATTGCAAGATTTGGTTCTTTTTATGGCTGAGTAGTATACCATTGTGCATGTGTGTGTGTGTGTATGTTGTGTGTGTGTATCATATCTTCTTTAACCATTCATCAATTGAGGGACACTTAGATTGTTTTCATATTTTGGTTATTGTAAATAATGCTGCGATTAACATGAAGGTGCATAAATCTTTTTGAATTAGTGTTTATTTTTTCCCTTTGGTTAGATACCCAGTAGTGGAATGGAAGCTCTATTTTTAATTTTTTGAGGAATCTCCATACTGTTTTCCATAGTGGCTGGACCAGTTTACATTCTCACCAAGAGTGCACAAGAGTTCCTTTTCTCTACCTCCTCACCAACACTTGTTATTTCTTGTTGTCTTTCTGATAATAACCATCCTGACAGGTGTAAGGTGACACCTCTTTGTGGTTTTGATTTGCATTTCCCTGATGATTAGTGCTATTAAGCATATTTTCATGTGCCTGTTGGCAATTTGTATGTCTTCTTTGGAAAAATGTCTATTCAGATCTTCTTCCCATTTTTTTAATTGGACTATTTAGGGATTTTTATTATTGAGTTATATGTGTTCTTTATATATTTTGGATATTAACTCTTCATCAGTTATATGATTTTCATATATCTTCTCCAATTCAGCAGACTGACTTCTTTTGATGATAGTTTCCTTCACTATGCAAAAGTTTTTTAGTTTGATGTAGTCCCATTTGTTTATTTTTGCTTTTGTTGTCCTTGTCAAAGAAGACAGATCTAAAAAATTTTTGTTAAGG
Organism: Hyperoodon ampullatus; assembly: GCF_949752795.1. Classification (NCBI taxonomy): domain Eukaryota; kingdom Metazoa; phylum Chordata; class Mammalia; order Artiodactyla; family Ziphiidae; genus Hyperoodon; species Hyperoodon ampullatus. Next base: position 52,989,938 of record NC_136930.1, on the reverse strand, counting down.
ATGATGTCAAACAGCATGCTGCTTATGTTTTCTTCTAGGAGTTTTATGGTTTCAGATCTTATACGTAAGTCTTTAATCCATTTTAAGTTTATTTTTGTATATGGTGTACGAAAGTCATCCAGTTTTATTTTGTTGCATATAGCTGTCTAATTTTCCCAATACCATTTATTGAAGAGACTGCCTTTGCCCCATTCTATATTTTTGTTTCCTTCATCATAGGTTAATTGATCATATAAGTGTGGGTTTATTTCTGGACTCTCTATTCTGTTCCATTGGTCTATGTCTGTTTTTGTGCCAGCACAATGCTGTTTTGTTTACTGTAGATTTGTAGTATAGATTGTAATCAGGGAGTGTGATACCTCTTGCTTTTTTCTTTCTCGAGATTCTTTTGGCTATTTATGTTTCCATACAAAATTTAGAATTATTTGTTTCAGTTCTGTGAAAAGTATCATGGGTATTTTGATAGGGATTGCTCTGAGCCTGTAGATTTCCTTGAGTAGTATTGTCATTTTAATAATATTAATTCTTCCAGCCCATGAACATGGGGTATCTTTCCATTTGTGTCATCTTCAATTTCTTTCATCAGTGTCTTATAGATTTCCAAGTACAAGTTTTTTACCTCTGTGATTAGATGTATTCCTAGATATTTTCTTCTTTTTTATGCAGTTGTAAATGGGATTGTTTTCTTAATATCTCTTTCTAATCATTCATTGTTAGTGTATAGAAGTACAGCAGATTTCTGTATATTAATTTTGTATACTGCAACTATACTGAATTAATTTATTACTTCTAATAGTTTGTAGCATCTTTAGAATTTTCTGTATATAGTATCTGCAAATAGTGATAGTTTCATTTCTTCCCTTCCAGTTTGGATGCCTTATATTTATTTCCCTTGTCTAATTGCTGTGGCTAGGATTTCCAATACTATGTTGAATAAAAGTGAGGAGAATGAGCATCCTTGTCTTGTTCCTGATCTTAGAGGAAAAGATTTTAGATTTTCACTGTTCAATATGATATTGGCTGTAGGTTTTTGTCATATATGCCCTTTATTGTGTTAAGGTACATTGCCTTCCTATATCCACTTTGTTGAAAGTTTTTATCAAAAATGGATGTTGAATTTTGTCAAATGTTTTTTCTGCATCTCTCAGCATGATCATATGATTTTTATCTTTTATGTTGTTAATGTGGTATATCACACTGATTGATTTGCAGATGTTGAACCATCCTTGCATCCCTGGAATAAATCACACTTGATCATGGTGTATGATCATTTTAATGTATTGTTGTATTAGCTTTGCCAATATTTTTTTGAGGATTTTTTCATCTATATTTATTAGGGTTATTAGTCTGTAGGTTTCTTTTTTTTGTGGTGTTCTTATCTGGTTTTGGTACCAGGGTAATGCTGGCCTCATAAAATAAGCTTGGAAGCTCTCTCTGCTCTATAATTTTTTTGGAAAAGTTTGAGAAGAATAGCTATTTAATCTTTGAGTGTTTGGTAGAATGCACCAGTGAAGCCATATGGTCCTGGATTTTTGTTTGTTGAGAGGTTTTTGATTACTGTTTCAATCACATACTAGTGATTGGTCTGTTCAGATCTTTATTTATTCAAGTGTCATTTTTGAAAAGTTGTAAATTTCTAGGGATTTATCCATTTCTTCCTGTTTTTGTAATTTGTTGGTGTATAATTTTTCCTAGTAGTCTCTTATAATTCTTTATATTTCTGTGCTATCAGCTGTAATTTCTCTTCTTTCATTTCTGATTTTATTTATTTGAACCTTCTCTCATTTTTAAAGAAAGAATTTTTAGCTTAGGTAATGCTCTCTATTATTTTTCTGTTTTCTATTTCCTTGATTTCTGTAAATGTCTTTAATATATTCTTCTGTCTACTTATTTTGGCCTTTTTATTTCCTTCATTATTTTGCTCTCCTTTTTCCTTTTCATAAAGTGAAATATTGCTTGTTTCATCCTATATCTTTCTTCTTTTCTAATAAAAGCATTTAACACTGTAAAGCTCCTCACTAAGCATACTTTATATGTATTTCTCAAAATTTTATATGCTATATTTTCATTTTTATACATATTGAAATGTTTGCTAATTTCCTCCAGTCCCAGCTGTTACTGGAAGTGTGTTTTCTTTTAATTCCCCTATAGTAGACATTTTGTTAAGTATATTACAGTTATCTTAATGTTATATAATTGTGTTTGCCTTATTTGTGGCATACTTCTAAGTAAACATTTAAAGATTAGTAATGTTATATATGTATACAAATATACAAATCATAATAAAACTTAGATCACAATATTAAAAATATTATTTTGACCCATTTCAGCAGGCCACTGTGGAATTCCAGAGCTTATTGTGAATGGTCAAGTTATTGGAGAAAATTATGGATACAGAGACACAGTTGTTTATCAGTGTAATCCTGGTTTTCGACTGATTGGTTCTTCAGTGAGAATATGTCAACAGGATCACAACTGGTCTGGTCAACTTCCATCCTGTGTGCGTAAGTAAGCATGGCAAAAGTAATTAGAGACCTCTGTTTAGTTCTCTTGCAATTACCAGTAATTTTTTTCTTAGGTAAGAGAAATGATTATATAGACAGATCCAGACATATGTACGTGTGTGTGCACGTGTGCATGTGTGTATTCAAAGAACTAAGTTCTCACAATGCATTTTTTTATACTGATACACACTAGTCTTCAATGTAGGGTGTGTTCAGAAGCATATAAAACCATCCACCATGAAAGTGGAAGAAATATTAGAAAGTCTGTCATTACTTTGTGGATTTGGAACAATTTTGGAATTGTTTTAATAAAGATCTTACTAGTTCAACAAATATCTATCTGATCTTTTAAGTTACTTTAGATGTGAATTTACACATGAAGGATAAAATGAATTTTAAAATAACTGAGTAATAACTCTAGTACTTTTTCTTACTCCACTGAATACCCAGCAGTACACAGTATTTCATATCACAATCTATCATATTTTGGATCAGAAAGTAATTTATCCATATATTTCTTATTTTTTTCTCCTAATAATTTCCATCAGTAATCACTGACATTTGTATTAAAAATGGTGTTAGAAAATTAGAATAAACACTGTAAATATGTTGTAATTTTAACACTATAGGATCAAATGATAGAGATTTTGGATGCTTCAGAGAAATAATGTGTGGGGCTTTAAGTATGGGTTCACAGGAAATATTTAATTTGTGGCCAGTTACATCCATATTTATAAATTCCATCATTGTCAAATTCTTATCCAGGGCTTCCCTGGTGGTGCAGTAGTTGAAAGTCCGCCTGCCGATGCAGAGGGCACGGGTTTATGCCCTGGTCCGGGAAGATCCCACATGCCACGGAGTGGCTGGGCCCGTGAGCCATGACCGCTGAGCCTGCAACAAAATTTTTTTGGAGTTCTAGTTTAATAGAAAATACATTAATGTGTTGGGATTTAATAGGATAATAGAACATATAGTTACCAAAATTGTTTCTCCGTGGTGTGTGTGTATAGGGGGCAGACAGTTTAATGATTTAAAGACAGCAATATTTGCTGGATCCGTCCCAGATTTTTTTCCTTTCATTATATCAAAGCATAGGCAACTAATACCACTATTTTTCTTGCTGAATAATTGAAACTATAAATGGAAATTGGCCCTTGGAGTAAAACAGGTCTCTTTATCAATAATTTTAAGCAAGAATAAGATGCAGTTACATTTTCAAATGAATAGCTTGACGTTAACAATACAGCTGAAAATTAATTGCTCTTGGGTCATTTTGAAAGTACTAAAACTGACTTGGGTCTTTCACTGTGCCCAGTTATGAAGCAGTATTACTGGACTTCCTGTGATTAATAAAGTGAGATCATGCAATAAAACAGTTCACAGGAATACAGAGTGTTTGGGAAAATCCAGCACTAAATAAACTCTAAAAAAGTACCATAACACTAAATGATGTAAATAATGCATCTAATTGATACCATTATTTCCAAACAAAACTGTGCTAACTTATCAAATATCAATAGTGAAGAAACTATACCAGTAAGGTTGATTGGTTTAGGGAATCTTAATATTGGTATCTCAATATGTTAAGAATTCTGCAGCATAAGGCATCATTTTTTTTTTTTTTTTTTTTTTGTGGTACGCGGGCCTCTCACTGTTGTGGCCTCTCCCGTTGCGGAGCACAGGCTCTGGACGCGCAGGCTCAGCGGCCATGGCTCACGGGACCAGCCGCTCCACGGCATGTGGGATCTTCCCGGACCGGGGCAGGAACCCGTGTCCCCTGCATCGGCAGGCGGACTCTCAACCACTGCGCCACCAGGGAAGCCCCAAGGCATCATTTTTTATTGCAGTCACATTAAGTTATTCTTCAAGCACACTTTTGCTTATCTATTAATCATAAAAATGATTGTATAAATAATATTAAAAGAAACTATTTCAAAATTAAATACAAAAAATTGCCTTCATTTATCTGCAATTGTTAAACTTAACTAGAAAAGGGAATTTGGTTTAGTTTCATTCCTTTTTGCCATTAACTAGTGATATGAATTTCATTCCCAAATTTCTTTGAATTTCAGTATTCTTCCCTAAAAAGAAATAGAATGAAAAGCTATTATAGAACTTTAAATATCTGTGCACTACTTGCATGTAATTACCACAATTATAAATAATTGTCTACTTACTAATATAATACTTCTACTATATTAGACTATTTTGGCATTCTAAATTGTTCCTTTGCATTAGTAAAATTACTTTAAGTATATTTTCATATGAAAGTGGCCTTCTTTCCACATTCTTTGAAATGATTAAGTATAATTTTCATGTAATAATTGATAACTAATTATTCTGCTCTGTGTCTCTCCCACCCCGGCCCTGTTGCTATTAGCTGTGAGCTGTGGTCACCCTGGTAGTCCAATTTATGGAAGAACAAGTGGAAATGGATTCAACTTTAATGATGTGGTAACATTCTCTTGCAATATTGGGTATCTTATGCAAGGGCCAACAAAAGCACAGTGCCAGGCCAACAGACAGTGGAGTCATCCTCCGCCAATGTGCAAAGGTAAAAATCTAACTATTTTCCAGCTTAGAGCATGGTAATAATGTGTCTGTGTAGACACGCATGATAACATTCAAAACAGTTTTGACAGAACAGTAGAAAATTTTCAGCTAATAAAGAAAAAATATTTAATATTGATGTTATCTCATTAGCAATGCTTTCTTTCTTCTTATTTTTTAACTTTTTTAGAAGTCAAAACTGACAAACTTTATTTCAGCTGCTTAACTATGTTATCTTGTACCTATTTTATGGCTGCATATAAAATCATTTATATCTTTTTTACTTGCAGTTTGCTTCATAATTAATGGACCTTTTCAATTTTTTAAATATTTTTTATAATTTTTATTGGAGTATAGTTGATTTACAATGTTGGATTAGTTTCAGGTGTATAGGAAAGTGAATCTGTTAAACATATACATATATCCACTATTTTATAGATTCTTTTCCCATGTAGGTCATTACGGAGTACTGAGTAGAGTTCCCTGTGCTATACAGCAGGTCCTTATTAGTTATCTATTTTATATATAGTAGTGTGTATATATCAATCCCAATCTCCCAATTTATCCCTCCCCCTCTTTGCCCCTGGTAACCATAAGTTTGTTTTTCTACATCAGTGACTCTATTACTGTTTGGTAAATAAGTTCATTTGTACTGTTTCTTTTTTACATTCCACATATAAGCAATATCAGATAATATTTGTCTTTCTCTATCTGACTTACTTCACTCAGTATGACAATCTTCATATTTTTGGTTAAACAATGTTTGAGGCCTAAATTACCATGATACCTGAGTTAGACGTTTATTTATAGTTCTCTCTATAGAAATATATTAAAGATAATTGTTTTGTGTTTTTTCCATTTGCAAAGAGGTATATTTCGTATTGTCTGATAAAGTAACAACCAAATTATCATTTTCATCCATTTTCTAATTGTTTAAAGCTTGAAAGGTTAAATCTGTACTCAGTGTAATATTTAGGAGTTGCTATTGTTCAAAACAATTTTGCAAAGAAGTTTTCCTTTTTCCAATATTTTCAGCCATACCAATTTCAGTCCATTATATCCCATTAAAATGTTTGTTTTATTCCTTGAATCTTTGGTTTGTTTGATTAAATTTACCTTTGAAACTACATTTCTAATGGAAATCTATATAAGTATATGTATATTATTCCAAACATATATTTCAAAATTTGTCATTTGTTTAGTGGTCAACTGTTCTGATCCTGGAATTCCAGCCAATTCCAAAAGAGAAAGTAAAATAGAACATGGGAATTTCACCTATGGCACTGTGGTATTCTATGACTGCAATCCTGGATATTTCTTATTTGGATCTTCAGTTTTGATATGTCAACCAAATGGTCAATGGGACAAACCTTTACCAGAATGTATCAGTAAGTAGATAATGGGAACTCTTCCTTGAGATAATGCCGTGGAAGGAACATGTATATTTACTGTCTTTATGAAATATTTAGAGCTGTGTATCAGAAGGAAGCATATTGATTGTATTGTTTTATTTTGAAACTACACTTCCCTATATCCTGCCAATTCAATGCCCAAGTGCCATTTTTATTAGTAATAATGTGATTACTATTTATCTGTCATCCCTTGATTTTGAAACTTCATGGAGCAGATAGAATATTAAAAGCAGATGTATTTCATACTCTATGATGTTACCATCCCATGAGAATAAACTACATTTTTATTTTCTATTGTACTAATATTTCAAATTTCATTTAAAGCAAAATTAGTTTAATATAAACAGCCACAAGGGCTTGAAAATACTTGAGAAATTAGATAAAGGTATTACTTAATACTTACTGACTTTAAGTATTTATTATATACATGTACATGCATATAAGAAATGTTAATACACATCATCTTTCAAGTCAGTCATCATATGAGTGCATTTTATTATATGTTGTGTTGGAATTGTAGAATATAAATAAAATATAGCAGCTTTGCATATAATTAACATGTGTAGTGAGACAATAATTTAACAGAAATAAATCAAAATTTTGTGAAGACATAGAGTAGTGAACATGAATTCTAGGAATTCAGCTTATTGATAGGTCTCAAATATATTTACATCTCAGAGTTAATAAATCTTGAACATGATAGGAGAGAGAAAAACTTTATAGATTGAAGGAGTACTGTATCAAGAAATCATTGTGCAAGTAATTTTTGGTTATACTAAATTGCTAAATTATAAAATTATTTTATGATCATGTTTTATTTAAGAGGCACTTTATGTTCATGGGGTAAGATTTTTTGAAAAATTAGTGGCATCATTCATGTACTCATTCACAAACTAACAAAGAAACAAAACTTTATGCAGTGTCTATCTAATTTCATATTCTATGCAGATAATTAAATCAATTGTTGATCCCTTGCTTAAAATGCATTTGATTTCTTTTTGTAGACTGACTAGTCTAATGGTTTAAGTAATTCACTGACTTAGCCTTGTGTGGCTACAACATTAAAGTTAAAAATCTTTTGTAGGACCTGAAAACATGAACTTCTTCAGATTTTCTTAACTCTCATTTACTTTTCACCTTTTATTTCCTATAGCACTCCCTGGTACTGTGCTAAGTACTCAGGGGTTTTATTAAGTTTATGTCTCCTTGTGTGCTATTTAATACTTTAGAGTCATATTGTGCTCAGTATTTTTCGAAGTTACAACTAAAAGGGGCACACAGTAAGTTCCCAAGCTACTTCTAACTTATAAAGAGAATTCTCAATGTGTTAACATCTGATTCTGCTATGCTTAGCTGTGTTTTGGTTGATAAGCCACTGAATATTTTCTTTATACAGGATAATTTATTCATTAATGGCCTGGAGTGGAATTATTCTGGACTACATTATGTGTAGTCTACATTGTGTGTCACAGATCCACCTTCATTCCCTCTCCTTTACCCTTAAGTTTTTCCCTTTTAATTTTTGTATGGGCTCATTTTGAATCCTATATGACCTTATTTAGCCAATCCACATCACCCCTCTCCCTAACTTTCACATCCTTATCTAGACACATACATACTTCCAACCCATGCACATATGTATATAAACACACACTCACTACCCCCACACATACAAGCTTATACAGATTCAATCATTTAAGTTTACTTACAATGTTCCTGTTAAACTCATGCTCAGGGTGAGTGGGCTTACAGAATAACTCCTGTAACTTCAACTCTCATATAGATATTTGATTTCTGGATGATGTGTATATTAGAGCAGATAATTCTGACTTATTTCATTAAAAGTTGGTGCAGGTTGTTTGATAGAGATATAAAAAATTTTATATTCAATAATTATGTATTGTAGTGATTGACTGTGGACACCCTGGCGTTCCTCCTAATGCAGTCCTGTCTGGTGAGAAGTATACCTTTGGGTCCACTGTTCGCTATTCCTGCATAGGAAAGCATACCCTTCTCGGCCTGTCATCAAGGACTTGCCAATTAAATGGCCATTGGAGTGGATCACAACCTCATTGTTCAGGTACCACTTGGAAAATTGGATGATATGTGTTGGAAATTACATTAATAGTATTATTATTATCTGGAATATATACACAAAACAATCTAAAGAGATACAATAATACATTTCTCTTTTAAAAATCTCATGAGAGAAGCTGTAACATTTTTACATTTATCAGAATTCTTCTTAAGGTAATATGAATTTAGAACACAAATTAATACTGATCTTGTAAATGATAAATTAGAGGTATATGTTTTGAACTGTGTTGTATCAAATGTAAGTGCTGTTAGGATGCTACTCTCTGTGAAGTGCTTTTTTATTCATTAAAATAGCTAACCGTTCAAGCTTAAGTAGCTATTCCATTTTAGCAGATATAAAATATAATTTTCCCTATAAGGCAATGTTATATCAGTGATTTCCTGTTAGAATTCAGTTCTTTGTAACTGAACTTTGTAAGCAATCAGTTACTTAATAGCATAATTTTAAAATAAAGCCCTAAATGTTTTAAATTAAACTAAGCCAATAATTCTTATGAAAGACATTTATTTATCCTAATTTTATTTGTTATTAATAGACAACATATAACTCCTGCGTGTCTATAATCCCAATAGAGTTTTCTAAGAATAAGTAAATATTCAGTCTACTTTAAATTAATAATTAGTTCACAGAGTGAGTATTTGAAAAATCTTTTTTGACCTGTTTAAGTTACTGTTTTTCTTCAGAAACTGTTTTTCAGTTTTAGAGCTGTGATTTCTCCCTACTTGATACTATTTATTCTGTTTTTACCTATCAGCCAGATATTGGTGCTTATTTTTCTGCCTGTTCTTTCTACTTACATATTGTCCATTATCTTTATATTATTTTATCTCTGTGGAGATCATATGATGACTTATTAGGAGTTGTTTTACACTGTTTTTCCTTTAGAGGTAAAAGTTGTGAAATACTTACTTAGTTACAGATTCCCCTTGTAATTGTGGTTAAACCCTATGAAATAACTACCTGGTACTTCAAATTTAATCTATACATTTTTAAAACTATCATAGTTAATTTACTCACTCAGCTAACTGATAATACATATAACACACATCTCTCTCTCTGTCTCTGTCTCTCTCTCTCTCCCTCCCTCCTTCCCTCCCTCTCTCTCTCTCTTTCTCTGTCATATACACACACACACACACACACACACACACAGAGGACTGATTGGGAAACTACTACTTAGTTGTAAAAAAAAATGTGTACACATATATTTAAAAGTGAAATAGTGACCTTAAATATTTATGTGATTATTAATATTGCATCACATGAAGATGAGGAAATATTAAGAAGGATTCCAAATACACAGGGCCTGTCAAAATAGGCATCTAGATAGGCAGAAAGCACTTTCAATGCTTATGTATTCAACTTTGTCTCTCTTTCTGTGTCTCTCTGTTTCTCTCTCTCGCTTTCTGTCTCAAAAGTATACTACTACTGTGGCAACTTTAATTAAAATTATTTAAGAAATGATAAAGAGACAGTAAACCCTGAACACTATAATCAAAAGAGAAACACTTCGGCATGAGCAAAAAATCCGTATTAAGAACTTAAGTCAGAGTTTCTAGTCTTTGTTTACAATTTATTTTTATATTTTCATGTATGAGAAGTATGCAGCTTATCCATTTTTGTTCAGTGGTCATTGATAGAGAAGATTAGGGGGTGAAAGTTTAGAAATACTATATTTTAACATTTATATTTTCCAGTGTATCACAGTTCTATTTTTTTTTAAGGAATTTTGTCTTTTTTTTTTTTTTTTTTTTTTATGGCCGTGTTGGCTCTTAGTTTCTGTGTGAGGATTTTCTCTAGTTGCGGCAAGTGGGGGCCACTCCTCATCGCGGTGCGCAGGCCTCTCACTATCGCGGCCTCTCTTGTTGTGGAGCACAGGCTCCAGACGCGCAGGCTCAGTAATTGTGGCTCATGGGGCTAGTTGCTCCGCGGCATGTGAGATCTTCCCAGACCAGGGCTCAAACCCTTGTCCCCTGCATTGGCAGGCAGATTCTCAACCACTGTGCCACCAGGGAAGCCCCACAGTTCTATTTTAACAGAAACTGATTTCAATTCAGAGAAAGAAAGATGAAAATGGCCAAGTCCATGTTTTCAGTTTTAATTGTATAAATCCATTCTCATTTGAGCCCAAAGAACTGTCAATTATAAATTTTCCATTACGTTGGTTAAGAACTAGATTCTGGAAATACTAATGAAATGTCTTCAGCTTATTGAACGTCTCCAGGTATCACTGATATGGAAAATTACACCATACTCTGCATCTATTTTCTTTTTCCTTTAGGCTTTTTCTTATGACTGGAGTCAGATAGGAAATATGACTTATGATTTTACCCAGTCAACTTATCATATTAAAACACAACATGCACAAAAACAAATTCCTACAAGAATGTTGGACTAAATCATAATGTAATAAATGTTTATTGAAATAAGTTAACTTGAACTGTACTGAATTGCAGGTGATGCTACTGGTACATGTGGGGATCCAGGTACTCCTGGTCATGGTTCTAGACAGGAAAGCGATTTCAGAACCAAAAGTTCTGTACGTTTTGCCTGTGATATTGGTTATATCCTTCATGGCTCAGAAGAAAGAACATGTTTAACCAATGGCAGTTGGACTGGAAGGCAGCCAGAATGCAAAGGTAATCTCAAGTAGAAACTAGTAACATTGATGCTGCTGGAACTTAATGTGTATCAGATTCAACTGGGTGCTGCCTGTGAAATTACTCCTACCAGTTCTTGTCCTCAACCATGGAATAAAAGCAGTATCATCCCAGTTTTACCAACACTGCCCTCTAAGAGAAATATGATAGATAACAATTATTAAGTTATTAAAATTATCTCTCATGGATCATTTATATACATTGTTCACATCACAGTAGATATCAGGATTGGAAAAGTTAAAAAGATTTTTTTTTTCCCTTTATCACAGTGCTCTGTATTGTTGACACCATTAGGAAAAAATTAGGTTGTTCTCACATCAACATTACCTCATGATCTGTTTTAGTTTTCAGGCTTGTAGAAATGGAAAAATATAAAAAAGATGTCTAAGTATAAATGATATTTTTATTTATAGGTATTGTTCATAACTAGAATTCTTAAAATTTGGGATGTTTAAGTAAAATTGTTAATTGTTCTGACTGATTCAGAGTAAACATAATTAATTCTTTACAAGACTGCCTAGAAAAGGAAATGTTGCTGGAAAATTATCCTTATAATTTAAATTGTTCTTTTTGAGATTATTTTAGTGCAAAAACTAAACTTGCAAAGGTATGTATGAAATTTACTTGATGTTATACCAAATGTATGGGTTTTATAAATAGAAAACAATTCCCAATAAAACCTTCTTGACAGTCTTTTGATTGACTATATTTTCAGAAACTTGTATTATGTTTAAAATTAGTATCCATATTCTAGGAAAGATAGTCATCTTTTTTATAACTGGACTAAATTAATAATCTTAATTAAGAGAGAATTGCAGCTCAGTTTCTATTATAGGGAAAGGGTGGGAACAAAGTTGTGGAGCAAAAGACACTAAGCACACTGTCTTCATTTTATTTCTCAAACTTACTTTCCAAAGGCAAAGTCTTTATAATGATGTCGTACATTATGTGGGTGATATCTAAGCCAGCTCTTTGCTCAGCTGAACTGCAAAATATTTTTAGACGAAATGCAACCTGGTGCTGACCTTGTTTTGTTAATGTACACATTACAGATAAAACAGACCTAGGAGTTGTAGAAAATAAAACAAAATTAATATTTTCCCCATAAAATGGAGCTCATACAAACATTTAGAAAAACAGATTCTAGCAGATGACTGGAAAGAGGAAATGAACAGAAAATACAGAAGAGCAAAAAAAATTTGCAAACTATAGAAGAAATTCTACATAACTACTAATCAGAAAATTACAATTAAACATCAAACCATCATTTTTCACCTGCTTTAATAAGAAATTGTAGCATATGTGCAGCAAAACTAGAACTTTAAAACATTTCTAGAGGTTTTTAAAAATTATATTTTAGATTAAGTTGATAAAAATGCATATATATTCTTAGCTTTGATTTATTAACTCCACTTTTGAGGATATTTTTTTCTAAAGAAAATAAAAATATTAAGGAAAACACACAATCATAAAGACACATTATTTTTATTTCAAATTGATTATAACTAGCAAAAACAGAAACCAATCTGACAACACTAGGAAAAATATTACATAACCAATTGTATATTTACATAATAGTGTATAGTCAATAAAAATATTAGAATAAAAGCCATGAAGCAATATGACAAAATGTAAATCATATAATACTTAGTTGAAAAATTCAAAATGAGGTACTCTATTAAAATCATGGAAAATGATAGTCACTTGAGAGAAAAAATAAGTCAGTACAATAAAAATGATAATAGTACAGAGTGGTGAAATTTGTAGTATTTTTATTCTCTTTATTCCAAATGTTTTATAATGTTATATTACTTTAATAATTGACAATAAAATATAAAAGCATTCATAGAATGTGATAGACAAAATTAAAATATCAAATGAATGTGTTAAAATATCTTAATTTAATAAATAGAAAAATGCAATTTAAAATAGTGTGGCATTTTTTGGCAAACTGACAAGGTGCTTAAAAATGATAGGACATGGTATTGGAGAGGATGTGTGAAAATAAGCAAACTTTCACACTATTGATACAAGTGTGTATTTTTCTAATATCTTGGGTAACACTATATATACTTAAAAATATTTTTCAGAATTAAAATTTTCCAGAAATTCCACTTTCAGAAACTTATCATAAAAATAAGATCAATGTACATAGTTGTATATATAAGCTAGAGTATATTATAACCAAAATTGATAGAGAAACTAAACTAAATTAAATTTCATGTTTATCAGCAGGAGATTAGTTAGATAGATTATGAATACACACATAATGGAAAACTCTCCAGGTACTAACCTTTATGAGATAAAGATGCCCTAATTGTAATGTGCAAGATGTATAAGTTTTCTGTCTACACACACATACACACAAACATACAGCACCACTACCAATGATCAACAAAATTAAATATTTAAGATGCAGCAAGAGATATATGTGGTACTTTCTGAAATTATAATTACACTTCATATTCGTATAGATAGCAAATTCTGTAAAGTATTAAGTTGCCTTCTTATACTACAACAAAATTAGGCACTGCATTTGACATAGGCTTGCTTTTAATATATTCAAAAAATTCACTTATGCCATTGATGGCAAATAGTTAAACATAATACAGAGTAATCATATAAGGCATTTGTGTTTGTGACTCCTATTCAGGATACATTGAAAACTTAATGAAAATCATTCCTAGAATTTTAGTGACTTTGTTATTACTCAGTTAATTTTTTTGTACACTTTGGTCCAGAAATAGAGATTATAAAGTTTTAGTGCAAATCAGTTATATACTTATATATATAAAAACATACATGATGCTTATAATATTTAAGTGTATGTTTTATATCTGTTTTATTACAAGTATAATTATAGTAAATCAGTGTATATTTTATATCTGTTTACTTACAAGTATAATTATAGTAAATCTTTGTTTTTTCTCATTACATATCTTCCAATTTTACATGAGCTGCTTTTTAGGCAGATACTCCTAAAATACTTCTTTGAAAGACTTTGTGTTACCCAAAAGCAATACTCTCAAATAATAACTTTACTGTGCAAAGTTTTTACCAAAACGACTCACAAAATTCTTTAAAAAGTAGCTTTTATATGATTTGTATCCCAGTAATTAGTAAGATCATTATAAATTCATCTTGAATTTCAACTCCTTTTAAAAGAGAATTCAATGCTTATTTTAGAGGATTTTATCGCTCCTTTGGATAATCTGAAACAATCATTTAGTCCTTAACTTTTTGTGAGAGGATTGTTAAATGCACTATTTTTATATATACTCTTAACCATTTTGTTTTATAGCTGTCCAGTGTGGTAACCCAGGGACAACAGCCAATGGAAAAGTCTTTCGGATTGATGGCACAACATTTTCTAGTTCAGTCATTTATTCCTGCGTGGAGGGATATATCCTTTCTGGACCTTCAGTTAGGCAGTGCACAGCCAATGGAACGTGGTCTGGAACAGTGCCTAACTGTACAAGTAAGTTTCTTCTCAGTATTTTGAAATATCACTAGGTATGTGAAAAATAGTTATATAAACATGTATGTGTATGTTTTGTAATTCATCAAACCAGGCAAGGTTTTGAATATTTGTATTGTCCTTCACATTAAAAGATGATGATAGTGTTATGGTTCAAGTGTACACTAGTGAGGTTAAGAATCAGTTGGGGGCTTCCCTGGGGGTGCAGTGGTTGGGAGTCCGCCTACCGATGCAGGGGACACGGGTTCGTGCCCCGGTCCGGGAAGATCCCACATGCCGCGGAGTGGCTGGGCCCGTGAGCCATAGCCGCTGAGCCTGCGCGTCCGGAGCCTGCGCTCCGCGACGGGAGAGGCCGCAGCGGTCAGAGACCTGCGTACCGCAAAAAAAAAAAAAAAAAAAGAATCAGTTGGCTTCCAAGGTATGACATTGGCAGAGAAAAGAGGGATCACAGAATATCAGTGCTATTAAATGTAATTTTACAGCATGTTAAAAACAGAGATGAATTATCAGCTATAATCAAGACCAAAAATACAAGGAATGTACTTTTGTTTTGCCAATCTAGCACATATTAATTGTTGACTTTGTTTTTGAAAAAGCAAAATGATTATTTTTGGGTTCGTGCACTATTGTTGGAAGTCCTGGTGGCTGATTTGCCCCTTGAGATGTTAAAAAATGTGGCATTTCAGAGATTCAGCATCATAATGAAATTACCCACTTGATGTATTTTTTAAAATGCATTTAAAATTCCTATATATAAATTAATGCCTATATAAGGAAAAATAGAATTTATTTAACTAACAATAATCTATCTGTTGGAAAATCACTGCTGCTTATATTAATTAAGAAGAACCGCAGTAGCATCATGTAAATCATGAAATTTTTGAAAAGAAGAGCTATTTTAGGATGTGTTCAGAGACTCATTCAAGGAGTCATGAGACCTTGCTAAAGCCCTTGAGTGAAATAGGCTCTGAGGAGAATAACGGAAGTTTCTTGTGTGTTGAAATTTGAACAGATTATACTTTTGCTGTAGAGGCCCTCATTAAAAGTAATTTGCAAATATTAACATAAATGGGCGTAAGTAAAATTTGTAAATGAGAAGCATGTTGCTTCCAGGATCCAAAAAGATGCTGGTCTTATTTTAATGTTGTGGTGTGGAGAAGGTCAATCGTTCTTGACAGTGTCAGTGGTGGAGCAGCCCTTGGCTGACCTAGTAATTCCCAGAAATTTACTAAGGAGACAGGCCTTGTACCATGTATGGGCAAATGATGCATCCCCCACCTTTTTCTTTAGCTCTTTTGTGAGTATTTGTATTTCCTGAGTAAATAGCTGAAATAATCTATTCAGAGGAGGATGCCATCAAACTAATGCCATGTCACATCTGTGATTCTTGAGAAAGTTAGTTGTAGTTAATATCTTGCCTGAAAACTGTTGAGATACTTCATGTATATTGTGTCTCTTCAAAGGTAAAGGCACACTATGGCTGGAAGGTTGTTGAAATAAGCACTGAATAGAACATATCAGCCAAATCTTCAATAGCAAAATATTTCTCAGTTGTTGGCTGGAATCAGTAACAAGTTATATTCCTGGCCTTGTGTCAGCACCAGATACTGTTACATCTAATCTTTGCAAGTAGTTTTTTACTTCACCTTGGGCAGTTTTCTCATGGCTTAATCAGTATTCTGCCAAATAACTCAAGGAGTTTTCTCCCTATGTCTCCAGAGATCTGTGTGTGTGTCCTCTCTTGTATTCTGTATCACTAAGTCTATCCAATTAGTTGTGTCCTGTCCAATCCATCTTTTCAACTCAGGGTGTCTGCCGGATTCTGTATGGGGTCCTTCTCCCTGTGCCACAACCTGGAAACTCTCTTTGGGCAGTAAGACCAGGCAGTCATAGCAATCACCTCATTTGTTTCCTGTCACTCAAGGATCACTGTGCTTTGCTGCCTGATGAAACTTGTATTTTTTTTGATGGGGTGGGATTGGCAAGTTGTTTCAAATGGAGAGTAAATTCTTCCTTGTTTCTCCATCTTGAAGGAAAGAAGTCCTCCTACTTACTTTGAAAATGTCTCATTTTTTAAAATACTGAACATTCTAACAATTAAGAAATATGCTTTACTGTTTTCATAGTATACCACCCCAATCTGAGCCTTTAAAACTCTTACCTAGTACCCTTTAAGTATTAGCTCAAACGGCACATTTGGCAAAAGCCTTCTTAGGGCACTTCTTCCTCATATCCCTTTTGGCAAAAACTGATTTCTCTACATTGTATAACTCTTTTATGGCAGTTCCTTACATCACTAACCTATAAACTTAATAGGGCAGTAGTAACTGGGGCTGTTTGTATCATTGACCCTCTAGCACTTGATACATAAATTGACTGAGTAAATAGTTGTTGACTGACTCAAATATCTCATATGAATTTTATTTTAGCTATTAGTGCACATGACTTACCATTCCACTCCATTTAAAATACTTGCAGAGAGGGCTTGTAATTTATAGATAACATAACACACAGTTTCTAGTATATTGTATGTTTTCAATATACAATTATGAAAAAGAAGGAAATAATGAATATATTCAGAATAAAGGAAATATACTGAGTAACATTATTTTTCACATTGAATAACATTTTTTTTATTCATGGATAAATACCTAAGTCTTTTATTTATTTTCCAACTTTAGTAAAGAAAAACACATACTATTTCTTAAGATTGAAAATTAGATTAAATTTTTTACTGAATTGTTTTTGGTTTTCCTTAGGAATTTTTAAACAAGTTAAAAAACACTCAATTCAACACAGACTGGGAGCAAATAACATATCAAAATATAAAGTCTCTTTTTTATGTCAGTTCTTCAAGGAGAAATATTGTGTTGAGTAAGGTATTTCAAGCATTAGTTTTTAAATGCTGAATTGCTGTTAAACTAGAAACTGAGAATTTTAACAGTTGATTTACTTCACAGGCAAACACCTCAGGAGCAACCCAAACCAAAAGCAAAAATAAAAATATCCTTCAAAAAGAAACACAGAGAGAGGTTTCAGTGGAAATTAAAACAGATTAAACTCCTGTAATTAAAGAATCTAACATACTGAAAATATTATATGTGATGATCTGTTGTTGATTAGAACCAGTGTTTCAGAGTCCTTCTCATTAATTTACAGTGGAAGTTAATTTCAATATATGATTGATAGAATCATGTAATTTTGGAGCTGGAAGAGATTGTATCATAGACTTATATGCATAGGTCAGGAAACTGAGGCACCAAATCATTTAACTGATTTACTGAATACTGACAGAGCTCACCACTAAACAGTTATTTCTGCCACATAAATGGATGAATTTTCCCATTAATTTTTTTATTTCTTATATATACCAGAAACATTAAATTCAAATAAAGTATATGTTTAATAAATTTTGATTTAATGTAATTTCCTTTTGTAGGCATTATTTTTCTAGTATCTATATGCAAGGACATAAATATGAACTTAAAATGAATTAAGTATGAAAAAATTTAAAGTATTGAACTAAATTTCTAAACCAAATTCCTGATTCCAATTTTTGGAAAACCCACCTAAAGAAAACAAAACCATCCTTTTTTTCTTTTCATTCAAAGTGTTACTATTTCTATTCATAATAAATAAATTTGTCAATGCTTACCATTTGTTAGGATTTATGTTAAGTGCTTTACACAAGTTCTCTCACATAATCCTCAGAACAAATCTATAAAGTATATACTATTATCCTTTCTATTTCACATTTGAAGAAATGGTATCTTACAGAGAAAATATAACTTTCTTTCCTGTGCTAACACAGCTAGTAAATGTAGAGTCTAAGATTTAAACTCAAGTCTTTTTAACTCAGGAAACAATGTTATCAAGTTCACTTCATTTTCTCCTTCTGTATTTTTCCTCCTCCTTGTTTTCTTGCTTTATTTCCTTTTTTTTTTTTTTTTACCATAGTCAAATATATTTGACATGATATAAATATAGGGCATTGCTTATAAGGCATATGGAAATGTTTTGTTAATTTCTAGCCTATTCCTCTCTTACTTTTCCAATTTGTCTACATTTACCAATTGGAGTTCTGCAAAGTTATATCATTTTTTAATGAGCTGACCACTTGTAAAATTTGTGTTTGCTCAACAGTACTTTCCACTTAAAATTGCAATTTTCTCTATATAGCTTAGCAATAATTATTTGGTTATCTCAAGATGAGAGTTCAAACATATAGTACATGTATGTCAGTAATAAATCTAAATCTTGCAGGAGATGAAATATTTTAATATGATGAGTCAAAAGAAAAGAACAGGAGTACTGTTGAATCACATATATTATAATTGAAAATAGGGATCTGATAGATTTAGGACAATATCAGTTGAAAGAGATAAAATCTACAGGATTGATTATATGACACACATTTCAATATAGGATGATTTGAGTAGGAAAGAATTAACAAAAGTCTTAAAATATAGTTGAATAAATCATCTAGTTACAATGGTTGAATGAAAGTAAAATATAAAGAGTTGAATTATATTTAGATTTTTTTTCTACGTTTTAAAAATAAAATTTTGGTTACTTTAAGTGTTTTCCCCCTCCGTCACTGGGCTAGTTATCCTTAGGCAACTAGTACCTCCTGCATAGTGATAATCAAAGGAGTGATCCAATTTTTAGAATATTATTTTATTTTTAACTTATAGTAATATAGTTTATATAAAATATAGTTTAAATGAAATAGAAAGAGAACCGTGGGTATATAATATAATTAGATGACTTATGGATTTAGTTAATAAAAAATCATTTACCCAGAACCTATCATAGAGCCCTTTGCCAGGAACTGGCAAAGTTTAGTAAGGTTGGTCTCTGGTCTCTAATATGTCACACTCAGTAAAGTAGCTTTGGCATTTCAAGCATTTTTGCCCTTTGAGAATTTCCTACCAGAGTGATTTGCAAATACACCTTTTATTTGCTTGATTGCCCAGCGGCAAAACAAACACACACACATGCACAAACACACACAGATTTTTTGTTCTTAAAACACTCCTTTCCAGTCACATGTGTAGATGTGTCACCTGTGATTTTCCTTATCCATTTTCATGATTTTAGAAAACATTTTTGGAATAAATATAATTTAATAATAATGGTAATGCCCCTACTTTTCTTCCTCATATCTAGCCTTATTACAGATATTGGTAAAAGGATAAAATGTTCCTCACATAAATTATAACTGCTAATATTCTCCAGCTTCAGATTATAGAGGAATTGAGAAATTGTACACTTAATTAATCTTTCTCTAAAAATATGCCTCGAAACCAAGAACTCTTCCCTCTTCTCTATGCTTATCCTTCTGCATCTCCAGACAGGTCCTTATTAAACCCACCGCCAGTGCTGGAGTATGAAGTTTCCCCCAAATAACTAATTTTCTCATGGGTGAGTAAAAGAATATATCATGAGATCAAAACCATGCATTCAAATATCATGAACACTTTGGCAGAGAAATTATAAATGTTAAGAAACATCCACAGAACTTAAACCAAGCTGGAAGGAAAAGATATATGCTACAACATCAAGAAGCTTATAACAGTGTCCTGATTTTAAGATTTGGTGAAGTCCCCTTCTGTAATGTTCAGACTGAGAGAGAAGATCTAAAAACTAAGCACAAGTAAATACTCATTAAAAACATATATACATTTTTGTTAACACAGAAACCCTTCAAGATACTAATAGTATGGAAACATTATCTTTCACAAAATGTAACAGGCAGAGCCACCTCTGGTACCTAGGGCACATAGTGTTTGGGAAAAAGATACAATCTGTGCCAGGACAGGGCTTTTCAAGTAAGGATGGGCTGTCAGGTCTAAAGAAAAGAAAAACAAAAACAAACAAACAAACAAAAATATATATGTATATGTATACATATATATATGTATATAAATTGTTTCTTGGATTTTTTTTTAACCTACCAGGACTTCTGCTTCCGAACTGATCAATGCCCTGCATCCTACAAGTCATTTGGGCCAGGGACAGCATACTTAATCATATCCAGTGATGAATGAAACTACGGCTTTTTGTTCCAAATAACCAGCACAGAAATGGCTCTTACCCAATCTTTTTTTACCAACCTGAGAATTCTCATGGATTTTTTTTATAGAGGATAGGTCAGGGAGCTGGGCTAGTCTTACACAAGAGAAAGCTGGGGGCTATCCCTGCATGGAACTGAGGGAGATGAAGCTAAAAAGTCATCTAAATCTTCTCAAGAAGAGAGAATTATCCTTCAGTGCAGCCGTTCTCAAACAGGGGTGATTTTGCTTCCCAGGGGCAATGTCTGGACATATATTTGGCTGTCACATTGCAGGTGAGTGGGATGTGTTATTGGTATCTAGCAGGTAGAGATCAATGTTAAACACCCCCCATGCATAAAGCAGCCAAGAATTATTGGTCCCAAATGTCATAGTGCCAAGGTTAAAGTTGAGAAAACGTACCTTACTGAGATATAAAAAGGAAACTAACTTTTGCATTGGGAGATTGTATAGAATCAGAAGTGTTACCAGGGAAGTGGCTTGAGCACCTTTCTGGAACTTCATTGTGCTACAGAACTCTGTTCTGGACTTGAAACTCAGCAAAGCACATGTGTAATAATGTCCAAGCAAGCATGTCCATTGCTGCACTGTGTACAGTGGCAAAATGATGGGATAACTCAAATATCAGTCACAGGGGTTTGGTTACATGAATCATATCACATGTATATCCATACAAGGGAATATCATATCATTAAAAACAAGTTAAATGGATCTATATGTATTAACATGCAAAAATGTTCATTAGATATTGAGTAAAAAATGAATTCTGTTGTAAAAATGTGGGTAATGTGATCATATTTTTTAAAAAATGCATATTTATAATGTTCATTTAAGAAGTTAAAAGAGAAAGTAGTTTTGAGGTGGCATAGATTGACTAGAATTACCACAATTATGTTTTATATTTAGCATAGAAGTTATATACTTAGATTTATCATAAATGATGCCAAATAAGCATCAATTACATGATAGAAGCTAATTAGAAAAGCTCACACAAAACCAAACTCAAACGTTTCAAACAATTCATGTGTTTTTGAGAATTTGAGTTGTTTAATCATTCCTTACATACTCATTCACTCATTTATTCTTTAGACAAATATTTTACTTAATCTCTTATGATTAGTCATGCCCAAGACTAGGCTCAGAGAATACAGTAGTATACAAAAGAGACAAAATAACTGTCTTCATGGAGTTTATTGGGTTGTGGGTGTGTGGATGCATGCGTGTGCGTGCACTTTTGCAGTGTGCGTGCACTCTTGCTGTGTGCATAAGGGATTTGGTGACTTTAGAAAAGATTCTCTTGCATTAAACCACAGCACCCTGTTGATAGGCACTAATGTCTCTGAATTTTAGGGGAAAGCCCTGAAGAGCTACTATTCTAAGGTTTTGCCTAAAAAAACCCGAAAGCCTCTTTTTGTTGCTGAAAACAAGCTGGTGGTGACTGAATTGACTTGTGGAGCAGGTGCTGTTTACAAAGATTGTTGCTATTGGAAACTTCCTCTTTGACCTTTGCTTCATTATGAAACCACTAGAACAAATCCTTCTGAAGCTGTTGTTATCAGGCATTTCATTCATGATGCTGCCAAGATATGCAGAACTCTTCCTCAGTGCTTCTCTAAAATAAACCCTCTGTCCTCTTTCGGTGGCTACATCTCACTCAGCTCATGTGCCTTACGACTGGGTTAGCTGTTCTTTCTTGCCAGAATTCTAATTCAGTCTGTAAAGCCCTGCCCAGAAAACAATAACTATCTGTTGGTGTTCTCTTTAATTTTCCTTCTTCTTAGCTTTGAATCTAGATTAAAAATATAAAATAACAAGTAAAATAAAATAAATTGAAGTCTTAAACTCATTTTTATATGATTACACGTTTTAAAGCTGCAAAAAGAATTGACATTTTATGGTAAACAAGCAGGATTTGGTTTCCTATCCAACTCAGTTGTACGATTGAAAAAATATTTTCCTCGTCAGTAACTAAAAGAATTAAAATCATCCTATATACAAAATTCTTATTAGGAGTCAGATAGAAACACTCAATGAGTGTGATTTCAGCAAACTCTTCAGGGCTCTGAGGATTAGCAGGCGGAGTGAATATTATTCTTTAATTTAAATGTCATCTTTCATGGTCCTAAATTTCTTAGGCTCAACAGATTAGAATAATATGAAAAAAACCTTGACATTCATAATTTTAATGGTAAATTAAAAAAACTGAAAGCCTCTTTTTGTTACTTTTATTGTATATAAATACAATATAATTTAATTGTCATTAACGTCTTCTATGTCTTAATCTATTTTTAGTCTTTAACCCTAGACTTCCAAAATGGGAACTATTAATTAATTACTGTTAATTCAAAATAAAAATGAGGCAGTATAACTTAGATTTACCTGGTAAAATTATTTGTCGTTTAATGAAAAAAAAATTCAAAAGGCAAAACAAATACTAAAAGGCAGGTATACCACATGTTTTTTGTCTCCAGAAAAGGAAAAGTGATGTGACCTTTTGTGTTTTCCTTTTTCTCTTAGCCACCAGAAAGCGTTTAGCCAAGCATGCTTAAATCATGTTTCTCAAAACAGCAAGTGCTTTTGTGGCTTATATATGATCTCTGTTATGCCTTGTTCTTAAATGCCATATTTAGACTTAATTCTGTTTCCTATGCTGTCACCAGTCTTTTTGAAAGTTTTTGTGTGGCGTCATTTTATAAATGAGAATATTATATATGTAATTTGAGACAGCTTTATGGACCAGCGTGATTGTTAGAATTTCGTGCTCAAAAGGCTCCTGTAATTGGTGTTTAATGCTCTCAAAATTTTTAATGATTTAATCTTTGAATTTGTGTTTTATAATTAAGGCCCACTGGGACAATGGAACATGTGCTGAAGGTTTGGAGAGTCTGCTCTTGTACAGTTTGCCTCCTTGCCTCCCTGTCTTTCTAGGATGGGTTATAGGCCTTTAGCTCCCTACCACCTGGTGCCCCTGGCCCTCCCTGGCCTTCCCACTACCACCCCTGCTTTGGACCACTGATGCCTTCTGCCCAGCCGGTCCATCATGTCATTAGCAGAAGGAGGCTCACACTGCACCTTTGTTCTCCACCCCTTTGTGGGGTCTGGGTGCAAGCGTGGGTGGGGCTGCTTGGAGTTGGCTGTACTCATGGAGTCTTGGGGCAGAGCAGGGCAGCAGCTAACCTTTTCCTAGACTGGCAATACAAGGCAGATTTGCCAAGCACTTGACAGAGGCCTCTTACTCACCCCTAATCCAGGAAGCAAACACATTCCAGAGTGGAGGTCGCAATTTCTTGAGGATTTTTCTGTCACTTGGGATGGCAATGAGATGATGGAAATGGGAAATTGATTTCTCTATCCCTAGCTCTGGCATTTTCATTTTTCACTAGGCCCACAGATTATGTATCTTGCCCAGTATGTGATAAATTCACATTTTATAGTTTATTCATTCTTTCATTTTTTCAATAAAATTATTATTTTTGCACCTAGCATTATGTTAGTTAAAAACTATGATAATATCCAGTTGAGTGGCACTGTGCAGAAAATATACTCTCAGTCCAGCAAGCCTGATAAATTAGAGATTTCAGTAACCATATATAGGAGTATAAATTTCAAATATTATGTTAGAAATCTCGATCCTATAGGATATCTTCTCCATGATTATTTAATTCAGGTTAAAAGAGGTTACCACATCAGAGTTTTTTACAACATAATCGCATATTAACCTGGCCTTTTTGAGTCTAAATGACAGTTTCTGAGCCATATGTATAGAATCTGTAATAAGTAACTGATCATAATCAGGAATTGCCAGTATGTGGTTTAAATATGCTTATGTTTTATCATTAAAAATGAGCATGATAACTAATTTTCCCTACTTTTATATTAAGTATGCCATATGCTTACTATTTCTTTCCATTAAATACATGCCACATTAACTATCTGCTCTTCCAATCCAATATTGATAGTAATCAGTTGTGGAGACCCAGGTATACCAGCCAGTGGACTGAGATATGGAGATGATTATGTGGTTGGACAAAATGTTTCCTACATGTGCCAGCCAGGCTATACGATGGAATTGAATGGTTCCAGAATCAGGACTTGTACAACTAATGGAACTTGGAGTGGAGTAATGCCGGCTTGTAGAGGTATGATAATGATTTCTTCAATATTTATGTGATAACCACCACATATTTTCTGCATTAATATGCAAATTTAAAGTAAATTTAAATAGTATTTTTTTGTATTGTTTCACTTTTTTCTCTGGTACCAAAATTGAGTGCTTTAAACCATATAGATAATAACATATAAGATTTTAAAACATTTTAACAAAAACATTATATCTCATTGTAAGTAATGATAATGAACTGTCATACAACCAAAATAACAAAAATATCATGTTCTGTGATATGTAATTGCCATCATAATTTATATTGATTGATGAATACTTAAAAGAGAATATAACCATAATGAACTAGAACTTTAACTTGATTATCTACCTGGGTCAAGTTATTCATGGATGGGAAGAAAAACTTTCTATAATTTGAAAACAATCAGCCTGAATTGTTGAGCTGTACTTTTTCTTAAAAGGTAAACCTGTTTCTTTAAAGAATGTAATCTAGAAGTAATATTTTAGTCAATATAGGTGTAAGTTTACTACTTTATGCTATTTGTTTTTCCATTGAAAATATTTTCATAAATTTTTGCCAATTTTTTTATTATTTGTGAAATACTGTAGATACAATGTCAGATAATTTATACTGTTTTATAGTAATACTGATTGTTAATCATCGAGATTTCTCATTAAGGTGCATCTCTAAATGCCTATGAATTGCCAGTTTAATATCTCCCTGACATAATCTAACACAAAAGAATAATGCCAATGTGTTTCTTTTCTTCTTGATTACACAGTTTCCTAATCAGATCACTATAAATATACAGTTAGTCTGTGAAAATATATGAACAGACATTTTATATTTTAGAAAATATTTCATACATTATTAATTGATTCTGATAATGACAATGTTATACAACTCCCAAAATTGATTTATATATGTTGCTAGTCAGCAAAATAAAATCATTCCTCATTTTTAGATTCTGTAATTGGTACCCCTCTTTTTCCCTTCACTTCTATCACCTTATCTAACCCATCTTTGCTCGAGGACAACTTAATTTTAAAAATGAATGTTTAAAAATTTTATAATGCATTTAGAAACTATATAGTAAGTTTTAGCATATGAATCTAAGTGGTTGATAGAACCAATTTGGATATTTTAATGAGATACACAATCTGTCTTTTCAAAAATGTCACAGAATTACTCCCAAATTCCTTGCTACAATGCTGACACTTTATATAGCCAAACAACCCAGCTTTTCAGTCTTTCTAAATGTCACTGGAAAATAATTTTATATAAAACCAGTAATTTATCAGTTGCAGTATACTGGATAGAAGGTCACCCTCTCTTTGCCTCCCCTTCAATGTCAGAAAGCTTGTTATTTTGTAAGAGAATATCTGACAACCAGTAGCCATTATGTTGCCAAGAAGTAGTCACATCCTAGAAGGACTAATTCCAGGGATGTTTCAGGAATACTACCAGGAGAATAAAACATGCCACACCATATTGTCCTCCAAAGGGTTAAATTAGCACATATGCCTCTTCTAATGATATTTATTTTTTTAACACCAGCATATTTTAGCAGCTGTGTCTAATCATTTTTAATGTAATTACAGCTGTTACCTGCCCAACTCCTCCCCAGATTTCTAATGGAAGGTTGGAAGGAACAAATTTCGACTGGGGCTTTAGTGTTAGCTACATCTGTTCTCCAGGCTATGAACTATCCTTTCCTGCTGTTTTGACCTGTGTGGGGAATGGTACCTGGAGTGGGGAAGTACCACAGTGCTTACGTAAGTATACTTTCCATACTTAAAATTATATGTTTTCACTCTCCTAGAGCTACTTTACTGTGATTACAGCTGTTACATAATTTTTTTTCAGATTTTGCCAGGACAAATATGAGATTGTTAAGCTCTTTCCCATGCATAATTAAAATTCAATTAAAATCAGCATTTACCAGTGTAGCTATTTTTTATACAATCCAACCATTATGTTCCCTCTGCTCTAACTTTTAGGCTAAACTGCATTGTTTGCAAAACACACTATACATTTTACACATCTTGTTTTTTTGGATGATGTCCTCTACTCAGGTTTATGTCCCTTAAAGGCAGAGATTTTTGTGTTTGTTCACTGTTGTACCTCTGATATATAGTGCAATCCTTGGCAGATATCAAACTTAGAATGCTATAGTAATTAAGACATTACAACATTGGTGCAGGGATAGAAAGTAAACCAGTATTAGAGAATAGAGGGCACAAAACCATGTATTGATACTTGATGTATTATAGAACAAATCAGTGGGGAAGGAATGGAAATTTCAATTAATGCAATAAGGCAATTCGTTTACACACACACACACACACATACACACACACACACACAAACTTTGTCTCACACCAAATAGCAAATCAATGTCAAATCATTAGGGAATTAAAAATAAAAGTTTTAAATATTACAACACTACCTAAATGCCCTTGAAGTAAGAAAGGATCTCTTAAAATGTGATGCAAAAGCTCCACCCATAACTGAAAAAGTGGAAAAAATAAGCTACATTATTAATTTTAAATTTCTCATTTCAAAAGCCCAATCATAAACCTGATAGTTTATTTGAAGAGCTTCCTATTAAGTGATTGCAAATACTATGCATACATACAACCATTTTGCTGGCCCATCAGATCATTCATATCACATTTGCTACAGAGAGTATTACTAACCAGTTTTATTGAGCATGAGAGATAAAACTAATTTACTTTTGCAATTGTGGTCTGTTAGACTTCAATTTATGCAACATCTAAAGAAGCTCTCTCTAGGTAATATGATTTATTAGAGTATGTTCCAAGCCTCAAGGTTGATGTCACACAGATTGACCCTTAAAATTCTGATGCTAAGGATCATCTTAAAACAGACCAATGTGTTCTGAATGAGACTAGATATTCTATAGCTACTTCAGAATAAATAGCAACAAGGGGATTTTACAGAGATGAGTTTATGGTAAAGTTTATTTGATATGAATGAAAAAATCTCAATTAAAAAGTTTCTTGATATAATGTTTTATTTTTTGATCTATTAAAATGCAAATAATAAAAAAATACTTACTATAGACATTTAAATTGTAATAAATATCCAAATATAATAAGGCTCACTTTGTTCCAATTGCTCTACATATATTATTTTTAGTACATAGAACTCCTGGCTAAGTATGTTCAGTCATGACATTTTAATAGATAATGACACGGGCTCAGAGAGGTCAAATTGTAAGGACACTGGGTAACTCTGCCATCATTTAGGGGACCAGCTACATTATTGTGTGGCCTAAAGTCATATTACTAGTAAATGGCAGAGTATGAATTCCAGTTCAGAGAAGGTAGACCTAAGAGACAATTCTCTTATCCATTGAATAGCCAAATTCAATAATTATAGGTATTTAACAAAGAAGAAAATCTTTTCTCGTTAAATCTGTTCAAACTATGCCTTTTTATCTTAAAGTTTATATCACTGTGAACTGAAGCCTTTTGAAAATAAACCCTGTAAGCCTCTAAACTTGACACCAGTAGGTTGTTTGGTTTAGTACATGGAAATCTAAAGATAGAAAACAGATTGAATGATGGGGGGTCTGGGAGGGGGGATTGAAGAGTTTATGTGGTTGCATCTCTCCTCCTTTCTTTTTTTCATTGAATAAAGATGAGATTCTGAGTTGAATGACTCAGCAGAAATATGCTAGAGAAATATTTCAGAAGTAAATTATAAAATAACTGTGAGATAACTTAGTAATAGAAATGATTGCTAAAGCTGAAGTACCCATTGATAATGTTCACTGAGGAAATAGCCATTGAATTTAAAATGTGCTAGAGATACAAAGACTAATAACACAAGGAGCCTGGCCTTTGGGGTTTGATATTATGTTGCTAGAAGTGCTTGGATGACAAGTACCACTAAGGCTTACAGTATCTAAGAAATGGTGAAAATTAAAACAAAACACAATAAATAAATATTTATTTTACATGTGTTACCATACTTTGAACATTTCCCCAGTTTATTTTATTTTAATATTTACTTTATGATTACTTTTCATCTTAACTGTTTTAAAAGAAAAAAATGTTTCTAAAAAGAGGTTTAAAAGTCCAAGTTTCTTGAGTCTTGAATTTCAGGGAAGGTCTTTGAACACTGAGTTTGAGACTAAGGTATTCTATAAATAAGGTATTCATTTATTCCAGGTTTCCTGGAACAATTCTTGTTTATTCTGTTATCCTGGAAGGTGTCCTATCCAGTTAGAATCCTCCTTTTACTCTCAAAAGTGTCTTGATTTGGATGATGCATTTTATAGTCACTCAACCTATAACTATCTTAAGGCTACATTTATACTTTAAAACATTTGGTTATTTCTGTTTGCTTTATAGGGGAATAAGCTTTCAGGTGCTGAATCTGCAAATTTAAAAATTGAGTATACTTTTAAAACATAGTTAAAATAGTAAATTTTATGTTATGTATTTTTGACTGCAGTAAAAAAAAAAAAAGGAAAACATGCAATATGTACTTTGCCTCAGTTATCTACTAGATTTGAAGCCATCTGATCTCATCCTCTCCTACACTTCTGCGTGCTTACTCTGCTCCAGTCTCATTGGCCTTACTCTTCCTCCAGCATGCCAGATTTGACCCAGCACAGGGCTTTGGCAATGCTGTTTCCTCTATCTGCAATGTTCTCCCTTGTGATATCAACATGGCTGAATGTTTTTTTTTTTTCCTCCAAATCTTTTCTCAGTGAGAGACACCCATGCTACCTTATTAAAATCCACTACCACTACTCACCATCTAGCACATCCACACGTACAGTCCTGATCTCCTTCGCCCACACTATTTTTCCCCATGGGACTTATTATCTTCCCATATACTACCATTTTTACTTATTAATTATGCTTATTGTTTGTTTGCTTTACTCACAAAAGCATAAACTCCACAAGTGAAGGAACCTTAGTTTGTTTACTAATAAGTGCAAGCACCTAATTTACCTAGAATAGTGTCTGTTTTTTAGTACTTTAAAAATATATGTTGAATGGAATCATCTAATCAATTTGTTTAGAACTATTGTCAAGTTGATTTCTTCAGTGATTATAGAACATTGAGATTCCTTGGTTTTGTATGGATCTGGATTCTGATGGCCTTCTTTTCTCTTTAAAAAACTACCACCACCCCCCACCAATATTTTGACGAGGAAGACAACCGAATACTCGGATACTAGGATACGTGATCCGAGTGTTCAACAGAGCACGTATCATTGAAACAAATAACTATGTCTTTTATATACATTAAAAAATACATAGCAATCTGGAGAGTATATCCTAGACCATTATGTTTCTTTGTTTCTCATAGAGCTATCTGTGAATCACATGCCTTTTCAAGAATACACTCCAACTTTGTAGCCTATATGTACAAATATGTGGTTTGATTCTGGTCAATATAGAACAAAAAAATACCAAAAAATCTACAATTGTTAAGGTGGTCTACTAGGTGGAAAAATATTTGAATCAAACTAATTTTTAAAAAATATTATGCTGAGTTGAATATTCAGCATTTATTCATGTAGACAAAAGCTAAACAAATTTTCATTGGGATAGATTAACATGGATAGCATGTCACTTTAGTGCAGTATTTCAGTTATTATCATCATTTTTCTGAACTGTTTACTCTGATGAATCTAAATCACTATATAATTGTCTTTCTTTTCACTTCCAGCAAAGTTTTGTGGTGACCCTGGTATACCTGCCCAAGGGAAAAGAGAAGGCAAAAGCTTTATATACCAGTCAGAGGTTTCATTCAGCTGCAATTCTCCTTTCATATTAGTGGGATCTAGCACCAGAATATGTCAGGCAGATGGCACTTGGAGTGGATCATCACCTCACTGCATAGGTAATATTAATTAAAGATTGATAATGCTCAGTAATTTGGGAATTAATAGATAGTAGGGAGGTTTAATGGTTTTCTTTATCCTATAAACTATAGTTGATTAAATGTGAAAAACAAATGTAAAATATAGAAGCCATTGGAAGGCACTGAAAATTAATATCGTTAAACATATATTATTTTTAGTACATAAAACTTCTAGAATAAATGCTTAAAATAGTTTCCCTGTTTATCAGTAAAATGAAAAAGAAAAAAGCTTCCAGATTAATATCATGAAATATCAGTACTAACATTTGTATAGAGCTTTATAGTTAATAAAGCATATTCAAGTGAAATTACACTTGCTTCAAAAATATTAAAAAGGTACTTTGATTTCAAAATGACTCTAAGTACATTTTTGTAATCCTAAATTTTTTTGTGTTTTGTTGTCATATATTTTATTGAAGTATAGTTGATGTACAAAATTGTGTAAGTTACAGATGTTCAGTATAGTGATTCATAATTTTTAAAGGTTGTACTCCATTTATAGTTATTATAAAATATTGGCTATGTGTCCTGTGTTGTACAGTATATCCTTATAGCTTATTGTATATATAGTAGTTTGGACTTCTTAATCCCCTACCCCTATTTTGCCCCTCCCTCCTTCCCTCTCTCCAGTGGTAACCACTAGAATGTTCTCTATATCTGTGAGTGTGCTTCTTTTTTGTTATATTCACTAGTTGTTGTATTTTTTAGATTTCACATATAAGTGATATCATACAGTATTTGTCTTTCTCTGACTTATTTCGCTTAGCATAATACCCTCCAGGTCCATCTGTGTTGCTGCAAATGGCAAAATTTCATTTTTTGCTATAGCTGAGTAGTATTCTATTATATTCTCTCTCTCTCTCTCTCTCTCTCTCTCTCTCTCTCTCTCTCTATATATATATATATATATATATATATATATATATATATATATATACCATATCTTCTTTATCCATTTATCTGTTAATGGACATTTAAGTTGCTTCCATATCTTGGAAATTGTAAATAACACTGCTATGAACGTTGGGGTATATGTATCTTTTTGATTTAGAGTTTTAGTTTTTGGGGGGGTATATACCCAGGAGTGGAATTGCTGGGTCATAGGGCAGTTCTGTTTTTAGCCTTTGAGAAACCTTCATACTGTTTTTCACAGCAGCTCTACCAATTTACATTCCCACCAACAGTGTATGAGTGTTCCCTTTTCTACTAAAATTAAATTCCACATTGAATAAATTAACCAAATAACCTGTCATACAAGCTAGCCAAATCAGAGACTACCACCCCTACCATTTTTATGCCTGAATCTCCTACAGGTGTCAGTGAAAAATGCAAATAACTAAGTCCTGTTTCTGGAAAAATAATTTATTTCTTGAAGGGAATATTAACCTACTTGATATTATAACTTAGTAAAGTCGTTGAGCAAATGTTTTATGTATGTGTTCCTCTTTCATATCCTTCATTTTCCCTTAACTTTTTATTCACAGAGTTAGTTGGATGTCAAGTGCTTTTATATTAGAAGGGTTCAAAGTTCAAGAATTGCATAATTCATATAAACTGCAGTCTACCTGAATTTCCTGCTTTAAGATTATCAGGCTTCTGTTCATAGAGATAACGTTATTAGATTTTACTCTTCATTATTATCCAGGGCCCTTTCATTAAGCCCTACCCAGATCTCTTAAAATTATTTTATGTGGGAGAAATATACATTTAAATAAAACTGTAAATTTTAAAGGAATATCACGTTTTTAATCTTTATTTTAGAACCCACCCGTACCTCATGTGAAAACCCAGGAGTGCCACGTCATGGATCTCAAAACAGTACATTTGGATTTCAAGTGGGTACTTTTTATCATTATTTTTTTCCAGTTTTATTGAGATATAATTGACATACATCACTGTATAAGTTTAAAGTGTACAGCACAATGGTGTGAATGATTACTGCAGTAATTTTAGTTAGCAATCCAGAGAGTATGTCCTCCATTATCTCATATACATACAATAAAAAAGCAAAAAAGAAAAAAAAATTCCTTGTGGTAAGAATTATTAGGACCTACTTTCTTAACAACTTTCCTATATACAATACAGCAGTGATAACTATACTCATCACTGTTGTATATTACATATCTAGTACTTACATATCTTATAACTAGAAGTTTACACCTTTTCACTACCTTCCTTCAATCCTGACCCCTCCCCCCTCCACTGCTCTGGTAACCACAGATCTGATTTCTTTTTATGTGAGTTCGGCTTTTTGTTGTTTTAGATTCCACATATAAGTGAGATCATATTGTCTTTGTCTTTCTGTTGTCTGAGTTATTTCATCAAATGGATACTTTAAATATTTCCATTTAATATAAGCTAGATCAAAAGGCTTTGGTTCATGTACACAAATCCTGTTAATGCAAACAGAAAAAAAAAGTCATGCTTATATCTGCATTCAAAAACACCTTTTAAAAAAGGTAACAGGGGGGGTTTCCCTGGTGGCGCAGTGGTTGAGTGTCCGCCTGCAAATGCAGGGGACACGGGTTCGTGCCCTGGTCCGGGAAGATCCCATATGCCACGGAGCGGCTAGGCCCGTGAGCCGTGGCCGCTGAGCCTGTGCGTCCGGAGCCTGTGCTCCGCAGCGGGAGAGGCCACAACAGTGAGAGGCCTGCGTACCGCAAAAAAAAAAAAAAAAAAAAAAAAAAAAAAAGGTAACAGGAAATGAAAGAGTGGAAATAAAAAGAAATTAGAAGGAATATATGCTTCAAGATATAGCCTAGGGCTTCCCTGGTGGCGCAGTGGTTGAGAGTCCGCCTGCCGATGCAGGGGACACGGGTTCGTGCCGCGGTTTGGGAAGATCCCATATGCCGTGGAGCGGCTGGGCCCATGAGCCGTGGCCGCTGAGCCTGTGCGTCCGGAGCCTGTGCTCTGCAATGGGAGAGGCACAACAGTGAGAGGCCCGCGTTCCGCAAAAAAAAAAAAAAAAAGATATAGCCTAACTGACCATGAGGATAAAAAAAAAATTGGAGAGAGCTGTGAGCATAGGAAAATCTGTAAGCAGTAGCTAGTATGTAAGAGAAATATTAAGTGATGGAGTAGATGGGTAAGCTCTACAGGAAGATACGGGGACAATGAGGAAAAGTGTAGGTGAAAGTGATCCGGGTGACCTCGGCCTGCAGCGGCTTAAAGCAGGATTTCGGCTCCCCACCAGAGACTGAGGTCAGGCAGCGGCAGTGAGAGTGCAGAATCCTAGCCACCAGACCACCAGGGACCAGTGGCCAGTGGCAAGGCCCTGGCCTGTCAGCCATGAAGAAATGAATTTCCACATAAGACAGAAAGTAGTGAAGCAACTGAAGTGTTTATTAGGAGGAAAATTAGTACAGTATGTGTGGATAGACACACGGGCGGGCTCAGAGAGAGAGATCCGCACCCTCGTGGCAGTTTGAATCAGTTTTTTGGGGCATTTCTTCCGGGTTTCCTTTGACCAATCATCTTGTTTTGCCTGGTTCTGAGTCCGTATTGTATTTGGTTTATCTCAGGGTCCTCCCCTGTGTGCGTGCACATCTCTTAGCCAAGATGGATTCTAGTGAAGAGGGCTATGGGTAGTTCGCATCACTTACTATGGGGTGGCGCCCCCTCATTTTTTGACCTCCAAGGAGCCTTTCTGTGCATGTGTAGTTGGGGAGGTCTCCTTGACTTCGAGAATGAGGAATATGTGGTCTCTGATCTTCTATCTGGGAAGGGCCCAGCCCCCTCCATCATCCTGCTTTTATGGAGTTTCTGATATTATGGAGTTTCTGTCCATAGGGGAGAACCTGTTCAGCCTGAGGCCCATGTATCTCCTGCCTCAAAAGAGGTTTAAAGAGAAACTGCTGAGACAAAGAGTTACCAAAATATAAAAATGTGGTTATTCAAGAAGGCAATAAAAGACTTTTTTCTTATAATATGTATATAATGCTAAAATAATTTTTAAACATTTTCATTGATGTGGGAAATTTCTGAAAAAATAATTTAACTGTAACCTATTATTATACAACACATATTTGGATTGTAATATTAGAATTCTTTAACATGCCCAGTCACGTGTGGCTGACTTTCTTTTCTCTCTTATTCCAGTTTAGATTTTATGTAGAGATTCAGCAAGATTTTCATTACAGGGGCCTAAGGGGAGCCAAAGTGCATACCAATTCCAAAAGGAAATAGCCAGTTTACACGCTAACCGATTGCCTTGTGTCGCAGGGTTTTCTAAATTGTGCTATTTTGTGTGAAATTCAGTGTGAACCTGAAGAACATTCATTTCTAAAGGAAGTACTCATAACAGGTGCCATATTTTTGTTGCTAAAAATAGTTTCCATTTATCTACAGTTCAGGCACAGTATGAACATTGATTTGATAGCTTTTCCAATTCTTCCTGTTTGCCTCAGGCCTGTCTAGGTAATACAAAAGTGCAAAAAAGCATCTCGGTCTCTATTATGTTGGTGTTTTCAGAAAACTTTAGATTCATATCTCCATAAAATGTTTTATCAGTTGATCGAGATCTTGAAAAATGAACTAGCTAAACAGTATTAGACCTCATCATATAGACCAAGAAACTGAAACAGAACATGACTTGGCTTTGATCACAGAGCAAGTCAATGGCAGTATTTGTACAGAATACAGTCAGTGTCTGTACACTAAATCAGATGATTTTCTGAAGAATCTGAGTCCTTTTTAGGAAATACCCTTTGAGATAATGGAAATTGAAATAAATAAGATTGAGTTTAGAATAGTCATCCAATGAAATGAATAGAGTCATTCACTCTGAATTTTAAGAATTCGATTATAATCATTGAAAAATGTTATCACAAAGTTAAAACTAACCCTGAATTCATACTATTCAGCTAATAAACATACATTAGATCATTGTAGTCTATCTAGATAAATATGAATAGACTAGATTTCAGATATGGTAAAATCTAATAAAATTGTATAATCTCTATTAAAACTACAAATGATATACTGAGTATGTTAAATTAGGGGTGTCAACTTTCATACATGATTATGGCAGATATGTGCTTATATCTGTATATATACTTATTTTATATATTTATATATAAATTATGTTTACTAAACCTGTATAGAGTCAACAGAGTTTAAGAAGTTATGTAATTCTAACTAATATCAATTTATAGATGGATTCCAAATAAATATGGCCTTATATAACTAGAAAAGACTTCTCTACTGGTTGACTAAAAACTCTTGCTTACAATTAGAAAAATTATTTTGAGCTAGCTTAAACCTAAAGGCATTAAAAGCCATGTGTAGCTGTGTCCCAGGCCACAAGAGAAAGGATCTAGGTGAGACTCATCAAGCCTAGAATCTAGGAACTGGACAACGGTACTCAGTCTCTTACACTACTCTGTATTTATCTACTTCGTTTTCTTTCTCTGTAGATTGGCCATATGGCAAAGAGTGCATCATTTCTATTTACATCTCAGCCACATACAGCAAGTGATTAATTGTCTCAATCTCAGTTTCAAATATCCAGAGAGAATCAAAATGTTCCAACTTTTGTATCTACCTCTGGTTTAATCTAGTAACCAGTAGTGAGTTAAATAAAATCATAGCTATAGTTAGCCCACTTCTGGGAGGGACAAGAGAAAGGGGAAAGTTATAAATTGCAGAGGCACTCTGAATTTCCTAATTTTCTCTTTAATGTGTTTATTTTGTTCACTCTCCTTTTCTTTAAAGATTTATATAGTAGATTTTTGGACATTTATATAATTACTAAAATATAAGAATATATCACCTGTTGCTAGAGATGACAAAAACTCTAGTGTTAGAAAAAAGTACTCAAAGTAATTTCTCTTTTTATCTAAAATATTATAAAATGGAACAATTTTAGCTAAAAATGTATTAGTAGTAAGGAGAGTAAGTATCAAAATGATTGATGCAACATCCAGATTAATTATGGAGGAAATGCCAAACACAAATATTTTACTAACTGCTGTATTACTCTAAATTGAGCTCTGGGGTTTGGAAGACACATTACACTGATTTAGGACTTGTTACATAAAATTATTATAAATATAAAATATTTTTAATCTGATTTTAAATATTTAATTCCAGGGTATTAAACATAAGATATTTAACCCTACCAGAATAACCATTACGAAAAAGCTCTGTCTTGACTACAGAGACTACAAAAGCATCCTTGACTGAGGGGTACGGAGACAGAAATAATCAACTAAAGACAACATGATCAACTATTTGTGACTGTTGACACCTTTCATTCTCTGGCTTCTGTTTCCAAAAGCAAGTCTGGACCACCCAGTTTTATAGATACAGGACTCCTGGGTACAACAGTAGCCATCTTGGCAACCACAGTTCACCCTACTATTGAATGTAGCTGACAGTTGCTGAGCCTTTACAGCTTTTAAAATTTGAAGGTTGGGGATTAGAGAAACATGAGAGGCTGCTCATTGACTATTGAAGTGATCAAAGATATAAATTAAGTACCATTTTAAAACTTTGTTCCTATTTATCAAATGGTTACTATCTACAGCTGTAGTACTTATTAACTTATTAAAAATCATGTTAAAAAATCTAACTCATAAACGATTAGCTAATACTAGACTAATAATTCTAGACTAAGACTAATACTAGAGTGTTCAAAACACTCTAAAAGACATTTTATTCATATTTTGGAGAAGAAAATATTTACATGTTTAATTAAGTTAGGCTACCTATAAAGTACTGTGTGATATAATATCAATAAAGTACTTAAAATGACACTTTAATGTTTTATTTAAAACCATATATCATGCACTTTTAAACTTCAGTATTGAATATTGACTGGTGTGTAGAATCCAATTTCATAGTTAAAAAGTAATTTGAGAGTAGAATAGAACTTTTTCCCTGGTATTCACAAAACCGTTTTGCCATTTCAGGCTTCAAAAGAAAAAAAAAATGTGCCTTTGCATCTCTAAGCATATCTGTAAAGAAATACAGATTCTGTTGAGTAGCCTCTGAAACTTGGCTTTCTTACATTTGGTTGCTTCATGTGACAATCCCTGTGCAATGAATGGAAATATGATTTTTAGATTAAGTGACTTTTCCAAAATAAAAAAGCAAAACCAACCATGGTGATTATGTATGACTTCCAGTTTATAATTGAAATAAGTACATAAGTACATTGAATGAGGCAGGTGTGTTACATAGTGTTTTATTACCTTAAATGGTGAATATCATAACATGAATTTTAAAACAAAAAAGTAAAATTAAACATTTAAAATCGAAGTCTTCTGATTATTTTTTAATAAAAACTGATAAAACACCTTAATTCTGTTTTTCTCATTCAGGAAGCTCAGGGCCCAAAATTGATGCTCTGTCAGTGAAAATCCCTTGTACCTCATCTTAAGTATATGTGTTATCCTTTCATTTTTATGATCCTGCCTTTATACTTAAATTTTATTAATTTTAATATATTAAAATTTTATTAGAAGCTACCTCAACTTTTCTTGGGTAAAGTATTTAATATAAACATAATAAAAATACTAATATAAAATAGTTGTTTAAAATATATTACAGAGGGAGCATATGAATTTTTGATGCCTTTATTATATATATATTTTGATAAGTTGCTAAGAGCCATACTGCATACTCCAGTTAAGCAAATATTTGATATTGAAAATCAGACACAAAAAAACACAGTGATGAAAATTCTAGCAAAGTAATAGTAAGGGTAATAAAACATCATGAAAGGGAAGATAGATCTTATTCAGAATGTTTTAAATTTCTAAAATTTTGATTAATCATATGATTAGATTTCTAACTTCATGACTAAGGAACTGAACTGTAACATTTTAAAGAAGGAATAAAGAGTTAAAGAAGGTAAGTCATATTTACTAATTAGACATGTCTTATAATTTTATAGTGTATTTGTAAACAACATGCTAATTTGGGCCAACTTAAAGAAAATTTTATTTAAACATTAACTGTAATTAAAACGATATGGATTTTTAAAATTCTTGATATAAAAATAATTTTTAAAATTAATTTTTACATTTTATATAATTGCTTATACAAATAACACTTTTATTAGTAAATATTGGCAGGAAAATTGTACATAAATTACTTTACAAGAATTTTTAAAATTATATAATGGAAAATTTTATAATGCTACTTATTTTTCTACAAATATTCAAATTATATTATTTATGTTAGAAATTATTTATAGTCAGAGGAATTTACATGACAAGTTGGCAAAGGAAGGAGAGATATGTAAAATATACTATTAAGTGGATTTATCACTGGCAAAATTATTAATTCACTAATATTTAGAGAAAATTTTGATGATTGATTTGAATAAAACAAATGCTGAATAAAAATCAGTTACTAAATTTGTATAACTCTAGGTATCTTAAATATTAAGTATAAGTATTTGTGAATTTGACAAAAATTTTGTTATTAAATGTGTTAATGATATATAGAAAAACTTTAAATAGATTTTAGTTCTATGGTATCTGGTTAATATGTAAAGCAGTATTGTGATTTCAGGAAAGATTACAGACATGAGGAAAAAGTCTTAGAGGTAAAAAAAAAAGTGTATGTAATCCACCATGTTTCTCATTCCTTACTAATATAAAGGTTGATGAAATAACCCAAATATACTCTTCAAAGAACAAATAATGATTTAACTTTATGTTAATTAAACTATGGAAGGGATATCACTACATTTTAAGAAACTGATAGACATGTTAAATCTTTTTAAGTAATCAAATAATTTTATACTAAGTTCTTAGGCCCCATTCCTTCAGTTGCTCCAAAATTTTCAAGACACTTTTCTAAGCTCTTGGTGTATAATGGTGAATAACATATGGTCCTTGGCTGAGAGGAGCTAACATTTTGGTGTGTGGGTCAGATGGAATAGATGATTTTATAGGATAGGTTGATAATATTAATAACATTGAAAGGAGCTAATAAAGCCCATAAGAGACAGCTTTCCTAATCTGCTTGCTGCAGGGAAAGCTTTCTAGAAATTTTGTCTGAGCTAAATCTTTTAGGGTAAGATCTAGGAAAAAATAGTTGGGAAATGCATTCCATGTGGGAGGGACAGTGTAAAAATACGCAGGTATTATGGGAACTACAAAAATTCAATATTATATGAGCACAATTTGAGTAAAAGTAAGTGGTTAATGAAGATGCTAGAGACAGCTAGTGATCAGTTTATGGAGGCTTTTATCCACCAAGTTAACATAATGTAACTTTATCCTATGCGGGATAAGCCAGTAAAGATTTTAAGGAGGATAATGATAAAGTAAAACTTTCATGTTGAATAAATCACTCTGACTTTAGAGTGAAAAATAAATTCAATGGGGTCAAGACTGGAGAAGTGGAGACAAGTTAGATGATGATTATAATTGGCTATAACAGTAATTCTCAAAGTGTGGTCCCTGACCAGCAGCAGCAGTATTACCTGGGAACTTATTGGAAATGTGGATTTTGGGGTCTCCCTCAGATTACCCAGTCAGAAATTCCTGAGGGGAGCTCAGCTCTCTGTGTTTGGGTAAGTCCTTCTGGTGATTATGTTATCTGCTAAAGTTTGAGAACCCTTGAGAAACCATGTTGAGGACTAAAACAAGATGTATACATGGGAAAAGAGGGAAGGGGACAGTCTGAGAAAGATTTAGGAGGTAAAATTGTCAGTCTTTGATGGTAGATTAAATGAGGGGAGATTTATGGTTGAAGGCTGGCCATTAACTGAGATCTAGCCTAAAGTAAGATTGCTGGATTGATAGAGGTGATGGGTTTTGTGGAGCCAGTTTGCCTAAAGGATGGAATTGCAAAATCCACATGATCAGTTGTATAAACTATATGAGGAAGTAAAAATCTGTAGCGCCATATTGCACAACTTCAGGGAGTATGTGAATGGCATGCTCTGGAGCACAGTTTGAAGGATTATATTGAGTAGAGCATGAAAAGTGCTCCCTGGAGTGGAGCAATGTAGTAGCCCTGGACAAAATCGAGCATTAAGAAGATAAGAGATCTCCTAGATACAGAGATGATGCTGTCATGGAAGGCATAATATGAGATAACTGGAAGGATAAAGGTTGTTATAAGAGAATGACTATTAGAACTGAACGTTTCAAGTGTAGCATAGTTCTGGGTGATAACAAGAATATGAAAGATGGTGGAATATAGCTATTCTCAAGGTCCAAGTGGAATCTTGTATCAAATTATGTCACATTAAGCTTAGCCTCATGTTGCTTTAGCAGGTGGGAGTAGGAACTAATGGGGAAAAAAGAAAACACAGTCTATGTGAAAAGCCCTAAGACAGCAATTGAACATTGTCAGACTCCATATGCTGGGGAAGGCTGAAGAGGCAGACTCTAAATACCCCTTATCTTCTCCTTCACCTCTAATCATTTAATAAATCCTGATGATTTTTCCTTTTAATATATTTTGAGTAAACAACTTCCTTCCAATGTCTATTGCCACAAGTTGGTCAAGCTTTATCCACTCAAATCTAAGATGGCAATTCAAGCCTCATAATTAGAATTACTGTTCATCATTCTTTTTGTTTCATAGTTTCACCATACAGTGGTTAGTTTAATTTTTCAAAGATATTATTTTTTACATAAATTTTAGTTGCTCTGAAAGCTTTAGCAACTTTATGTTTTTATTTTAAAAATTCAAATGCTATAGCCTGCTATTTGAGAGTCTTGAGAAACTGATTATTATGTCTCTGACTTAATAATTATAGCTGGAATTTATTTAAAGCTTATGTTCGATGCCCATGTGGAGCGAATTATATATCCTATTTTATTTAATCCTTAAGTCGCAAGAGAAACAATATCATCTTTATATAGAGAGAGTTAAGTCTCAAAGAGGAGATATACCTTATTCAAGATCAGAGTCAAAGTTAAAGCCGAGTATACACACCCCTGGGGTCTGTTTTCTTTTTTACCTGTATCTCACTGCTTTCCACTTTACTTCCAAATTCCCAGCTTACTGTGTAAATTATCTATGATAACCAATCAAAAGTGCTCTCTTTTTTCCTAAACCATATGATGTATGTTTTAAGCACCATACATTTTCTCATAATATTCTTATCTTTTCTACTTATATCAGTTGTTTTCAAATGTTAGTTTGCATTAAAATCACTTGGAGGGCTTTTTAAAACACAAATTGCTGGTTGCTACCCTAAGAGTTTCTGATGCAGTGGGTCTCAGCTAAGTTTCCAGAATTGGCATTTCTAACAAATTCCTAGGTTATGCTGAGGTTACTGGTCTGGGGACCACACTTTGAGAACCATTGTTCTATATATTTATCTAAATTATACATCCCTTAAAAGCTTAATGCAAATAGCATGTCTTCCATTGTATTTTTCTGTTACCAATCCAACCTTCAATAATCACCTTTATGTCCAATCTCATATTGCATTTACTGTCTTACATATTCACCACCTCTTGTGTTGTTAGCTATCTTTATTTCCATATCTGCCTTTATCCATCTTCATTTATCTGTCTTTATTTATCTCTCTGTCTGTCTATCTTGTATTCATATGTAGCTTATTGGCCTTTGGTATCATATATTTTCTTCAAATTACCATGGCAAATATTTGGCACCTATGTATACATTGTATTCAAGTATTTGATGATGATATGCACACAAAGAGATCTAAGTTTTATTTTTCTTTAGTTTTTTTCCCCAATTTTATTTTACATCAGATTTCAGTTTCTTTTCCTTCCAACCTCTACCTTGCAGAATTTCTTTTGAAAGCATTTTCTCGTCCATGTGTTTTTTCTATTTGTTGCTGTATTTGAAGTTGCATTGGGACATTTGTTTTTCTCTCTGTAATTTGCTATAGGTAGGAAGTGTTGTACAGTTCCACTGCAAAAAAGGACATCTTCTCCAAGGGTCTACAACACGTACCTGCCTTCCTGACCTCACGTGGAGTGGAATTCAGCCTGAGTGCATTCGTAAGTATTGTGGCTAAGAAAATTATACTTATGAAGGATAAGAATTTATATGCATTTTTTCTTCCACATGTGAAAATAAACTTACATGTATGTAAAAGAGGTGTCACATTGTTTTTTTAGGTTATTATAAAATATAATTCATGCATATAGTGTTTTACTGTAGCATACACCCATGCCTCGTGGGGAGCATTATTCTTTAAGAAGTCAGAAGGCACAGGGCAAAATTTTGTTCTTTTTGAAAAGCTCTTGTAATTGCATTCAGTTTGGTCACCGGGTAACTTTAGATGATGATTATTTTTTAGGTTCATAGATCTGAACCTATGAATCTGAAGTACTTGTGAGATACAGGAGGCTCCAACATAGTAGAGACTCAATCTTTTTCACTTGTGAAATTCTCTGAGAACCTGAGGAAAGCTAGAAACGTCCATGAAATGATATATGCATGAATACCTTAACCAAAAATTTGAATGCTACTTAGGATTTCTTGGAGCTCCTAAATGTACACTGACCCTAAGTTGAAAGCACTTGCTGTACAGATTGAATAAGAGCAAAGATCACTAAACAGTCTTTTCTGAATACAGTTAGAAATAAATTTTAGCTGGTGAGTTATCTCTTTTTTCCCTCCTACTTCCTCTTTTTATTTCCTCTCCATCTTTTTTGCGGGGGAGAAAAATGAAGAGTAAGCAGGAATAGAAATACTCATCAGAATGGTTTCTAGATTTTAGGATTTGCTGAAGTCCAAATAAGTCCTGTGAATTTACTCCATCCCTGTTCAGAACCACCCAAATAATCACAGGGGCCCCTGTAGATCCTCAGTTTACTGAAAAGCAGCGGAACACTCCACTGAGAAGTCATGTCACATGCCTGGCTGGCTTATATTTAAATACAGCAAAATTCCTTAAAAGAGAATTCCTCAGAGCGTGTACGTACTTTAGAACAGCTCTGTGGGATGTACCTAGGTATTTCATAGTAAACTAAGATTATTTGATGACCTGCACATGGGATATGATGATTTAAATAAAATTAAATGGCTTCTGTTACTGCAGAGCATCTCAGAATATCTAATAAGTGCATAATGGGGCTTAAGAATGTAGCAGAAACAGACTATTTTT
Organism: Hyperoodon ampullatus; assembly: GCF_949752795.1. Taxonomy (NCBI): domain Eukaryota; kingdom Metazoa; phylum Chordata; class Mammalia; order Artiodactyla; family Ziphiidae; genus Hyperoodon; species Hyperoodon ampullatus. The sequence continues at coordinate 52,946,074 of NC_136930.1, read as the reverse complement.
GTTTATTCTTAGCAGTATTTCCCCAATGAGAATTAAATTTTATTAACTGAATTATATTAAATATAAACCACATAACAAAATGTTTTTCACATAATGTTAAAAATATTAGCTATTATTTATACCTTAGTACATATCCACTAGGAAACAAATGGAAAAAAACTTTTCCAAACAAATTTGTCCACAGAACACTTTTTCTCAGAGACCATCTTTAAGGGTCTGTATCCATGAACAAATGATCAGAAATGTTGCCTTGCTTAGGGAGAGAGTTCTTTGTAGCATCTAATTCTGATTAAGAAAGGAATGGTCATCATAAGACACAAAACAGGTGAACTGAGTGGCAGGGTCAGGGAGTGTCATAAGTGCAGGTTTAGTGGAATCAAAAAATTAAATGAATGAAAAGATACTGGTAGCATATGGACCCAAAATATGGCCAGAAAATTCCATATGAAAAAATTATTAAATTGTACTTTCTACATTAGGGAATATGAATATCAGAGCAACATACTGAATTGTGGTTGAATTTACCTTTAGAAGACACGCTTTATAATTTAAAATAAATATAATAAATAAAAAATTATGTATTAATACTTCCTAAACTGGTATAGAAAATCTGAGTTTGATCAACTTTAAAACTTATCTTAAGCAGGACTTATTAGATCCTTTAAAATGCTAATATATATTGTGACTCTCTAAAATGGTTATATAATATACATTTATTAGCTTAATTATCCAGTTAGTCTTTAATTTTTTTCTCTCAGTTTATATGTTAACAACCACCAGTGTTCCACAGATGATCATTTATGAAATGCTAGTCTATGAAAACAACATTTACATTTACATTGATAAGCTTTCCTTGATTCATGAGAATAACTAAAGGTATATTTATATAAAGGCATTAGCATACCTATAAAAATATATTGTGACTCCGGTCTCAAATTTTTCTTAACATGTTTATAAAAGTGAACATTTTTTCCCTTTTCTAAATATAGCCCACAGCTGTAAACAGCCAGAGACTCCTGCTCATGCAAATGTAGTAGGAATGGACCTTCCATCCCATGGATATACATTAATTTATACCTGCCAGCCTGGCTTCTTCTTAGCAGGTGGAACAGAACATAGAGTGTGTAGATCTGATAACACCTGGAGTGGAAAAGTTCCTGTTTGTGAAGGTAAGTTTTCTCTATAAAAGCTTTCAACAGAAGATTTTGTACTGTTTAAGCTTTCCTCAGATACAAGAGACAAAAGAAAAATCCATTTAAATTAGCTTAGGAACAAGGTAAATTTATTCGCCAACTCTAAGAGTAGGAGTGATGTCGACACTTTTGGATCCAGGGGCACAGAAATATTATTCAGGTCTTTTTATAGCTTCTTTTCCATGCTCTATTTTTAATTCATGCTTTTATTACTTTTTCTAGTTCTCTATTCACAGTAGGTATATTAGTTTTCTAAGGCTGCCATAACAAAGTACCACAAGCTGGGTGACTTAAAAGAATAGGAATTTATTCTCTCACAGTTCTGAAAGCCAGAAGTCCAAAATCAAGGTGTCAACAAGGCCATGTATCCTCTGAAGGCTCTAGGGAAGAATCATTCCTTACCTCCTTCGAGCTTGTTATAGCTTCTGGCTATCCCTGGCATCCCTTGGCTCATAAATGCCTCACTACAATGTCTACCTCTATCTTCACATGGCCTTCTTTCCTATGTATCTCTATATGTCCTGTTCTCTTCTTATAAAAACACTAGTCGTTGGATTTAGGGATTATTTCAGGAATATTTCACCTCAAGATTCTCACCGAATTACATCTTCAAAGACTCTGTTTCCAAATAAGGTCATGTTCTGAGGTTCCTAGTGAACATGAATTTGGAGTGTGTACTATTCAACCCACTATAGGAGGGAATATTGCTGCCAGCATTCCTGGGTTTATATCCTTCTGGTAGAACAACCCTGGTAGAAAGAGTCTTTCCCAAAACTTGGTCAGGAAAGCACTATATGAAAGTCTGATTGCCACAATTTTTAATGGAATCCATCTCCAAATTCATTTCTCAGCCACAATGATATGACAGTTTGACCAGATCTAGGTGATGTGTCCACCCATGTTGCTGCTTTGGTTGATCAGGACAATCCCCATCTGAACAAGATGTAATGAGTTTACCAGAGGAAAAAAGCGTTATGTTTCCAGAAGAAGGAACAAAGGAGGTTTTTCTAGGATTCTTGATAAAGTCATCAATACATTCTTTTTTTTTTTCAGTCCTTCTAATTCTTTATGTCTCGTAGCCTTCACAAATGTAAATGACTTTCTCCTCTTGAAATGTTTTCACTCTCTTCTCTTAGCTAGAACATTACAGGGTTTTTTCTTTTTTTTTTAATTTTTCATGATAGGAATCCCTTCTGTGTGAGATCTTATTCTTTTATTTGTCTACTTGTTATTGTCTTTCTCCACTCTCCTGTCCTTTCATCTGCCCTTCCCCGACTAGAATATAAGCTCAAAAGAAAAAGAAAAGAAAAAAAGAAACTTTAATAAATCTAAATATGGCCCATTTTAGGGTTCTCTTATGTAAAAAAAAAAAAAAAAAGAAACTTTGTCAAAGTATTTACAACTGTAATTTTAACCACTAGATCAGTGCCTTATATGTGAAAAGTGTTCAATCAATATTTGTTGAATAAATAAATATTTTATCTCCTCAAATTTCTGGCTACCTATTCTCCATTTCCTTTTTAAGCTTAATGTTTTCTACCCATTTTTTCTAAAGCTCAGTTCTTAGTCTTCTCTTCTTTTCACTCTGTGTTCTCTCCCTAGGTGATCTGATCTCATTCAAGCCAATGACTTAAAGTTTCCTCTATGAAGGTTATTTACAAATTAATATTTCTAGCTCATTTATCTTCTCTTAGCTCCAGAATTATATGTTCAATTTCTTACCTAATATCTCTTCTTAAATTTCTCAAAGACATTTAAATAATATATGAAAATCTAAACTCATAAATTTCCCTTCACCATAAGTCTTCTCTTGATGTTTCCTAACTCAGTGGTACCATCATCACATAATAAATAGAAATCTAGTGGTCATTTTGACATCTTCTTGTCTCCTTAAATCCACCAGAATTTTAGTCGGTTTAAAAAAATTCTAACCACTTTTGAGTTTATCATCACTGCTACTGTAAAAACTCAGCATTATCTCTACTGAGACTACTGAAATGGCCTTCTAACTTCTCTGCCCAAATCAATACCCACTCCTTTCCAAATTGTTCTCCACCTTGCAGCCAAGATGATGTTCACCCAAATAACTTCCCCTTAAAACCTTTAAAGATATTACTTTGTTCTTAGGAAAAAGATGTAAGTCTTTACAGGTCTACAAGCACTGCATATCACAGCTGCTTCAACTTTGCAGGCACTTTCAGCACCCCACATGATTTTGAGCTCCTTTTGGTTTGACTTAAAAACTTTAGTTTAACTCTTTACCTTGGAGACTAGCCAATTTCTTATGACATCATGGGATACCTTAACAATTTTTAACTCTTTTTTTTTTTTTTTGTGCCATGCCACACAGCTTGTGGGATCTTAGTTCCCTGTCCAGGGATCAAACCTGGGCCCGAGCAGTAAAAGGGCCAAGTCCTAACCACTGGACCACCAGGGAATTCCCAACAATTTTAAACTCTTAAACATGAACCCTACCCAAATTATTTGCCTTTAAGCAACAGGAACATACCCTCAGCCCTCAACTTCCATGTTGGTATCAACTGTTTCCATGTTGGTTTATGCCTTTAAAATAAGAAACAAGACCCCAAAATACTAAGGCAGCACTGATATTCCCTTTGCCCCACTGGACTATAATGGGGATAATTATAGAAGTTGTTAGCTGAACAACAGAAGTGTTGAGTGAGGACTGAGATGCTATAGTGAACAGGACATTTTGGAGAAAACCATATGATATGTCAAAGAATAAAATTGACAATGCATCAAACTGTGTGTGTGTGTCTGTGTGTTATTAATTATATTAAATATTGTAAACATTTTTGGTTCTTTTCATAGCTGGTTCCAAAATATTGGTGAAAGATCCTAGACCTGCGCTAGGAACACCCAGCCCAAAGCTAAGTGGTTAGTAATTTCAGTTGTTTTTCTAGTAGTCATGATTTCTAAAGGTGATCTCCTGTTTTATTGACAAAGTGACCATTTATTTAGAAAAATATATTTCAGTATGGGAAAACTATTTCCCATAGTTTCCCATAGTAAAACAGCATTTTACTGTTTGGAATTTGAAGTTTGAAAATTTGTATTATAAGATATCAAACTTTAAGCAATGTAATACTGTGACATGTTAATATTGCAAAAATATTGTATATAGTTGTCTCTATAAAATTTCCCTTCGGGCTTCCCTGGTGGCGCAGTGGTTGAGAGTCCACCTGCCGATGCAGGGGACGCGGGTTCGTGCCCCGGTCCGGGAAGATCCCACATGCCGCGGAGCGGCTGGGCCCGTGAGCCATGGCCGCTGAGCCTGCGCATCCGGAGCCTGTGCTCCGCAACGGGAGAGGCCACAACAGTGAGAGGCCCGCGTATCGCAAAAAAAAAAAATAAATAAATAAAAAAAATAAAAAAAAATTTCCCTTCAAGAGTATCTGTAGATAGCTATAAAATAGTGGCAATGGTTTATTTAAAACATTAAAATAAAAATGAGATTTACATATAATTTTTAAATATAAATTTTTTAAAGAATGAACAAAATACACTTGGAGTGAGAGTAAAAGTTCAGCAACTTCTAGAACTTGTCCAGTTTATTTTCAGTAATTTGATTTAAAAATAAAATGTTTAGTCATTAAAAATATGGGCCTTGAAGTCCTACAACCTTGATGTAATCCCCATGTTATACACTGCCTACCCTATGACTTTAGAAAAGTTAATTTCTACATCTGAGCCTCCATTTCTTTACCTATACAAAAGACATATTGATTAGATTAATATGAATGAACTTCATGAAAATGAAGCACAAAGTGCTTGGCTCATGGTAAGCGCTCAGTATACGAGAGCTTCTTTTTAATGTATTAGTATGTATTTTATTTACATGGTAGGAATGAAAAGCTACACATATAATTAAAGGCTCAGCATTTAATCTTTACCTTGGAAATAGATTTGGTCCAGTTGTAATAAGCCAGGTAGAGTGTTAGAATCTAATCTTAGTTAGTTTAAGAAGTTCTTAATGTACATGCTATTAAACTGGACTGCCTACCAAAAAAATCAGTCTGAGAAACGGATTTTTTTCAACAGTCAGTAAAAACACACTGAATTTCTCTAAGGTGACCAAAGAATATGTCATCATGAGAGGGAAAGTGTTGCATGGAGTCAGAAAACCACAATGGTCCCAGCCCCTGGTAACCTCTATTCTTCTTTCTGTCTCTATGAATTTCCTTATTCTAGGTGCTTCATATAAGAGGAATCACACAATGCTTGTCCTTTTGTGTCTGACTCGATAATGCTCCGTTGAATGTATATACCATATTTTATTTATCCATTCAGCTGTTCACTGACATTAGGATTGTTTTCACCTTTTTGGCTAGTGTGAATAATCCTGTGAACACTAGTATATGAGATTCTTTTTGATTTCCTGCTTTCCAGTCTTTTGGGTGGTAGTAGAATTGCTGGATCATGTGGTAATTCTAGGTTTAACTTTTTTGAGAAACTGCCAGTCGGTTTTCCAAAGCAGTTGAGTCATTTTACATTCCCACCAGCAATGTAGCAGGGCTTCACATCCTCACCTACACTTGTTATTTCCTGTTTACCACAACTTTTTAAAAAAAGAAAAACAAAGACTTAGTGCAGGGTTGTAATTATAACTCAAAGTGTGTTCATTATAAGGCTAGGTTTGCCTCATTTTTAGGTAAATATCTTCCATTGGACCTTTCATGTTCACTGTTAAAATGTTTACCATTAACGATTAAAGGACTTTTTTCTGGTAAAAAAAAAAAAAGAAAAAAGAAAAAAAAGAAAACCACAATGGTCAATCAGTGCCCAGAACTTTCCAAGAAAGATACTTTATCTGGGAGCAGATGTGTACTCTGAATAATAGCTCCAGCATATCAAGTACAAATCTAGACTGTCCTGGGCAAAACATGGCCAATGGCTACCAATAAATATTTCAGGCTGACAAAAAAATTTTTTAAAGAATATGGAAGAACTAAACAACAAAACTAATATGTTTGATGTAATATATATATATATATATATATATATATATATATATATATATATTTCTCATCAACCAATTAAATAATATATACTTTCTTTAAAGGCACATGGGACAGCTATAAGAATTGATCATATATTAAGCAATAAAAAAATCTATACAAATTTCAAAGCAAAGTTAGTCTTACTGGACCATGAAGCAGTTAAAAGTTAATAAGAAAATGGATAAATTTTTTAAACTCCTCAATGTTTGGAAATTAAGAACAAAATTAATACTGATGAATAACTATAGATTGAAGAAGAAATTAAAATGGAAAATATAACAATATAGCTTATTATGCTGAAAAATCTAGATATCAAAACTTGGGAACTAGAGCAAAAGTAAAGATGTGAGGGAAATATAAAGCCTTAAACCCTTACATTAGAAGAAACAAAAGCCTTAGAATTAATAACTGTCCCTGTTAAGAAGATACAAAAAGTATAATGGAATGATCAAAAGAAAGCAGAACTCAATGTAATAAAAATAAACAAACCAAAAAAACCCCCAAAGATATAACAGAAGAATCTCAACAGAGTCAAAAGTAGTTATTTAAAAAAAATGTACAAAGTGAATAATTTCTGGTAAGATTGATCAAGAAAGGAACAAAAAGTAGTAACATTTCAAAAGGAAATGTGAAAAACTACATAGAGTAGATTGAATAAATTAGCAATATATAACAGAAAACTACTGTAACTGTCAATTTTAAAAAACTTAAACATTGACAAATTACTAGAAAAGTGGATCTTAACATAACTAATAGGAGAAAACTCGAATAATCCCATAACAAAGTAGTAGTTAAAGCTATTTCCACAAGGAAAAACCTGTTCCATATGCCTCTACTGATAAGTTCTACCAAATTTTGAAGGAGCAGATCATTCCAGTTTTATAAAACTATCAAAAAAAACCCCTCATTTGATGGATCCAACATAACTCTAATAACTCAGGTAAAGACACTATAAAAGGAGAAAATTACAGGCCCATTTGACATAAGATTATAGATGAAAAAATCCTACATAAAGCCTTAGCAAATCAAATACAGTTGACCCTGAACAGAAAGTGGGTTAGGGGCATTGGCCCTCAGTGCAGTCAAAAATCTGCATATAAGTTATCGTTGACCCTCAGTATGTGACTCCTCCTTACCCCAAGGTTCCTTCATATCTGTGATTCCGCATCCATGAATTCAACTAACCATGGATCAGTACAGTTATACTATAGCATTTACTGTTGAAAAATATCTGTGCATAAGTGGACCCTCACAGTTCAAATCCATGTTGTTCAAGGGTTAACTGTACAACATTATAGTAAAGATGACACATCATTACCAAATTGGGTTAATGATAGATTTACAGGGATATTTTCATGTTAAATAATCCTTAAAAGTAATCTATCACATTAAGAGATTAACATGCAAAAATTCTGATTATGTATGATCATCTAAATACTTGCACAGAAACTATTTTGTAAGATTGAACGTTTATTTATAATTTTTAAAAACTTTTAATAAATTAGAAAGGAAAAGAATTTATTTAACCTGAGTGAAGGTATCTATAAAACTCTAGAACAATGTCATCTTAAGTGGGAAAACAGAAGTATTTCATTTAAAATAATGACACAGTGATTAGTTACTCCAAAGTAACAATAATTAAATTTGGCAGTGGTATCGGTGTCAGGAACATGATACTCTATATGGTAATTCTATGAGGCCTATGAAGCAAAGTTTAGATTCAAAACTGTCTTGAAAAATAAGGATCATAACCATCATTGTCTTCCTCCTTTTCACTGTGCTCCACATCAGTGATAGTTAGATGACATTTTAGAGTTTAGAAAGAACTGCCAAATACACAATCACATTTAAACCTCAAATTAGACTTAACAATAGAAAGTATTGTCATCCCCTTGTACGTAGGGATTTAAATGACCAAATAGTGTCTGCCTCTCCCATCCTATCATTAGTTACATTTCTCAGTTATGGGTGAGAAAGGTGAAGGGTGGTGGTGTCATGCTGGAGCTGCCTGGTAGAGCTTTGCCATAGCCAGTTCTGTGCATTCTTCCAAACTCTGCGTTCAGTGATGTCATGTTCATAGTTTGAAATCTGACATCACGGGAATATTTACACTATAGAATCAGCAGATATTACAACCAGTTTGTTGGCTTGTTTGTTTTCTGGAGAGCCAGTTGTTAAACATTTACTACCACATCAATGATTAATCCTGATACAATGTTCTTTGCTGCTGCTGGTACCTACTTCTTTCCATTGCTATTTTCTCCTGCCACAGGGGTTCTTTTTAGTCTCCTTCAACCAACTTCCTTAATTCCCTTAAGCACAATGACAAGATCACCAAGTGTAGCAGATTTTCATTAAATATTCAGGGGTATCAAAGAGTAAGCATAATACAGGCCAGGGGAAATAAACAATCAGAAAGATAAGAATAACACATTTATTGAGTACCTACTATTTGCCTTCACACTGCTGTTAGAACATCTTTCTCCCTTGCTCTTCCTCCTATCTCTACAACTAACTGCCTATTACCTCCAAATTCCAGATCTTTCTAATGCAGGATAATTTAGCTTGTCACTCCCTCATCCAAACTTATTTTAGGTATGATTTTTGAGTTAACTGCTCTTTAAAGTGCTTACCAAATCAAGGGCTTTTTACCCATACACCATATCAAATCTTTAGGTAAGGTCTCCTGTACATACAGAGCATAGCTGTGTAATTTGAGGTTTGGGGAGGGAGTGCCACTATAAGGGTGACTTGGCAAAGGTCCCAGAGCCAGGACTATGGATTTTTCATGATACTAACTGCATGTTCACTAACTATATATTTTATTAGCAACTGTGTAAAGATCTATGAGACCCACATTTCCCTATTTTACTTGTATAATACTAATGATAGCAAATAACACTAATCAAAACTCTTCATATTCATTATCTCATTTAATCTTCCTTGTAACTCTGTGTTACTCCCACATTACTGATGAGGAAATTCATGTTTAGAGAGTTAAGTAACTTAGGGAAAACCACACAGTTTATAAATTGTAGAGGAGGGATGGACATACAAGCGGTCTAGTTCCAGTGCCTGCACTTCTAGTCCTTCTGCTATATTGCTTTTGAATTATCATAGAAAAAAATAATCATATTGGTTGAAATACTCAGTAAAAACTCAACTCTTGAGTGCATTGTATGTTCATCTTCTACCATAGTATTGTTTTATTTGTTTGCCTAGTAGAATTCAGGGAATGTACAATTTGTAACACAGTCTCTGTGATCTAAGCAGTAAGAACTGTGATGTATGTAGAGAAAATCAGGTAACAAATGTCAATAACTTGTTAGAAAAAAAAAAGGCTTTCATCTAAATCCATTTCATTCAGTCAGTCACACAAATAGGCAGGCTCTTTTGAATAGCTGATTTCCGAGGATGTGCTTTAATGTACAGAATTAATGGAAGCTCTCTCAGCCTCTTACCAGGATCTGAGTAGACTTTGACATACCTAATTTATATTAGCTATAAATTACATAACTAATTTATATAAATATAATGACTTATTTGTCTGCATTTAACATTAAGAGTGTTTCTTATTTTGATGAAAGTTTTACATTAGAATATTCTTTGATTCTACCACAGTTCATCTCTTTCCCATGAGAGTTAGCCAATTCTAGTGACAATTCTTTTATTTCTAAAAGTACCTGTAAACCTCAAAGCTGTCAGGAGCAAAACAGGTAGAGCACTGTTCTTTTTCAGGAGCATCTATTATTGAAAAAACTGAACTCAGTATTCTGTAAAGGGGTAAAGGGGTCAAAGGAGCATCTCTCCTGACAGTCTTCCAAGGCTATTCTGCAAGGGGGGCGTTTAACTCTATGCTCTTTCTATGAACCTATTCCTACTGCTAGGAGAAAAACAGGTCTCTTGGGACTTGTATATAGACTGACTTGGCCCAAGAAAATCATTTTATTTTCCTTCTGAAAGAAAGATATTATTATAGGAAACCAAATATAAGTAAACTTGATATTTAGCTGGATTCAAAATATGTCTTGTGTCATTAATTGGTGTTGTTTATTTATCGCTCATTGATGTATGTGCAAATCTAGATTATTATTTTGGTTTATTCTAAAAAAATTAAAACACTTATGTGAAGGATTCATTTTAAAATGTACGTTCTATATTATTGTATATTTAGAAAAATATGATTATTCAATAAACTAATACTCATTAATCTGGTATTTAATGCTTATGTTTACAAGCCACTGTAAAATTAACATGTATGTTTATTTAATCTATTCACAGTTCCTGATGATGTGTTTGCCCAAAATTATATATGGAAAGGCTCTTACAATTTTAAAGGAAGGAAACAACCCATGACCTTGACAGTTACTAGTTTCAATGCTTCCACTGGGAGAGTCAATGCAACACTCAGTAACAGCAACATGGAACTACTACTTTCAGGTATCACATTAAAGAACAGCAAACAATTCCTTTATGCCTTCATTTCCATCATTTCATCATTTTTTTTAGTGATTTTTGTACTGTGAAATAGTTGCTATATTTTTTATGACATTCATAATTCATTCAGAAACAAGGCTTTCTGTTTTTTTGATTGATGCATGAATATTACTACACAAATATAAAACTCTGTGATTCTGAAATAAGCTCCCTCAATAATATTTTTATGTGTCTAGAATGACATGTCATGAAATAGAACAGAACTTTTCATTTGAAGATAACTAACTCCTTATCTATTCTCATAACACCAAAGAGACTGGATCAGTGATTTGCAAGCTATTCTATGGTCATAAAATTATGTCTTCAAATGAGAATGTTTAGGAGGACACTACAATTTAAGACAGAAAAGGTAGAGCTACACTACCTTAAACAGGCAAACAGAACCCAGAGCCCTATCCATCTGCTCAACTTTCTCAGGTTTCTGTTTCCTCTATCTAATGCACTTCCCTCATTATCTTTGAATACTGTGCTTTTTCTGACATTCAAATGTTTCCTCATATATCATCTTGTCAACAGTACTTCTGATGACCCTATCTAAAGTAGCCTTCACATTACAAATAGACTCACTCTTAGTCATAGGAAGTCTTATCTTATTTCATTCTCTTCTTTTCACTATTTGAAATTATAGTATAGTGTAGTGTAGTGTAGTGTAGTATAGGATAGTATGACATGATATGATATGATTTGTCTACACTCCAGCAACACAAGCTCTAAGAGAGCAGGTCTTTGCCTTCCAGTTCATTACTAATGCCTCAGATGTTAGAAATGCATCTGGACTCCCATGGGCACATGCACAGGAGCTGCTCCTGCCCTGCACTCTCTCCCTCTGCCATTCACTTCCCAGCTGCCAAGATCTTGGAAGCTTTGAAGCTCAGCAAATAAGGGAAATCCATTGAGAACAGTCTGTAAAGTGTCAAGCAATATCCAGATATTACCTGCGCTCTGCCTGTCCCCTACCTGAACCTGGGATTCTTCCACTGAGTGAGTGGTCCTGTGTCCCACATTGGCGTTGCTCATTTGGTTGATGAAGACATATTGACAGAGTTGTTGTTGGTTATACCCTTTTGCCTTCTCACTAGCAATGCAAAAGAGAGACTGTATCTCCACACCCTTACCAACAGAGCATATTGTCAAGCTTTTGAACTTTTGATGATCTGCCGTGTGGCTGACAGGGTCTTGGTGCTCCAGCTGGGTGTCAGGCCTGTGCCTCTGAGGTGGGAGAACTGAGTTCAGGACACTGGTCCACCAGAGATCTTCCAGCTCCACATAATACCAAATGGTGAAAGCTCTACCAGAGATCTCCATCTCAATGCTAAGACCCAGCTCCACTCAACAACCAGCAAGCTACAGTGCTGGACACCGTATGCCAAACAACTAGCAAGCCAGGACCACAACCCCACCCATTAGCAGAGAGACTGCCTAAAATCATAATAAGTTCACAGACACCCCAAAACACACCACTGGTTGGGGTCCTGCCCGCCAGAAAGACAAGATCCAGCCTCATCCACCAGAACACAGGCACCAGTGCCCTCCACCAGGAAGCCAACACAACCCACTGAACCAACCTTAGCCAATGGGGGCAGACAACAAAAACAATGGAAACTACGAACGTGCAGCCTGTGAAAAGGAGACCCCAAACACAGTAAATTACACAAAATGAGAAGACAGAGAAACACACAGCAGATGAAGGAATAAGGTAAAAACTCACCAGACCAAACAAATGAAGAGGAAATAGTCAGTATCTGAAAAGAATTCAGAGTAATGATAGTAAAGATGATCCAAAATCTTGGAAATAGGATGGAGAAAATAAAAGAAACGTTTAACAAGGACCTAGAAGAACAAAAGAGCAAACAAACAGAGATGAACAACACAATAAATGAAATTAAAAATTCTCTAGAAGGGATCAATAGCAGAATAACTGAGGCAGAAGAACGGATAAGTGACCTGGAAGATAAAATAGTGGAAATAACTACTGCAGAGCAGAATAAAGAAAAAAGAATGAAAAGAATTGAAGACAGTCTCAAAGACCTCTGGGACAATATTAAATGCACCAACATTTGAATTATAAGGGCCCCAGAAGAAGAAGAGAAAAAGAAAGGGACTGAGAAAATATTTGAAGAGATTATAGTAGAAAACCTCCTTAATATGGGAAAGGAAATAGTTAATCAAGTCCAAGAAGCACAGAGAGTCCCATACAGGATAAATCCAAGGAGAAACACACAAAGACACATATTAATCAAACTATCAAAAATTAAATACAAAGAACAAATATTAAAAGCAGCAAGGGAAAAACAAGTAACACATAAGGGAATCCCCATGAGGTTAAAAGCTGATCTTTCAGCAGAAGCTCTGCAAGCCAGAAGGGAGTGGCAGGACATATTTAAAGTGATGAAAGAGAAAAACCTACAATCAAGATTATTCTACCCAGCAAGGATCCCATTCACATTTGACACAGAAATTAAAAGCTTTACAGACAAGCAAAAGCTAAGAGAATTCAGCACCACCAAACCAGCTTTACAACAAATGCTAAAGGAACTTCTCTAGGCAGGAAACACAAGAGAAGGAAAAGACCTACAATAACAAACCCAAAACAATTAAGAAAATGGTAATAGGAACATACATATCGATAATTACCTTAAATGTAAAAGGATTAAATGCTCCCACCAAAAGATATAGACTGGCTGAATGGATTCAAAAACAAGACCAATATTTATGCTGTCTACAAGAGACCCACTTCAGACCTAGGGACACAAACAGACTGAAAGTGACAGGATGGAAAAAGATATTACATGCAAATGGAAATCAAAAGAAAGCTGGAGTAGCAATTCTCATATCAGACAAAATAGACTTTAAAATAAAGACTATTAGAAGAGACAAAGAAGGATGCTACATAATGATCAAGGAATCAATTCAAGAAGATGATATAACGATTGTAAATATTTATGCACCCAACATATCAGCACTTCAATATATAAGGCAAAAGATAACAGCCATAAAAGGGGAAATCAACAGTAAGACAATCATAATAGGGGACTTTAACACCCCACTTTCACCAATGGACAGATCATCCAAAATGAAAATAAATAAGGAAACACAAGCTTTAAATGATACATTAAACTAGATGGACTTAATTGATATAAGACATTCCATCCGAAAACAACAGAATACACTTTCTTCTCAAGTGCTCATGGGACACTCTCCAGGATAGAGCTTATATTGGGTCACAAATCAAGCCTTGGTAAATTTAAGAAAATTGAAATTGTATCAAGTATCTTTTCTGACCACAGCGCTATGAGACTAGATATCGATTACAGGAAAAAATCTGTAAAAAATACAAACACAGAAGCTAAACAATACACTACCTAATAGCCAAGAGATCAATGAAGAAATCAAAGAGGAAATCAAAAAATACCTAGAAACAAATGACAATGAAAACACGATGACCCAAAACCTATGAGATGCAGCAAAAGCAGTTCTAAGAGGGAAGTTTATAGCAATACAATCCTACCTCAAGAAACAAGAAACATCTCAAATAAACAACCTAACCTTACACCTAAAGCAATTAGAGAAAGAAGAACAAAAAAACCCCTAAAGTTAGCAAAAGGAAAGAAATCATAAAGATCTGATCAGAAATAAAGGAAAAAGAAATGAAGGAAACAATAGCAAAGATCAATAAAACTAAAAGCTTGTTCTTTGAGAAGATAAATAAAATTGATAAACCATTAGCCAGACTCATCAAGAAAAAAGGGAGAAGACTCAAATCAATAGAATTAGAAATGAAAAAGGAGAAGAAACAACTCACACTGCAGAAATACAAAGGATCATGAGAGACTACTACAAGTAATTATATGCCAATCAATGGACAACCTGAAAGAAATGGACAAATTCTTAGAAAAGCACAATCTTCTGAGACTGAACCAGGAAGAAAGAGAAGATATAAACAGACCTATCACAAGCACTGAAATTGAGATTGTGATTAAAAATCTTCCAGCGAACCTAAGCACAGGACCAGATGGCTTCACAGGTGAATACTATGAACCATTTAGAGAAGAGTTAACAGGTATCCTTCTCAAACTCTTCCAAAATATAGCAGAGGGAGGAACACTCATTCTATGTGGCCACCATCACCCTGATACCAAAACTAGAAAAAGATGTCACAAAGCAAGAAAACTACAGTCCAATATCACTGATGAACATAGATGCAAAAATCCTCAAAAAATTCTAGCAAACAGAATCCAACAGTACATTAAAAGGATCATAAACCATGATCAAGTGGGGTTTATCCTAGGAATGCAAGGATTCTTCAATATATGCAAATCAATCATTGTGATACACCATATTTACAAATTGAAGGAGAAAAAACCACATGATCATCTCAGTAGATGCAGAAAAAGCTTTTGACAAAGCTCAACACCCATTTATGATTAAAACCCTCCAAAAAGTAGTTATACAGGGAACCTACCTCAACATAATAAAGGCCATATATGACAAACCCACAGCCAACATCGTTCTCAATGGTGAAAAACTGAAAACATTTCCTCTAAGATCAGGAACAAGACAAGGATGTCCACTGTCACCACTGTTATTCAACATAGGCTTGGAAGTCCTTGACACAGCAATCAGAGAAGAAAAAGAAATAAAAGGAATCCAAATCGGAAAAGGAGAAGGAATGCTGTCACTGTTTGCAGATGACATGATACTATACACAGAGAATCCTAAAGATGCTACCAGAAAACTACTAGAGTTAATCAATTGAATTTGGTAAAGTAGCAGGATACAAAATTAAGGCACAAAAATCTCTTGCACTCCTATACACTAATGATGAAAAATCTGAAAGAGAAATTAAGGAAACACACCCATTTACCATTGCAACAAAAAGAATAAACTACCTAGGAATAAACCCACCTAAGGAGACAAAAGACCTGTATGCAGAAAACTATAAGACACTAATGAAAGAAATCAAAAATGATACAAACAGATGGAGAGATATACCATGTTCTTGGATTGGAAGAATCAACATTGTGAAAATGACTATACTACACAAAGCAATCTACAGATTCAATGCAATCCCTATCAAGCTACCACTGGCATTTTTCACAGAACTAGAACAAAAAAATTTCACAATTTGTATGGAGACACAAAAGACCACGAATAGCCAAAGCAATCTTAAGAAAGAAGAACGGAGCTGGATTAATCAGACTCCCAGACTTCAGACTATACCAGAAAGCTACAGTAATCAAGACAGTATGGGACTGGAACTAAAAAAGAAATATAGATCAATGGAATAGGATAGAAAGCCCAGCGATAAACCCACGCACATATGGTCACCTTATCTTTGATAAAAGAGGCAAGAATATACAATGTAGAAAAGACAGCCTCTTCAATAAGTGGTGCTGGGAAAACTGGACAACTACATGTAAAATAATGAAATTAAAACACTCCCTAACACCATACACAAAAATAAACTCAAAAAGGATTAAAGACATAAATGTTAGTGCAGACACTATAAGACTCAGAGGAAAACATAGGCAGAGCACTCTATGAGATAAATCACAGCAAGATCCTTTTTGACCCACCTCCTAGAGAAATGGAAATAAAAACAAACATAAACAAATGGAACCTAGTGAAACTTAAAAGCTTTTCACAGCAAAGGAAACCATAAACAAGACCAAAAGACAACCCTCAGAATGGGAGAAAATATTTGCAAATGAAGCAACTGACAAAGGATTAATCTCCAAAATTTATAAGCAGCTCATGCAGCTCAATATCAAAAAACCAAAAAACCCAATCCACAAATGGGCAGACACCTAAATAGACATTTCTCTAAAGAGGATATACAGATTGCCAACAAACACATGAATGGATGCTCAATATCACTAAACATTAGAGAAATGCAAATCAAAAGTACAATGAGGTATCACCTCACACCAGTCAGACTGGCCATCATCAAAAAATCTACAAAGAGGAAATCCTGGAGAGGGTGTGGAGAAAAGGGAACCCTCTTGCACTGTTGGTGGGAATGTAAATTTATACAGCCACTATGCAGAACAGTATGGAGGTTCCTCAAAAAATTAAAATTAGAACTAGCATATGACCCAGCAATCCCACTCCTCGGCATATACCCTGAGAAAACCATAATTCAAAAAGAGTCATGTACCAAAATGTTCATTGCAACTCTATTTACAATAGCCAGGACATGGAAGCAACCTAAGTGTCCTTCGACAGATGAATGGATAAAGAAGATGTGGCACATATATACAGTGGAATATTACTCAGCCATAAAAAGAAATGAAATTGAGTTATTTGTAGTGAGGTGGATGGACCTAGAGTCTGTCATACAGAGTGAAGTAAGTCAGAAAGAAAAAAACAAATACCGTATGCTAACGCACATATATGGAATCTAAAAAAAAATGTTTCTGAAGAACCTAGGGGCAGGACAGGACTAAAGACACAGACGTAGAGAATGGACTTGAGAACATGGGGCGGGGAAGGGTAAGCTGGGATGAAGTGAGCGAGTGGCATGGACTTATATATACTACTAAATGTAAAATAGATAGCTAGTGGCAAGCAGCCACATAACACAGGGAGACCAGCTTGGTGCTTTGTGACCAGCTGGAGGGGTGGGATAGGGAGGGTGAGAGGGAGATGTAAGAGGGAGGAGATATGGGGATATATGTATATGTATAGCTGATTCACTCTGTTACAAAGCAGAAGCTAACACACCATTGTAAAGCAATTATAGTCCAATAAATGTGTTTAGAAAAAAAAGAACAGAAATGCATCTGGAACAAAATGGGCCACAATGAATATGAATTATTTCTCTCATTTAAAAATACATTTTAAAAGTATTGATATTGAAAATATGAAATATGTATTTTTAAATTTCTTGGCAATGTATATATCCCATAAAATTATTAATAATGGAATAATTTGTGGTATAAATAAAATAGAAAATAAAATTATATCTGTTGATTTTGTAAATTTTACAAGAACTATTAAGCTTCATTTTGTATTGTTGAATGAGCCTACCGTAAACCCAAAGTAAAGGCATTAGAAGTTAATATGTATTTTAATTTTAAAAATATACACAATTACATGATATAAATTGAAAGAAGCTTTATATGAATGAATGGAGTATGTGACTACTGATTTATTTAATGTTGAAACATAAAATTTTATTTTCCTTCTGTAAGAGAGTTAGCACTAAATATATATGTATTCTAATTTAGAAAAATTTTTAAACAAATTTCTACAAATATAGATAAACAAACATAAATAGTTAGACTAACTTTCTATCCTTGTCTCCATAAAATTAATTATAACATTTTCCCAGTAATTTTGGTTACTTTTGTATGTTTTCCCTATTAATTTTAATTTACTTTAGATCAAGATCTATGTATCATTATATTTGTATTCCCAGCTAATTTTTATGATACCTTATTATATAGGTGAAATATTAAGTGAGTGAAGTAATGAGTCAAATTTCAACCATCAGTTAATCACAAAATTTTTACTTAGAACCTTATATTCTGTTATTCCCCTAAACACATTTACATTCCAGCTTATTCCTACTCCTGGAATACTCCCATTCAGGAAAAAAAAAAAGAAAATTGTAGTCATCTTGCTTATCTCCTTTATGCCATTACCTATATTTACCTTCTTGAATTAAAAATTCTACTTGATTTTTGAGATCCAGCTCAAATGCTCTTTTTTCTTAATAAGTATTTCCTAAGCACTCCAGTGTGAAATGATCCTTCTCTCTTCTGGCCTTTAATTCATCATATTCTCTATCTCTATCATTATATCTCCTATTTCATCAGAAATTCACATAAGCCTCCTATTTTTAGATAGGAACAACATATTCATCTTTGTGGCACCAGTAGCACCTCGAATACTCTTTTTCTCAGAGTTGGCACCTAAGTTATTATTAAGGAAAATATCTGGAATTTTAACATATAATTCATATCCTTGAAGATTTTAAATCTGTTTGGGGGAAGAAATAATTTTGTTTACAATAATCTTGGAATGATATTATTAAGAACAGTAATATTTAATTTTAATAGCATAGGTAAGTTAAACCCCACAGTTAAGATTTGAGTTGAAAATTTCAGCTGAAAAAGAGATCAATAAATATTGCAGGATTTGTGAAAAGCATTATGGGTGAAGGTGGCCTTGACTTGGCCTTGTTTTACTTCTTTTCTATCACATGCATTTATGATATATTTAAGTAGTTATAGATAGTAAAGTAAAGCATAACTGTTTGCAAAATTAATAGACTAAATGTCCTTACATTTTACAGGAGTATATAAAAGCCAAGAAGCTCGCCTAATATTACACATCTATCTTATTAAAGTACCAGCTCAAGCTTCTGTGAAGAAAATGAAGGAGGAAGATTGGGCCATGGATGGCTTTGTAAGTATAGTTCTTTAAACGTCTGCTGCTAATTTTAATAACAAATTTATGCTTTGGTTTGTCATTAAAATTCCAGAAAAATCTAATTTTCTAAATTGAGCTAATTAAATACACATATACTTACAGATGTGTAGCCATCACCACAGTTGACTTTAGAATATTTCCATCACCTCAAAAAGAAACTCCATACCCTGTAGCTATCACCCAACCCATCCACCCTTCATCACCCCCACAACCCCAAGCAACCACAACTCTATTTTCTGTCTCTTTAGATTTGCCTGTTCTAGGCTTTCATATTTATGGAATCATACAATACATGGTCTTTTGTGACTGGCTTCCTTGACTTATAATGGGAAACATGCCTCTTAAGTCCTAGGCTTGGAACTGACAGATTGTCAATTCCACCCACATTCCACTGACCAAATCAAGTCACAGGACCAAATCCAACTCAGTGAGGTAGAAAGTATACTCTTTCCATGAAGGTTGATTGGAAGTGGGGGGAAAGGAGTGCATATATGTCGAACAGTAATCTAATCTACGAAGGACAGTATTATTATATTTTAATTTTTAATTGACCATTTGCCTCATTCTGTTTCATCATATCATCGCCCTTTTTCGTGACAACAGGTCTCTTAGCCTAAAAGAAGTCTATAAATCTGTATCATGTTAATAACAAATCCCCTTTTTTCCCATATCATAATTATTTAAAGATGAAATTTTAAATTTTGCTTTTTAATGATGGCAGATTTTCAGTGTTCTGTGTTTTACATAGTAGAAGATATGGAGGAAGGAATTCTGCATAATATTCATTTCAGAGTAAAACTGAATATTTTCTAAGGCTGGGAAAATATATCTGTGACCAGTCTTCAGTTTTAACCAAGCTTACAAATACTTTTAGGTTTCTGCTGAGCCTGATGGAGCTACTTATGTATTTCAAGGATTTATTCAGGGCAAAGATTATGGGCAATTTGGACTACAAAGACTGGGTAATGTATTCATTTTCATTTTCATGTAGTTCTTTTATTACTCTAGATATCATAAGAATGTACAATGGATTCTGAACATTAGGCATACTTACTATACTTTGAATTTTGCATTGTCACGACTATACATTGACACATTTGATATCCTTTTAAATATTTGCATTCTTCAGAATATTGTTTCTTTGTGTTCCAGCTCTGTACAGTGTTTAGTTTTTCAGCATATAAACATGACAAACTGTCTTGCCCTCAAGCAAGTAAAAAGGAGAAAATGTGATATAGATATGAAAGAAAATATTAAACTGTAAATAATTTTATCATATGAGAATTGTAATACTTCTCTGCAATTTGAATATTGTTGCAACTTTCTTACTGCTCCAAAAAAATGTAGGGGCACTTTAACTCATAGAGTCTGGAAAGGGAAAATAACTGAGGAGTGAGCCCTGTTTTGGGACCTTGTGCTCTTCAGATATGTAAATTTTCCACGGTGGGAGGCACAGAGTTTTGTCGTTTTTATTTCTAACTCTTCTAAAATGTGTATAAACATTTAATGGTCTCGTTTGAATGTATTTATTAACATAGCTTTTGGTGTTTAATTTTCCTAAGGTGTACTGTCTCCCATTACTATATTGTGGTATTAATGCATAAAGAGTAAATTCAGGCTCTAAAATCTACTACTTGATGTTTATCTTAAAAATTCCATTGCTTTGAACTTTTACATAAGTTTTATGAGTCCCTGGAAAAATAATGTATAAAAAAGGTACTAACACTTTTTAACCTGGACTAAGGTATGACTTAGTTGAATATTTATCAAAAAGGCAAATCAGGTTTCTCCAAATGAGCAAGGCTAATAAAATGTCATTTCAGATAATGTCTTGCCAAAATTGTTAGTTTTAAAAGCAGGATAAAACATTTATTAACACAGTACATTAACACAGTTGTGTAAATGAATGCAAGATCTTTTCACATAAAATTCCCTAAAGCATCTCAAGCACTGCATGTCTAAAACAGCACCTATAGAAAAGGAACTATTTCTTTCTAAATAAAGAGCTTGTTACTTATTTTCTCTTCCCTAGTCACTGTGCCAACATGTTGACAAACCTGATTTTTCTCATTTCCTAACTGTGCAAATGTCATAACCACTTACTCAGCCCCAAGTAGAACATAACTAAATCCTATGCCTTCTTCTCCCTTTCATCCACACAGACAAGTTCTCCTGAATCTACCTGTTCATGCTTTTCCTAGTGCTTCAGTTCACATCTTAATTTCCGTTTTTGTCTAGGATGTTCCTGCAATCTTCAAACTACTCTTGCTTTCAGACCAGACTCCCTCAAGTCCATCTCACCCTAGTCGCTGTTCTAAATCTTGTATCTTATCACTGAGCCTTTTTTTTTTTCCCCAAACACATCCAGTTGTTCCTCACTATAGGTGGGTGGAAAGTTTGGGCTCTTTAGAATCATATTTATGCCTTTTCAAATAATTTATCATTTTACCCTCCTATTCCCTACCACATGTCCTTTCCACACAGACATGCCTAATGCTTGTCACATCCTCTAAATATGCCACTCACCTTCCCATTTCTAGGCTTCTGATGGTCCTGCTTCCTCCTCTATTTGTTGTTCTATTGATTCTTCAAGGTCAAGCTCGTAAGTCCTCCAGAAACCATTCTTACATACCACCAGATGGAATTACTCCTTCCTTTCCTAAAGCACATTGATCATGTATTCATCCTTGATATATATACTTATTTGTGGCTCTGTATTCTTCCCACAATTGTATGAACTCTTCAGTTCAGAGGCTCCGCATATTTTTTATTCTGTATCCTTTCCTGGAAAAATATCTTATACATAGTAGGCACTGTGCAAGATTGTGCAGAAATGAGTTGAAAGAGTTTTGTGAATTATTTTTGTTTACTATGTACATTTCCAAGTACATCTTGCAGATATTTCCAAGTAGATATCTTGAGCAAGGAAGAAATTAATTGGTTCACAAAACTAAAAAATCAAGTGTGATAAAGTAGGTTTGATTTTATAAGTTATTTTCTTATTTTATAGGACTGAATATGTCAGAAGGTTCAAATTCTTCAAATCAACCTCATGGTACAAATAGTAGTTCTGTGGCCATTGCTATTCTTGTGCCTTTTTTTGCACTTATATTTGCAGGATTTGGATTTTATCTTTATAAACAAAGGTAAGTTTGTTGATTTTAAGTATAAAGCATTTCCCAAATCTATATTTCATGTTCTTTTTACTCTGTAGTTCAAATTCTAACTTGCATTTTTTTTCTGGGTTATTTAAATCTCTGTGTGCCAAATATTGCCACAGTTGTTGAAACCATTTTTTCCCCTGCCTTTCCCTCCACCACAGCAATATACACACAACTAAAATTGCTCTCTTAAGTTGCACAAGCATTCAACTTAACCCTTCCTCCTTTTTGCCTGTCAATTTCCTGGTACATAACTAATTGTATAAGTTATGTTTACATTATCCATATTGAAACTTTAGAGATATAAATCTAAGTTAAGGTTTAAATTGAAGCGATGATATCTGCTGCCAGATTTATTTAAAGAACTAGGAAGAAGCTGTGTCCAAACCTCTTATTTCACCTGACAATACTGATAGATTTTACCCAGGGAGACAGATGATAAAATCCTCTAATCCTCTCATTTATTTCTGTTGCTTTTAGAAGATGATGGAATTAATATATTATATTTGTGATATATCTCATATATGACTATATAGATTATTCGTTGGTCCCTGTTCACTACATCCATTACAACATCCTGGTGAGGGGCTTCACTATGCAATTCTCCACTATTTGGGACCATCCCTTACTAAGAAAAAAAGTATGCAAAAAAAAAAAAAAAAAAAAGAAGAGAAAAGTATGCAGGTAACCAGATATTTAAATGAATACCTAAATGTAATGTATTTTTCTCAAAACTGATGTTTTTATTATAAATGCCAGTCTGTATTATCTAAGAATGATCTATTTAATATTATGTAAATTTGTAACAATTGTGCATTAGCAGCTGTTTAGGCCTTGTCAATATAAGATGTTATTAATGATAAAAATCATCACTAAATTTATTTATAAAGCAAGCTATGCTAATCTTTTTTATTATTGTGATAAAATACACATAACATAAAATCATTTAAACCATTGTAGGTGTACAGTTCAGTGACATTTAGTATATTCACAACGTCTATCACCCCAAGAGGAAACTGTACCCACTAAGCAGTAACTCCCTACTCTTCCCACCCCTGCCCCAGGCAACTACTAATCTGCTTTCTATCTGTTGGTTTGCCTCTTCTGGATATTTTATATAAATGGTATCATACAATATGTGACATTTTGTATCTGGCTTCTTGAATGTAATATGTTTTCAAGTTTTATCCATGTTATACCATATATCTGCACACTATTCCTTTATGTGGCTGAATAATATTGCATTGTATGTTTGAATGTGTTGTGTTTAAATATGTTCATTTATCAGTTGATGGACATTTGGATTGTTCCTATGTTTTTTCTATTATGAATAGTGCTGCTATACACATTTGTATACAAGTTTTGTTTGTATAACTGTTTCAGTTTTTTTGAGTATGTACTCAAGAATGGAATTGCTGGATTATATGGTACTCCTCCATTTAACCATCCTAGTGAAGTGGTATCTCATGTGGTTTTGATTTACATTTTTCTAATTACTAATGACATTGAGCATCTTTTCATGTGCCTGTTGGTCATTTGCCTACATTCTTTGAAGAAATGCCTATTCAAGTACTTTGGCCATTTTAAAAATTGGGTTATTTGTCTTATTGTTGTTGAGGTGTAACAGTTCTCTATGTATTCTGGATACTAAACCTTTTTGGATATATGGTTTGCAAATATTTCTCTTTCTGTAGGTTGTAGTTCCACTCTCTTTTTTTTTTTTTTTTTTTTTTGTGGTATGCGGGCCTCTCACTGTTGTGGCCTCTCCCGTTGCGGAGCACAGGCTCCGGATGCGCAGGCTCAGCAGCCATGGCTCACGGGCCCAGCCGCTCCGCGGCATATGGGATCCTCCCAGACCGGGGCACGAACCCGTATCCCCTGCATCGGCAGGCGGACTCTCAACCACTGCGCCACCAGGGAGGTAGTTCCACTCTCTTGATAGTGTTCTTTGATATACAAGTTTTTCATTTTGATGAAGTAAAATTTATTTCTTTTTTCTTTTGTTACTTGTGCTTAGTGTCATACCTAAGAAACCATTGCCAAATTCAAGGTCATACAACTTGTATGTTTTCTAAGAGTTTTACAGATTTTGCCCTTATATTTAGAAATGATTAGTTTTAAGGTAATTTTCATTGATGTGTAAACTTTTCTAAAGCTTGATATTATTTTCCTTAAAGCTGTAGCTCAACATTAGCAGAGGGAAATTCTTTTATATCTTTGTGATCCTTACCTAATTAGAAGGAAATGATGTTCCTTCTGTTTCTATTGTGAATCTAGTTTGAAAAAAGAGAGACAAGTATGATCCATTAGAATTATGCACCTGGCAACAGCAAGTTGTAAACAATATAATTTATATTATATAACAATATATAGATGATGCTTTTGAAAGAAGCTTTAGATAGTTTTTTTTTTCATATTGTCATCATACAAATCATCTAACAATTTTTAGTATGGAGAAAAATTCAGAAAATGCATTAGGGGTAGTAAAAGCACATAACGGCAAATACAAGTTACACTAAAATAAATCGTTGAAATTTGTGGTGTTTGGTGTAAACAGAGGAGATTTATTTCAAAGCCTTTTTAGGAATTAGGTTTGAGAAACAGGTAAGGGCAAGTATGCCTTTGTTCCATTACAAATGTCAGCAAATTATGCAGTGGGATGTGGGAAAGAGAAACTAGAAATAAATGTTAGTCAAAAAGGAGACAAATAAAAAATGAAGCAAGAATTCAAGATGAGCAACTTATACCAGCCAGCCTAGATTCCATGTGTTTTATAAACTAATGGCAAATGTTCAGTTATCAGTAACTCTTTGGAAACTATTTTCATGACTTGAGTATCATATAGATAGTAATTTCTTCTTTGAGATTTTGAATTTACTTGCTCTACTGTATATAATTTTTTTTTTTTTTTTTTTTTTTTTTTTGCGGTACACGGACCTCTCACTGTTGTGGCCTCTTCCGTTGCGGAGCACAGGCTCCGGATGCACAGGCTCAGCGGCCATGCCTCACGGGCCCAGCCGCTCCGCGGCATGTGGGATCCTCCCGGACCGGGGCACGAACCCATGTCCCCTGCATTGGCAGGCGGGCTCTCAACCACTGCGCCACCAGGGAAGCCCCTACTGTATATAATTTTAAGCCAACTGAATATTTATGTTTCTGGGATACTCCAAGCACCTTCCCAAATTAGGCGTCAGCATTAGATGTCTACTCTTCTTGGAACCCCCTTCCTATTACTGTAGAACCAACGCCTTATTGTCTTTTAAGTCTCAGATTAAATTTTGCCTCCTTAGAGATGATTTTCCTTATTACCTCTCCTAAACTGGCTCCCAGTTACTTCCTGTCCTATAAACCATTTTCCTTTTTATCAAAACAGTTTTCATTATCTTTTTCTTGTTTTATTATTTTTAATTTATTCATTGCTTTCTATCATTACAATAGGAGCTCCATGAGAGTGATGACTTCATGTTTTTGTTAAAAAAAATATATATATGAATATATATATATATATGTATATATATATATATATATATATATATACACACACATATATATATATATATTTCCAATGCCTAGGATCATGCCTAGTACTTAATAGATGCTCAGTAAATATTTGAGGAATGAAGAGTAATGAGATTAAAATTCATCAGCATCATAATTTAGTTATATTTTACATGCTATTTCATAATGATAACATTATTCCATAAGAAAATTAATGAGAATAGCCATGATATCATTTATTTACACTTACTCATATTGGTGCTCTTTATAAATATATATTGTATGTAAATAAGAAGTCACTCAGGATTTAAAAGTGACAGGTAAAATGTTCAAATGTGTTGTATTGAGTTTATGTTTTCTCAATTAATACTTTCAAGTTACATTATCCATTAACAATAACTCAATCATTGTGTTTGAGCCCTACTCTGCTATTTCTTGAAGAAAGTTAACATATAACTAATCAATGTTCTCATCAACAGGACTGCACCCAAAACACAGTACACAGGATGTTCAGTTCATGAAAATAACAATGGCCAAGCAGCTTTTGAAAATCCCATGTATGACACCACCTCGAAGTCAGTGGAAGGGAAGGCAGTACGGTTCGATCCCAACTTGAACACAGTCTGCACAATGGTATAACGTGGCAACCTTTGCCTTCTTCAGAAGCTTGGAAATTGACACACAAAACAGTGCACATTTAGTTCACTGATAAACAAATTAAAGCACACTTTTCAGGACTTGCTGGGTCACCTTCTCCCGAGGAATGATAGAGAAGAGTGTTTTTTCATAAACTGGACCATAATTCTTCTTCATGTTTACCATGGAGAGTTTTACAAAAATCGGCTGCACTCTGAGAGTGCTTACTCACAGTTTATTTGCTTTTTTTAAAAAGGAGATTATTCTAAAACATAAACTTATTTGCATATATTGGAGGAGCATCCACTATCAGTATTTCTGTGCTTTATAAACTATATTAGAGGGACTGGGTTAAAAAAATGATATAGGGTAGAAAATAAGAGCTATACTTACAAGAGTCAATAGATCACTGACTTCTCTTTAACTGTCATGAGCTACATCACACCCATAAGTCTGTATTTCACACCACTCTATCAGCTGTTCCTTCCTATTAATTGAGTCATTGTTTTCTTTATTTCCCTGGTTATTTCAGATTGAGTCATGCCCTGAAATGTTTATGAACTAGTTTATGCCACAGAGGCGATAAGATTGCCCACTCTGATTTGACTCTCTAGTTTTTGTTCTTCAGCATCATATTGCTATCTTTTTTTAGACTGGTTGTCATAGTTTCTGCAAATGGCAAGATCATCGTGTTATCCTCCTGATTTCCCTCATTATGTTGTAACAAGTATTATTCAGTGAGCCATGGGATAGTGTTTAACTCCTTGCTTCAATCTGTTTTGTCACTCAGAAACCACTTTAGCTGCCAAAAATTATCTATAATAAAGATAATTTTGCAGTTATCTGAGACACCAAACTTACCATTCTTTACCAAACTTTCCAATGTTTCTGCAAGAACAAATAGAACCTATTAATCTACTTATTTATTTTATGGTATATCTACTTATCCTTCCAGTTGAGCTTTCAAATTTATTTAACATTGTTTTGAACTTTTATCTAACAGTGAGTTAGAATTCTAAGTTCTAAAAATTTTTAACTTTTAGTCAACAATGAGTTAAACATATATTTTGGACCAGCCCTTACTCAAAATGGCTAAAAAAAGAAATTACTTTCAAATCACCAATATAAATTTATTTCCTTAAGTTGTGGATTTACCAAATATTCATATATTTTTAAATTTCTGTACTCTAATTCTTAAGAAGCAGCTTTCAGATATGACAGGTTTCTTTCAAAATCAAATTAAGATATGTATTTGCAAGTTATTGGTGGCTCATTTACAACTGTATCACAGTAATGCCAGCATTTTGATTTAATAGGTCATTGTCTTCTTTTTATAGCATGTTTTATTTCATAGAATAAATTATGTACCCAGTGTGAACACTTTGTTCTTGTCCCTTTCAAATATGGATAAACTTGTAAACAGTCTCGACTTTTTGTATCACGAGACAGAGTGCCTAAGAGAAATCATTGCACCTGGAGCGCTACTTGGATCTATGTCTACAACATATAGTGAATTTCTTGTAAACCACTTTGAGATACATTGTTTTGGAAATTCATATAATTTTCTCAACATTGTTTGCTACTGACAGGATGCTGTTTTAAATTTTATTCCATCAGTTATTTATTCTTGTTTATTCAAATGACTGCAATAACAATGGTTCATTCATTAATGTTAAGGTTAATACATTTAAGATCTTGTTTAAACAATGTTTCTTCTGCAACTGGCTACTCCTCTTATATTAATGCATACACTTTTGTAAAGAAGTATATTTTTATGAAAAAAAACTTTGTAAAAGTATGATGTAAATTTTCAGTGCAATGTAAACAAAATAAAAATGGATAATTGCTTTTGTAAAACGTGTATTCTTTTCAAAGTTGTCTGCCAGTGTACTGGTTAGTAAAAGGAATGAAGAGCCCATCTTTATTTGATGTTCTAAAGTTCTGAAACTGCATATTACATATACTTAGTCCACAATATAATAATGACACATGGGTGTTTTTCTTCTCTGTATTCTGTAGTTCCCCAAGTGTAAAACTGTTAAAAGTAAGTACATTCCCAGTAAACGTAATAGTATCATAAGAACCTCATCTTAGAATTTATATTAAATGTAAATACTTTAATAATACATACTATCTAAATTTAGATATACCTGATCATTTCTAGTATTTCTGTAGTATATTTTCTTAGAGATATTTATGTTAAGCATGCTTCATAAGTATGAACCCAATAAGCTTTTGAATTGCTCCATTAAACTAATATGTACAAACAAATCTGTGTTTCCAAGATGGAACATGTAAAGTTTTGTACTCAAGAAAGTTATCAAGTTTCTCTAAAGTTCAAATCACAAGTTATTTAAATTCAATTTTATTAGATAACTATTTTTTCACAAAATACATTGTCTTTTTATTTCAAACTCAAACTCCAGCCTTTCCAGTCTATCTCTGTTTATTACACTTTATTTTAGAAATAAATGTTTCTTGATATAATTGTAGTTTCTGTTTTAACTTTGTTAACTCTATTACCTCCACCTTTCACTCACTTCACATCTATATTTTCTCTTCTTCTTTGTCTTTATTTTTACTCCTCCCTGTGTTTTTTTTCTTTTCTTCCCTTTTTATTTTTCAACTTTTTAATTTGTTTTATTTTTTTGATGTTTTTCTTAACATCCTTTCCTCTTTTACATCTTATCCTTTTAAGCCTTTTATTATTTCTTTTTCTTTATATCTCTTTATCTTTTTAACACTCTCAAAGGTAAGCAGCAATTTTAGTGGAAGTAATTGTATTTTTCTCTTTTCCCAGCTTTACTGAAGTATAATTTAAAAAATTATAAGATATTTAAAATGTATAACGATAATTTGATAAACGTACATAGTTTTTTTAATTTCTTTTTTTGGTGAGAACATTTGAGTTCTACTCTGTTAGCTAATTTCAATTAAGGAAGTAATTTAAAAGAGCCTTCTTGAGCTTCCCTTATACTTAAGAACATTAAAGCCATAGGTTCCACCCAGGATCTCTTGATAACAGAGCCTAATGAAAATGTCTGTGGAAATAAACCAAAGGTCAGATTTACTTTATCTGTCCTTTTCACTTACATGTGAGGGGGGAAAAGCCATAACATTAGCTAAAGGAGTCAATAAAAATAACTAGCTGATGCTCTCTTAAAGAGAATAAGAGAATCTATTGCCTGTTAAAGTATTAGTCTGTAAATATCTATAAATTTAAAATAGGCATAAAGTAAGGTAAAATGAACATCTATAAGATTATAGAAGCTCATAAGTCTAGGAAATAATTTAGAATGGGCAGTTTGAAATTTGGCTGAAAGAAATATTGATTTGCTTCTCTTTTTTTCTTTTTTTTTTTTTAGGATGACTTTGGAGGAAAGAGAATATTGATCTGAGAAGATATACCTGTGTAAATGTCTGAGAAATGTCTTTCTGCCATCACTTTCATGAGCTTGGTATTCTAAAGTAATTTAAGAGCAGATTTAAAAGTTACCAGGGAGTAGAAATGGCCACTGGACATTAGATTTCATTCTTCGGTATACAAAACAACAGAACTAGTGAACACCTGCCAGATACTTTTCCAACTTTTAATAAGTTCCCATGTGTAATAATTTTATTAGTCTTGAAAAAGTATATTCTACACATTCAGATTCATAGCTATAAGTTGTGTTGCAAACATAAAACAAAAAATCTGTGCTTAAACTCTCATAAGATCCAAATCTTGCTTGTAACTATTTGCATACCTCTGAAAATAGGGATGAACCCATATGCTTTGGCAGGACTAATGAGATACATAGAGAAAAATATAGATCCATCTACATGGTATGAGTTAAAATAAACCAAAAGGCCTTCCTTCTCAGTAAGTATTTTCTTCATACACTTGAGTTAAGATTTTATATCTACTGAAGGAACTTACTAGAAAAATGTTATCTAAAGAATGTCACAAGATAGAACTGTCATCCCAGTAAGTAAATTAACACAGCTATTATAGAGCAAGTCAATCGAGCAACTGCTCCTAATCTCTTTATTTTTAAACTAGGACTTTTCCAATCTGTAACACCCTTTTTAGGATGAAATTTTTAAATGCATAAAATGAAATAAAAAGGAAATTAATGATAATAAAACAGTATAAAAATATTTTTAAATATTCTACATATATATGAACATATATACTTCTATGTAGATACTAATACATATATATGTACTTCTCTACTGATACATTAAAAAAGCAGTGGGCCTAATTCTGTAATTTCAAAGAGTATTATAAGCACTATTTTGAGATATTCATAACATTTAACATGACATAAAATATCTGTGATTTTTATTAATGACAAAATCAGAGTTATTTTTACCCAGCTTTTTACTGAAGGAAATACTATATTTTAATGAGAAGAACAATGAAGATAAAGGTGTAGCATTTTCCCACCCATGTTTACAAATTTTTTAAATTCTATCTGCATACCAGGTTAAGAACCCTGCCTTAGAGATTAGAATTTACAGCAAGTACATTGTGATGGGACAGGGAAGAAAACATTGTTCTCTTGAGCTATTGGCAATGAAAATTGAGTGCTTAAGTTGGACTTTAGTTACCAAGTAACAACATAAAGAAGAAACATTTCTAAGAAGAAATCCGTAATGGGAAAAAGTGAGTATAAATAGTAAAATGTCATTAATTAATTTATTAATACAGAAAATATTTTCTAACACTAAACATGTGCATACTATTGTACTATGAAGTATAATGGCTATTGGATGAATAAAAGTATAAGAAACACATGGATCTTAAAGTTTTGTCAAGCTATAAAAGATTCTTAAAGTATATATAGAAGATATCACATAATAATTCTATGTGGTAACTATGTTCATGTCTGTAAGCTTTCACTCTCACTTTTTCTGTTAATTAAAATCGACGTCTCGTACTAGAGAATGGACTTGAGGATACGGGGATGGGGAAGGGTAAGCTGGGACAAAGTGAGAGAGTGATATGGACATATATACACTACCAAACGTAAAATAGATAGCTAGTGGGAAGCAGCCGCATAGCACAGGGAGATCAGCTTGGCGCTTTGTGACCACCAAGAGGGTTGGGATAGGGAAGGCGGGAGGGAGGGAGATGCAAGAGGGAAGAGATATGGGGATATATGTATATGTATAACTGATTCATTTTGTTGTAAAGCAGAAACTAACACACGATTGTAAAGCAATTATACTCAATAAAGATGTTTTAAAAAATACCAATAGAAAAAAATAAATAAAGTAAAATTGACTTCTTTGGAATTATAAGCAAATCCTTGACTAACCTACTGAATAAGAATAAGGAGTATAGAAGTGATTTGGGTTATGTGGCATCAATACATATTCTTCAGAATATTCAGAATTTGATGGAGTTAATTGAAAACTGCATATTAGGTCAATTTAATGTCATGGAAATTTGGACATTTCTTGACAAAATGATCATAAGCTATTCACAGTATCAATGGGGAATTTCTGCTTTTCTTTTTACTTCATCTGTATATGTTTTCTTTGGGATCTTTATTGCAGCTTTATGTATAAAATGTCATTTGCAGTTTAATTTAAGAAAAAAGCACCTGCAGTTTTAATACAAATCAATTAGACAAAACAAGGGTCAAATTTATATTTAAAGATATGCTATTATTGGGCAAGGGAAATCAGTATTTCTTTTTGCCTAGTAATTCTACTCAATAGGTTATCCAGAGGAAATAATCAGGGAGACATACTTGACATTGCTTTTCAAATCATACATTATTTATATATGGTGAAAAATATATCACTAGTTACCAGTGTATAAGCAGCATAAATATTCACTGATCTTGGATTGCATTAGAAATTACCATACACATATAATTAATTATTAAAAACCATGTTCAAAGTTAATCATATGAAGAAGACTTCAGTTTTTAAAAAAAAAAACACTTTCTTTCACTCCCTTTTTCTCTTTCCATTTTCCTTTTTATTCCAAATACAAACATATATAAACATAAATATCTTGAAGCAAATAAATAAAATAATCACAATTATCAGGAGTGTGAATAATTACAATCTTTTGTTTGACTTTTTTCCAGGAAGGCATATATGTTAATCACATTATAAAAAATATAGTTTTAATTAAGTGAAAATAAACTTAGTTTGAAATTTAAAAAGTAGATTTTACTTTGATGATAACTTTTCTTAGAAGAGTATTCAGACCTAGAAGTGAGTTAAGGGGACTCACTCACATCAACTCTGTCAATATGAAAAAAAAAAACCCAAAACAAAACAAAAACTAAGAACTAAAGGGATAATGTCATACACAGCAAACGGTTTAAATGAGTTAAAGTGAGAAAAATTAATAAATCCATTGAATGATAGATGTTTATCAAATATCTATGTATTTTCACTTTATTTTTGCTGCTTGAATTGCATCAAAAGTGCCCAGAATAAGAATATTGGACAAATAGGTAATTTTTTCCTTTGAAAGGTAAACTTTCTCTAAAAAATGTAACTAAAGTAATGAAAAGAACCTGAGCTAATATATATATTTTTACATCTTTATTGGAATATAATTGCTTTACAATGGTGTGTTAGTTTCTGCTTTATAACGAAGTGAATCAGTTATACATATACATATGTTCCCATATCTCTTCCCTCTAGGTGGTCACAAAGCACCGAGCTGATCTCCCTGTGCTATGCAGCTGCTTCCCACTAGCTATCTATTTTACGTTTGGTAGTGTATATATGTCAATGCCACTCTCTCTGAGCTAATATTTTTATCTTTATTCTCTATATTTTAGGAAATCAATACTTCTCCAAATAACTGTAACAGTATATGTTTTACTTTGCAGAACATTTTAAGACATGTGAAAAACCTTAAAAACTACCTGACCGGAATTTGTCTTTTTTTTTTTTTTTTTTTTATGATCATTCCTTTGAGCTTATGGAGTTAATGAATCTCTTTTTCCTTAAAGCAATTACACTATCCAACCTATTTTCTTTTTCTACATTTCATTTTCTGTTACTAAGATGTATTTAAAGTACTTTTACTTTGAATAGTGCCATGTAACTAAGTGCAAGGCATCATTATCAAGTGACACTTTAAAATATTCCTTAGCACTGTAAAGAAGCAGAAACCATATTATTTTCTGGTAATTTAATAAGTGGTTTCTTTATTTAAAGGACATTTTAGCAGTTCATATGTCCCTTGTCTCTTGAATAGAACAAGTTTCCCCTAGAAATTCTCTGAACATTTAACATGCTAATGTTCATCTTGAATATTGAAGATGAGAAAATAAATGAAATATTTCAAAAAATATTTAACCATGGAACACTTATTAACTTATTAGCATTACATAGACTGCCTGCATTTCTTGGAACATAATTTAGAAAAAGACCTACAGCACCTTTGGCATGTTGGGAAGATACACATAAGCATACAGATATTTAGGGTTATAATTTGTCTAGAGGTTGGCTTCTCTCTAAGCTAATGAAGCATTTCAATCAAATTATTTATCTTGATTGATATATCTTATTTAATACCTGAAATTGTAGACAGGAAATAATACATTGCAACTCAAAGAAGATTTATTTATAAATTCTGATACGTTGCCAGTATGAGTTTTAGTCACAGCCAAAAAAAAAAAAAAAAAAAAGAATTTACCACACTAATTATTGTAGTTCACAAAAGTGACTGAATGAGGAAAAATAATTAGTATTTTCAAAGTATTAGTAAGTGTGAAATGTACTAAAGCTAAAGCATCAACAAATATGAACCAGCACACCTTTCAGAAAACAATCAAAAACTATTTTTGCTCTAAGTGTATTTTATGGGCAAAGAAACCTACATAAGAGAAACTGCACAGAAATATATAATTTTTTTATATTCCTTTTCCATTATTTTATCCTCTTTATCACCTTCCCATAGTAGCTTTCAAAGTCTTCCAAGCAAAACAAGTTCATGCTCTTATAATCCCTCTTACCTACATTAACTGTAGCTAATATATTAATGTATTTATGTGTTAAAGGTCTGACCTTCATATAAATTGTGTGAACCCTTCCAAGGTCAAATCGTATTCATGTTTGTAGCTCATTCCACTGAGGGAGGCTGTGACTGAAGTAGGAAGAAAAATTAATATTTATTGATATCAATTATTTACCTGGGAACATGTTGCTTATATGTTTATTAAGGATTATGTATAAAATATATTTCATTTAATACTTTTGTTGCAATTCTGTAATGAAGGTATTTAAATCTTTGCAGATAGCAACTAGCATAAAATAAATGATAAATCAAAGCTTTTTGGATAAAGGTGACCCTACATTTCCTCTCCTGACTGAAGAGCTGACGCTATAAAATTATTCTGCTTTGTGTTAAGGCTCTAAATTTTAAAAAGGATGTGTAGCAATATTACTTGAAAGTATTTTGTGATAAACATAAAATGGACTGAGATCCAAATGATATTAATAGTATTAATATTAATTGCACAAGAATTCAAATGTTTGGTGTTTTTTCATAATTATGCTATTTAGAAAGAATTTCTTACTCAAATTTGGTCAACTAAGAGAATAACCCTTTAAGATCCTATGCAAAGGTTTTGATGTGAGAAAATTACAAATTTCTCGACAGTTTGGGACACTAAATGAAACTGATGTATTATTCATCAGGCATACATGGGATATCAACTTTAAGAGATAAATTTTTAGAAATCGCATAACAATGAGATGTCAGTGGCTCTGAAATGAGTATTTCATCAGTGCTCTCCACATACCTTCCTTGATTTCGGCAATTTCTTTCTATTCTAGAAAGTGTGTCAGTAACTAACCAACATTAACTCTTTAGTGAAATAGACTTATTTAATAATTATTTTCTTTCTTTGTAGTGAAATTAATATTGATTATGTTTTGTTCATGTGATGTAAAACAAGTGTTTGCATTTATTTGATTTTAAATGTGTTAGAATTAATGTCCTTCAACAGAAGACCACTGGGAACACACATATGTTTGAACAAATTTAGTTAATTACTTGTTCCAGTGAAGGAAAACATGAACGCTTGCCATGGTTCCCCAGGGTATGTCTCAGTAAGAGAGTGTTAGAGGATTTTTGCTTGTGTTAGATGATTTTGGTGAATTTACAGAAGTGAGGTTTTTCTCTAGATTGGAAGCAGGAGTAATTTCTATGATTGAGCATTTTAATAAACCTTAAGAAGGAAGAAACACTAGACTGGAGTTTAGCCATAACTCGTAAAGATTAACAGTTACTTGTATTGGTCAGAAAAGGGGGATGTTTTGCCATTTTTGTGGCTTAGATAATGCTCATGTTTTGTCTTGTTCAGACATGATTAAGGAGGGGTCTTATATTTGTCTTGATACATCATAGACATCTAATATTCATGGTCTGTGAAATTGTCCATGTTTAATAGGAGAACATCAGGATCTAGCTGTAGTGCCAGGCTAGCTTGTAGCTACACCAAGTCCTGGCTGATTGTACCAGGCCAGCTCCTGGATGTCAGGGGCTGTTTTTCTCTATCTCAGATGTATTCTTCTTTGGACTACATGTTAATATGAGTTGCAACTAAATTTAGGCTCAGAAAAAATGTAGCTCTTTTATTTCTTCCTTTAACTTTAATTAAGGGAATATGTTAATTCAGTTGCAGGATATTTCAGTAATGTTATCAATTGAAATGTTTCGTTAAAAGTTTATTGTCATAGGGGATCATTTGTTATCTTAGTGTACAGATTTTTTATTACTACATTTATTATAATTTATGATAATAGATTTTTAGTAAACTATGAATGTGTCTTCATAAATCCCAAACAAATATTTAGAAAATACTTAAATAGCATATGTAAGTATTAGTTTCATAACATGAGAACTAGATGCCCCTTACAAATGTGGCTGTAAAGAAATATGTGTGTGGTGGTTGAAATTTCTAGGTAATGAGTATGTGATTATATATACTGAACTTAGGTGAATTTTTGTTTACATTATTAGCATTTCTGAAGGAACATCTTTTTGCCTACTTAGAAACCTGTTTTAAAACTTTGAATTACTTGTATTCACCTAAAACTCAGCATATCAAACTAGACACTTTCCAAATTTTGTGGCATCGATCTCAATGGTTTGCATCCCAGCTATTAGGTCGTTCATGCCATTAATGTGGTTGTCGTCCCTAAGAGTTCTTTTACCTTCATTTCCCATAGGCCAGTGTATGATAATGATAATGTTATGTTAATTTTACCTACTAAATATTTATTGGGTTCATTCATTCTTCTCCCATCCTGTTGCTAGTCCAAGCTAGCATCATCTCTTGACCTACTCAGTGCAGTAGCCTAAGTGCATTCTCCACATCTAGTCCTGTTTTTTCTCCTCTGTTCTTCATAAAGCAGCCATAGTGAGGTTTTCAATTACAAATCTTGCTTTGTGATAAGTTACATAATAAAGTCTATCCAGGTGAAACATGGAAGAAGAAGTGATTAGCCTGTTGGATGAAGCTGAATCTAAAATAAAACTTTTTTAGTTAATTCTTGAAGGATGAATGAGAGTCCAAAAGGTAGATAGTGATAGAAAAGGGTAGTAAAGGGAAGATTTCAGGCAGACTAGTAGCACAGGGACATAATATGGAGAGATACATGTATGCTAGAGAAAAATAGTTGTTTAGAAATCCTGAAGCCCAGGGTACATTTGGAAGAAAGATAAAAAATGAAGCTAGAAACTTAAGAAGTATAAGTTCAGGAAAGTCCCTGTATGCTACGCTATGAAGGTTCAACTCTTCTCAGTATTAAATAGGGATCCACTGAAGATTTTAAAGACACAGTAACAGCACTAAATTTTTGTTTAGAGGAAAAAATTGCTCTGGAAGCAGAGAAAGACAACATATTAAGGGAGATGAGCTTAGGGTAAAAAGTTTGGTGGGAAGACATTACAAAACTCTAATGAAGTCTGGTAGAAACCTGACATAAAGAATTTCTAGTTGGCTTGGAGTGCACGTGTGCATTGAGATGATATAGAGGAGATGGACTTAGAAAAATGTGATAAAAATTTTTCAGGGAGATAGAGAATGACAATGGATTAAAGAAGTCTAAATGGACTCTCCAATATTCTTGTTTGGGGAGTGACGATGGAGAATGATATGCTGGCCAAAATAAAGTATAAGAGAAATAATATACAGGTCAACTAACATAAGAGGGGAGGCCTTAAGCCCAGTTTTAAATATCTTGAGTCTCTGAGATTCATTCCTCTCTCAAATAGGTAGCTACAAATATGGATCATCCTAGGGCACGGGAAGTGGACAGCAGTTTTTATTTGGAATTATAGGAACTAAATGAGAGGGTGGGGCTGTCTATGAGACTATATAGGATATATATGATTCCAAAGTGATTTTTTTCCCCTAAACAAAAATTTAATACTGTTACTAAGTCTTTAAAATCTTCACTGGATCCCAATTTAATATAAGGAAGAACTGAACCTTCATAGCATAGCATACACGACTTTACTGATCTTGTACTTCTAAAGTTTCTAGTTTTATTTTTTTATCTTTCCTCCAAATATATAGAACATGAAAGAAGATGATTAAGACAGGCAGAACACTACAGACCACTTCTCTTTAGGAGCGTCTAGTCTGGAATGATTTCACATTGTTTTACATTTGCACATTTTATTCTTCTACTTTCCCTTGGTACTTCTGAATACTTGATTTTTTATTTTTGAAGTTTTGTTTTTGTTATTTTAACACCAACCTATTTCAACTATGCTCAGGGAAAAAGAGAAAGACGACTTTTTGCAACAGAGCATTAGAAGACATTTGAAACTGAAATCCCAGGAGCTTGAAAGTTTGTGGAAGCTTGAATCAAAGTTGGGAGAATTCCAAGGAACAAATTTTTAATTCAGTGGAGGAAGTTAAAGCCATTTAATGAATCTTTTTCCTCCTGTCTGGTAAATTCTCTTACCAGGAAAAAATACATTCACAAATAATCAGATTTGCTTTAAATTATTGCTCTACTTTTATCAGGTAAGTTCTTAAAGGTGATTGACAACTTTCTTCCTAAAAAATTATAGCTGCAATACAATGGACCAGTTACAAACAAGCTTACCAGTTCTTTTTCAATTAGTCTTGTTTGCACATATAGATTTCAAAATCCCTCCAGGACAGAGATTAGATTTCATAGAAATATATTTTACTGTACACTTCCTGAGGATCCAAGTATTGTGGAAAGCATGGAATAACCACCCAATAAATATTGCACAGTTGCTTGTTTGGTTATTAGTTTTAGCCCATCAACTTCAAAGTTGAGGACAGAGAACTTAAATTATTGCTCATTAACATGTAAAAGTAGATTTCCCTGGCAGTCCAGTGGTTAAGATGCTGTGCTTCCACTGCAGGGAGCACGGTTCGATCCCTGGTCAGAGAACTAAGATCCCACATGCCATGTGGCGTGGGCAAAAATTTTAAAAAATAATAATAAGAAGTAAACATGTAAAAATAGTCTTAAAAGTATTCCAAGAATGCACTTAAAAATGCAGTTAGGAAATGGCAGAGGAGACTATAATCATTTCAAAAAAGTCAACTTATTTAGTAGGAAGAAAGGAGATATGTCAAATGAAAGAGAAATCATGATCAACATGGAAGAAAACTAAACAAAATCAAATGAAAAAAAAGTAAAATAAACTATTTAATATTAAATGTAGTTCAATGGAATTTTCATCTATTACTAGTCTACTAAGTTGTGAACAAAAGAAAATGAATAATTTCTTTTAAAATTTTGCTTTGAAAATATGTGTGGGAGTAGTTTATTTTAAAGTGGTACATGTAACTTACCTCCTGTGTCATTATTCTAGTAATAGCCAGTCTCCTACATTGTGATTTCTGTTACAGCTCAGAATATTTTTGTACATTAATGACTATAAACTTCCAATTATAATTTGAAGTATATAGGCAATATTTTATATTTTTTAGATGCAATTTTTTTCAGAAGTAGGAACTACAAGAATAAAGAAATAGCTCAAGTAGATTGTTTTAGTTTCTGTGTTTAACTAGTAATTTTATTTTTTTCTTTTTCAAGCCATAACTAATATTTAAGCTACAAGGTATTATTACAGAGGATGATTTTGTTTGTTCCATTAACTTTAAATTTTATAGTTTGTTGAAAACACTTGAAGATTCTCATTTTAACAATGATCCGAGGTTAGTATTGGAGCTATAGGTAGAAATGGAAAAACAATACCTGTAAATAACTATAAAATATCATTTCAATTTCAGTCAGTATTTGAGATAGAAAAGGAATAGGGTAAAAGCACAGGAACAAAAACTGAGCTTTAAAAAAATTTTTCCTAGCACTCAAAAAATAGACAAATAAGATTTTGTGAATATATCCAGTAAAACCTTAAAGGGATATTAAATTGATCATTAGCATGAATGTCTAGGAAGAGTCTAGACACTGCTGAAGAAGAACCAACTCTATATGATATCAAAGTATATTATAAAGCTATGACAATTAAGATATAGTATAGCTTTGTGTATAGACCAGTAGACCATGGTAACAGAATAGCAACCACAGGCACAGAACATATATATATATACAATTGATTTGTAACAAAGTTGACACTGTGGAGTAAGGAAAAGATAGCCTTTTCAATAATTGGAAGAGAAGGAGAGAAAGGGAGAGATGGGGAGGGGAGGGGACAGGAGGAGTGGGAGAGATTGAACCATTTACATCGTACATAAAAACCAACCCCAGAGAGAGTATAAATAAAATTTAAAAACATGACTATAAAACTTTCAGAACATTTTATGGCCTTTTGGAAGGAAAAGATTTCTTCAATAGTTAAGAAAAATAGTAGGAAAAAATCTGCAAGCATAGAGGAAATCTGAACCACAAAATCTGCGTTGGCACTTATAAGAGCACTGCTCCCAACAATTACAGAATACACATAATTTTCAAATACACCTGAACTTTTTAGCATTCAGTGCTGTATATTTTTCTCTCAGTACTCCATTCCTTGCTTCCCATGAAGGTTATGTTGTGTTTCCACTTTCAATCAGTTAATTTCTAACGTTGCTTTTGATTTCTTCTTTGACATATGAGTTATTAAGTGTGTTATTTATTGTAGTTTCCAAATATATGGGATTTTCTAGATATATTTCTGTTATTACATTCTAAATCCATTGTGGTCAGAGAGATTTGAATCCCTGTAAATCTAGTAGAACCTGTTTATGGCCCAGAATATGGTTCATTCTGGTAAATCTTCCATGTGTACTTGAATGTTTATTCTGCTATTGTTGAGTGCAATGTACTATAAATGTCACTTTGGTCAATTTGGTTGATATAATAAGGTCTTCTATATCCTCACTAATTTTCTGCTTAAATTTTCTATCAATTATTGCAAGTGATGTTTAAATCTCTGATTATAATAATAGAATTATAACTGTAGAAACTGTCAATTTCTATAATTATAGAAATAGTCTATTTCTCCTTGAAGTACTTTCAGATTTTACTTCACATATTTTGAAGTTTCATATTTTCACATAATGTGAAGCACATATTGGGTCCTTAAAGGTTTAGGATTGCTATGTACTCTTGATAAACTCATGCTTCTTATCATGAAGTAATGTACTTTTTGTTGCTAGCATTGTTCTGGTATCTTCTTTGTCTTCTTAATTTAGCCATAGTACCCTATATACCATGGCTTATCTTTTTCTATCCACTTATTTTTTAAACACTCTATCTTTATACTTAAAGTGAGTTTCTTAGAATCAGCCTATAGTTAGGTCTTACTTCTTTATCCAAAATGACAATCTCTGCCTTTCAATTAGAGTGTTTAGACCACTTATAGTTGATATGAATAATGATATGGATAAACTTAAATACATGATTATGATATTTTGTTCTGTGGTTCCATCTGTTCTTTTCATCCTTTCTCCCTTTAGCTGTATTTTTGATTGAGTGTTTTTTTAGATGCATTTTATCTGCAGTGATGGATTATTAGCTATAACTATTTGTTGTATTGTTTTAGTGGCTGCTTTGGAGTTTGTAGAATGAAAATTTACTCACAATCTACCTTCAAATAATCACTTCACGCATGATATTCCAATCTAAAATAGTATACTTCTATTTCTACCCTCCAGTCATTTTAATATTATTTTCATAACTTTTACTTTTACTCATGTTGTAACTTTTACTTAGTGTTATACATTGTTATTAAGTCATTTGAGTTTTAAATAATATGAAAAAGTGTTTTTCATTTACCTATATAAACCATTTCCAGTGTTCTTCATTACTTTGTATAGATCCAGAGTGACCTCTGTTATCATTTTCTTCTGTCTGAATTTTTAAATAACATTTCTTGT
This sequence comes from Hyperoodon ampullatus, assembly GCF_949752795.1. Lineage (NCBI taxonomy): Eukaryota > Metazoa > Chordata > Mammalia > Artiodactyla > Ziphiidae > Hyperoodon > Hyperoodon ampullatus. Next base: position 52,904,291 of record NC_136930.1, on the reverse strand, counting down.
TTAAATGTTAAAACTTTAAGGAGGTTAAGTGAATTATGTTTTGGCAATTAATTATACTTTACTTTTGTATATTTGAAAATTCCCTGGATGGGCTCAATAGTAGAATAGAGAGATGACAGAGGAAAGAGACAGTGAACTTGAACATAGAATAATATATATTATCCAATCTGAACAATAGAGAGATGATTTAATAAAAAATGGACAGAGTCTCAGAGACCTGTGGAAAAGTACAAAAAGGTCCAATACACATGTAATTAGAGTAGAGGTAGAGGAGAATGAAGTTTGGGCAGAAAAATTCTTTGAAGAAATAATGTCAGAAAACTATGCTATTTCCAATTACAGGTTTTCCAGCTTTTCAAACTCAACACTTTTGAACTTGAACTTTTCCTACATTATGATAAATCCTTCTAATTATCCTAATTATGTTAATGGCATCACCAGATCTATCTAAGCTAAAGTTGAGATCTATCTGGTCTAATTACTCCTTTCAAAAATATTATCATGTTGAATTAATCTTTTCAATCCCAAACTTCTTTCATGTATTTCTTCTCATATTCTCATGCTCAGCATTTTAGTTTAATTATTGTTGGACTATTCTGGACTACTGCAATGGTGTCAGTGCCAATTTACCAACCTCAAATATATTTTATGCAGAAATGTAAGATTAATTTTTTAAGGCCCAACCTTGTTAAAATTATCCCGTACACTAAATATACATAATGTCTTTCCATATCAACTAAATTCCTACTTTCTCTGAGGTAATTCAAATTATTATGAAATCTTTTCCCAGACTTTAGCACACACTATTGGTTGCTTACTTACAGCTATTCCCCCATTCTTCTTTGTTAATAGAGCCTCCTATTTCTATTCTTTCCCCAAAAGACACTAGGGAAAACTAATTCATTTAAGCTAGCAAGTTTACATGATTCCCTTTACCAGTGATTTGTTTATGATGAGGTTTGTGAACAAATTCTACCCCAAGAGGGAAAGTCTGCTAATATTATTAGGAGAAATTTCCTTGCTAATGAAAAAGAAAATCAATCTTAAATTTGCTGAACACTGTCATATCTGATCATTAAACCTAATATGTTGGTTTTATTTTATAACTAGAAGGGAGTTTGCCTGAGGAAATCTAGCACACTGAGGTTGACTGAAAGTTGAAAACAATCTCAAGAATCACAATCATTGGGAATGTCTAGTCAATGAAAACCATCCTAGGGCTGCCCCACCCATAAACTTCCTGTTATATAAGATGATATTGTCTGTACATTTGAAGCCAGTTGAGTTTTTCATTACCTATAGACGAAAGTATACTGATAGACTTGTCCCATATTACTAATTTTCACAAAAAGCGTTGATGCTTGGGTTTACATTTTGTTCACACCACTTACAAGCTATTCAAACTTGGGCAAATTATTTAATTTCTCAGTCTCAGTTTTATTCTCTGCAAAATTGGGGTAATAATGTACTTGCCTCTTTAGGCTATTATGAAATTTAGACAAGTTAATACCAGTAATGCACTTAGAATAGTACATGAGCCAATGAAAGTAATAAATGCTAGTTCTTATTGTTGTTGCATTGTTGTTATTGTTGCTGTTTTATTTTTGTTTACATTCTTCCCACATGCCACAAACTCTGACATCTATACTCACATCATACTGTTCACTAGAAATGTTTTCTTTTTAAACATCTTCACCTGTAGAAATTCTGGTCCTCTGACAAGTTTTGTTTAAATGTTGCTTTGATTCCATATGTAGGAATAAAAATTAATAAATAGGTAAATTATATTTATTTTCTCCAAACTTCGGCAGTATAATATTCACATCTCTCTTGGCACTTATTTTGTCTTTTGTAATAGGTATTTATGTAACTCATCTTCCCAGTAAAGATATTAAGTTCTTTTTATAGTCTGGTTATGCTGTAGTCACGATTAACAAAATAAAGGTTTCTTTCTTACTCATTCAAATTCTGAGAATGGTCAGGTAGACCATCTCCATTTTATAGGTAAAGCATTGATATGGAGAATTTGTGTTCCCACCAACTTCATATATTGAAATCCCAACCTTTAAGGTGATGATATTAGGAGGTGGGGCCTTTGGAAGGTGCTTAGGTCAAAAAGATGGAGGACTCGTGAATAGTTTAATGCACTTATAAAAGACCCACTACAGATCTACCTTGTCCCTCTGTCATGTGAGGTTACAGCCATCTGTAAAGAAACAGGCCCTCACCAGACCCTAAATCTTCCAGTGCCTTGATCTTAGACTTCCCAGCCTTCAGAACTGTGGGAAATAAATTTCTGTTCTTTATAAGCCCCTCAGTCTACAGTAATGTGTCACAGCAGGACAAGCAGCCTAAGAGGATCATTTTTATTATAAGCGTTTGTTCAACAGGAGACTTTCAGTCTCTGACTCAAGGGAAGAGAAGAATGGATGATGGATTACGACTTCTCATTGCTGGCTAGGAAATTACACACATCACTTCCTTTCATTGTCTATTGTCAGAACTATCACAGGGACCCAACTTTACTTCAAGGGTAGCTGGGATATATAGGACAGGAAATATTCTATGAACACTGTCTCTGCCACAGTTCACTTTTCCACTCACCAGATCTCCCTTTGTTGCCTCTTTCCACACACTAAACAAACCAAACTCCTTTCCAAGAGACACATCTCAAAGTCCCATCCAGGCTTTATCCAGCTTACGTTTCAGGATCTACAATATGTGCAGTGCTTTTTCCATCAGGCCAAATGTGGCAAATTTTTGTCCTAGTTAGCTGCCTCCCTCTCTCCCACCACAGACATCCATGGTGGAATATTGTATTAGTTTCCTGAGGCTGCTGTAACACATTACCACAAACTTAGTGAGTTAAAAAAACGAGTTTATTCTCTCACAGTTCTGAAGGCTAAAAAGTCTGAAACCCAGTTGAGCTGTGCACCTTCTGGAAGCTCAAAGCCTGAATCAGTTTTTGCTTCTTCCAGCTTCTTTTGGCTGCCCTGAGATTCCTGGGTTTATGGCCATGTCAGTCCAATCTCTGCCTCTATCTTCATATTGCTTTCTCTTTTTAGTGTTATTTCTCTTTGCATCATTTATAAAGTTTGTGGTGACATTTAGAGCCACCTGTAAAATACAAAATAATTGCCTCCTGTCAAGATATTTAACTTAATCTCAGGTGCAAAAGCTCTGTTTCTGAATAAGGTAACATTTACAAGTTCCAGAGATGAAGACTTGGTATCTTTTGGATGGCGGTTATTCAATCTATCACAAATAGGGAAAAGATATTTTGACATTAGAGAACATTCAAAGAAGTCAAAACTTAGTGGTGAAGTTGGAGCATTGAGAGCAAAGGGAAGAGAGTAGGAAGATAAGCTGGAGAGAAAGAAAGGGTCTGACTAACAGTTTTGCAGGACATTCTAGAGGATATTAATCCAAGCTGGTCCAAAGCCCCATATTGTATTCCTTCATATATATATATGTATAGTAGGTTAAGACCTCCTCCTAAGATGGTGTGGGAACTGAGTTCTCCCAGACAGACCCAGGTTTAACAAATTTGGTTAATAACCTCCAGCTGCTATATATTTGGGATCTGCCATACGATTTGCTCTGAGGCCATGCTTTCCCATCTCTTTCCCATCCTCTCTAATTGTTCAAAGGCATTTTTTTCCCCAGTAAATCTTTTGCACTTCTAATATCTTACTGTTTGCTGGTGGACCTGAATGGACACAGTTGATACCTGGAGTCATCCAAGAAGGCAGATGTTAAAATGGAGTCACCTCATACCTGTCAAGGAAGACTACATCCCAAGTGGTATGTGACATATGGATTGTCCT